>NW_019154103.1:7611661-7798161 GCF_002288905.1 Enhydra lutris kenyoni | reverse complement strand
GAAGAAGAAGAAGAAGAAGAAGAAGAAGAAGAAGAAGAAGAAGAAGAAGAGGAGGAGGAGGAGGAGGAGGAGGAGAGAAGGAGGAGGAGGAGGAAGAGGAGGCGGAGGAGGAGGAGGAAGGGAGGGAAGAGGAAGAAGAAGGAGGGGATGGGACACCAGACCAGTCCTCTCTCCCCACTACCCTGCTCCCCAAGTGAGCACAGAGGAAAGGCCATGTGCAGATACAGCGAGAAGGTAGCAATCTGCAAGCCAGGAGGAGAGTCCTCACGAGAAACTGAATTTGCCAGCACCTTGATCACGGATGAGCTTCCAAAACTGGGGAGGGGGATGTCTGTTGTTTAAGCCAGACTGCGGTATTTCATTGTGGCAGTCAGAACAGACTAACACAATCTTAAAGAGAATTCTGCAGAAAAAGTTTATACTATTTTAGTGGAGATTTTACTGCCTTCCACTGTTGCTGGTGTGACACTACATAATGGAGAGTGGGTCCCAATGCCTTAACAGTGACACAGAATTACTAAATAAGTCAGCAACACAGTCAAAGGTTCAAGAATGGTAACTTTCCCATCCCTGAGAGGATATTTTGCAAATTTTAAATTCTGCGAAAAGACTGCTGAGATATCTATATGTTCCATGGGACCTTTCTAAAAATTTTCTTGCTGAGGAAGTACCTCAGAAATTTCAAGAGAAGCATAAAATCTAAGCTGTGGATGTCGTTTTAATGAATACCAAAGAGATTTTTATCTTGTTCTTTTATCTTGTATTCAAACTAGCCCTTAATTTAATACATCCTCTCCTAAGTAGTTCTCATTAATAAAAATATGCTTTAAAATCAGGCCATTATCCATACTAAATTAATGCAAAGGAGCATTTATTTTAATTCTAGCCAGGTGGGTATCAAACTTTTCTGGCATTAAGAATCATGTGTGACGTTTGTCAAAAATACAGAGTTTGGGAACCCAGTCCCTGGAGATTTTGACCAAGGAGTGTCTAGGTGAGGGCCAGACCTTTACATTTAAAATACACCTCAAAGGGATCCTGGCTTGGGCAGTCCCTAGATCACACTTTGAGAAACACTATTCTAGATGTCAAGCAAATTTGAAGAACAGCTTATCCTAAATTTGAATGGAAATATAGTTACTGTTGTCTGCATGCTCACCATGAGTATAATTATACTTTGAAATGTATTATGGGCCCTCATTTTTTTTCACTCTCAGTTATATCCTCAACAATGGCAATCTTAATGAAAAGATTTTGTGTGTTAGTTTCATTTACTGTTTCACACACAAACTATGCGCTAAAAATCATGTCAACACTCCATCTGAAGGGGCATTTTTAAAAAGGTGTAAAGAAAATTTGCATTGCACAGTAAGTTTTGATCTAAAATGAACAATGAAAGGAAAAGAGAAATGTACTTATTCATACAAGTGTGTATTAGAGACATTATTGGTAATTATGTATTCATTTAGGCAATAGATACACGTGTGTGATATTCTGCTAGCACTGTGGGAGAGATGGGTATGCACCAGGTAGAGATCTCTCCTCAAGAGGCTTACAGTCTTGTAGGAGAGCTCAGGCATGGACACAGGTCCTGACATGGAAGATAAGATGTCCTACACTGTAAGAAATACAAATCGAAAACTATGGGGACTTAGGGGAGGGAATGTGCAGTATAAGTGCAGAAAAGCCTGAGGTGGGGAGATGGTGGAAGGTGGAGCAAGAGACTTACGGGCAAGGGTCAGATCATGAAGCGTCTCGTGTGCTAAACTGAGGGTCAGTATTTATCCTAAGAGCTTTGGGGAGCCATCGTTATGTTTTAAGGAAAGTGATGCCATGCATTCATTCCCCCAGTCATTACGGAGCACCTGCTGCATGTTCACTCCCGAGTGAAACTGCCAACCAGAGTCGCCTGTGAAGCTTTTAAACTGTCTCTGAGCCCAGGCCCCACCCAGACCCACCCAGCTAGGAACTCGAGGGCTGTGAGGCACTGTGTATTTGAAAATCTTTCCTTCTCAGTGATTCAGAGGCACAGCCAAGTGAGGCGACCACCATTGAAGGGCGTGTTGAAATAAATACACAAACCACTCTTCGCCCTAAGAAGTCTTTGAAGGATGAACATTTGAGCAAAGGAACTGGGCTAGTGATAAAATCATGTTTGTGACGGATGTTACTGCAATCAACAGGACAGGAGCCAGTGAGAGGGAAGCTGGACAGGTACAGTAGAAGTCAACTGAATGGGTGACTTAAATTCTTGAACTAGGGAAAAGACACTCTGAAAAATTATTTTAGGAAATTGTTTTGTCTGTGATGTCCAGAATAGACATCTGTGCCTCTCCAGAGAGGCAAGAATTGCTGAACGCAGTAATCCGAGCATAGGATTATGGCAGACAGTTAAGGTGAGGACCGAAGGGATGGAGAACGTGGATAAAGTGAGTGACAGTGTTTGGAAACTGCCACATGGCTTGTAATATGTGTCACTAACGAGGAAGGAAAAAAAGACAGAGTGGGAAAAGAAAGAAAATAAGACCTGATAGAAAGAAAGTGGACAAGATATTGGTGAAACTTGCATTGCAGGAAAGATACTTGTGTCTAGAAAAGTAAACTGCTAGTTGTTTGTATATAACCCTTAATGGAAGGTACTTGAAACTGCACTGGACGTTGCCATTTTGCAGATGGAAAACTGATGCAGAGACCGACCAATATTCCAAAATGTCAAGTAAAAGTGGCAACTTCTTTTTTGAGACTCAGACTTGAAGTTTATTGTTGTTACTATTTTCAAATAAATACTATACCTGCAATCTTGTTGCTATTTTTAAGTTATTAGTATCAGTTATTAATATTTACAGATTAATGTTTTTTTCATTAAAAACCTAAAACTGCCTCTTTGTTCCTCTACCCTTGCTTTGTTGAGGTGTCTCTCCTCATGCCCATGCTTTGGTTGGAAGTCAATTACGATAACAAGGGTGAAAAGGAAATAAGAAGCGTCTTGCCAGGGCCTCCTGCCAGGGACAGATGCACTCGCTCTCTGTTGCTTCCTGTGCACAAAGGACGCTTAAGCTTTAAACTGAAAGCTTGAAAGAAAACAAGGCTGCATACATGTGTGCAGGCTGTGCACTGCACAGCTCCAGAGCACTGTTCACCTCTGTAGATTTGTATATTTAATTTCCAGCAGATGGAAATCAAGTGTTTGAGGGAGGAGTGCCTTTATCCAATTCTCACTAAGGCACTATAACGGGCTCAAACAATGCTAAAGAAACCCTCTTTTTTCAATGTTTCTCAAACCATGGTCTTAGGACTAACTACATTAGTATCCTTTAGGAACTGACTTAAAAATAAAGATTTCTGAATCTAATTTCAGACTACTGAGAAGGACCCTGGATCCCACCAGGCAGTCCTCACATTTAAACACGACTTTTCAATTACTTTTCAGTGGGTCATCTTCCCTCCACCAATCGTAATGACATAAAAAACTATACGTATTTTATTTTATTATGTTTTTAAAGATTTTATTTATTTATTTGTCAGAGAGAGAGAGAGGGAGAGAGAGCAAGCACAGGCAGACAGAATGGCAGGCAGAGGCAGAGGGAGAAGCAGGCTCCCTGATGAGCAAGGAGCCCGATGTGGGACTCGATCCCAGGACGCTGGGATCATGACCTGAGCCGAAGGCAGCCGCTTAACCAACTGAGCAACCCAGGCGTCCCAAAACTATATGTATTTTAAACCATCTTATGATAAAACAAAAGATCCAGTACATGAGTTCCTGACTGCCCTCTGTTTAAGAATTAAGATAAGGGAATAAAAAAAACAGGTGTAGATGATGAGAACAAAGGTCAGAACTTCAATGTTAGAGATATGAAGAGGTACCTCAAAATAATGTAGGAAATGCTATACTAGCTCATGTGTCTGAACTACTCAACCCAAAATGTCATCTCTATCTCTCTCCATGACCCCAAAAGTCTGTATCAGGAGTATTTTTCAAAAATCCCTAACTTGGGGGGGAGGAGTCAAGATGGCGGAGAAGTAGCAGGCTGAGACTACTTCAGGTAGCGGAGATCAGCTAGATAGCTTATCTAAAGATTGCAAACACCTACAAATCCAACGGGAGATCGAAGAGAAGAAGAACAGCAACTCTAGAAACAGAAAATCAACCACTTTCTGAAAGGTAGGACTGGCGGAGAAGTGAATCCAAAGCGACGGGAAGATAGACCGCGGGGGGAGGGGCCTGCTCCCGGCAAGTGGCGGAGCAACGGAGCACAAAATCAGGACTTTTAAAAGTCTGTTCCGCTGAGGGACATCGCTCCAGAGGCTTAACCGGGGTGAAGCCCAGGCGGGGTCAGCGTGGCCTCAGGTCCCGCAGGGTCACAGAAGGATCGGGGGTGTCTGAGTGTCGCAGAGCTTACAGGTATTAGAACGGGGAAGCCGGCTACAGAGACAGAGCCGAGGAGTAAGCTCTAAACTCGGGGTTACCTTGAACCGGTCGCAGGCTCAGTCAGCTCAGAGCGCGGCCGGAGGCCAGGGTGACGGGAGTAATTGGGCGCTGTTCTCTGAGGGCGCACTGAGGAGTGGGGCCCCGGGCTCTCGGCTCCTCTGGGCCAGAGACCAGGAGGCCGCCATCTTCATTCCCATCCTTCGGAACTCTACGGAAAGCGCTCAGGGAACAAAAGCTCCGAAAGCAAACCCGAGCGGATTACTCAGCCCGGCCCCTGGTAAGGGCGGTGCAACTCCGCCTGGGACAAAGACACTTGAGAATCACTACAACAGGCCCCTCCCCCAGAAGATCAACAAGAAGCCCAGCCAGGACCAAGTTCACCTACCAAGGAGTGCAGTTTCAATACCAAAGAGAGCAGCGGAATTCCAGAGGAGGAGAAAGCAAAGCACGGAACTCATGGCTTTCTCCCCATGATTCTTTAGCCTTGCAGTTAATTTTTTTTTCTTTTTCAATTTTTTTTTCTCTTTTCTGCTAAATTTTTTAAACTTTTACCCTTTTCTTTTTTAACGTTTTTTAACTAGTTTATCTAATATATATATATTTTTTCCTTTTTATATTTTTTCTTTATTAGTTTTCTTTTTTTGTTTCTTTTCTTTCTTTTTTTTTTTTCTTTCTGAACCTCTTTTATCCCCTTTCTCCCCCCTCACAATTTGGGATCTCTTCTGATTTGGCTAAAGCATATTTTCCTGGGTTTGTTGCCACACTTTTAGTATTTTACTTGCTCCTTCATATACTCTTATCTTGTCAAAATGACAAGGCGGAAAAATTCACCACAAAAAAAAAGAACAAGAGGCAGTACCGAAGGCTAGGGACCTAATCAATACAGACATTGGTAATATGTCAGATCTAGAGTTCAGAATGACGATTCTCAAGGTTCTAGCCGGGCTCGAAAAAGGCATGGAAGATATTAGAGAAACCCTCTCCGGAGAGATAAAAGCCCTTTCTGGAGAAATAAAAGAACTAAAATCTAACCAAGTTGAAATCAAAAAAGCTATTAATGAGGTGCAATAAAAAATGGAGGCTCTCACTGCTAGGATAAATGAGGCAGAAGAAAGAATTAGCGATATAGAAGACCAAATGACAGAGAATAAAGAAGCTGAGCAAAAGAGGGACAAACAGCTACTGGACCATGAGGGGAGAATTCGAGAGATAAGTGACACCATAAGACGAAACAACATTAGAATAATTGGGATTCCAGAAGAAGAGGAAACAGAGAGGGGAGCAGAAGGTATATTGGAGAGAATTATTGGAGAGAATTTCCCCAATATGGCAAAGGGAACAAGCATCAAAATCCAGGAGGTGCAGAGAACCCCCCTCAAAATCAATAAGAATAGGTCCACACCCCGTCACCTAATAGTAAAATTTACAAGTCTTAGTGACAAAGAGAAGATCCTGAAAGCAGCCCGGGAAAAGAAGTCTGTAACATACAATGGTAAAAATATTAGATTGGCAGCAGACTTATCCACAGAGACCTGGCAGGCCAGAAAGAGCTGGCATGATATATTCAGAGCACTAAACGAGAATAACATGCAGCCAAGAATACTATATCCAGCTAGGCTATCATTGAAAATAGAAGGAGAGATTAAAAGCTTCCAGGACAAACAAAAACTGAAAGAATTTGCAAATACCAAACCAGCTCTACAGGAAATATTGAAAGGGGTCCTCTAAGCAAAGAGAGACCCTAAAAGTAGTAGATCAGAAAGAAACAAAGACAATATACAATAACAGTCACCTTACAGGCAATACAATGGCACTAAATCCATATCTCTCAATAGTTACCCTGAATGTTAATGGGCTAAATGCCCCAATCAAAAGACACAGGGTATCAGAATGGATAAAAAAACAAAACCCATCTATATGTTGCCTACAAGAAACTCATCTTAAACCCGAAGACACCTCCAGATTTAAAGTGAGGGGGTGGAAAAGAATTTACCATGCTAATGGACATCAGAAGAAAGCAGGAGTGGCAATCCTTATATCAGATCAATTAGATTTTAAGCCAAAGACTATAATAAGAGATGAGGAAGGACACTATATCATACTCAAAGGAACTGTCCAACAAGAAGATCTAACAATTTTAAATATCTATGCCCCTAACGTGGGAGCAGCCAACTATATGAACCAATTAATAATAAAATCAAAGAAACACATCGACAATAATACAATAATAGTAGGGGACTTTAACACTCCCCTCACTGAAATGGACAGATCATCCAAGCAAAAGATCAACAAGGAAATAAAGGCCTTAAATGACACACTGGACCAGATGGACATCACAGATATATTCAGAACATTTCATCCCAAAGCAACAGAATACACATTCTTCTCTAGTGCACATGGAACATTCTCCAGAATAGATCATATTCTCGGTCCTAAATCAGGTCTCAACCGTTATCAAAAGATTGGAATCATTCCCTGCATATTTTCAGACCACAATGCTCTGAAGCTAGAACTCAATCACAAGAGGAAATTTGGAAAGAACCCAAATACATGGAGACTAAACAGCATCCTTCTAAAGAATGAATGGGTCAACCAGGAAATTAAAGAAGAATTGAAAAAATTCATGGAAACAAATGAGAATGAAAACACAACGGTTCAGAATCTGTGGGACACGACAAAGGCAGTCCTGAGAGGAAAATATATAGCGGTACAAGCCTTTCTCAAGAAACAAGAAAGGTCTCAGGTACACAACCTAACCCTACACCTAAAGGAGCTGGAGAAAGAACAAGAAAGAAACCCTAAACCCAGCAGGAGAAGAGAAATCATAAAGATCAGAGCAGAAATCAATGAGATAGAAACCAAAAAAACAATAGAACAAATCAACGAAACTAGGAGCTGGTTCTTTGAAAGAATTAATAAGATTGATAAACCTCTGGCCAAACTTATCAAAAAGAAAAGAGAAAGGACCCAAATAAATAAAATCATGAATGAAAGAGGAGAGATCACAACGAACACCAAAGAAATACAGACAATTATAAGAACATACTATGAGCAACTCTATGCCAACAAATGTGACAATCTGGAAGAAATGGATGCATTCCTAGAGACATATAACACTACCACAACTAAACCAGGAAGAAATAGAAAGTCTGAACAGACCCATAACCAGTAAGGAGATTGAAACAGTCATCAAAAATCTCCAAACAAACAAAAGCCCAGGGCCAGACGGCTTCCCGGGGGAATTCTACCAAACATTTAAAGAAGAACTAATTCCTATTCTCCTGAAACTGTTCCAAAAAATAGATATGGAAGGAAAACTTCCAAACTCATTTTATGAGGCCAGCATCACCTTGATCCCAAAACCAGACAAGGATCCCATCAAAAAAGAGAACTACAGACCAATATCCTTGATGAACACAGATGCAAAAATTCTCGCCAAAATACTAGCCAATAGGATTCAACAGTACATTAAAAGGATTATTCACCACGACCAAGTGGGATTTATTCCAGGGCTGCAAGGTTGGTTCAACATCCGCAAATCAATCAATGTGATACAACACATTAATAAAAGAAAGAACAAGAACCATATGATACTCTCCATAGATGCTGAAAAAGCATTTGACAAAGTACAGCATCCCTTCCTGATCAAAACTCTTCAAAGTGTAGGGATAGAGGGCACATACCTCAATATTATCAAAGCCATCTATGAAAAACCCACCGCAAATATCATTCTCAATAGAGAAAAACTGAAAGCTTTTCCGCTAAGGTCGGGAACACGGCAGGGATGTCCGTTATCACCCCTGCTATTCAACATAGTACTAGAAGTCCTAGCCTCAGCAATCAGACAACAAAAGGAAATTAAACGCATCCAAATCGGCAAAGAAGAAGTCAAACTATCACTCTTCGCAGATGATATGATACTATATGTGGAAAACCCAAAAGACTCCACTCCAAAACTGCTAGAACTTGTACAGGAATTCAGTAAACTGTCAGGATATAAAATCAATGCACAGAAATCAGTTGCATTTGTCTACACCAACAACAAGACAGAAGAAAGAGAAATTAAGGAGTCAATCCCATTTACAATTGCACCCAAAACTATAAGATACCTAGGAATAAACCTAACCAAAGAGACTAAGAATCTATACACAGAAAACTATAAAGTACTCATGAAAGAAATTGAGGAAGACACAAAGAAATGGAAAAATGTTCCATGCTCCTGGATTGGAAGAATAAATATTGTGAAAATGTCTATGCTACCTAAAGCAATCTACACATTTAATGCAATTCCTATCAAAGTACCATCCATTTTTCTCAAAGAAATGGAACAAATAATCCTAAAATTTATATGGAACCAGAAAAGACCTCGAATAGCCAAAGCAATATTGAAAAAGAAAGCCAAAGTTGGTGGCATCACAATTCCAGACTTCAAGCTCTATTACAAAGCTGTCATCATCAAGACAGCATGGTACTGGCACAAAAACAGACACATAGATCAATGGAACAGACTAGAGAGCCCAGAAATAGACCCTCAACTCTATGGTCAACTAATCTTCGACAAAGCAGGAAAGAATGTCCAATGGAAAAAAGACAGCCTCTTCAATAAATGGTGCTGGGAAAATTGGACAGCCACATGCAGAAAAATGAAATTGGATCATTTCCTTACACCACACACGAAAATAGACTCAAAATGGATGAAGGACCTCAATGTGAGAAAGGAATCCATCAAAATCCTTGAGGAGAACACAGGCAGCAACCTCTTCGACCTCAGCCGCAACAACATCTTCCTAGGAACATCGCCAAAGGCAAGGGAAACAAGGGCAAAAATGAACTATTGGGATTTTATCAAGATCAAAAGCTTTTGCACAGCAAAGGAAACAGTTAACAAAACCAAAAGACAACTGACAGAATGGGAGAAGATATTTGCAAATGACATATCGGATAAAGGGCTAGTGTCCAAAATCTATAAAGAACTTAGCAAACTCAACACCCAAAGAACAAATAATCCAATCAAGAAATGGGCAGAGGACATGAACAGACATTTCTGCAAAGAAGACATCCAGATGGCCAACAGACACATGAAAAAGTGCTCCATATCACTCGGCATCAGGGAAATACAAATCAAAACCACAATGAGGTATCACCTCACACCAGTCAGAATGGCTAAAATTAACAAGTCAGGAAATGACAGATGCTGGCGAGGATGCGGAGAAAGGGGAACCCTCCTACACTGTTGGTGGGATGCAAGCTGGTGCAAGCCCTCTGGAAAACAGCATGGAGGTTCCTCAAAATGTTGAAAATAGAACTACCCTATGACCCAGCAATTGCACTGCTGGGTATTTACCCTAAAGATACAAACGTAGTGATCCGAAGGGGCACGTGCACCCGAATGTTTATAGCAGCAATGTCTACAATAGCCAAACTATGGAAAGAACCTAGATGTCCATCAACAGACGAATGGATAAAGAAGATGTGGTATATATACACAATGGAATACTATGCAGCCATCAAAAGAAATGAAATCTTGCCATTTGCGACGACGTGGATGGAACTAGAGGGTATCATGCTTAGCGAAATAAGCCAATCGGAGAAAGACAACTATCATATGATCTCCCTGATATGAGGGAGAGGAGATGCAACATGGGGGGTTAAGGGGGTAGGAGAAGAGTAAATGAAACAAGATGGGATTGGGAGGGAGACAAACCATAAGTGACTCTTAATCTCACAAAACAAACTGAGGGTTGATGGGGGGAGGGGGGTTGGGAGACAGGGGGTGGGGTTATGGACATTGGGGAGGGTATGTGCTATGGTGAGTGCTGTGAAGTGTGTAAACCTGGCGATTCACAGACCTGTACCCCTGGGGATAAAAATATATTATATGTTTATAAAAAACAAAATTAAATAAAAAAATTTTTAAAAAAAATCCCTAACTTGTCCATTTTAGTGCATTGATCAATGTTTATAAACTCTCATCGAACATTTTTATGTTTTCAGCTTGCACAACCCATGAAACAACACAGGTCTTGTTTATTACGTAATGTGTACATTTTCACCTATCTTCCTGTGCACTGAAAGGACCTTTGTCGAGCTTTAAGTGGGATTCTAAGTGGCTGTGCCATGGACGTGAGGGACAAAACAGAATTTGCCCCAGCATTCCCACTGCTTCTTGATTTACAGGCTGCAGCCGAGCCCCTTGTAGAAAGAAGAGCCTTAATCTTTTCAGTCCGTTCTCATAACAAAAGCCACCATTGCCTTTTAGTCATTTTAGTGATCCTTACAAGGATATTCTTTTTTTTTTTTTCATCCTCTTTGTCTTTTTTAAGGTTTGGCGACCTGAAATATACACAGTTGTCTATATATCTACATATACGTCAACAATTTCTCATAAGCATAAATCACGCATGTGTTGCTTCTAGTATAATTCCTCATCATGGCATAGTTTTCTGACCTTTTGAGCTATTGTTCGAGACCTAAATAAAAGCAATCCCCGATATTGAAATATCAGATATTGAAATCTGATAAAAATGGAAAATCATCCAGGTAAAAGAGCCAAGAGGAACTGAATTATATTCGCCATCTGTTTTCCCATGAGCAACATCACCTTCCATCTTACAGAGACTCCCCCTCAGCTGCCTGGCTTCCATCCAAGTCCACAGTTTGGCCGGGAAGGTCCGAGGCAGGAAACTGCACTGCAGGGACATGGTGAAAGGGAAGCATCCAACAAAGCATCACCTGGACAGTGGTGATACTGCTTCTTCCATATGCCTCATGATTACTTAAAAGATTCCAATCCTGACCTCCATGAGCATTCATGCTGAGCCACGCAGGTATTGAGAAGTCCTGCTTTACGGCGGGGGTAGGGGAAGAATGGCTTAAACTTTCTCACAAAAAAGCCCAGTACTGGGTATTTTTGTGCCTTGCTTTACAGAGAGGCACAGACTTAGGTGCCATTCATGTTGAAAGTCACTCCGTGTTTGTCAGTGATGGCACAAGCCAGCTGAGATGGCCGCAGGGGCGCCCTGAATCCCTCGTCGGGGTACTTGACCTTGCCCTCCCACATTTGCTCACACACTGTTCTGATCTGCAATTCTGTTCTTCTGACCAGTTTCTGTTTAAATGAACCCTCTGTTTCCTTACTTGAGTGCCCCTTTTGGACCCCCATCTGGGATGACTGAGGAGACTTTCCTATGTGACTCCCACTCAGAACCCCACTGCTTGCCTCAGAGGCTGATGCCCAAATCTCAAACGTAGCCTTCAGCGGATAAACACGGTACCCTCACCCACGCAGCCGGCTGCATTTCTCCTGCGCTTATTTGCCCCTGGATATGGCATTTGGATACTGTCTATGAACCAGGAAGCCAGCTCTTACCAGACACCAAATCTACCAGCACCTTGATCTTGATACTTCACAGACTGCAGAACTACAAGAAATAAATGTTGTTTTTAAGCTATCCAGGCTATGCCGTTGTTGTTATAGCAGCACGGACAGGCTAGGACAGATGCTCAAAGCAGAGAATTCAGAAGACTAATCTGAGGGGAGGGGTAGAATCAGAAGCAAGGAGATTCAACAGTTGAAAAGAGCACCACGGCAGTGAATTAAGATAATGGCAGTGGGAAAAGGACAGCCATTTCAAAAAAACAAAAAACAAAAACAAAAACAAAAGACCTTAGGGATGAGTCCTATGTTTTGAAAGCAGTACCTTTCAGGGCTAGACCTCACTCCTCTCATAGTCTGGCTTTCACTCAGCCTTGCACTCTGTGTTTTGACTTATTCCTGATATCTGCAGCACCAAACCCTTGCCTCGTTGTCTTTGTACACTTCTCTCTCGCATTTTGCATCTGACCACTCCTGCTCTGATTCTGACCTCTGACTCTCTCCATCACCATCGTTCATGTTGGTCCCCTTGCCTTACCCAGTTGAGCATCTTCTCCAGAAAACCAGCCTCGGTTGAACTACTGGAAGCTGCATTCTCTTTAGGTTTGTGCTGATTTCAAAACCAGAACTCATTTGCCTGAAAAAGTGTTTGGGCATGAGTGATAAGACATTAGTAGGGAGGCTATGATCCTGGAATTTAGGACCTGGCGCTGAGGACTGGTTGAATGGAGGTTCTTTATATAGAAATAAAAGGTGAGGAAAAGCCATCTCTTGGCACCCATAAATTAGAGGTGATGATGAGACATTCAAATCGAAATGTCTGACACCAATCTGACTTATGGGGTGGTCACTAAAAGCAGAGGTCAGGACCAGAGTCATAGCACACAGACACATAAGGCCATGCACTGCATAACTCCAAGGGGTGACATTCACATAGACTAGGATGTAAAAGGCACACCTTAGGGTTGTACAAAGCCACAGTCTTGGTCAGATCAGGGAATTAACACATGGAGGAAAGCCAGGACATAATAAGACTAAGGGGAGAGAGCAAACCAGGAGAAAATCACAGGGCTAAGACTGCACTTTGGGAAAAATGTAGGGGGTAAAAGAGAAACTTTATCAAAGGATATAGAGAAATGAAGTGTTATCGTGAGTTAAGGAGGATTTCAAGGAGGAAAGAATCAATAATTGCAAATGCCACAGAAAGGCTGTAGAAAAGAAGACCTAAAAAAGAATTTAAGAGGAAGTGTTTAGTAGTTCTTCCCTTCCCATATCTGCAGGAGGATGTCCCAGATTCCCAGTGAATGTCAGAAACCGCAGATAGTACCAAACCCTATATACACAATGTTTTCCCCTATACATACATACCTATGAAAAAGTAACTTACAAATTAGGCACAGTAAGAGATGAACAACAATAACTAATATTAAAATAGAACAACTGTAATAAAAGTGATGTAAATGTGGTCTCTCATACATACCCAAAATATTTCACGATAAAATGTCTTCGTGACGGGATGACACGAGCTGAATGACGCAGGCCCTGGGACCTAGCCGTGAGCTGCTGGTGCACTCCCGGCCCGTCGGAGGGAGGACCACCTGCTTCCAGAGGGCGCTTTGCCATGAGTAACCAAACGGTGGAAAGTGAAACTACAGGTAGGTGAGGACAACTGTAACACGGGGAAGAGGACTGACCAGGAAGTGAGGACTGGGGCCTCTAGTCTTGGTGCGCCCCGCCTCAGAGCAAGGCTCCTCACATCGGTGAAAACTTCTCTTTTTTGTGAGTGGTTACCGAGAAAACAGTAATCTTTTATTGGATGTTTCCACGTGCCAGGCACTGGTAAAGTACTTATGCATTAATGAAGTTATTCCCCACGACGCCTCCGTCATAGGTTTCTGATATTACTCCCATTTTGCAAGTAAAGAGACTGAGGCACTGAAGTAAAGCCTAAAGTGACACAGCCAAAAAAATGGCAGTGCCAGAATCTGACAAATGAGATGGTTTGGCCAAGAGTAGGGCCATCTTAATATAGACAAACTAGAGGACTGCCAGTGACCTCGCAGGATGTGTTCTGAACAGAGGTGAGAGAGAAAAAACACGATAATGAAAGAAAGGATGTGTGGTGATAAAAAGGAGAGAAAAAGGATTGTGAGCATTAAGGGCAACAGGGTCAAGTAACGATTGTTTGGAGAAAGATGAGACCTGTGCATAGTGTTGCTTGAGGGAAAGGAACCAGTGAAGAGGAAGAGATTGAAAATGCTGGAGACTGAGGAAAATTGATGGAGCAGCATTCCAGGAAAGACGACTTAGCCTGGAAAAGAGAGAGAACATCCAAGATGACACAGACCCGTGTTTTGAAGCAGAGAGTAGGAAAGATGGGAAAATTCACGTCTGATGTCCTTGCCTTTAGGAAATAAGAATTAAAAGAAAAATCGACTCAAAGTAGACATAGGCTCTGCTGAAATTTTTTCAAGTTTTTATTATTATAAAAGTAAAATGTACTCACTATAGAAAATTTAGGAAAATTATATATATATATATATATATATATATATATAAAATTTAGGAAAAATATAGAAAATTAGGCAAACATCACCTAAGTCCTAGGAAACAAAGATACACTGCAGTATATTTCCTTCCAGACAACTGGTATTCTCTCCCTTCCACATATTAACATTAGCAACTCTAGTTATAATTTAGCTTTCATAAGGCTCACGTTTAAAGTTCATTTAATATTCTAGCAAGTGGATGTGCTTTAACATCCCTAACCATGTCCCACATATGAGCTGCTTCCAGTATTTTACTATTACATAAATAATGCTGCATATAGAATTTATTCTATATTTTAGCTCATTTTCAAATGATAGAACCCTGAAAGTTTAACTACCAAGTCAATGACCTTATACAATTGCAAACATCTTTAAGGCTTCTGACTCTTCTTAGACGATTTTACATTTTACATTTTACATTTTACATGTTACCAACTGTGGATAAAAATACTCAATTGTTTCCTAAATCCTTTCTGGTTTAGGAAACAAAACAAAAACAAAAAACTTTGTTAATTTGACAGATGAAAAAGTAGTACTTATATGACATTTCTTTTACTAATAGTGAGGCTGATGAATTTTTCATGTATTTGTTTATTGTTTTTTTCTACTTTGTAAAGTGTTTATTTTTGTCCTTTGTACATTTATCTTTTGGGTTCATAGTGTACTAAAATTTTAGGAGTTATTTATATAATAAAGATATTAACATGTTCTCCCTTTAAGCCTCTTTACTAGATTTTAACTTTGATTATAAATTTTATAAAATGTATTAATTAAAACACCTTTTCTTGTTATTATAAAAAGTTATATTCTGAGCTGGGTTCATCAATCTCCCTTTAATCAAATGAATTCCCCCATTCAGTTCCCTTTTGGCTCGAGTTGGTCAGAGCTGGTATCTGCGGGTTACAACAAAGAACTCTAATAAACCCAGCAATAATCAATTAAGGACTGCAGTAAAAAGAAGCTGATATATGTTAGCAACCAGAACCATAAAATATCCAGGAATAAATTTACGAGCAAGCATGCTAGACCTCCAGGAAGAAAACTATAAATCTTTGCTGAGGGTATAGGAAACAACTTGAATGGAAGAGGAGCATACCCTTTGCCTACTGAGAACTGACTGTTATGAAGACATCAATATTCTGCCAAGGGGTTGTGTAAATTCAATGCCATTCCAACGGGATTATTTGGAATATGACAAGTTAGTGCAGATCTTGAAAAACTAATATGTGACAGCAGCCAGAAACTTTTCTGGAAAATTACAACCTAATATAAGGCAACAGTTAATATAACACCTTGTTTGTGCTTAGGGCAGAATAGACAGGTAGAGTGGAAGATTCTGGAGATAAACCTGGGTAAATATTGGGGGTGGGGAGTAAACATTTTTTTTTTTAAATATGATAAAAGCAGAATTTCAGATCAGTTGGGAAAGGGATGGGTTGTTCAATAAACTGTATCTTGAAATAGTTGTGTCATGACTTCCAAGATACCACACTCTGCAAGTTTTCCCCATTCGTTATTGGCTGCTCCTTTCTGTCTCATTTACTGTCTTCTCCTTCTCCATCTTTGTGCACCAGGATTTGAACACTGACCCTACTTTTTTTTCTTTTTTACATCTCCCTTATCTGAAAATCCGACTTTATATTTTTTATTTTTTTAGAAAGGGGGAGGAGAGAACAGAGGGAGAGAGAATCTCGGGAGGGCTCCACACTAGGAGTGGAGGCTGAATTGGGGCCTGATCTCACAACCCTGAGATCATAACCTGAGCCTTAAACATGACTCGGACGCTTAACTGACTGAGCCATCCAGGACCCCTGAAAATCTGACTTTAAATACCAACTCCCTACCTACGAGTCCTAACTTAGTCTCTCTAACCCTTATCTAACTCCTAAACCCTGGTGATACGCATAAACAGCCTATCTGACATTCTACTTGTGATAGCTAAAATTTAATATTTCAGGTGCCTGGTTGGCTCAGTCCATTAACCGGCTGCCTTCGGCTCGGGTCATCATTCCAGGGTCTTGGAATCGAGCCCTGCAACAGGCTCTCTGCTCATGGGGAGCCTGCTTCTCCCTCTCCCTCTGCCTGCCTCTCTGCCTACTTGTGCTCTCTATTATGTCTGTCAAATAAATAAAATCTTTAAAATAAATAAATAAAATTTAATATTTCTACACCAGACCAAGTTAATTCCCTTTCCACTTCTACCTTCCCCATCCCACCACTAAACACATAAACACAGATTATAGCATAGGTTATAGCTCCCTATATTTCCTATCTTGGTAAATAAACCCCTATCCACCAAGGTGATCAATGCAAAAACCTGAGTCATCTCTGATTTCTGCTTTTCCTTCAACCTGCAACATTCACTCTACCAGCACATCCACTGGTTTTACTTTAGATAGAGAGTAAAAATGAGTGCTTAAGAACATGAGCCCTAAAACCAAGCCATCTGGGTTCCCATCCTGGCTCTACCATTGACCAACGCTGTTGTTACTTTGAGCAACCTATCTACACTTGATCAAGCTGTTATCTGTAAAACAAGGATAATGCCATTATCCAATTCATAGGGTAATGGTTGGGATTAACGAGTTCTTAAGAGATTGGAACAGTAGCTGATGCATTGTTAATGTGTTTAATAAATGTCAGTTACTATTATTGTCTCCAAAATATACCTTAAATCTGTCTAGTTCTCTCCATATTCATGTGTACCTCCTTAGTTCAAGCCACTATCATCCCTTCTAACTCATCTGGCCATTTATTTCTTTTTCCTTTTTTTTTTTTTTAAGACTTTATTTATTTATTTGAGAGAGAGACAGTGAAAGAGAGCATGAGAGAGGAGAAGGTCAGAGGGAGAAGCAGACTCCCTGTGGAGCTGGAAGCCCCATGTGGGACTCGATCCCAGGACCCCGGGATCATGACCTGAGCCGAAGGCAGTTGCTTAACCCACTGAGCCTCCCAGGCACCCCTGGCCACTTTTTCTACTGCCCTACTATAATTTGTTCTCCACATTCACAGTCACGAGGCCTTTTTCAACTATAAGTTGGATCAGATATTCTCCTACTAATAACTTTCACTGTTTTTTTTTTTAACTTTAAAAAATTATTTATTTATTTATTTAGGTGAGGGAGAGAGAGAGAGAGAGCACAAGTGGTTGGGAAGGGCAGAGGAAGAAGCAGACCCTGCTGAGAAGCAAGCCCGACCTGGGTTTCATCCAAGGACCTGTGGGATGACAACCTGAGCTGAAGGCTGATGCTTAACCAATTGATCCACCCAGGCACCTTCCCTGTCTTCTTTAGTGTGGCCTGAAAGTCCTGCATGAACTAGCCCTAATCCAACACTCTGCCTCATCTGGTAATATTCTCTGTCTCACTCCCTTCGTTTCATCCATAGGAGAGTCTTACTCTGTTGCTTGAAAGCACTAAGCTTGCTGCAGCCTCAGAACCTTTGCCTGTGCTTGCTCCTTTGCCTAGAACCCTCTTTTCTTGGGTCTTCCAATGGCTGGATCCTCAATACAAATGTACTATCTTAGAGGAGCTTTCCCTGCCCATAGTATCTAACAAAGCTCTATTATTCTCCATCATACCATCCTGTTTTATTTCCTTCATTGCACTTCTAGCTATCTGATATTACCTTATTTCTTTTTTTGTTTAATTTTTTGTTGAATCTCTCATGTAAACTATATGAGAATAGGGACCATGTCTGTCTGTTTGTTTGTTTTTTAAGTTTTATTTACAATGCTTGGAATGGTGTTTAGCACTTTGCAGATGCTTAAGAATTTTATTGGATGATTTTTAATAAATTGGTGAGTTACTAAATACATTTTTAAAAACAGGCCATTGGGTCTTCACCTTATAGCTTATATAAAGATAAATTCCCAACTGACTAATTCTCTAAACATTAAAAAAAAATAAATAAAATAATGATCATATTAAAGAAAACTACAGGCAAACAGTTTTATGTTCTTGGAGTAGGAATGATCTTTCTCAACAAGAAAAAAAATGCTATGAAAGCATAAGGAAAATATTGACCAGTTCAGCTGCATAAAAGTTGGAAAACTGCATAACTAAAGATACAATGCTCAAAGTTAAACAGACAAAACAGGCTGAGAGAAAGCAAAATATAAAGGGCCTTATAATTGTAGATGCAAAAATCCTCAAAATACTAGCAAACCAAATCCTGCAATATATGAAAAGGTTTATATACCACGACCAAGTGCAATTTACCCTAGGAATACAAGATTGGTTTAACATATGAAAATCATTCATTATAACATGCCATATTAAGAGAATAAAAACAAAAAAAAAACATATATTCAACTCATTAGATATAGAAAAGATTTGACAAAATTCTACATATATTCATGATCTTAGAAAAGACAAAATCTATTAATAAACTTGGAATAGAAAAAAATTTCCTCAACCTGACAAAAGGGACTCTCCAAAAATTCTATGGCAAAATCATTCTTTATGGTGAAAGACTGAATGCTTTTCCCTATGTTGAGGAATAAGACAAAGATGCCTACGTTCACGTCAGTTCAGCATAGTACTGAAGGTTCTAGCCAGGGAGGTCAGGCAAAGAAAATAAATCAAAGGCATCTGGATAGAAAAATAAGTAAAATTACTTTTATTGTAGCTGAAACATTCTTGTATACAGAAAATCCTAAGGAATCCACTAAAAGACCAATAAACAAAAAAAGTTCAGCAAAGATCCAGGACACAAGATAAATATACAAAAATCAATTTATGTCTATACACTGACAATGAACTATCCCAAAATAAAGTTGACCTCGGCAACCACTAATCTACTTTCTGTCTCTATGGATTTGCCTATTCTGGACATTTCATATGAATGGAATTATATTATATGTGGTCTTTTGTGACTGACTTCTTTGACTTGGCATGTTTTCAAGGTTTTTCCATCTTATAGCATGAATCGGTTCTTTTTCCTGTTTATTGCTGAATAATATTCCATTGTATGGATATAGCACATTTTGTTTAACAAGTTCATGAGCTGATAGTCATTTGGGATTCTCCCCCCCACACACACACATTTTGGCATTATGAATGATGCTGTTATGAACATTCATGTATAAGTTTTTGTGTGAACATACATTTTCAACTCTTTTGTGTTGAATGTCCTAAGTGGACTTTCCGAGTGTTGTGGTAACTTGATATTTAACTTTGTCAGGAACTGCCAAACTGTTTTCCAAAGTAGTAGCACCATTTTACATTTTCACCAGCAGTGTGTGAGGTTTCTGATTTCTCTACACCCTCAT
Organism: Enhydra lutris kenyoni; assembly: GCF_002288905.1. NCBI lineage: Eukaryota > Metazoa > Chordata > Mammalia > Carnivora > Mustelidae > Enhydra > Enhydra lutris. Next base: position 7,778,536 of record NW_019154103.1, on the reverse strand, counting down.
CAAAGCTTTTTATAATCTTTTTTATTATAGCCATCTTAGTGGGTGAGGCATGGTATCTCACTGTGGTTTTAATTACATTTCCTAAGGGCTAGTGGTGTTGAGCATCTTTTCATGTGCTTATTAGTCATTTGAATATCTTCTCTGAAGAAATGTCTATACAGATCCTTTGTCCATTTTTAAGTTGTCTTTTTTTTTTTAAGATTTTATTTATTTATTTGTCAGAGAGACACACAGAGAGAGAGAGAGAGAACACAAGCAGGGAGAGTGGCAGGCAGAGGGAGAAGTAGGCTCCCTGCTGACCAAGGAGCCTGATGCAGGACTCGATCCCAGGACGCTAGGATGATGACCTGAGAGGAAGGCAGATGCTTAACCAACTGAGCCACTCAGATGTCCCTAGGTTGTTTCTTCAGTTGTTGTGAGTTCTTTATATATTTTATCAGATATGTAATCTGCTAACATTTTTCTCCCTTTTGTGCATTGTCTTCTCACTGTCTTTTTTTTTTCTCCTGGTAAAGAGTTTTCTCTGATGTAATGGTTAATTTTTTTTACAATTTTTTAAAAAATTCGAGTATATTAGTTTTGGGTGTAACTTTTCACTTTCGTGATGGTGTCCTTTGAAGCAGAAAATGTTTAATTTTGATTAAATCCAATTGATCGATTTTTCTTTAGCATCTTGTGCTTTTGGTGTTGTATCTAAGAAACCATCACTTAATCCAAGGCCACAAAGATTTGTTTCTGTGTTTTCTTCTAAGAGTTTTTGCTCTTATATGTGGATCTATAACCCATTTTGAGTTATTTTTGCACATGATGTTGGGGGTCTTTTTTTTTCTTTTTGCATGTGAATAGCTGGTTGTCTAAGCACCTTGTATTGAAGAATATTCTTTTCCCACTGAATTGCCTTGGTACTCTTGTTAAAAAAAAAAAAAAAACCTCCACCTTAAAAAATATGATATTTTGGGGCGCCTGGGTGGCTCAGTGGGTTAAGCCGCTGCCTTCGGCTCAGGTCATGATCCCAGGTCCTGGGTTCGAGCCCCGCATCGGGCTTTCTGCTCAGCGGGGAGCCTGCTTCCTCCTCTCTCTCTGCCTGCCTCTCTGCCTACTTGTGATTTCTCTCTGTCAAATGAATAAATAAAATCTTTAAAAAAAATATGATATTTTGTTTTAATAAAAAGTGGTAGGATAACAAATGGGTGTTCTTTGGCTTCTTGGTGACTTCTGACAGTCAGCTGAATAGTTGTCCCAAGTACCATCAGTAGCCGCAGTGGTTTTCATCTACAGAAACCACCGATCCTACAATTCTCTAACCAAAGATGGGATTTTAAATGGGACTCTGTCTCAGATTCGACCAGGGCTCTAAGGCAATAGGTGCCTTTGCGCATTTAAGCAAAAAAGCAACCCCACTGGGTAGGTGGATTACAAGAAAGTGCCCCTGCTGGCACCCTGTGTTGCTAGAGGAGCAAGGGCTGGAGTCAGCACTTACTCATCCCCTTAGCTTGATATCTTTATGTAGGATGCAAACTGCGTAATCATTCACCATCGGCTTGGCTTTCATCTACAGCAAATTTTCAAAGTGAGTTTCAAGGTCATCTAAGCAGGACTTACAAAAGAGTTGGCAGAAACTATTAACTCTACCCTAAAAAAAAAAAAGGAGGTTGGAGAGGCCAAGAGAAAAGATGTCTTTGGAGAGAGTTGGGTTGAGACTCTAACTCCCCTAAAGTTCAGGTGGGGAGGGAGATATTTCTTCATCTCAAGTGTGAGAAGGCCCTTTTAGGGACCACCTAGAAAGTATCCCATTCCCTATGAGATGGGAACTGCATGACTGACACAGCCTGAAAAAAATATGCACTGGCACAAGCCTCCTTCAGCCATGGATTGGAGGGGAAACACTGTAGTCCAAGTGACATCAGACCAGTGCTGCATGGGGCAGATGAAGAAGCCATGAATGAGCAAGTCAGGCCAGTGCCGTCCAAGGATCTGCCCAGAAGGAGCACCTGGAAAGGTGAGGAGATGAGCGTAAGGAGGTACAAATTTTCTGCGAGATACTCAAGAGCTAACGGAAGCATTAGAAAGAACCACCTGGAAGAGACAGGTCTCTGTTTTCCAAAGGCCCTTCCAAGTAAGAGATCCCTAGAGATTTGGGAGTCAAAGACAGAAAATCCATAGATGTGCCCGTGAGAGAAAAAGTCAGGTTTAACCATCCACCAGTTCTGAAGAGGACCAACACAGGCTCAGAAGGATACCCGTCAAGGAAACCTTTGCCTATTTCTTTATCCCTTATTTTCTCCTTCACTCACATCCCAACCCTGGAGGGGTCAGAAATCACAGTGAATGAGAGAAAAGAAAAGGCAGAATGAAGAGAGAAGTCAGCTTCTCCCCATTTCCTACTGGCAGTTCCAAGTAGGAAAAAGATACTTAACTTCAAATCAGTGTTTTAAGTTTTAACTATTACACAGAGTAGGCGTTAATTACTAACACAAGTCTCACTTTTGGTTAAAAGTGTCCAAAAGACATTTTGTTAGCTAAGGATTTCCATATAAATACATATTTATAATTGTCCCTTCCAGTTGACCCCTCCCCAAAGGCGAGGGGAAAATGAATTTCAGAGAGGGAGTTTAAATAGGCAGAATGGGAAGAGGGAGGAGAAGTAAAATGGTATTTGCGTGCACTCTAACTGCGCTGCTTACTCAACATATTCATTCCTGAACTATCAAAATCAATAAACTACCACATAAAAAGTAGCCATGTCTCTTTAAGTCAGATAATGTCATTTCAAGACTCTCTGTAAAAAATAACTTTGATTCAATTCGAACAATACTTTAAGTAGTTCCCTAAAGAAATAACTGTACTGTAATTTGGGCATTGATAGCTGTAACACGATTTAAACACGGCTTCACTTTTCTGTCTTAATACGATTCCCCCCACTGCATCGTTCTGTGGGCTGTTTTGATGATCCTGTCACTTACGGTTCTTTGAGCTCAGTTTTAAGGAGTCAACAATGAATGAAATGAACTCAGCGTTGGGATCCATTTTCAAGAATTCTCCACATAGTTTGAAACCGCCCTAGATAATTCCATCATACTGGATTATAACATGAATAGGAACAAAACAGCTAATCATGACATAGAAGCAACTTCATGTCAAATAATATCCTTGAATGAGCCAATTTAGTAAACTCTGAATTTACTTAGCCTATTTGAACATCCATAAAGAGGACTTAGCAGCAACAGTCTTTCCATATGCCAGGTGAAACCCTCAGAGGGAATAGGCCTCAGTTTAATAATGAAAGAGAAGGGAAAGGGCTGATAATTATTCTGTCTAAACAGTGTTTTGCGGCCTAACATTGATTGTGTCTTGAAATCTCCTTTGGGAATGGAGCAGGCAGCTTTTTCTTTGCTCTCACAAACCTCATGCAAATTATTTAAACATTTTTGCAATTATTTTCCTGAAACTGAGTTTTGGCCCAAAGCCTAGAAACACTGAAAAGTGACATCACACTGCACCCAGAGATTTGGGTTCCAGACAATTCTCTGGGGATCCTTACAATGAACTGTTTTGGAGGCCGATTTCCATATCACCATGTAAACATGGAAGTCTACTGGTACTTCTGCCTTTAGAGAGTCTCCAGATAAGAACACCATAAGTAAGCAAATGTTTAGGCAATTTAATTCTAGTTATCTTGCAACAACTTGACTGTATGTGCAGTTTCTTTTAATGTCCCTTCTAACTATCTGTGTGAAAAAAATATTTCTGTTGGCACTTTCTTAAATCCTTGATGTGTCTATGACTCCCCTTTTTAAATGTTAACCACAGAAAGAAGCCCGCTCCCCGCTTTTCTCTATCCCAGACCTTATATCTGGTTATTCATAAGGATAATTTTATAATTAATGCAGATGACTGGCCTAAAAATGATGACCCTCTTTTGTACTATTACTTCATGCTGAGGACAAAGAGGATACAGGAAAATTACTCCTTGGCCCAGGAAGTTTATTAAAATGCTAAATGAAGGTCTGGCGGCAGCTCAAAGAACTTTAAATAACCTTGTGGTGGAAAACCTCCAAAACCTCTTTTTACCGTCAGTTTAAACTAGGCTGGCTGTGACAAAGAGTAAGAAAATAAGTAGTTTCAAGAGTGCAAAAACACATCTATTTTTAAAAGGTAGGTTCATCCAATGGTTGTGGGCAAATGTGACACAGCCTTCTGAGGCACGATGACGATCATTTATCGTTCTGTGGTTTTGCAGGGTTCACAACCAGTCCTGGGTGGATTCCACATGTCAGTCGTGAACGAAGCAATGCAGAAGGAAGTGTAATTACGTCGTGGCCAATGCAGTGTTCTCTCTTGGTAGTCAGTGCAAAATATGCCACAAACACACTCTGTGAATAATGTTCTTGTGGCTAAAATTCCATGGAATGAAAACATGTTACGTGAGGGAGAATAACAAATGCTCCTCCAGTTAATTCCATCCTAGTCTCTGGGGCTCTAACTCGGCATGTACCTTTGGTTCTGCGTTGCTGTGCTAGGTCCTTCAAACACACAGCAAGTTGCAGACCATCCAAAGAGGAGACACTACAGGGCAAGTTCGTTGAGCCATGGTATCTGCAAATCATTAGTGGGGCATCTGAAAACTGTGGTGGAATTTTCAGAAAGTCCATAGGGATCAAAACACCACACACAAACTGAATAGGAAGAGAAGCTGACTTTTTAATATGGTTCCAGGGAGAACAAAAGAGGTTAAGTCTCCACAGCCTCCGAAGAGACAACAATGATGGCGAGAAGGCAGCTTTTCCTCAGAGCCTTCGTATGGCTGTGCCCTTTCTTTCCAGTCTGACTTCCATCTCAACTAATGGAGCTTGTCTCCCATGGCCTTGTTCTGAACCACGAAGCTGGGAATCCCTGGGCTCCACCTGTAGTTCTTCTGTCAACCTCATCCCTACAGCCTAGCTCCCAAACCCAACAAGACTCAGGAACAACTTAAGGTAAGTGAGCCTGGAATTCAGTATCCGCTGTTGGCCAGCTAACACAGGATATCTGCTCTAGTTCTGATACCCAGGCTTCTAAGACCTGGTCTTACCCTATTCATTGGTCTTGTAACTGGGCCCTGCTCTTTCTTGTCCCCATCCTGGTCACTTAATCTATCATGAATTTTTCTAGAACTAAAACCCACCTTGTTTCTATTTTTAAGATTTTATTTATTTGAGAGAGAATAAAAGAGAGAGAGAGAGAGCACAAGAGAGGGGGAGGTTCAGAGGGAGAAGCAGACTCCCTGCTGAGCAGGGAGCCCAGTGTGGGACTCGATCCTGGACTCCAGGATCATGACCTGAGCCAAAGGCAGTTGCCCAACAAACTGAGCCACCCAGGTGCCCCGCCTTTTTATTTTTCAGGCCAGGGCTGCTCGTGAATCTGAGGCCAAGGGCTAGAATTCTCAATCCATGACTATCACCAACTTCTGGACTCTTCCTTTACATAATGCCCCAAAGCTGGCAGCCTCCTGACTGGACCCAAACCAGGCCAGATATAGAGTTCCTTTGCTGTTGGACTGAACTCCCTTCTAGCTCCTGCTGCTGGGTCTGTGCCTGCCCCAGTCTAGCAGGCAGAGGCAGCTTCCCAACCTATCCTTTCCAGTGCCTCATTCAGGTTAACTAGGTCATTTCAGGCAGTGCCCCAAGATACAAAGTCAGTGCAAGAGGCTGACTTCTCCCAGCTGAGTGCTACCTGAAGCAAGAAAAATAATTCCGATAGCTCTGTGCTGAGATCGATGCTTCCACCTTTGTAACTGCCATGCTGAATTCTCAAGCCATTTTTGGACCGTTAATATCACATATGCTATTTACCAATCAAATCAAGACTGTTATTACAGAGTCACCAAAAATCCTAATTTTGGAAAATACTTCATGTTTTAGGAAAATAGTCATGATTTAATGTTTGAGAGAAAAGCAGGATACAGAGCTATATAAAGCTGTATGAGCTCATTGTGGCAGACATCATGTGGGATTTTGGCGGCTCAGCATCTAAACTCCCAACCCAAGTTTGGGGAATTTCCCACCACATGATTCTTGTGCAGTGAAGGCCTCCTACCTTTACAGAGGCGAGGGATTAAGAACCTCTACGTCATCATCTTCTGACAGCTGGAGTAGGCACATAACCTCGACTTAGACTGACCCAGACTTGGAATTGGAGCCGGTGACCCACAGAAGCAAGGACGGCAAAAACTCCTCCTATCAGTGAGACAACACAGTTTCTGGGGACAGCAGGACCAGCAGCACCTCCACCACTGTCTGGCCTGGCTGTTGCAGAAGGATTGGCTTCAGTGAAAGGTCTTTATCGTGGCAGTATGGGAGCCTCATCAGAATAATTCTAGGATAGTATCTGGTTTTCAACCGCCCTTGGTTACTTCTACTCCTACTCTTTCCCAGGACTAGTCCCTCAGGAGTTCTCGTGAATTACGGAGCTACCAAGTATCTCTTCAATAAATTCCTTTCTACTTAAAGGAGGGGACACTCTTTCTGTGGCTTGCAGGCTAAGAATCCTGATTCATACGGCACTGTTATTTAAAATACAAAAGAAAAGATGTACACCAAATGTTAATAATGGTTATCTTTATGTATATATAATCACAGATAATTTTAATTTTCTTCTTTCATGTGCATTTTCTAAAAATTTTAGTATAATGGCATTACCTTAATAGTCAGAAAATAAGCAAATTTTGGGATGCCTGAGTGGCTCAGTTGTTAAGTGTCTGCCTTCGGCTCAGGTCATGATCCCAGGGTCCTGGAATCGGGCCCCATCAGGCTTCCTGCTCAGCACAAAGCCTGCTTCTCCCTCTCCTACTCCCCCTAGTTGTGTTCTCTCTCTCACTGTCTCTTTCCCTGTCAAACAAATAAATAAAAAAATCTTCCAAAAAAAAGAAAAGCAAAGAAGTAAATTTTAAAATTTGAGATTGCTTTGGATCTTTAATGTCCTTAGTTGTTGGAAAGCAATTAACTTGACTACTCAGATGGAATCCATTTTGCTTCTTTCAAAATAAGCTACCTGGTGACTTCAACCTTGGCCTGGGGAAATCATAGGTATTGGGCTAAGAGAAATGTCAATATATTTTACTAAGAAAAATTTCTGGGACCAGTTCTTATTTTACTTGTTTGTTTTTTAACTCAACAGTCTTTTAAAGGGTGGTCTGAGAAAAATGGACTGTGTTTAAGGAACTTTAATACAATCCAAAGCAGAAAGGAATTTCTTTTTAGCACTTATGTTTATAAAATGATGGATAAGCACAGTAATGTCACTATTATGATTCTTTGTTAGTTTCTCTTAAACAGACATCCCAACAGCTTTATGAATACTAAGAAGTATAGGCTAGAATACTAGGGTACTGGACCTACGAGTAACGCATGCAGTTGGCCTAAGTGGTTACCAGCAATGGTGCGAGTAGCACAGAGGAAAATGTATAATAACGTTCTTCCTTAGAACAAAATCCTAGCTACCGAGGGAAAACTCGAACCACCATTTTTAGGAAGCAGTGATAGCCTCATTTCTCTGTGTAAGGGCACACAGAGATTTTCGGTATCCCAGACTCACACTAGGAGACTATCTGCTTTTGACCCTGGGTAATGGAATAACGGTCTCTTGTTTCTCCAGCAACACTACTGAGAAACCAGCCAACGGAACTCCATGCATCTGAATGAGCTGTGATCACTGGGTTGCTGCAACCCTCAGAGTGGTGGGGATCCCACTGATTATGCCAACCAAAGCAGCAAAGCCTAGTAGAATGGAAGGAAAGGAATTTAGTCCAACAGACTTGGTGTTAGATCCCAGGTCAAACATCCATTAGTTGGTGCATGAGATATTTGACCTCTGTGAGCCTCGGTTTTACCACGGAATGCAGATAAAAGAAAAACCTCATGTTAATGGAAATAATGTACATAAAACTCCCAGCACAGTTTCTGGCTTATAATGGATACACAGTAAATATAAGTACTCTTCCATCCATGACCCCTGCCCCCCTTATTTTTCTGGGAAAATGTTTATCTTTTACGAAGACTGACCTCAGATGCAATTTTTGTAATAAGATAGTTATTTTCTTTAAATATCTCAAATCTGGCAAAAGGCTATAGTTACCTTCTAATTATTCCCTGGAAAGAAATACCTTGCCAAACCATGAAAAGTTATTGATAAAGGGAAACATTTTCAATTAGCTGAGCAAATAATCCATGTCAGTATTGCACGTGACAAAATGATCATCATCTAACATGTAGGAATCTGTGTGAAAATTCAGGAAAAAGGTATTAGAGCACACAAGTTTCAATAGTGCAACAAAAGAAGGATTGACATTTGCTTGGCAAATAGGCCAAGCTTCAAAAGATAATCAACATGTTCTTCTATTTATTGAATAAGATAAATATTCCATACTGAGCACAATGCCTTCATGAATTGTTTAGGTGTGGCTAATTAGCTTGGACATTAAGATACAACTTCCCATACTCTTTCAAACAGCATTTTTCTTGCCAACATGTAAATGGGACTCCAGTCTCTGAGAAGGTGACACAAGAATAGAAGTGCACAAAAGAAAGAAAATCAAACTAGAAAAGAAGCTCTGTCAAGAAAAAATCGATAATTTTGCTACTGAGAAATTGCTACCATCCTTATCCAAGAAGGGGTGGAAAGGTCAGACCAAGCTAACTTGGGTGATAAATGAGTTTATAAAGTAGCTTATATCAAGAGACTAATTTAATTGGCTGCTTTAAGTGTGATGATATACCACACTTCCTACAGACTTTTTCATTTATTAAAATCTTAAAATTAAGCTGAGTGTAAGTAAGGCACACCATGTCCCCCTCAATGGTTTTATAAGCAGCACCAACTACTACTGGGGCATAAAAGCTTTCAATATTATTATTAACAATACCTAACCAAAATATTTTTTAAGGAGATTTTTTTTTTTCCTCTTGACATTTTAGACAATTCCAAGTCATACAAGGACAAAGAAAATATATTTTTGTTCTGTCTACATGGGATATTTGGGACCTCACAAAATGCCCACTGTGGTTGCTCCCAAATTACAGATTAGGACAAATTACAGATAAGGAATTTTGACTGTATATACTTACAAACATCTAGATGTGCATTCTCAGGTTTAAAACTCAGTTTCCCCCATTTCTACCAATTGTATGTTATCAATGTAATTCCCATACCACTGGCTGTTACCTTGTACATTAAAAGAAAGTTAAGGTATTTGGGAGACAATGTCAATTTTAAAGATTTTACACAAGTTCCTTCCTCTTTTATACGAATAACTGGTAGATAGAACAGCTCTGGATTAGAAACAGTTAAAAACACTCTAGAACAATGTAATCAAGGCAACATTTTCCTCATAGAATGGTAAGAGAAGGGATAAAATCTGGTGGAAGCTTAAGTTGTCATGAAATCCTTATGAAGAGCTGTGTTGGTGCACTCCATAAATGATTCTGAGCTTAAAACCTGTAAAGCTGACTTTTATGTGTAAGGGACATGGAAATAAGAGGGAAAGAACCAATACAGTATTAGATCATGTTTTCTGGTGATAGTTGATAGAGATGGTAGTAGATATCATACAAAACAACCATCAAAAAGGAAAAAGGTTAGGGTGTCTGGGTGGCACAGTCAGTTGTGTCTAACTCTTGGTTTTGGTTCAAGTCATGATCTCAGGGTCATGAGATTGATCCTGGAATTGGGCTCTGTACTCAGCATGGGGTCTGCTTTGGATTCTCTCTCCCTTTTCCTCTTCCCCTCCTGTTTGTACTCTCTCTCTCTCTCTCTAAAATAAATAAATCCTAAAAAAGAAAAAAAAAAGGAGAAAATGTCAAATAAAGTTAGGAAACTCTGTATTAAGTAGGGTAAAGCAGGTTTTTCTCTCCTTTTTTCTTTTTTTTAATTTCAAGGATCTTCCACATGTCTACTAAGTAAAGGTACACTGCAGTCTTCAAAAGGGTAGCAATAATGGTCAATAAGAGTGAAGGTCTCCTTGTGCAAGAGAAAGCTATGTTTAATATTAAATGTAAATCATATTACATAATAAAACAGGTAGCGTGCTGAACACGTCCCTGAATTTCCCAAGCTTTCTACAGTGAACATGTATTAAATTTTTCATCAGGGAAAAACAAAACACTCTCTCTTTTCCTCACCCTGATATTCAATCCAGGACTAAGTCCTGTCAGCTCTACTCCCAAAGTATATCCCGAATCCAGCTGTTGCTTACTAGCTCCCGAGACTAGGACCCTAGTCAGAGTCCCATTTCCCTTCTCTTGGACTGATGCAGCAATCCCGGAAGGGGTCACTGCCACCAGACTTGCCAACCTTCCATCCGTCGGATTCCTCCACAGAGCAGCCGGCTGGAGGAATCTTTCTGAAGCATAAATCAGATTATATTTTTCTCCTGCTTAAAACCCTCCAAAGACCTCTCCTTGAACTAGAATGAAATCCAAACTCCTGCACTTATGTGCTGTGACACCTGTCCGTCTGTTGTCCCAGCCTGCCCTGTTCCCTTGTTCCTGGTTCTACATCACACAGCCTCTTACCCGTCTCCACACAAACCGAGCACATTCCACTCATGAGGTCTCTGATCTTGAGGTGACTTCTGCTAAGGACGTGTTTCTCTGCATCCTCACCTGACTTCCTCATGGTCATCTTCAGATCTCAACTTCCACGTCACCTCCTCAGAAAGCTTTTTCCTGGCAGTTCCACCCGTTTAATCCTCCTCATTTACATTCACTGCAGCCTGAAGGAACCCTATTTACCTTGGCAAGTGTATCATCTCTCTTTACAAGAACAGAATCTTCTTGAGAACAAGGACCCTTACTCAACAATGTGTCCCCAGCGCTGATGATGAAGCATAGCACAGAGTAGGTGCTCCATACATCTTTGAGAGGGAAACCTCAGGGAAAAGGATATTTATTTCATATGACACAGGGCTGAAAATCTGATGCTTTGCATAGACTTGCCAGCTGTTCATCGTTCTCATTTTATAGAAAGGGAAATGAAGATTAAGAGAGGTTAAGCAACTAGTCTCATGGCTCATGGTGAGTTCCTGTGTATTATACCAATAATGATTGAGGAGAAGACAGGTATTTCAAAAGTTTTATTTCCTAATCCCCTAAAACCTTAGCAATGTAAACTCTCCAACTTCTAACCACTACTACCACAACAAAGCCTGCAGTTTCTCTCTTTTTATTGCAATATATATTGATATTTCATTTATCAGGCTCTTGACTGTTCTAAACAAGTAAATTTTTCGGATAACTAAAGCTTACCTGCTAAATGTCAAAATCTCATTTACTTACATTATGTTTGGCAAGATGTTTCTAAAGGTACTGTATATTTCTCAGTCTTCTTAGAGTATATTTAGCAAGATTTAATGTTTCCTGAATAACACATCATAATTTTTAGGAACATCAAGTTATTAGTCTGAACAAAAAAAAATTTCTAGTCGCCGTAACAAAATTGGTTACATAATGTGCAGAGTCCAGTGCAAAATAAAAATCCAGAGCCTCCTGTTCAAGACTTAATAAGAATTTTATTTTGGGGGGGGCACCTGGGTGGCTCAGTGGGTTAAAGCCTCTGCTTTCAGCTCAGGTCATGATCCTAGTGTCCTGGGACTGAGCCCCCCATTGGGCTCTCTGCTCAGCGGGGAGCCTGCTTCCTCCTCTCTCTCTGCCCGTGTCTCTGCCTACTTGTGATCTCTGTCTGTCAAGTAAACAAATAAAATCTTAGAAAAAAAATTTTATTTTTTTATTACTTTTTAAAGATTTTATTTATTTATTTATTTGTTGGAAAGAGAGCGTGAGCGAGTCCAAGCAAGCAGAGGGAGAAGCAGTCTCCGCACTGAGCAAGGAGCCCAATGTGGGACTCGATCCCAGGACTCTGGGATCATGACCTGAGCCAAACACAGACGCTTAACCAACTGAGCCACCCAGGCGTCCCTTATTAAGAATTTTTTTTTAAGATTATATTTATTTATTTGACAGAGAGAGAGATCACAAGTAGGCAGAGAGACAGGCAGAGAGAGAGGAGGAAGCGGGCTCCCTGCTGAGCAGAGAGCCCGATGCGGGGCTCGATCCGATCCCAGGACCCTGGGATCATGACCTGAGCTGAAGGCAGAGGTTTTAACCCACTGAGCCACCCAGGCACCCCAAGAATTTTAAGATCATGGCAGCAGGACACTAAACCAGGCGCAAGACCCTAAACGACTATCAAGGCTGCACACCACCAAGTTGATCCTGCATCACACTCCACACAGGAACATATACACAACAGAGATTCATCAGCATTTACTGAATAATGAACATCTTTAGGGCTTACTGAGTGGGGTAGGACTCATAGCTCTAAATGAATTCAAATGTGATAAAATAATAATAACAACATTAATTGGGTTATTTGTCAAGCATTGTTCTAAGTGTTTTACCTGCATTTTTCTATCTGATCCTCCTCAGACAAACTTGAGATTTACTGAGGATTTTATGGCCGCATATGGCCATAAAATTGAACACAACCAGAGGAACTTAAGCAAATAAGGGTCCTATTTTCATATATTTAATAAGAATTTAGTATCCAGAATATATAAATATACAAAGAAATTTAACAATTTATATCAACCAATGTTCTTTAGAGAAACAGAACCAATGGAACATATATGCATGTAGATCATATGCATGTGTATACATGTTTATATAACATATATGCATATGTATATATAACATATATACAAATATATATACTTACATCTATGCATATATTATTTATAAAATACATGCCTGTACACATACTTATAAACACACACAAAAACACATAAAGAGATTTATTTTAAGGAATTGGCTCATATGATTATGGGGTATGGCCTGCAGGCTGGAAACTCAAGCAGGATTTCTAGTCTTGAGGCAGAATTCTTTCTTCCTCAGGAAACCTCAGTTTTTGCTCTTAAGGCCTTCAACTGATGGGGTTGAAGTCCACCCCTATTATCAAGGGTAGTCTCTTTTACTTCAAGTCAACTACAAATGGCAACCACATCTATAAAATATTTTCACAGCAATATGTAAACAAATGTTTAACTCAACTATTGGACACCATAGTCTTGCCAAGTTGATATACATAACTCACCAACACACAACTCAATGACAAAGACAACCCACTTTTAAAAACAGATGACTTGGGAGTAGACATTTCTCCAAAGAAGGTATACAAATGGCGAATAAGAACATAAAAAACTCTCAATATTGTTAATCATCAGGGAATGCAAATCAAAACAACAATGAGGTAGCAAGTCACACCCACTAGGACAGCCATAATTATTTTTAAGGAAAACTAGCAAGTACCGGATGTGGATAAACTGGATCCCTCATACAATGGTGGTAGGATTGTAAAATGATGCAGCCACAGTTTGGATTTCTCAACAGGTTTTACATAGAATTACCATATGAACTAGCAATTACACTTTTAGGCCTCTATTACAAGAATTGAAAACAGATACTCAAATAAAAACTTGTACACAAATGTTCATAGTAGCTCTATTCATAATAGCCAATAGGCGGAAATGACCCAAATGTCCATCGACATTTGTGAGCAGACAAATAAAATGCAATATACCCGTACAATAGAATATTATTCAGCTACTTTAAAAAAATGGTGTGCTGATGTATGTTACAACTTGGGTAAACCTTGAAAACATTATGCTAAGTAAAACAAACCAGACACAAAAAATCACATATTGCATGATTCCACTTACGTGAAATACCCAGAACAGGCAAATTCACAGAGACAGAAAGTAGATTAGTAGCTGCCTAGAGTTGAAGGGAGAGGAGTAAGGGGAGTGACTGCTAATGAGTTTGGGATTTTTGAGGGGGGGTGGTGATGAAAATGATCTGGAATTACATGGTGGTGATGGTTGCATAACAACGAACATATACTAAAATCCACTGCATTGTACACTTAAAAGATTGAATTTTATGACATGTGAGTTAGATTTCAGCAAAGTTGCTATAAAGAAGAGTCAAGGACCTAAACATCATGAATGACATTTTGATAAGTTTGGGAGTTTAGAAGTCTTTTTTTGCTCAACTTCTGAGTACAGAAAATAAGCCAATTGACTGACGTAACTGTGTAAGGGACCTCCAGATAAATGAACTATTTCAGCATAAAAGCAAGAAATTCAGACAGAAGGGCCGAGGGAAGAGGAGAATAGTTCCTTATGTTGGAGTCCTTGCCCCTGCTCCTCTGATTTCTCTAATGACCTTTTCAGGTCCTAGAATTCAATTTGAGAAACACTAGTCAAAGCTATTTGGTAGAGCCAAGATAATGTGTATCAGTGCCTCATATTTAATCTGAAGGACTGTAATAGGTCATCTGAAAGTATTAGAAAGGGTCTGGAGTGCTTTGACACTCTTGTTAGAGGCCTACTGATAGAGAAAGACATGTTGAAGAAATCTAGTTGCCTAGAGGTGTTAAATGCTTTTGTAGATAAATATCTGGGATCTATACCTTAAAAATAAAATAAACTGCTGTCATTCACAAGCTTCCCAGAGGAACTTGAATGAGCTGAAGCCCAGTAATATTGCTAGAGACTCATAGCATGTGAGGAAACAGAAAAGCTCTTTTTTTCATTCCAGAAAAAAGGCTCAGAAAAGATCACTGATTATAATGAACATAAATTTCTACACCAAAACCAGCTCAAGGGGAAACACTTGTATCATCAAGAAGAGAGATTTTGAAAGGTCTTCTTCTAGATGCTTACTTCTAGTGCTCCAGGTGGAGAAACTTGCTTCTGATACAGAGCAATCCTGTTTTTTGCAAATTAGAATTAAGGCAATTTGAAATTATGTGATATAAGATAATAAAGTAAGCCTTCATGCCCAAAATGGAAAGAATGCAAATTCTGAAACTGCTTCTAAATTTATCAAGAATCTCAATTTCAAAACTAGTATGTAAGAGATTTATAGTGGTGCCACTTTTAGCCAATGAGTAGGAATACCTGTGCTTTTTGGCCATAATTAGGCGAGAATTAAAGGAGAATTGAATTATACAAAATCTTTAGAAGTTCTGTCTTCCTGAAATGCTGCTGCCCTATACCTCAAACAAGAGATTAATCGTGGGAATCCTAATCCCTCGGATCTCAACATAATAATGATGAAAGAGGATGTTCCACAGAGACCCTTTTATCAAATGCACTTAGGACAGGGAATTCATTGGCTAATGGAAGATACTGGTTAAAGAAGTGAATCACACACACACAAAAAATTACAGATATGCACATCGAAATTTTTATTTTAAATGAAAGTAACTGCATTCTTTTGCCAAGCTTTTGATATAAAGCCCAGGCTTTTTCTTTGAATGTTGGTCAGTTAGCTGGAGTTTGGCCTAATCTTTCTGTCATAAACCACACCCATTACACATCCTTTACTATTTCCAGTGATAATTTCTTTAAAAAGAAGAAAAACCTTAAAGACAAACTGAGTGCAAAGTCCCTCTAGATTTTTATAATTGCTTTCCCACTTTAACCATTGCTCAACAATTCATTTTCATTGAATCTTTTCATAAATATTCAACCAAGTTCACCAAAAAAACCTTCTTTTTGTACCCATATGTTGTATGTTTATGTAACATTTAATTTAGTTTATTAATAATAATGACAAGTTTAACTGGGATGAAACAGGCTGAAGAAGAAATTACCTGGGTCTGGGGAGATATAAAACTCAACTGATGGTAGCAGAGGGGTTCTAGAGAGTGGCCTTCTGGCTGTGGTGGCTATCAGTTGGTATGTTTCTGTGCAATATTGGGCACACTCTCAGGAATGATTCTTGGGGCCAACCGGAGTCCCTCTACTCCACCACTTCTGCCCTGCCTCACCACCTCCCTCTTCCTCACGGCCGTAAATTCATCTGCAAGCTCAGGGCCCTTCTTCCTCAAACAGCTTAGCTACTAGTGATGGCCAGACCTGCCATACTCAGTGCCTCGTCAGTATAAAGCCCCACTGAGTGTATGACAGCTTGTGTCCATATGCTGGTCATCATCACGGTGTTGCGGTATGACTTCATGTACATGCCTAGGTGTTAGATACTATCAGTGGCTGGTTTGGCCACATATTTTTATAACATAGAAAAAAGTTTCCGAAACCTAAATGCTATAGCTAGCCCAGAGCAGTTTTTGTCACCATATAAAGTAACTTGGCTGGGGTCTCGGGATAACATGGTAGGGGGTAAGAAATGCAGTGAAAGGCCTCTTTTGATTCTCCCCCTTGTGTAGCTGATTCCACATCCTGTACAGCTGACCCTTGTCACCACCCTAATACAGCTCCCTTGGTGGAACTAGGGAAAAGAGACACACATCCATTGAATCATGACAAACATGGTATCATCTCTTTGTTGACCACAGTATCATTTAAATTTGGAAGGGTAAAGTCAATTTGCATAGTGTTATGTAACAGAGAGTATGGCCTCAACCACCCTGAAACCCCAGGGTAATCAATTCCACAGAATACTAATTTCCTTTCCCTTCCTTTTTCTAATCATCTTGCTGGTCAGCTACCCTAGATTTTTTTTTTTTTTTTTTTTTTGGAGGGGTGGAAGTGGTAGGTTGAGAGGTGGGGATACAGTATTTAAAAGGCTTCTGTGAAAACTAAGGGCAACGGGAAATCAAGGGATATGTTGGGCCAGAAAATTCTTGAGAATCACCAATACTAAGGATGGAATCAAAATTCAAAATGATGTGTGTATAGTAGAAGAGATTAAATATACATAGCAATTACATATTTCAGAACTTTAGAAAAGAAATAACAGACTTTGAGAAAATAATAGACTTAGAATATGTCTATGAAATAGTTAAACCAAAAAAGCAAGAGTATCTAGGCCAGAGGTAATCAAGTCAATGGATCCTGAGGGCCCCAGGTTACATGGTGACAGAAAGAGAACAGCTTCCAGGTCACAGGTTAGGGTGATGCTTTTTTCAGGGTTCCTGGTCCTCTTTCCACATTTTCCCTTTGTCATCTTTATCAAACCCTTTTCAAATTACAGCATGATTTCTATATTGTCCCCAAAGAGGTACCACTACATGGGCTTTGTACTCATACCCATCTCTCATCTAGCCTACCTTGTGCTGACCTAGATTCTTTGGGCCTCATCTGGTGTGTTGTGGTGCTCTCCTAAATGTGCATTGCCCACGTACCTCTGTGACATGTTTGAACAAAGTCATTTCCATTCTCGATCCCAGTCTTACATACCTACAAATTCCCCACTAATTGCATAAACCATATAACACTGTCCCTTTCTGTGCATGGGTTAATTTATCACAGATTACACTGATGCCATTATCAACCTCCCCCCACCTCAGTAGCTTCCAAGACTCTGAAAGCCACCACAGAGTCCTCTCCTCAGACACTGCCCCCTTCTCCTAGGCCTTGACTAGCTCTGTCTCCTGGTTATTTTCTCCAGCCTGCAACAGGTACTTTCTTCCCCAGCTTACCACCTGGCCCTGAGGCTTCCTTCCACTCTACTGTGGGCTTAACAAAATATCTTCTCAACAAAGGCTGGTCTCTTTCTACATGGAAATTCTCTTCTGGCAGCTACATGGGAAACAAAACCGAAAACTTCATACCTCTGATTCCCACTGGTTGGCCAGCTGCTTGTTTTGCCCACAGCTCTTAATGGCTCACTGGAATGAGGTTCTGTTGCTCCTTTTGCTGCAGCAACCCACCTCCTTTTTGGAATTCTGGTTTTTGGCAGCTCTCTGTTTCCATCTTTATAGGCCTACCTTAACCTCAACACAAACTGTCACACACTGCTACCTTAACACATTCTGTGATAAAGTTATCATCAGTAAGAACTATCACTCAAACAAGACAACAAGGCAACTCTCCAGGGGTGTCATTCTTGGTAACAAAAGGAAGAAGGGATTTCATTTATCTTGCAATAAATAGCTTTCCCCCTCCACCATCATCCAGGTTATCTCTAACACTTTCCTCAAGCTACTTCCTGGGGTGGTCTAGTACAGCTCTGGATTTCAAACTGGTTATCTGGTTAAATTCTCTAATTACCTCAGATTCAATACCAAATCCTTGACCATTATCCATCCTTTTAAGAAACCATAGCACGATTGTTCTGAAACATTATGCTGCACAATAATCTCCTCAAGAATGTGTTTAAAAGGCGGGTGTCCAGGACCCTTCTCTGCAATTCTGCTTTAGTAGATCCAGCAACCTACCTCTTTCTCCTAAGTGATTATAAAGCCAGTAGAGGAGGAGCATATTCCTACTTATTTATTTATTTATTTGAGAGAGAGGGAGAGCAGGCACACAGTGGGGGGAGGACAGTAGGAGAGAGAGAGGGACAAGCAGACTCCCCATGGAGTGCAGAGCCTGATGCAGGACTTGATTCCAGACCCTAAGACCACAACCAAGAGTCAGACACCCAACCAACTGAGCCAACCAGGTGCCCTGAGGAGGAGCATATTCTTTCCCAAAGTGGGCCATTCATACTCTGGTGGCTCAAGACATTTTAATAGTTTTGTGTTTACTTTAATCTATATTTTTAAAAATCCATAAAATGGTAAAAAACATGATTTCATAGATATGCCTTAGGAGGCTATGTAAAAATAGTGAGTTAATTGAAAAGATTATTAAGCAAATAACAGAGTGAAATGCATGTGGTAAAAAACTATGGAAGTGGCACATAAATGATGAATCTGGAGAAACAATGAGTCAAGGATTAGGACTGCTTCTATGAATACTCAACATGGCTGTTTTTTAAACTTCTAGGATATTTCTTTGACATATAGCATGTGTTTTTTTTTTTTAATTATAAAAGCTACAGAAAGTTGAAAACTTCATGTAAATAGAAAGAAGAAAGTAGCAATTACTGCCATTGAGAAATTGCTGCTTGCATCTTGATCCTGCTTTCCTCCATTGGGCCTGATCTTACTTTCTGTCTCTCAGTCTCGCTTTCTCAATCCTTTATTCTTCATGGTTTTTTTTTTTTTTTAAGATTTGTTTGTTTGTTTGTTTGTTTGTTTTAATTTATTCAACAGACAGAGATCACAAGTAGGCAGAGAGGCTGGCAGAGAGAGAGGAGGAAGCAGGCTTCCCGCTGAGCAGAGAGCCCGATGCGGGGCTCGATCCCAGGATCCTGGGATCATGACCTGAGCCAAAGGCTGAGACTTTAACCCACTGAGCCACCCAGGCGCCCTTATTCTTCATGTTTTTAAAACATACTGCACATACTGACTAACCAGTCTTTTTAATTTTTTTTAACATTTTGCCATGCCAGTAAATAGTTTCCAAAAAGATGATTGTTATGGTTAATGACATTCCAGCACAGAGCAATGGTTAAGGGCAGGTGGGCCCACCTGCCTGGTTTCAAACCCCAGTTCTGCCTTGGGTAGATTATTTAAATGTCCTATGCCTTCATTTCCCCATTTGTAATATGGGAATAGTCGCCCTCCTAAGTCATAGAATTGAAGTAAATGAGATGGGATACTTAGAACACATTATAAGTACTTGGAAAGTTTAGACATTGTTATCCCATGTATTACCATACTTAAATAATTAAATCATTTATTTTTTGATGTTTTATATTCTTTAGAATGTTTGTGATTCCTACAGGACCTTGATCCCAGGGTCACAAAACCCATATATAATAATGTAAGTGGAGCAATAGCTCACATGTTTACTAATTCCCATGGGCTGCCTACTTTGGCTCTTTGGTTTTTATATTTCTCCTAACACTGACATCTATTGCGTGTATTCAAAATGTCTTTGCGCTCTTAGCTTAAGCAAATATGACCATCCTTTCACACCAGAGGTAGGTGGCTCTGTTGCCATCATACACAGGTCTTAGTGCTTTGGTCCTGTGACTCCAGGATAAATTAACATGAGGGGATTATTCTCTCAAATAGAGTTTGTTGTCTGCCGCCAGGTGCCCTTTACTAACACCAAAGTAAGTTCTTAGTTTCAGGAAGAGACTGACTACACACGAACTTGGTCAGCCTCTAAGACAGTCATTCTCAATTATTCTGCTCAAGAGTTGGATGTGTCTCCATCAACTCTGTGGGCAGAAAGTCAGCCTGAACCTCTCTATTACACCTTCTCTCCTCTGTGAACGTTCTGGCTTGTGGTTTGGACCGTACTTTAACAGCTGGTGGGAATTTTAGCAAGAACCTCGAAGGCCCAGCCAGAGTACTGCTCTTTTCTATGCCTCTTGCTACTAACAAGTTTCATTAAAATCTAAATATAATCTACTTAAAGATACTGCAACTGCTTTTGCTTTATTCTGCAAGGGAAAATCCTTAGTTCTACATGTTTTGTTATAGGTAGCAGCTATGGGAAGACTGAACCACACAAATCAAACTTATTTCTGGGTGACAGAGAACAATTGTGCGGTCTGCACTGGATGGTCCGCTATTACACAGATCTCTGTGACAGCAAATTAGGAAGAGCAGTACCTAGAGCTTTAGATATACCTTTATGTCCCTCAGCTTTTATTTTGAAAAATTACAAACCTACAGAAAGTTCCTAAGAAGAATATAATGTACACCCATATAAAATTTATCTTGGTTCCCTAATTATTAATATTTTATCACATTTGCTTTCCCTGTCAGTGTATGTATGTATTTGTTTATATATGTAAATTAAATAAATATATACATTTATATATATACGCACATAAATATGCATATTATTCTTATTGTTATTACTATTTTGTTGACACATTACACCTAAGAGTAAAAACATTCTCTTTCATAACCATAAGAATGAAAATTTAAGGGGCATCTGGGTGGCTCAATCTGTTAAGCATCTGCCTTCAGCTCAGGTCCTGATCTCAGGGTCCTGGGACCTTGCCCCATGGTGGGCTCTGTTCTCATCAGGGAGTCTCTTCTCCCTCTGCCCTTCTCCCGTGTTCATGTGTATGCGTTCTCTCTCTCTTGCAAAAAATGAAATAAAAATCTAAAAAAAAAAAAAAGGATGAAAATTTAACATTGATACAATACCATTATGTATCACACGTCAAATTCCCCAAATTATCTCTATAATCTGCTTTAATCTAAATTAGTTCCCAGTCTTTCTCTTGTATTTAGGACACTGACGAGCATGTTTTGTTGTTGATGATGTTTTGTTTTACAGAATGTTTCTCAATTTGGATCACTTTGATTACTTTCTCATAATTAGATTCAAGTTAAACTGGGAGTTGGAGAGGTAGGGCAGAAATACTTCAGAGATGACATTGTGTACATCAAATAAGGAGCCTCATGATGTCAATTTTGTACTTCATGGGTGGTACTAAGTGTGGTCTCTTAGTGAAGGTGATATTCACCAGATTTCTGCATTGTAAAAGTACATTTTCCCTTTGTGGTTCATCTATGGGATGAAATTGTTTGAATATCCTATTTCCTAATGTTCTTTCTACCCAGTGATTTTAGTATCCTCTGATAATTTTTGACTAAATAGTTGTAATTACAATGGGTTATAAAATGATAATTTCCTATTCTATTATAACTGCTACATTTATAATTGGCATTTTTTCCCAAGAAAGGCTTTCCCTTCTCCCCTTCTCCCTAAGTTTATTTCCTAATCTGTATGAGTTCACAGATACTTTAAAAATTCAATGTGTTCAGTCAATTCCTGTCGTTGTTCTCATTTTGATGCATGGATTATTCCAAAGTCGGCCGGAGGGAACCCCTCAAGCTGGTCGGTAAGCTTTTGATGAAGACTCTGTACTCATGGTCTGATTTTTGGACAATTACATTTAAAAGCGAAAGGAATAGAGGGTGCTGAAACTCATCAGCCCAGCGATAAACATTCCACACACATCGTTTGACTAATTCTTACAAAAACCTACAAAGTAAGCAATATCTGTATTTTATTGAGATATTTTAAAGTTCTGTAATTAATATAAAAGTCCGATACATAGATATTACAGTACGCATGGACATTCAGGATAGAACCCAAGAATATCAACAAGTAAATAAATGGAAGTTCATAATAGAACCAGCACTAACATCTCCTTTATACACACCTGATAAAAATATTTTTGCTCTTAGGTATGTGTTTGTCTGTGTGTATTTGCCCAGTTCTTCAGTGATGTTAATCCAGAATCACATAGCACATTGTGGATAGTTAAACAGACATAATCCAATGCTTAGCTAGCTTTATGGAATACAAGATCTCAACTACTTCCCCTCAACTAACTCGACAGGGTTCACAGATGCTCTCCATTTCTCTGCAAACTGAATTTTCTGTTATGCACAACATGCTGAGCACTTGAGGGCAGTAACTACTCTCCAATGTACCCAAGGACTTCTGCTCCCACTCTGTTGTCGTTTGCTACCCAAAAGTCAGTAGTGTTTGTTCCCAAACATGTTTGGGACTTGTGATTGTAGTATTTAATTAATTAAATTAAGCATATTTTAATTAAATATGAAAATTGACAAACAAGGAGAGCAGAGAAGAGAGTCGTTGTTATTCAGAAAATGAAATTGAATGCTTGGGACTCAACAGTTCCAAGTCATTTTTTTAAAAAATGACTATTATCATAGTTGTATGTAAAAGATTGTAACAGGAATCAGGAAAGTCCTATCAGGTTCTAGATTTAGGTTGCCTTAGAAATGCCACCTTTACCTTAAATAAACTGAAACTAGAAATAGATGCATTATGGATATGATTTATGCAAGAAAGTCTCCAAAATAAAAATCTACACTTGAGGGGCAGGGGTGAAGACATTGGCTCTACAGCAAAACATCATCAAATGAGGAATTATGCACGCTTTATCATTGTGTTTTTTAGGCTTCCAGACTTTAACCAAATTTTTGGATTAATTAATCCATTACTGCTTTTGATCTTATCAAATAAGTTTCTACTGTAAAGTTCTCATTCTACAATGGTTTCAGTCAATCTTATTTAAGGTTTCTCTATCTCTAAAAAGTCTCAAGGTGAAGAAGGATTTTAGGTACCATTAAAAATCTGTATTTGGTTGGGGCACCTGTCTGGCTCAGTTGGAACAGTGTGCAACTCTTGATCTCAGGGTTGTGAGCACAAGCCCCATGTTGGGTGTAGAGATTACTTAAATGAAAAAAAAAAAAAAAAAAGAAAAAGAAATAAATCTGTCCTTAGACTACAGGGACCCAAATGACCACTGCAGCTTAGCCTCTGAAGCCCAGAATGGATCCCCCAGTAAGAAGGTGTCTAAACAACATTCATGTCTGTTGAACATAACCAAGCAGAAAACATCCTGGGAGTTTATATACTATCTGTGTATCACATTACATGTTGTGTATTATTTATAGGTTAAAGTTTCTACGAATGTCTGTCTTTCAGGAATGGCTCTCACTTCTTCTGAATCTTTCTGCTTTTCCTAAATTAGATCTTCAAAAAAATTAGCTGAAAAGATATTATAATAGTACAGCATTCAAAGGCAGTATTGGAAATGGCCTATCTACTGGGGGCACCATCATTAAGTTAGCCCTTTACTATTCTGATACGAGGTCAAGATTTTATATGGCTTCTGGATTTGAGTGCTACTTTACTACCAATCTAGAGCAGGGTAAAACTGCCACTGTTCATGTAGGAGGCACTTAACTTGTATTTGTGGAAGATGATGTTTCTTTCTTTTGCTTCTGAAAATATTCAGGAGTTCAAATGACATCAAGTGGCCAGGACACAGCGGCCACAATCAGCAGCTACACGTTTCCAGGCTTGGGGGAGGGATACACCCAAAGGCTCCTACTGTGCTCTGCCCTCCAAGTATATCTGTAGTACAGAACGAATCTCTCCCCCAGGAGCTGGAGAATCAGCCTCACCCTTTCAGCAGGAGAAAGAGACTGAGTACAAAAGCATGGGCATCGGAGCATAAACAGAGCAATGTCGTGTCACATCATATCACAGTGATTTGGATAGAGCCCCACTTCTGACTGAATCTAATCCAGACTCCTCAGGTTGACATCCCACCTTTCCGCCTTTATCCCTCTACTCCCATGTGCATATACACACTACAGCAAAACAGGAAACTCTCTTCTCAAATGGGCCCTGTCTTAACCTGAATTGCTTTTCCCACCCTATTCAAACCAATCTATTTCTGCCTACTGAAATCTTCAAGGAAATGCCACTTTTCCTTGAAGACTTCCTTGATTTCTCTATCTCATGGTTATCTGTCTCTCCTTCGAGCCTTTAGGTTACTTGACATATTTTGCCTCATTGTATTATCATTTTTGACTTCACCTCTTATGATCCTTGTAAACACACATTAAGTTTTACTCAGTTTGCATTTTTAGCCCTTGCCCAGTTGGAGCCTTGGACATAGAATGTGTTTAACCTCTAAATAAATGTTTGATAGCCACTCTGTGGGTTGAATTGTATAAGTTCTTAACTCGACAACCAAGTAGCGCAATGCTGGAAAAGTTTAAGAAATATTTTTAGGAGGTAAAAGGAATCTAGATTTGGAATGAAAATATTCTACTCCAAACCATGAAATCATCTGAGCTGAGAAATAATGCTTAGAATTCAGATAGAAAATTTGACTTCCAGAGATGTTCCTATACGTATGCTATAAATAGATTGTGTTTATTCCAAGGCAATTTTATTTATTGAACACAGGGGGAAATATTACCTCTTTTCTATTTTTTTTGACACTTTTAAATTCTTGTCTTCACTATTTTTTTACCAGTTTATTAATTTAATTCTTAAAATACCAATAGTCTTAAAAATGATTCAAGACTGTCCAATGTTTTTACATTGAGTGGTCAAATATACAACCCTAAAGACTGATATTTCAAATAGATATAGGGAACTACTTCTTATATGTAAGTCATCTCTATAATCCATTATTGATACATTCTATAATGATACATCTATTTTCTCCTTGCCTTTCTGCCACAGAGTTGGGTGGCAGGCAGCTGAACAAGCACTGAAGAACTTTTCCTATTAACTTTATTCTGGTGTTCAGGATGGATTGTGACATCGACAGCATTATGGATCATTCGGCATCCTCCCCTCCCCTTTATTTTTTCTAGTACTTTGTTCTCTTGGGGATGAGGGGCATTTCAAGGTGGGTTCAGTGCATTAAATATGTGTGTGGTCTGACTACAGTACCAGAATGGTATACACTAATGATCTCATTCCAGATTCTAGCTTCATTTTCATCTCTGTGTGTGTGCAATGCACTCAGCTAGATCACCATCAGCCAGACACATTCCCAATTCCACTCATCTTGCTTATTTGCTAAAGGTTTTCCACATGTGCCATCCACACCACCGTATTTCTTAGATTTGGGGCAAGTTCCCTTACATGTGTGCAGATGAAATGCATCTGTACTTGAATATAAAATTTATGTTTTGGAAAGTTGGCAAGAAAATAAGGAAAAGGGGGAAAAGACTACATTTATTCATTTTGCATATAAAATGCAAGTACAGAGCATATGAAAGTGAAATGTATGGTTTTAAACTACAAAAAAGAAAAAGAACAATATCCTCCTGGCTTTGGCATGATGACAAGGCTTCAGTGCTTAAATGTAAAATTGCCAGTCTTGAGTGATAGCAGAAAACAGCTTAATTACCTCTGCCCAAAATGCTCGCCCCACAATGATCTATATAAGATCATGTTCTGGCGAAACTCAAATCCTTATAGACAAATGACTAGAGGTTCTGAAATGATATATAAGAGACGATCAGTATTTCTTTGGCCAAGTGCCCCTTTGATATAAATACGGGAATTTAAGTCTTAAATCCCTCAATTGTGTCATTTCGGGGTTTGCAGAGCTCTCCTATGAGAGAGAAGCCTTTGCACTTGCTATTCTTTCTGCATCAAAGTCTCTTCCTGCAGACATGCACAAAGTTTGTTCTCTCATCTCTTTCAGTGAGAGATTATGTTACATATGGTAAGGTGGTCACCCAATTGCAAAGATTGTATCTATGTTCCTTCCTTGTTGTATTTTCTCAATATAGCACTTATCATTACCTGAATGATTAGACATTTTTCTCTATAGACAGTCTTCCTCCACCACTTGAAGGGCAAGGATTTTTGACAATTGTAATGCTGTATCCCCAGCCCCAAGAAGATGCCTGGCATATGGTAAGAATGCAATAAATATTTGCTAGGTGAAAATGAGTAAATGTAGTCTTTTCCCCCTTTCCTTATTTTCTTGTCACCTTTCCAAAACGTAAATCCAATCATGTAACTCCTATGCTTATAAATTTTCAATAGCTCCTCATTACCTACAGAATACAATTCAAATGCCTTTCCTTGGCACACGGAATTCCAACCCAGCTCTCCAATTTTTCCTCTTAGCCCTTAACCATTCAATATTGCCCAAATCTGCCTTGATCCTCACCTCACTACACTTCGGTGCACACTGTTCTTTTCACCTACAATGCCTTCCCCACCTTCCTATCTGGATATCTCCTGATCATCCAGCAGGATCCAGCTAAAGTTGGAGCTCCACTAGGGAATTTTCCTCATCTATTCCAGGCAGAATCAGCCTTATCTGGTTTCCTACGTTTATTTTAGCACCAATGACATGGGGTTACAGTTATTTATACATCAGTGTTCTTCCACTGAACTGTGATATTAGCCTTTGTCTTCCTTAGTCTCAATCATAATAAGATTATATATGTAAGGCTTCCCAGACTAGTTAAAATGCAGTTGATGCATAACCTCTCTTCATTTCTTTCTTCTTGACTATGCATCAAAACTGAGTCTGCTTAACATGACATATAAAGTCCTCAAGAACTGGAAACATTGTTTAATATCTTTGAATTTTAGTGAGTTCCAAAAAAGACTGACATTTTACAAGATTTTTGAATGGAATAATGGATGGATGCATGGATAGCTGGATTAATGGATAAACAAATGGATGGATAAATGGATAGATGCATAGACAAACGGGCTAAACTTCCTATCTTTTCTAAGACCCATTTATTTATTTATTTATTTATTTATTTTTGTGATACTACTTTTCCTCATAACTATTTCATTACCATTCTTTCTTCTATGTACAATTATCCCTTCATGTGCCCAATAGTTGGAGATATAAATGATTAATTGCAATCTCAAATGATTAACTTTGGAAACCTAAAGTTTATGTACAAAAAAGGTTGGGGGGAGGGTTTATCTGAAGCCAGGCTGAAAACCTGGACAAAAAAATTAATTTGTCCTGTGCACAAAGCAACAGCTCCCAATTTTTCAACTTCTTAATGTATTATTCAGTCTTTGGGGGATAAACATTGAGCAAAGAAAGTTTGAGTTGAATGCACTGGAAATTGTTTCATACTTGATTCCAAAAAAGGATTAAAAGGACTTGACGTAGAATAGAGTGATTTTATCAAGGCAGAGGACACTGTGGAAGAAAGGTCATGGAATGTAGCTGAATACACAGGGACTGCCATAAATCATGTTAGCAATCAACACAACCTGGGTTCTATGCCCACCAGTAGTGGCCTGTATTTGAAAGAAAAGTATAAATCCTTCACCCAACACTAAGTTTTGCAATTCTAAGGTGTAAAAATCATTACTTCTTAAGCCCATCCAGGGATCGGAGTATGACCGAAAAATAGCCCCATTTTGCTTTAGTTATAAAATACATAGGATAGGAAAAGCAACAGCATCCACGGAGCAGGATCAAGTGACAACAGCCTTTGGTACCAGTGGTTTTCACATGTGAGACTTGTAGCCCTGTGCTTCCTACACCTCTTTTATTCTGGAAATCTCATCTATCATTACTTGACTCACCCAAGCCAGTTCCTGGCCGACTCCTATTGTAACACCTTCAACACGGAAATCACTCTTCCTAACCACAGAGTTCTATCTCTCTTCTACCATCCCTTTCCTCCTGCTGAGCCCATCCTCTTCAGGACCTCTGGAACTTTGCCTTGGAAATACATTAAGATATTTATGGCAAAGAATGTCAGTTTTACTCCAATAATTCATCCTCCTTTCTCAGGGTAATAGAAGCCCCAAGTTTTATCAGGGCACATCATTGCTCACATTAAAGGTCACCCTTTCTTTATTTTTTTAAAGATTTTATTTATCTATTTGACAGAAAAAGAGAGAGAGAGCACAAGCAGGGGGAGCAGCAGAGGGAGAGGGAGAAGCAAGCTCTCTCCTGAGCAGGGAGCTGGATGTGGGGCTCAATCTCAGGACCTTAGGAGGATCAAGACCTGAGCTGAAGGCAGACAGACGCTTAACCCACTGAGCCACCCAGGTGTCCCTACCTTTTCTTTAAGAAAAAAAAAAAAAAAAAAGGCTATCTTTTCTTGCTTTCCTTGCAATGAGATGTGACCTTGTGAATAAGTGCTGGCCAATAAGATGGGAGTAGAAAGGACATGTGCAATCTCTAGGTTTTTCCTTAAAAGGAGAGTGTACCCTCTTAGTAACTAGAATATGGACATAGTTGTGAGTTGTTCTGTACTATGTGAATGACAGCAAAGAACAAGATAAAAGGACCCTGGACCTCTGACAACTTTTCAGAGCAAAGATGCCCATGAGCTCAGTCTGTAATATAAAATAAAAACAACTTTTATTGTGTTTAACCCATGGTTATTTGAGATCTCTATCACAGCAGTCAGACGTAGAGCCTAACTTGTACAGTCCTTCACAAAGTAAACTGTCGTCCACCAGTTTTCCATCTTTGTTTTATAAGTTTTTCCATAACAATTGGTGGTTCTCAACTGTGGTTATATATTGTAATCACCTGGGACATTTAAAAGAATCTTGATGTCCAGGGCTTACTTCAGATAAATGACATCATTTTCTGGAAAGACTCAAATGTCAGTATTTTTTGAGGTTCCCAAAGTGATTGTAATGTACAATCAAGGTTTAAATAGTTTAGATGATCTCTTGGTATCTTGAGAAGGAAACTGGTATCTTTGAAGTTGAAAGAAGGAAAGGAGGTAGCAGAAAGTAGAAAGAGAAGAATTATGACTCTTCATATCTTTTGCTTAAAAACTTGATAGAAATATCCATTTTTTTTTGCTTGAAGTCTTGTAAGTACTCAGTTTACCACAGTAGCCATATTTGAATATAAGTAGTAAATACATTCTAAAGCAGCGTTTTGATGAATCTCTTACTTACTAATCTTGATTGTTTTTCCATGACTTAGACTTCTTTCACAAGTCATATAGAGCTGAACCACAAATTAACATCTTGTAGGAAACTACAGAGAAAAAACAGGGGCCACTGGGGAGGACCAATCATGAAATACTCCACTGTCTAAAAAAAGTAAAGTTTACCTCAAGGAATGACTTAGGTACTTGGAAGAATTTTTCATTCGATGTTTAAAATACACAGACCGGAGCGCCTGGGTGGCTCAGTGGGTTAAAGCCTCTGCCCTCGGCTCAGGTCATGATCCCAGAGTCTTGGGATTGAGCCCCGCAACGGGCTCTCTGCTCAGCAGGGAGCCTGCTTCCTCCTCGCTCTCTACCTGCCTGTCTGCCTACTTGTGATCTCAGTGTGTCAAATAAATAAATAAAATCTTAAAAAAAAAATACACAGACTACGCACTATATTAGACCCCTGAAACTATATAAATATAATACTGCATGTTAACTATACTGAAATTAAAATTAAAAATTTAATAAAAATTAAAAATAAATTTAAAAAATATACAGATCACTACTAAGTAAGACAACAGTCCCCAGGCCTGAGAGATCTGTAATCAGAGAGAGGTAGGGGGAGAGAAAGACTGAAAGAGAAAGAAGAGAAGAAGGATGGTGAGAGGAAAGATATTGGGAAAGATGCGGTGGAAGGGAGAGAGAAAGAGAGGTATAGTGGTAGAGAGATAGACGATTATAGCTCTTGAGGGGCCATTAAGGTGCAATTCCCTCACCACACACCTCTCCCTCCATTCACTCAGCTCCTGTAAATGACTTTTCTGATTTACAGGGCAGGGGAGGGGTTATTAATTTCCTGTATATTATTCCATTACTTACTAATATCTGAAACCAGACTGAGAGATGGTGTAAGCTAAAAGGGAAGAGAGGGTGGGGAATAAGTTGTAATTGTTTGAATTATTCTTTTGGATTTTTTTTTTTTTTTTTTTTTTTTTTTGCCAGTGGGGCTCACTCATCTTATATCTGGTATGATAAAAATACTATTGTAATTTACTTAAACTGTGAAGGAGGAAAAAGCAAGATTTCTTATTTTAAGTGCCAAAGAAATAAGCCTGAGGACTTGATCACTTTTTAAAATTTAGTAGGGATCCAAAGTCTGAACTAATACACATTGTCATCACCTTTCTAGGCTGTCCTTGGCTAATGTTCCTTTTGAAACTAATGTTCCTTCTAAGAGGACTTTTTTTAAGATTTTATTTATTTATTTGACAGAGAGAGAGAGATCACACATAGGCAGGCAGAGAGAGGGAGGGAAGCAGGCTCCCCGCTGAGCAGAGAGCCCCATGTGGGGCTGGATCCCAGGACCCTGAGATCATGACCTGAGCCAAAGGCAGAGGCTTAACCCACTGAGCCCCCAGATGCTCCTATAAAAGGATATTCAGTGGGATCATGAAATAGTGTGTCTCTGGCTAGATCTAGTGGGGGTTGAAAAGATGGCACTTATAAAAAAGCAATTTGTCACAACTTAGACCTAGCTTTAATGAAACAGAGAATGATGTAAAGTCAGCTATCAGTAAGATGTAACATGGAAAGAGGGCAAATTGCAATAGCTCTCATTTGAGTTAGCAAGCAGGAGTTGGTTCTTAAGAGTTTCTGTTTATATTATCAAAGCCCGGCCTCAGTTAAGAAACTAATTTTTAAGTGGCTTAAGAGAAAAGGCAGATAACTTGACAAGAGCTGTATACCTTGTGATTAATCACAGAATTCATACTTGGATGGATAAGAATTTGTTGGCTAAAACATTAAAATAATCATTTCAGAGGATCAGTACTTCATAAGAGAGAAAGCAACCACTGAGTCATAGATTGGATATGCTTCAGAGGGGATAGAGGCAATTGGCTTTTAATTTGACATTTTTTGCATCGCTTCTCGGCCTTTTGGCTAAGATCAAGTGTAGTATCTGTTCTTATCAGTTTAATTTGACATTTTTTGCTATAATATATAATATTGTATTTGCTGACCTTCTGGCCTTTCTTTACCAGAACCTTACAATTCAGTCCACGGTTTTCAGAATCTCTCTTCTAAAAGACAATGATGATACTTCCTTTGTACATGGTGAGCTCATGAACTAGTTGTATACATACATTCAGATATGTCAGAGGGACACCATCAGGGAGTTTTCCAACCATCTTTTCCCATCCTCCTTTATTCTAATTTATGAAGTGCTGATTTTGTTTGGCCACGGTGTGCCTAGCCCCAGGAAATGAAACATGATAGGTCTAAGACAAGGTACAGCGAGGACCTCTTTTGGGGGATATTCATGTTCTCAGCAGCAGGTGGTGGTCATGTGACCCAGTTCTGGCCAATCAGATGTCAGAGGGGAATGTCCACGGGCGTTCTGGGTAATATCTTGGTTTTTACAAAGGGATAGGTATTTAAGGAGGTTTTCTTGGCAAGTTCCTATTCTTCCTGTCTAAAATAGGGATGTAAAGGCCTGATGTTTGGAGTTGAAATATAGGTGTTATGACTGGCTGCTCGTGAGGCGGCAGCATGACAGAAGATGAAGATAATGCCAAAGATGCCCAACCAAGCCCTGAGATTGTTTGGCTGTTGTTATTGCTGCTGTTGTTTTCCAAACTCTAATATTGTCGAGTCACTGAATAAACTCTGGGATTGCCGACAACTAGACTCTTGTGACATAGAAATAAACAGTAAACACCCTTAACTTAAATCCATGTTTACTGGGTTTTCTGATATTTGTAACCAAAAATATCCCAACCAATACAATTCCTTTCCTTTTAGGTGGTAAGTTTCTATTACTTTGTCATATGATTATGGAGATGATTCTCATTTAGTTTGCCTTTTTGGTTTATCAATCCAGTTTTATATAAATTTTATATAATTGGTAACCCCCTATTTCCTTCCACAAAATCCAATAATCATTATTAAAAATATTAACTAGCTATATGGTAATATCCACCATTAACACTCACAGAATTGCAATCATTTTCCACTAGGAATTCTGAAAACTTGACAAGCATTCTTCTGAAAGGTTAGTACTTTGGCTACAACAGTACTGTTTCCATGTTGATGAATGGACACTGTTGTGTGTTTGCTATAAAAAAAGTAACTTTTTATTAGACTTTAAATTTTACAGAGTGCTTTCATATATTTGTTCAATTTATTCTCATAGCAACAAGGAAGATATTATTTTTAGCTTAATTTTATATATAAGGACACCGAGACTGAGAAAAACTAAGTGCACTGTTCTGCTAACTCAATTAATAATTGGAAGAACTGGAATAAACTGGAATAACTGGAAGAACGCCATAGAGAACAGTCGCTTGGACAACTCTGAGGCGCTCCACCATCAACACAAATATTATCAGGTCTCATGATGTACTATTGGTTTGTTATATTGAACTTCATAGAACTTAAGAATAGATATATACCTGCCATACCCATATAAATTGCTAGCCTAATGTAAGTTTTGGTAGAACTGGCTTACAACAAATTTGCAAAGCCCCTAAATGGTACAGGGTGATACAGATCTTCCTCAGCTGACAATGGGACTACATCCCAATAAACCCGTTATAAGTTGAAAACACCATAAGTCAAGATGTACTTAATAAACCTACTGAACATCATAGCTTAGATTAGCCTACCTTAAACATGCTCAGAACACTTACATCAGCCTACAGTTGGGCAAAGCTCATTTTATTATAAAGTGTTGAATAGCCCATGTAATTTATTGAATACTATACTGAAAGTGAAAACCAGAATGATTATATGGATACAGATGGTTGTAAGTATATTGGTTGTTTACTCTCCTGATTGCGGCTGACTGGGAGCTGTGATTCTTTGTCACTGCCCAGCATCATGAGAGAGAAAGTATTGTATCACTTATTGCTAGTCCAGGAAGAGATTAAAATTCAAAATTCAAAGTATGGTTTCTACTGAATGAATATCACCATTTTAGAGTTGAAAAATCATAAGTTGAATCATTGTAAGTTGAGGACCATCTGTATTTAGGGGCATTCCTTTTCCTAGGACTCATATAGTAATTTTTCTTGCTGTCTATTATTATTTACATCATATTAGAATTAATATGCAAGCCCATCCAGGGCAAAGACTCTCCATTAGTTGTTTTTATCTAGCACAGTGCCTGTCACATAATAATAATTCCATAATACCTACTAAATCAACAGTACATTGCTGATCTAATCATTCATGAACAGAGAAACATTTTCATCTTTTCTTTCATAAGCATATTAGTCTATTATCTTAAAACTTTGCTCTGGAGGGGCATCTGGGTGGTTCAGTCAGTTAAGTGTCCAACTTTTGATTTCAGCTCAGGTCATGATCTCATGGTTATGAAATCAAGCCTTGCATTGGACTCCACTCTGGGCATGGAGCCTGCTTAAGATTCTCTCTCTTCCTATGCCCTTCCCCACCCCCACCCCACCCCTCAATAGTGTGTGCACTCTCTCTCTAAAAATAAACAAACAAACACACCTCAAAATTTTTTTGCTTTGGAAATCGAAAGCTCTCAGCAGTTTCAGGAAAGAAGCCATTACAAGTAGCAGTAAGGCAAAGTTTCTTCACACTTTGTCCTTCTTGAACTTGTGCGAATATCCAAAAAGGAGAGGAAAGCAATTAGTTGTTTTTTTTTTTTCCCGTAGTGATGGTAGTTTCTAGAAATAGCTTATCCATCTTCCATTGGGAACTGTCTTCTTTCTAATCACTTTTCTTCTCATGCTGAATTAGTTTAGAAACATCAGTGCCAGAGTTTCGTCCACGCTTTTGGTTTTTAATATCGTAACCCCATCACCACAGAAAGTGAAGAAAAACAGCTAGATTGAGGAAAGCTATACATCTCTTTAGGTGTCAATGGAGTCAAATTATAGCTCAGATAATCTCAATTTTCTGTGAAAGTTAAAAAATTTTAAGTGAAATTCATGCTCCTGGTATTTTTGAAATAAGCTTCTGTTTTCATAGAACTTAACTGCTCTAAAAGGAGAGACGCTCTTAACTGGAATCCAAAATGTTTGTGAATTATCACTGTGCAAACTGAGTATGTCCCAATGGGGAAAACAACCACTTCAAGAAATATTCTTACTGGGAATTTGTTTTCTTAACAGTCTACTCAACTTTATTTTGACAATTAAATCCTCTGTAGGATTAAAGAAAGATAAAATGATCAATGAAAATTTTCAGGCACCAATAATCTAAATCAACTGAAAATATCAGTTAATTAGAAAGCCAGAAAGCCTACAGGGACTAAAATATATACCAATCCATGACTCTAGGAAGACATGGATAGCTAGAGTCACCATAATATTAGAAAGCTATCTGTTACTATTAATAGCAATATGCAAGAAAACTGAGGAAAATGTGTGTAATTAATTAGATATCAATCAACATTTATATTCCCAGAGAAGAATTCTTGAGAAGGAATAAAGCTGTGAAAATAAATGTTCCTGCTACATAATGTATGAATATCATAGGCTTCTAGCCACTTATGTACAACAATACATCAGGCTCCCATGAGGTGAGTGCAGGGTGAGTTTTCGAAACCAAAACTTGCTTATTTTTTATTTCTTCTCAGGGCACCTACCATATTTTGTTTCTCTTCATTTTGAAATAGCTAGGTAGCATGCCGGCAAAGTCAAAAAGAAGGCTTCTGATTGTGAAAATAGCAAAAGAAAGGATTTTATTCAGTTTATCTACATCTCCATTTTTTTTCAAAGATTTGTTTATTTATTTATTTAACAGACAGAGATTATAAGTGGCGGAGAGGCAGAGAGGGAGGAGGAAGCAGGCTCCCTGCTGAGCAGAGAGCCCGATGCAGGGCTGGATCCCAGGACCCTGGGATCATGACCTGAGCCAAGGGCAGAGGCTTTAACCCACTGAGTCATCCAGGCGCCCCTACATCTCCATTTTTATCTATAGCAACATTTATGATGCATTTCCTTAAAGAACCAATTTAAATAAAAATATGTGAAATGTATATAATTTATAACTTCATACTAGTATTGAGTAATTGCTACAGAGAAAAAAAATTCAAACACCATTTGGATGGATAAGGCATAGTTTTCAATATTTTTAAGTATGTGTGTTTTAACACTAGAATTCTTTTCTTTAGTTTAAATTTTTAAGGAGAACTGCAAAATATAAAACATTCAAAAGTAGTATAGTTCTAACTGAAGATGAGGAACGATCAACTGTCTTCTCCAAGGTAGTTTTAACACACCTCCAGAGACCCAAAGTTCCCAGATAAACAGCTGAAAAATCATCCAGAAAATAGCTAGGCTTGGAAGCCAGGCTCTATATCTGGCTCAATCACCAGAGCTAAAAGATTTGAAAAAATGTTCTTGCCCCTTTGGGCCTTGGTTCTCTCACAGAATGAATGATCTCTAAGAGTCCTTCCAGTGCCAGTATTTTATTCTGATTTCTAAATATAACTATTTACATTAAGACCTTGCAAAGAAATGTATTGGGAGCAAAATATGAAGAAAGGCACCTATGATTTACATTAGCATTAAAAGCATGTTGTTCTGAAATATGATGTACTTATATACTCTTGAAAAATACAATAAAAAACCATCCAAACCCTTAGGGCACATTTTGTGATCTACAATCATTATATTCCATCTCTAACTTAAACCATAGCACATCACTACACAACAGAAGAAATATTTGACCTCATATGTCTGTAGCCCTCAATGTCTTAAGATCTTTGAGATTACATGTGCAATATTTTCAATCTCCCATTAGGAAGTTGGCAAGTGTCTCATTTTCACCCGGAAGTGTTGCCATTATTATCCTACATGAATAATATACAATTTGGTCGATGGTATTTGCTTGGTTACATCACCAATATAGTTAAATACAGATTTTTATTCTAAAAAGTATACGCTCACCTTAGGGCATTCTTCACAAGTTGATTTTTTGTTTCTCTGCACAGCTGTTCTATATTTTGCAAGTATGTTGTGCAGTAGTTCGCATATAAATAAATGTTCAAGTACACCTGGTAAAATTAGAAATGCTGTGGGTGTTGAAGAAGTTGTAAGGGCAATGCTGAAGTGATTGCCCAGGCTGGGTAGAAGATAAATATAGTCGTAAGGAATTGGTAGGCTAGATAGGGAGGAAGGAGAGTGTCCAGGGATTTTACATCCCAGCGTTATTCAAGAGCAATGAGGAAGGTGAAAGGGACGGTCAAAGGAGAGAAGACCAAATACCTGGATCTCAGAGGCAGAGAAGAGCTGAGCTGTGAATTCTAGGTATAGACTCACAGGTGCATTGCTGGAGAGTGAAGGACGGGACATCTGAGGTCAAGAGAAGGTAAGTGCTAGAGGCTGAATATTTGTATTCCTCCTCTCCCCCGCAAAATTCTTTTTTTTAATTTATTTTATCTCTTTATTTGACAGACAGAGATCACAGTAGGCAGAGAGGCAGGCAGAGAGAGAGCAGGAAGCAGGCTCCCTGCTGAGCAGAGAGTCCGTTGGGGGCTCTATCCCAGGACCCTAAGATCATAACCTGAGAGGAAGACAGAAGCTTAACCCACTGAGCCACCCAGGCGCCCCACCCCGCAAAATTCTTGTTAAAATCCTAATGCCTAATGTGGTGGTATTAGGAAGTGGGGTTTTGGGGAGGTGATTAGGTCATGAGGGTGCACCTCTCTGTATGGAATGCAATTGATGCCCTTATAAAAGAGACCTGAGAAAGATCCCTTTTCTCCCCTGTGTGAGGAAACAATGTAAAACAGCTTTGAATGAGGAGAGCTCTCATCAGGCCGCAGCCACCCTGGTGCCTGATCTCGGACTTCCCAGCCTCCAGAACTGTGAGAAATGAATTTCTATTGTTTAAAAGCCACCCAGTGTATGGTATTTTGATGTAGCCGCCTGAACAGACTAAGACAGTGAGTCTGGGAATGTCATGGATCATCAGAAAGGATCTAAAAATGGCTGAGGCATAACTTCGGAGCTCACACACAGATACATTACCTCACAGGGTTACTACCACATCACCTAAAGTGTTCAAGCACAATCCAGATGGCCACCAATAGGATGTGTTTCCCACATCGTGTGGGAGGCTAAAAAGATAATTCCCATAGCTCCTTCTTATTCCTAAAATTGTTATTTCCACCACCCCCCAAAATTAAATAAATAAATAAAATAAGTTAACTTGATCTTGCACAAGGCATAAGCATTTGTAATTATGAGTCAAACATTCAGAGTATATGGCAGTTAACTACAGATATAAATAAAACTTTAAAATGATAGAAGTTGGGGCATCTGGGTGGCTTGGTGGGTTAAATCCTCTGCCTTCAGCTCGGGTCATGATCTCGGGGTCTTGGGATCAAGCCCCGAATCGGGCTCTCTGCTTGGCGGGGAGCCTGCTTCCTCATCTTCCTCTGCCTGCCTCTCTGCCTGCTTGTGATCTCTCTCTCTCTCTCTCTCTGTCAAATAAATAAATAAAGTCTTAAAAAAAAAAAAAAAGATAAAATGATAGAAGTTTAGGGGCACCTGGGTGGGGTGGTTCAGTTGGTTAAGCATCCGCCTTCAGCTCAAGTCATGATCCTGAAGTCCCAGGATTGAACCCTGCATGGGGCTCCCGGCTCACCAGGGGAGCCTGCTTCTCCCTCTCCTTCGCCTCTGCTCCTCCCCCTGCTCATGCTCTTTGTCTCTCTCTCTCTCTCAAATAAATAAATAATCTTAAAAAAAATGATAGAAGTTTAGAGACACTAAAGTCCTGATTTTCCATTACACAGAAGAGAAAACTGAGGCCCAGGAAGAGCACATGATTTGCTTAAGGTCAATAGACAAGTTTGAAGACTATAGGCTCTTGATTAATCTCTTTTTTTCCACTCTATTGTGTTGTTTTTAAGCCATTTAAATTTTGTGCTGATTTGCAAATTGGAGATAATAGATGCCATTAGCTGGCTAGATCTGTGTGAATAAAGAGAATTGCAGATTTGAGACAACTGTACAGATAATTCTGTTCCTAAGATGTTATAAATGTTTTAATGAAAATATCCAGGTAATTGAAACCTGACCATTTTATTTTAAAAGTATTTTTAAAAATAAATATCTTATTCTTCATTTTACTTTTAAATGCTCAATAAATGGAGATATTGGTCTCATCTCTATGAGGATCCCATAATAAATGATTCACTTGAGAAAGGCACTAAAAGGAGGAGAGAGAGAGAGAGACGGAGACAGAGAGAGACAGAGAGAGAAAATTGATCATACTTAACATCACCGATAATGGAACAACTTTTTCATTCTTTGTACTAAGAAGAAAATATCTCATGTGATATTCTTGCCAAACATGTTTAACCTGAATTCAACCATAAGGCAACAGATATACACTATGGGACATTTTATAAAATGATGGGTCTGGATTCTTCAGAAATAACAATGTCATGAAAGTTTTTTAAAAAGCGGAGAGACTGTTTTAGAGAAAAGACGACTAGGGAAACATAACTAAGTACAATGCATGATTCTTAATTAGATCCCAGTGAGAAAAGAGCTAAATCAGAATTAGGACAATTAGGGAAATTTGAATATAGACTATATATTAGATATGTTTATTGTACCAAGGCTAAATTCCGTATGACAACAATATTGTGGCTATGTAGGAGAATGTCTTTATTCTTAGGAGGTAACATGTAGCAGGGTAAAGGGATGGTATCTACAACTTATTTTCAGGATGTTCAGCTATAAGAAATTATGTGTGTGCATGTGAGTGTGTGTGTGTTCATGTTGGGGAGAGGTAGAGAGGAAGAAAAGAAAGAGCATATATGGCAAAATGTTAATGATGATTCTAGGTGAAGGGTATGATGAGTTTCTGCTGTACTTGAAATTTTTCAAAATAAAAAGTTAGGGGGGAATTGAAAGCTCTCTAAGTTGTTTTCCACCATACAAAATATATAGTAGGAAATGAATAAAATGAGAACCTTTATACCTTGCCCAGTAAATTATTACTTGCCCCAGGCAAGCATCTATTAACAAGGCTATGAAGAAGCACTTTATAACACTTGAGTAACATGCTAAATAAATGACAGATCTAGCTGTGTGTCTCCTTAAGAAAGTCTCTCTCCAGTTGTAGGAGTTCAACTTTAGTAACCATGCATTTCAGAAATGATGTATATGAGAAAATCTAACCTCTAGAATAGCAGATCACCAAGGTTCCTTAATCACAACTAATCAGATGCAATGAATTTTCTTCCCTTTTAAAAAACATCCACCATACCCAAACAGGTCTACATTTGGCCTGTGACACATATACCACTCCCCAAACCATACAACTAGAGAAAGCATAATCTAGCAGCTAACACGTAATGCTGTGTGTGTGTGTGTGTGTGTGTGTGTGCGTGCGCGCGTGCGCGCGCTTCCCAAACAAACAAAGGGTTTCTAATACATGTGGTATGTAACAGGGGTTGGGAGTTGACTAGGAAGGTATCCCAGAAAACATGGAACCTGTAGAGATAGTAGAAGGTAGAGAGGGTAAAAGGATTTTGCAAAATGCAGCTGTAGAATGAACAAAGCAATTGCAGGCTAATTGGTTTATCCAGAATATAAAACAAGATTTAATGTTCCCA
Organism: Enhydra lutris kenyoni; assembly: GCF_002288905.1. Lineage (NCBI taxonomy): Eukaryota > Metazoa > Chordata > Mammalia > Carnivora > Mustelidae > Enhydra > Enhydra lutris. Next base: position 7,738,890 of record NW_019154103.1, on the reverse strand, counting down.
GAATGTCTGTGAGTTTTTTTCCTTCCCTCACCCCATAATTCCTGTTGTTTCATCTTTGTTCATTGGCGATAACTTAGTGAGTTTCCCTTTATATGAGGCAAATATTTATATGTAGATAACTACCTAAACATTTTTGAGTTTTTCTTTGACAAGAATTATCATGATTGGCATAAAACAGACAAATCAAGACTCATCCTTTGTATTGGGACAAAGACTGATGCCAGTTTTCCCTCAAGCACATAGCTTTACACAATCATGTGGATACCTGCAAAACTGGAATTCTGTTAAAAGAAGGTGGGGAGAGCGTTTGTTGGACAGATGGCCATCAGTGTCTACTACAAGGAGAAAATAGACTCAATAAATATTTTGGAAGACCAACAAGTTGTTGGGAGGTAAAAAAAGCAAAAATGGTTCTTAAGACTTTAGGCTTACATCTATTGGAATTCGTGGCAGTATAAAATGAGATAGGGAATACAGCAGAGAAAGATTTGGAAATAAGATAAGTTCTGCTTTTATTAGGTTGAATTTGAGATGCCCTTGGAATATATAGCAAATATTTGAAATTCATTTCCGTGTTATCAGCGTATGATAAAAATGAAAATCATGAGGTAGTTAGATGACCCAAAAAGAGAATGTAGCATGAAAAGCAGTGGATTGAAGAGGAACCTATAGGAGAATAGAGAAGGAGTGGCTAGGAAGGTTTTAGGGGGAACTAAGATAAAGCAGTGTCTCATCTTGGAACGTAGGTAGAGAGACAGCTTTGAGAAATAAAGTTAGAGACATTGTCAAATGTAAAAGAGAGGTCCAAAGATGTAATTGGACTTGCCAATATGAAATCACTGGAGACCCAAAGTGAGTGGAATGTGAAAGCAGAGAAGGAAATGGGAGGTATGGATATAGAGATAGTGATATAAACTAACCCTTTGGGTAGTTTGGGTGAAAAGGGAAAGAAAAAGATAGAATATGTTAGACAAGGGGGGAAATTAGTGCATTTTAGTTTAAGAGTAAAGAAGAGAAGGAGGAGAGCAGTTGAAGATAGAGAGAGGGAAGCAAAGGGGTAGGGAGCCTTGAACCAGGGGATGCATTCATTCTCTGGGCCAAGAAGAAATGATATGATATAGAGAAATGAACCAATGAAGCAAACATCAAGGAAAGAATTTTACTATCCTTCATTTTATCAGTGATTAGGAAGTACAGTAGTCAGGACTTCCTTTTCTTTCTTTCTTTCTTTCTTTCTTTCTTTCTTTCTTTAAAGATTTTATTTAACTATTTGAGCTAGAACGAGAGTGAGAGAGCACAAGTAGGGGGAGCAGCAGGCAGAGGGAGAAGCAGGGTCTCCACTGAGCAGGGAGCCCAATCTGGACTCAATCCCAGGACCTGGGGATCATGATCTGAGCCAAAGGGAGACACACAACTGACTGATCTATCCAGGCACCCTAGGACTTTTCCAATTGCAAGTGTGCAAGTGATAGAAACCAATCTGAAAAAAGTTAAAAAAAAAAAAGAAGGGTGTACATTACTTCACATAATTTAAAAGGAGTATACTGTCACCAGGTATAGCTAGAACTAGATACTCAAGAGACAGATCAAAATCTGTCTTCTTCTTGGCTCTGTTGATTATATTTTGTTTCTAGGAAGGCTATGTCTATGTGTCCACATCTCCATTCTTTTATACTACTTAGCAACAATAATCTCAAAAGGAGAAAGTGTCTCTTTTATATTCATGCTTCTGAGGTCTTAGGAAAGTTTGTGATTAGTTCACCTTGGGTCAAATGCCTACCCCTAAAGCAATTACTGTGACCAAGAAGATATGGTCATTCACACAAACCACAGACATGAGAAGGGTGAATGGGGAGGAAGTGGGGAGGGGGGTGGTAATTACCATAATGAAAGGGGAGTGGATGGTGAGCCAGCAACAACAGAGGTCTGCTTTCAAGGTCATTTGCTAATACCAATGGTATTGGGAGTTGAGTAGCAGACCTCTGAAGAATAGAGATTTGGAATAGTTTTAAAAAATAAATGGGGGCTTAACTCTGCCAAGTAACAAAACTGGCAGACAAAAACATTAGGGATCCACCTAAAGTTGACCAAGTCAGCACAGACAAGCTTTCTTCCAATAGTGTTTAGCTCTTGGGGATAAATAAAAACAATAATACTATTTATGTGTGACGTATTTCTTAGAGAGTGCATGTACTGACTTATTAAATCTTTAAATCAACTCCTTGATAGTGATGTAAGGATAAGGTTGTATGTGAGTAGAGGAGGTTGGTCATAACACTGAGATTTCACTGATGGATGCAGTGAAAGTAGAAGGCTATGAGGGAATCAAGCCTTTGAAAGCTGAGGACAGAAGTGGGGCTGGAAGGAAGCCAGGGGATAGGGAGAAAAAGAGGTTGAAACTCTGAGAGTCTCTGTGAGGTTGACTGGGATTAGGAGTGAGAGAAAGACAGATGTGGAAGAACAGGAAGTTGTGGTCAGGAAGCAGAATATTAGCGGTTAAGATTTTAGGGGGATTTCAGAGCCATTTCTGCCTTTCATTCCTATCTCTAATCTACAAAAATACAGTCTTAAAAATTAACTAGACCAGTATCTGATTGAGTCCTGAGTAATCTTGAGCAAGAAATTTTAACTTTTTTACACAAAAAATATAGAGAAAGGAATCCAAGCATAAGACTAAAGAAAGCCATCAAACCACAAGGTAAGAGAGAAAGAGAAGAAAGGAACAAAGAAGAACCACAAAAACAACTAGAAAACAAGTAACAAAATGGCAATAAATACATATCTATCAATAATTCCTTTAAATATAAAAGGACTAAATGCCCCAACAAAAGTCATAGGATGATTGAATGGATGAAAATAACGAGATCCATCTATCTACTGCCTACAAGAGAGTCACTTCAGACCTGAAGGTACATGCAGACTGAAAGTGAAGAAATGGACAAACACACACCATGCAAATGGAAGTGGGAAAAAAGCCAAGATAGCAATACTTACATCAGAAAAAATACACTTTAAAATAAGACTGTTGCAGGGTGCTTGGGTGGCTCAGTGTGTTAAAAGTCTGCCTTCGGCTCAGGTCATGATCCCAGCATCCTGGGATTGAGCACCACATTAGGCTCCCTGCTCAGCGGGGAGTCTGCTTCTCCCTCAGTGCCTCTCCCTGTTCATACTCTCTATCTCTCAAGCATATAAATAAATAAAATCTTAAAAACAATAAAACTGTTGCAAGGCACAAAAAAGAGCTCACATAATGATAAAGGGAACAATCCCACAAGAGGATAGAGCTACTGTAAATATCTATGCACCCAACATAACAGCATTTAAATACATAAAGCAATCATTAACAGACAGAAAGTGAGAAATTTACAGTACTACAGTAAGAGTAGGGGACTTCAGCACCCCACTTACATCAATGGATAGATCATCTAGACAGAAAATCAATTAGGAAACAGTGGCTTTGAATGACACGTTAGACCAGAAGAAGCTAACTGATATATACAGAAATTCTATCCCCAAACGGCAGAATACACACTCTTTTCAAATGCACATGGAATACTCTCCAGGATAGATCACATGTTTCGCCACAAAACAAGACTCAATACATTCAAGAAGACTGAAATTACATGAAGTATCTTTTATGACCACAATAGTACGAAACTAAAAATCAACTACCAGAAAAATTCTAGGGGCACCTGGGTGGCTCAGCAGGTTAAGCCTCTGCCTTCGGTTCAGGTGGTGGTCCCAGGGTCCTGGGATCGAGCCCCGCATCGGGCTCTCTGTTTGGCAGGGAGCCTGTTTCCTCCTCTCTCTCTCTCTCTCCCTGCCTGCCTCTCTGCCTACTTGTGATCTCTGTCAAATAAATAAATAAAATCTTTAAAAAAAATAAAAATAAAAATAAAATGAATAAGTAAACCATGAAAGCAAAGAGGAAACCAAAAAGACATGGAGACAAATGAAAACAAAAACATAATGACTCCAAAATCTTTAGGTGGAAGCAAAAGCAGTTCTAAGAGGCAAGTTTATAGCAGTTCAGGTCTACTTCAAGAAACAAGACAGATCTCAAATAAATAATCTAACCTTACATGTAAAGGAGCTAGAAAAAGAACAAATCCCAAAGCTACTAGGAAAAAGGAAATGATAAAGATTAGAGCCAAAATAAATGAAATAAAGACCAAAAGTCAGTAGAAACGATCAGTGAAACCAGACTGGTTCTTTGAAAAGATAAAATTGATAAACCTTTAGCCAGACTCAAGAAAAAAAGAGAGGGCTCAAAAAAGAGAAGAAAAAGAAAAGAAATTTAACTTCTCTGAAACTCCCATTTCTTCAGGTATAAACTTAGAGATGATAAAATGTTTACCTTATAAATTGTGTGAAAATCAAGTAAACTGATGAACATAAGACACCTCCATTTTACTGTATCCTGTATGTAACAGATGCTCAGTCTACTGTACATATTCACTGTCCCTTCTACATTAGCATCACTGTTATCATCAGTATAATTAGCTTATACTGACATAGTGACAATGTGGGGGGTGGGGGGAGGGGTGGGATGATGGGAAGGGGGGTGCAAAGGGTGGGATAAAAATATATATATATAAATCTATTTTTAGTCTGGAAAGACTTTGTTTAAATGAAAGGTGCGCTATCCCTTTTGATTCTATTTTAAAAATTCTCTAGTTAAAGAACTCCAAATTTGTTCCAATAACAGTGAAATTTAAGTGTGAAATTGAACAAGCTGGTCTCATAAGAGGCAGGGCGTGGCTTTGATCTTTAGCCCATCTCACACCGGTTCAGAGAGCTGCAGACCCAGGGCTGGAAGAGAAGACAAACCACACCAGAACCATCCTTTGTCATTAAGTTGTCTCATAGTTAAGAGAACCTTTAAAGAAACCATAAGGACAACACTCAGTGTCTCATTCATCATGTAGTCTTGGGGTGCCTGGGTGGCTCAGCGGGTTAAAGGCTCTGCCTTCGGCTCAGGTCATGATCTCAGGGTCCTGGGATCGAGCCCCGCATTGGGCTCTGTGCTCAGCGGGGAGCCTGCTTCCTTTCCTCTCTCTGCCTGCCTCTCTGCCTGCTTGTGATTTTTCTCTGTCAAATAAATAAATAAAAATCTTAAAAAATAAAAATAAAAATTCACCATGTAGTCTTAAGACTTAGCACAGTGTTTGGCACACAGGAGGACTCAGTGAATGGACGTGGAACCCCAGTTATCTGCTGCCTTCCATTTCAAGGATTACCTACCTCTAATGTCTTTGAAGAAAAGTAGTTTATTCTCATACCTGCTTCTGATTCAATCCACATTGGAACCTGCTTCTCTGCCTTATTTTATTGAGCAATTATTTATTGAAACCCACTTTGAATCTGGCACTAGAAATATAACGTTGCAAAACAGCTCTGGTGGGGCTTCTGAGCACAGGGCTGGCAGACATCACTGAGATAAACTTATACATAAATGTAAAATTATAACTATGATATGCACTACTAAAGGAAGACTATCAGGAGGAAACTGACCTAGCCAGGGAGATTGGGGAAAGTTTCCTTATGTAAATGATACTTGAATTGAGGATGAGAAAGTATTAATTTGATGAAAAGGGAATGAAAGAGCTCCCTTGGCAATTGTAATTGCCTATGTAATCTCTGTAAGGAGCAGCACACGGAGAAGACCTGTGTTGCTGGAGCAGACAGACACCGAGGGTGTCCTGTACCTGATAATGCTGGAAAGGAAAAGCAGAGACCACAAAATGTAGGGCCCAGAATCTCCACTCATTCCACCACTGGCAACCACATGGAATTACAAGACACCATTTTTCTTGACAAGATGCTGGTCCTAGCCAAAGAAAAATGAAGAAAATGCCTTATTTCACTTTATTCTTTCCCTTAATTTCCCATTCACCACTAGCTCAAGATGGCTCTGAAGAATTTTTTTTTTTTTTTTTTTTTTTTTATTTAAGAGGGAAAGAGAGAGGGCAAGAGCACGAGCTGGGGTAGGAACAGAGGGACAAGCAGACTCCTACCTGAGCACGGAGTCCCATAAGGGCTTTATCCCAGGACCCTGAGACCATGACGGGAGCCAACGTCAGATGCTTAACCAACTGAGCCACCCAGGTGCCCCTGAAGAGTAGGATTTTTCTAGGAATAAAGGAGGGGGAAATACGGCATAGTTTAGAATATGGGGCAGCTAAAAATTGAAGAGACACTATTGATCTTAAAATGTTCCAGGGCCATCTTTCACTTCAAATTCAACTCTGATGCTTTTTTTTTTTTTTAAAGATTATTTATTTGACAGAGAGAGAGAGATCGCAAGTAAGCAGAGAGGCAGGCAGAGAGAGAGGGGAGGAAGCAGGCTCCCTCAACTCTGATGCTAACCCAAGGCCATGTACTCTGGGTTTCTACCCCTAGCAATGCAATTGCAGCCATTTGTAGCTGTTGGCATTTTTTTTTTTTATTCTCTTTAACCTGTCCAAAGTCAGTTCGTAAGCATGACATCCCCCACTGCAGATGAGGACAGTATGTACGTTCACAAAGGAAAGTTCATTTCTTTGTGTTTACTTCTTCAATCACAATGAACAACCAAGAACTCCTAGGTTGGCTCACTGAAAACCAGTGAGGTTTGCTTTGTACAATCAAATTCCCTTTAACAAATTTTTTTTTTAAACCAAAAAACAAAACAAAACAAACAAAAAAGAAAAACCAACCCTGCCCCACTTCTAACTTTCTATTCATTTAACAAGCATTTCTAAAGCACTTAAAATGTGCCATTGACTGTGCCAGTTTCTGACATACACGAAGATGTGTAAATCATGGTCCTTGGCCTGGAAGTGCTCACAAGACAAATAATTTCAATGTGATATTTCGTGATGGTGCTCTGAGGTTTAACTGCGTTTTGTGTAAGCAGAGAGTAGAGTGATTCTCTCTGGGGAAGTGGACGGAGGGATGTGACACAGACTGTAATATTTGAGATGCGGCCTTGAAAAATGAATTGGAGCATTCCAGGGAGAGAGAGAAGAAGGTATATTCCAGCACAGAGAACACGTGGGAAGGCATACTGGAGAGTGTTGGAAAGTCTGTCTAGGGAGATGATCCAGGCGAGGTAGGCAGACTTTATGGCCTTAATAAAGCAATGATGTAACCAAATCAATTTCTTAAAATGGACTTCAAAGCTCTAGAAATGCCATGTGGCATCATAGCTGCTTTAAGAAATTTTCCTTAGATGTTGTATACATTAGGCAAGACAAATTCAGCCAGTTATCCTGGGTGTTTGGAAATGAGTTTTAGATTCCATCCAGATTGGCATTAGAAAAACCGGCAATAGATTCTAGCCTTTCTGTGGTTTGTTCACCTCCCATTTATTATAGTCCCAAATCAGCACACTGGAGAGAGACCAGGGAATGACTTTCTTATACAAAATAAGGATGAAGTAGGTGTGCAGGTGAAATAAAATGTAACCATGAAGCTTATTCAGATAGTCCTCTGAATTACTGGTTATCTCTGTGTGGACTACCCACTATTTGACTTAATCCATCACTCGGTGAGAGTAATTATTTATTGAGTGACTATTATGTGTCAGGAGCTTTACTTACAGTAATATCTAACCCTCACACCTTCTTGAGGTAGGTTTTGTCCCTATGGTAGCCACAAGAAAACTAAATTCTATAGAGATGATATATCTTGCCCAGAACAGAGTGACTAGAAGGGACTTTAATGCCCCAAGCTTGTGTGTGAAACCTGGCTCGGCCACTCATCTTGTCCTTAGGCAAGTTGCCTCACCTCTCCAGGGCCAAGTTTCCTCATCTGTAAAGTGGGGATACTTTGCTAAGCACTTAAGTCTTCATTTACCTTCATGATTGAGGATAATGGAAGGACGACATTATTCCTGAGCTATATGGCTATAGCTCTCAAAATTCAGCACGTATAAAAATCACTTGTGAAACTTGCTGAAGCTTCAGATTCCCAAACACACTCTCCCATCTCCACCTAAAGGTGCTGGTTCAGGAGGTCTGATGTGACTATAGAGTTTTACTGTCATGTCTTACTTACGGAGAGAAGGAAAAGAAATGTTTTTGTGTTTTTGTTTTTTCTTTCTGTTAATTATATGAGCCACTGGCCGAAATCCCTTGCTATTAACCTGGAGTCCATTTGGATTTCTGCAAATCCAAAGCTTCATTCTCTTTCTTCTTCTTTTGGCTTCAACACAATGCCTGGATTCCTTAGCATCCAGAATTCTTTAATAAAGCTCAGAACTATTTTGCCTTCCTCTAGGAGGAGGGAAGTGACACTGATTCGCCAACTTTTAGCCCTTAAGAAATAGCTGTCCTGGTTTAACACGTCAAAAATATGAGTATGCTATTGCAACAGGAGGGGAATTGATCACAGTCTTCGCTGTTTCTTTTTCTTATAAACACAGTAAGCACTACATAGGAGAAATGAAATAAAAGGCTAAGAAAATTGTGCTCTTCACCTTACCCTCCCACCGAAACTTCTTGAAGTAAATCCCGCAGCAAGGAAGTTCTAACATTTTACAGAAATTATAAAGCGTCAGGACTTACTCTCAGAGCCAAGACAAAGCTGGCCTGGGAATTCTAAGTTGATGAAGGGTTTCTCTCCAGCAGGGACATGCCAAACCTCTCCTCTGTGCCTTCCTGCGCTGGGTCCTTGTGCACTGCATACTCCCTGGATTCAGTCCACCTCCACCAGCCCCTCAGGCAGGAGGAAAGCCAGAATCTGCTCTATCCTGGGTTGCCACTGACAACTAGAAACTGGAGGCCTGGGAGACAGCCTCCTGGGCAGCCTGTTTTTGCTCTTTCCCAATCTGTTCAACTCAGTTTCCTGCCGGCAGGAGTGTTCTTTTTGTGCCAGCTTTGAAGCACTGAGTGCCCTGGGCATGGGCCCGGCCTCTGGAGCCTTGCCCAGTGCTTGGCCCTGGACTTGGCCCTCTGCCCGGTAGTTGTCAAGTGTCTGCACCGGCTATCTGTCCCTTCAGCTGCCTGTCCTCCAGTCTTCTCCTTGGAACAGTGGCATGAGAAACATCCATCCTTGTCATTTTTCCAAGCCTACCCAAAAGCTTCTTCATGTCCTTGTTAAGGGAATGGGCTCAGTGTGGTTGCAAGCACAGGCTAAAAGAGATGGAGGGTGCTGGGATTTTTAATGGCATTTAGGGATTCCTTCACAGCCAACCCCCTCTCCCCCCACCCAACAATCAAAAAACATTTCAAAGGGCCATTGGGCCCTGGACTGTGGATTCTTCAGAAACCAGAATGTAAATGCCACCTCAGCTTACAGGCCTCTTGTAGAACTTCTTCATGTTTAAGATCCTTTGGCTAAATATAGCCTTTTGGAAAAAGGGGGGTGGGGTGGAATCCTGCTAATTTTAGTCTTAAAGACCTTGTAGGTGAGGCTGAACCTGTCAAACTATACCCTTAGGATGTGATACAGCCATCCAACAGCTGCTTTCTGGGTGCCCCAGACAGCCCCAGTAGGGGGGCTCTCTCCCTACAGGGAGAGAAGAGTCAAGTGTGTGGGATGGAGAACAAACCACTGATTTGGAACAAAGACTGACAGGAACTAGAGTCAAGGCTGGAGGCTCTTGCTACTTCAAAGTTCCGACACCAGGTTCCTGAGCACAGAGATTTATGCCATATTTAAATCTCCAAAGTCAAGTGGCCTCAGGAAATTGTAGGAAAGTAAACATATTATTTAACCACTAGGTGGGTGGTCATCACATATGTTACATATCTGAAAATTTAAGTCGGAACAGCTTGAACCTTTCCGTATCTAATTCCCAATAGTAGTTTGAGCTGAGTTAGTATTGTTTATTAACAAAACCAAGGCTTTTTGCCTGCTAAAATTATTATTATTATTATTATATATAAAATAATGCTTTGTTTCCAAATCATAAGGAAGAGAGTCATTTTTTTCCTCCTAACTCAGTATTCTTTGTTTCCACATGTAAACAGAAAAAGACGCCCTGTCTGATTTTTAGAAAGCAAGTTTGTGGAATAGGCATTTAGAAAAATCTCATTTGTGCCCTTATATACAGAAATTTGGAACAAAAAGCACGGGTGGACCAAAGAATATATTGAAAGCTAAATGTAATTGTTGTGATGACTTCTGACTGTCCCTCAATCAAAAGATATTCTAAACTCAAACTCACAGTTAAGTTGATAAGTTCTTTTTCACGTCTACCCATTATACAACAAGTCATAGAGTAAATGGTCATTTCAAGCATGATTTATCAAATTCCCACATTCACAATGAGCTGGACCTACTTCCTACATTCCACTTCTCAAAAGTCACTAAAAATTCTTTGGCTCACAGGAGTAAAATTAAACATCTTGCCATGGATAATGGTAAGTGAAATTGCAATCTGTAGTCTTGGGTGTAAAGATTAGCTTCACTCCAAAGCATTTCCAAATAAAATAACTTAAAATGATAAACTTTTTCTTCAATATTCCTTATGGACAAAGAAATTCCACAACTTTAGGAAAGAAACAACAACTATACTTCTATGCAGTATTAAAATACTACAATATTTTTTTACCCATAGAACTACAATTATTATCAAGGGTTTACTAAAACATTAGGATTTTAGAATCTCTACTGTCTAATTTAGCATACTGCACTTTTTTGGCTAAACATATAAACTCATTATAATATCTAGACAGAATTTTTATTGCCGCAGCAGCACTCCTAAACATGTAAAAACATGTTACAGGTTATAAAACAGCAAAAGAGTTTCAAGTGCAACGTAATCTTAGATTAAAACTGGCATTAAGTTCTAATAAGCACATTCGCTTACCATATAACACTAGAGATTGGACTAGTTATTAAAAACAAAGAATGAAAACAGAAGTAGGACACTATAGTATAGTATGTGTGTGTATATTTAAACAGGTATATATGTATATTATGCATATATGTGCATATGTGTATATACATATTTTAATATTTGTAATATATTACATTGTATATATTAATATATAATAAATACATATATATATGTATTTTTTTTTTAAATAGAAAATTCCAACCAGGCCTATGGGAAGCAGGAATCTCTCTCTCTCTCTTTCTCTCTCAGAACTGCTTTCATTTTGACCCAAATTTGCTGGCTTACTTGAAATGATTTTACCTTTCTCATTACAAATTCATTTGAAGTAAAACTATAGAATCTTAAAAATTTACAGTATCAAAAATTGTTTTTCTTAAGGGAATGGATCCCATCATTACGTAAATTTATGTCGTATTTCTTTTTTTTTTTTTTTTCATTCATTTGTTAAATTTCCCAAATTTAGTCTAATGCCAACCAGTGATCTGCCTGGGAAACTTGCCTTAGCAGGCGCATGTCCAGATCAAAAAATAGCCTATAGCCTATCTTATGGAATAAATATACACAAACATTTACACATCATAGAAAATAAGGTTGAAATGGGTAGGGCCACTTGACTGACATCCATTTGTCACTTTCATTGCAAAATGTCCTAAGCAGCTTCCCATGTGCTTAGACAAATTTAGATGAATGGAAGTGCTGACTAACGATGCCATTATCTATATACCAAATATATATGAAGGCCTGAAAATCCTAAGTCATTCATGTGAGCTACTAAACTGACAGGGGACGAGAACTTAGAAAAATCATGAAATGTCACGAGATGGAAAATTAATAAAAAAAAAATAGCATTCAGGTATGTAAAAAGATAAAATATGCTTACTTTTTGGGAAGAGATAGAAGTCTACTAAACAAGGCCAAGTCTTACTAATTGCAAAAACTGCACTATGTACAAGCATTTAGCAACAAAACTATTTTAACCATCAGTAACTAAGGATTGTTATTTTAGGAGAATGAAGTCAATACATTTGTTTTCCTAAGGCAGGCAGGGGCAGTATTGTGCTATTCATGAACTTCATTAATATTCATTAATTTTTAAAGCAGTTTGGTTAGCTTTGGCCATTATCTATGCAGATATTTTGCCTTTAAATAAAAATAATTTCAAGAACATCCTTATTTAAAAATGTAATTAGCATGAAATTCAAAACCTACACTTTCATTAGCAGATATTATTCACTGAAGGGTATATTTTTCAGATGGGTCTGTTTTAATTGAATTCCTGGGGTAAAATTCTAAAAATCATAGTGACCAAAATAACCTAAATGTAACCAAAAGAAAACTGAAAATACTTTTGAAAAATGTTCAAATTAATTTCCACTTTAAAAAATACCATAGTTGACCCAATTAGCTCTGCAAACCAATTCAAATTCAGTTGTTTGACATTCTTTAGCATTTCACAGTAGACTATTTTCACCCGTCCAGCACCTTAGATCCCTAAAGATCCCAGTGCACATTTAGTGATATTTACCTTATGAAGTAACTAAATCCAGATGAGCATAGCGCTCACATCACTGTAAAAAAGAAATTGTTTCCTCATGCTTACGGCTCCCATTGGGGAACTAGAAACTGAAAACTCTGAAAATTATCTTTGTGCAACCAGGAAATTGTGGACAGAAATGGAAAATAGTTTTATTTGTAAATAAGCCCAACCATGGAAACTGTATACTACCTTGTTCTGCAAAAGTCCTCTAGCCTTTTATAAATCAGGTTTTTAACGCTATGACAGATTAACAACCAGGGCAAGTAATTCATGCATGTGGTGTTGGAAATGGAATCCTCCACATGTCCTTGTGGACTCCTGTTCACACGAAGGTACAACCATGTTGAGTAGTACTTTGTAGATTAGAAGAAAATAAATAAATAAAAATTAAAATGCCACCCAAAGAATTCTAAATAATGCAGGGAAATTTTTGAGGCATGGCCAACTGGAAAATTCACTGTAGTGAATAGCTAAACTTTCAAGAAAACACATTTGTGTTGTTTTTTGTTGTTGTGTGTGTATATTTTAAAGAACTCCCTTCTCCATAACTGTATTTGTATCAGTTTGACTTGTGTTTCTCAAAAGTATCTTCTAGTCCCTGAGAAACACCTGAATTGCATTTTCTTTAGATTTTGCTTTTGGCTTTTTGTTTTGTGTTTAAGGTAAACTGACCCCTTTGGGATTAGTACAATTTTTCCTGTTAAGGACATTTTGAAAAATAGGAAAAAGTGTCTTCCTTCTTGTTATCAGAGATACAGTACTGTATACATGATTTTTTCTAAAAACATGGTTAATAACAGCCAACAAACAAGAAGAGTAAAGGAAGTACCTGGCTTCCTAAATGGATTAAACCTCCTCTCCACTCACCACAATATCCTAATGGGATAACGGGTAATATTATCTTTGGAGACATTATACACTTTTACTTATTTTTGAAGAGTAGAAAAGAATTTTCCTGCCTCCCAAAAGTGGATAGATTTCCAGTTCAAGGCAGCAAACCTTGGGTTGCCTACTTTAGGTATATCCAACCCTCTCAGCAACCCACACCTGACTTTACATTAGGTGGGGGACAGCAGCCATCCTCTTTCTGATCTCCAGGGTCTGAATGCTATTATACAGCCTTTCAAACTAGACGCAAAGTTAATATCAGTGTCTGAGCTTCCAGCTCCTCCAGGAAAACCTGTGGCCCCCAAATGGCACCGCTTCATGAATGCCTAGCGTCAAAACCATGCAAGTCAGGCCTTGCCTTCTCCAACAGTCCGAGCAGGATTGATCACGTTCGGATAAAAGTACGGAATGGAAAGGGTTAATCAGCATCCTCCTCTCCCCCTCCTCCCCAAAGCTGGGCGGGCGGGGGTGGGGGGGAAGTTGGGGAGTTGGGGGGTGGGAGTTGCCGCGCCGGGAGCGTCTCAGCGGGGGAGCAACTGGAAACCACAAACACCCAAACTGGGTAGCAGCAACTTGAACTAAACCCGAAACCTGGCTTAGAGAAAGGAGTCAGTTAAGTTTAGAACGAATGGTTTAATCAAGGTATCAGAACAGACCTATTAAAGACAGAAAAGGTAGCACATCCCTGCCCTTAAATCGCAAGGATTTCTTTTATGTTGCAGCTGAAGCCCCAAAATACATTTTATGACCCTAATGCCCTTTATTGCGAAAGATCTCAAGAGGTGTCTACAGAAATGTCCTGCAGGAGTGCAAAAAGAGCAGTGAGAGTGTGGAAAGCTCCCCTCCCCCGGCGACTTGGCCAGCGCTTCCAGGTAACCTTTGTTGCGTGGTTGGGGGACGCCAAGCGACAATCTTGGCCCCTGACGGTGCAGTATCCAAACCCTCGGTAGGCAAGAGGCTGCAGGACCAACTCGCCAGCCCCACTCCCCTAACCACCTATCCTGCGCCCAGCTCCAACCGCCCGCACGCCCCCTCCGCAGCCCCTTCCCCACTCCCACCCCGGGGGCTGCCCCTGATCTCCCCCCCAAAACCCACTGGCGCTCTAAACTCCGACCACCAAATTTCTAACGGCCCCAGCCTTCCAGGAAGGGAAAAAAAAAAAAAAAAAAAAAAAGACCATGACATCACGGGCAGGTTTATTTGGGTTTGTTTGTTTGCTTGTTGGCTCGATTAAATACTCGTGGAAGGTGAACGTACCCCACACAGGAGAAGTTTGATGTTGACAAACTTCTGGTGGCAGCGAGACTGTGTCAGCACAACTTCCGGGATAATGAGAGCTGCTTTGCAGGGAGCGCGGCAGCGGCGGCGGGAGGCGGCCGCAGGACGGAACAGCAAATGCTATTCAGCCCGAGCAGTTTCAAGCCGCCCGAGCTGGGGAATTACTGTAGTCGAGCTACGGCTCTTACCACCGGCGCTGGATCTGGGCGCACGTTAGGGGGGGAAGCTGTAGGCACAGGGCGCCGAGAGGGGAGCTTTCAAGTTACTTTGCTCCATCCCTGCAACCGGCAGAGGCTTGCAGGCTGCGTGGTAACTGCAAACATCTTGTTCCCTGCTTCTTTGGGCGGCCTCCCTGGAACCAACCAACTTTTCTCTCCTCAAAAACTCCCTCTTTGTTTCAAATAGGACTCTCCAAAATTTATTCTTGGGAAGACTGACAGCCGGGGTCAAGAAACAGCTGTTGAAGTTAATGTTTCTTCCTCCCACTTCGTCTGATGGTTGTGCCCTGCCAAGACAAAGTGAGAGGCGCTGCCTGGTGGCTCTTTAAACAGACATGCATTTAGCCAAAAAAAAAAAGGGGGGGGGGGGTAGAGGGGGTATATTTTCCTGCTTAACATACAATCTGATCAGAAATGCGACAGCATGTGCCTTTCAACTTGTGCTGATTACTTGCTGAAAAGATGTTGCAGCTTTTAGTTTCGAACACTTTTAACAGTGGGGGTAGGGATGGCGGGAGATGTGGTTGCCGCTTTCCATGCTTTGGTAAAGGGGCAAAAATTTTAAATCTTCCTCTAAAACCACCTCTTACCCTGTAAGAATGGTAGAATGGCCTGGCGAAGGGAGAAAGAGTTGCATTCCTTTGCAAGGTTTAATTCACATTTCAGAATTCAAGTCATTATGCAGAACAAGGGCTTGCCTGGAGCTAGGCAAATTGTTTTTATTTGGAGACCTAGGCCAAACCTGGCCAGTGCTACCAGCTCTTGGTGGCGCTTGGTGGCTTTCTCCAGATTAAGTCTGTCTCCTCTCCCCTTCCCCAAACCTACTCCTCTGCCTTTGCTCAGAGGACATACTTAAAAGGAAGCTACCCTCTTCTTTCTGCTGCTTTTTCGGTGAAGACTGGTTAGCACAGCTCCTTCCCCCCCTTGCTCTGCTTTTGAGAATGCCCTGTGGACTGCTGAGGGGCACCTAGGGGTTGTCCTCCTAAGTCTCAATCTCCTAAATGAGCCCTCCCCAGGTGTCCAGCCTCTGCAGTGGGAGTGGGTGGGTGGGAACTCTGTTCCTTCCACATCAGAAAGCTTAAGCACTCTTCCAGCTGACCCATTCTCCTTTGGGAATGCTCACATCACTTGGCCTCTCTCAGACACAATCATGAAGACATAAAAGGCCCTCCTTCCTCAGCACCAGGTTATCCTGTCACCACATCGCAATGCAGTGCTATCACAAAGTGATATTGCATCAGGCCCATGGATATTTTAGGAAGCTCTCGAGCTAAGTCCAACCAGCCTTTTGCGCAGGCATCAGGGCCACCCTGCCAAAATCAGGGCTGTGGAGCTGCCGGACAGGTGGTAGTGATGCTGTCTCTATTCTCAGCTCATTACCCACTTACCGCCCCCCCATCCTCCGAACCAATCAGATCCACTTGGTAGCTTCCTCACCCCTCTCTTTGCCTCCCTCCCAGAGGCCACCACCTTTGTTTTCCCTCATAGCTCTCTGCAAAGTGTTCAGGTGACCTTCTGATATATTTCCTGTTTTTCTGCCTGCTGCGGTCATTCACTGAGATCTTAATTAGTATTTGTTCTTATTAACTACAAATCGACTGAATTACACATGGAGTTGCTCGGGCTACTCCACACGCAGCCTCCGGCTTGGGTGTCCACAGGCCTCTTGGCTTGTTGGCCTTGGGACCACTTTTCGCATTGTCTCAGACTCGGGTGGCCCAGCTGGGCTGACACAGTGGCAGTGGCCAAGAGTCAGTGCAGCACCCTCCACAAGGGCCCCCTTCCCGGAGTCCTGCTCCTGCAATCCAGCAGCCAAGTGACTTACATTCCTTCTGCTTTATTGTTCTCTGTCCTTAGAGAGGCCGACTCTCAGCATAGAGCAGGGCTGTGAGGCAGACCTCCGCTGATCCTGGAGTTGTAATTCCCCACTGCTGGCTCCTGCAGTTTTATGACGGCCTCCTTTTTTTTCTGAGATTGACAGACCTAAACCTCCAGTGTAGAGGCTTGTTACAGCACCCTTAAAGACTTCTTTGTGTGGAAATGTAACCTGAGGGCAAAGTCAGCCTCACTCAGGGAAAGGCACATTCTCCTGCCACGGGGAAGCACTGGGCTGGGAAAATGCCGGGATTTCTCCTAGACGGCTACCTAGATCTTCGAGGGGACATTTTTTTTTTTTTTTTTTTTTTGAAGTTTGGTCGGGGGGTGGGTGAGGCATTGGAAATACTGTAAATGGAGACCTGTAGTGGCTGTTCGGGGAACTCTACATGAAATCAGAGGAATGAGATGTCTTTCCTTTAGGGGGTTGGGTGGGTCTCTAAAAGCAGTCACTCCAGAAGCACCTACATACTCTCCAGGTCAGGATGTCCCCTGGTGGGGTGGCAGTTGGCATTGTTTGCTACTCTTGGGGCAGACGCTACCTTGCCTAAATGGAATGCGTTTGGATCACTTAGACAATCTGATCTATTTACGCAGGTGTTGGGTTAGAGAAATTACTCCAAAAAGCAAGGGTGAAAAGATACAGAATCTTCATTTATCATGCAGGATTAAAGTCAGATTTAAATCAGGTAGAAATATTAAGGGATTTAGAGCCCAAGTCTTTTTCCAAAGAGGAAAAAGGACTAAAGAATCCTCTTCGTTGAAATAACGTCAGGAATGTAGCATGTTATGTTTGGAGGTTTGGTGTTTGTTTTTTTCTAAATCTATCTTTTAAATATTCACTTATATTTTCAATCAGTCAAATAGAACAGTACTAGGAAATGTGGTTATCAAATGTAGATGATTTAGGCGAGAGGAAAGTGTGGTCTTGTCATAACAGAGAGCGCCCTGTAGGAACTGGGCCAGTGCCTCGATTAAGGGACAGGTAAGATACAGCTAGTTAGAGAAGATGAATCTGGAATCAGGAAGAGATTAGAAAGATATCAATATAGTTCATATGGAATTTAGTTGAGATGTTCAGTCCTGTAACCCCAGGAACAGGAGTTACTAGGATAGAGAGTTTAACACGATGCTTTTAGTCAATGTTTTTGAAAAATGTATTCTCACAGACTCAGGAATATGGATAGTGAAGGAAATGGAAACAAGGAGATGTCCTTAGATAGTGTCTGAGATTACAGAATGTGGATAGGAATAAAATACACAATGTAATTATTTTCCCTTTTCCTGCTAAATGTAGACAGAAGTTTAATTTAGGATTAAAAGGCTCACTGATCTCCTCTAGCTTCTCCTCCAGTTATCCCATCCATACTCCAGTTCTGGTTTTTGGCAGAGCTACAATTGTCCTTTGTAGGGAATTGCATGAACTCCTGTGTTGGTTTTCTAATGTGGGAAAATGTCTACTAGGGAGGCTAAGACCACCAAACTAGTTTCATTATGACCCAAGGTACACTTAAATCCAGCCCTTCAGTGGTGGGCAACTGGCCCAGCACAGTCTTCCTCTATAGTGTTCATTAAAATGTTATTTACATTTTACAGTATGGTCCCAAACCATGAGTTGGGATTTTATCTTGGCAAATAGAAAAAGAATGCTCTTGTGATATCTTGGCTTGCAAAGTTTTAACTTCTACTATGGACCTGCTGGTGATTTGCAAAACAAAGTCATAGCATAAGAAAAAGAGATCTTCCATTTCAGTTCAAATTTGTTGGCTGGGAAGTGAAGAATAAAAGAAAAATTCAGGATCACACAATTAAACTTATTAGCCAAATAGATTTTTAACTTTTGCCTTGCCAAAAGCACACAATCAACAGCTCTGAAGAAAGTAAACTTTATACTTTGGCCTGAACCTACTGCAAAGGCAGTGAACTCATCTTCATAACTATCCTCCATTTTTTTGCCTTGGAATTCTCATTCATGTGACCAGAATTATTCCAGATCTAAAACAACATCACTGGGGCCCTGGGAGGCTTAGTCGGTTAAGTGTCTGCCTTCAGCTTAGGTTATGATCCCAGGGTCCTGGGATCGAGCTCTGCATCTCCGCAGTGGGCTCCTGCTCAGTGGAAAGTCTGCTTATCACTCTTCTTTTCCCTCTGCCCCTCTCACCTTGCTGATGTCCTCTCTCTGTGTCTCAAATAAATAAATAAAATCTTTAAAACAACAACAACATTATTAATCCCAGTCACTTTTAGGTGAACCAAACTGTCTGGATTCTTACCTCAACAAGTCAAATTAAATTAACGTTCTAATGACGTGTTTCTGGCATTGTTCATGCTTCATAAAGAGTAACTCACTTTATTTGACTCAAGGCAACAGTGATTCAAAGTGATTCAAAAAAAAATGAATCTTTCCCAGGTTTGGAAATTAAGTTTCCTTGAGTTCTTCTGATACAACAAAGATTCTTCAGGATCTATAAATAACTATATGATGCTGCCACCTTTCCAAGACAACCATTAAGAATTACACCTAGATAAATAAAAACTTAAAAAAAAAAAAAAGAGAGAGAGAGAGAGAAGAATTATAGCTAGCACCAGTTACGAGAACAATGTTTTGCAACATTCTCATGAAGGCCAAATGAAAATCAGAGGCCATCTCTCAAATGGCGTTAGGTCAAACATCTAAGACCTCCGAAGATGCCTGACATCTCGCCATGTGTCATCACAGTCAAATGCTGGATAGGCTATTCTCAGTTGACTTTCACTGACTACCAGTAAGGGGTATGTGCAGAATAATAAGTGATTCAACTTTAGCCTCCAGTTAGAACCTAACATGCCTAAAAACATTCCAGGGAAATGGGTGTTGGGAATGTATGTCAAAGACGGCATAAGCTCTTCACTGTCAACAACCTGGTGATATCCAGTTGGGGAGCCACCTTAATTCTGTCGTTTATAAAATTCTAGGATTACTGTGATTACTATATGGAATTCTCAGCTGAAAACAATGAGCCCTTTCTCAGCTGCATGGTGAATGAGGTCAACTACAGAGGATTTTTTAAAAGCAAAATTTAGAGAAAAGAAACCACTTTACTGACCCAAGAGAGCTTTTGTTCACAAACAGCAATCTGACCCTGACAGTTACACAGTACCTTTTAGGTTCCAAATGTACTTACCCCCGAAAAAATCATAATAATATAATTCTTTCTTTCTTTTTTCCTAACCAATAGGTAAAACCAGAAGGTGTCTTCCCATCTCTGTTTAAAGAAGTCATGTGCCAGTCTGCAGAGAAATGCCTGTATACACAGAGAGTCTTCAAATTTATATCAAGAAGGCTCCAATGGCATGCACCTAATTACAATCTAAATATAAATATAATCATGTAATTATCTAAATATGATAATGCAAATTAATAAATGCCATCACTTTTCAGCACTGCACCGGCAGTTGACTTTCTTTTCAGGGCGATTTTTACAAAGAAACAAAGTTATTATCTTTTCTCGGGATTTATTGCAGATGTGACAATTATAGAGAACCATAAGATCTTGCTTAAGATGAGAATACCAGGTGGATGGCTGAGCCCACTCACTAATCAAGTGATTTGTTCTCAGACAATAATGTTTGGGATTCTGATGCTTGCCTCAGCAAAACCACAGATTTTTTTTTTCCATAGACCTTTGAGGTTGTCCGTAAGTCATTGCTATGTTCAATGCCAACTCCTCACATTCTCAGAGATAAAGAGGGTAAAGAAGGAGGGAAAGAATGTGTAGCTCATTATCCACAAGTTATTTTCCTATAATTTAGGATGTTGAGAGTACTTTTTAGAAAATTTTCAAGGCAGTGACTCCCAGACATTTTCTATTAAAAGGGGCTACTTTTGAGTTTCAAAAGTAGATGAAAGAAGCAGTTTGTTTTCATTCTGCAACAAGGGAAGGGACCTAAATAAGTTGTCTTGTATTTCATGATGACCACAGTACTGAACTAAAACAATTTTTTTCTATATTCAATTCTTCTATGATACTATTCTGCAAGCTCATACATATAATAAACTTTGCCTAAAAGATCAAGTGATTTTTTTAAAATGTACACATTTTAGGGGAGCCTGGGTGGCTCAGTGGGTTAAAGCCTCTGTCTTCAGCTCAGGTCATGATCCCAGGGTCCTGGGATCAAGCCCCACGTCGGGCTCTCTGCTCGGCAGGGAGCCTGCTTCCCCCTCTCTCTGACTGCCTCTCTGCCTACTTGTGATCTCTCTCTGTGTGTCAAATAAATAAATAAAATCTTTTAAAAAAATAAAAAATAAAATGTACACATTTTAAAAGTTCTCAACTTTCCTGGAAAGACTCATAGATCCAGGCTAAACTCTAATGATAAGGTCACACTTTCCCTGTGTTTTCAGGAGTTCTAAAGAACAAGTTGGTACAATTAAGTGGGAAATATTATGGCACACTACATTATCACTATAGGTTATGCTGTATAGCACATATAAACACTTTTATCCTAGATTTTGAATATGTCATATAAAGTGAGTCTGTAGGGGCACCTGGGTGGCTCAGTTGGTTAAGCATCTGTTTTTGGCTCAGGTCATGATCCCAGAGTCCTGGGGTGGAGCCCCATGGGCTCTCTGCTCAGCGGGAGCCTGCTTCTACCTCTGCTTGCCGCTCCCCCTGCTTGTGCTCTCTCTCTCTCTCTCTCTCTCTCTCAAATAAATAAATAAAATCTTTAAAACAAAACAAAACAGGGCACCTGGGTGGCTCAGTGGGTTAAAGCCTCTGCCTTCAGCTCAGGTCATGATCCCAGGGTCCTGGGATCGAGCCCCACACCGGGCTCTCTGCTCCATGGGGAGCCTGCTTCCTCCTCTCTCTGCCTGCCTCTCTGATTACTTGTGATCTCTGTCAAATAAATAAATAAAATCTTTAAAAAACAAAACAAAACAGAAAAGTAAGTTGGCAATTGAAGTATATCGACAGCAAATTATTATTTTTTAAATTTTTAAAAAGATTTATTTGAGATAGAGTGACAGAGAGAGAGGGCAAGAGTACAGTGAGAGGAGAAGGAGAAGCAGGCTCTTTACTGAACAGGGAGCCTGACATGGGACCTGATCCCAGGACCCTGAAAGCCATCATGAGCTGAAGGCAGATGCTTAACTGACTGAGCCACCCAGGCGCCCAACAGCAAATTTTTATTAGTGAATTTTGTTGTAGCTAAATTCAGAATCCAAAGCACCTTTGATTATTCACTGCTTAGGCAGAACAGGCAGAAGAGAAAGTGCTACTCTATGTGTTTCAACTCTGCCCTAAATGGATTATTTCCAGGAGTGAAAAGGAAGACCAAGTCTACAGAAATCTTGGCAACTGCTTTTCCAGGAAGACTATGGAGATTTCATGGATCTTATTGTTGTTTACAAGGAGGTATTACCTTTCTCCAAGTTCCATTCACACAGCTGGTTTTTTCTTTTCTCCTGTGGATAAACTTCCCCGTTAATACACATAGTGATCAGTGCCATGCCAAACAATCTCTTCCTTTCACATGTAGAGGTGACGATTAGCCTATAATCTGCAATGAGAAAGGAGTGGATTATAAAAACTAAGAACGGGCTCGAGAGTCACAAGTGCTGGATTCAAATTCTGATTCCGTCCTTAGCAGCAGTAGCCTTGAGTCGGTGTTAGATCTCCCATTCACTGAAACAGGGCAAAAGAGCAAAAAAATACAAACCCCGCTCTTCACTGTCTCATTTCATCAGTATCCCCATCAAGAGCCCCCTGAAGCCCTCACAAGATATGAATGGAGCTCTAGCTAGTCTTTGGACAAATCTATGAATTTATCTCCCTGTGTAGAATGAAGAGCTACATTCTTCTCTCAAGATTGATATCTATGCTCAATTTTGAGTCTCCTCTAATGTTTGGACCCATTGAATTCTAAGCAGGAGCAAAGACTCTGAAAATTAGCTGGTCAGTTTCTCCACCTTGGCACAACTAGTCTCTTGCTCAGACCTTGGTCTCTGAGGACCAGGTGCTGCTGTCCACCTCATTCAGTGAGGAGCTTCTTACCTTCTCACCTAAACTGTGAGCTTCTTGAGGAAAGGCTCTAGTAGTCTTATAGACCCTTATATTCCTCCTAGCACTAAGTATAGCACAGTGCCATGAAAATAACAGATTCTCTGTAAATGTTTGTGGCTTGATTATTCTGAGAATGAGCCCTGGGGTGTTTATAAAAAAACACGTTCATATTGAAGAATCCCATTATACCCCTTCAAAATGGGCCCGTGAAAGCTCTTCCTGAGAGTACACTGTTTGGACACATTTACGTAGTAACAGCCCATTTTTCTCTTCTTTTTCTTTTTCCTTTTTAACCTCTGGCCATTTCACAGCTGTATTAGTTAAAAGATATTTTTAATTGGCTTTCATCATCGTTGAAAGTGTAATAAATACTCAATAAAAACAAGGCTACCAGGATGAGCTTATCCCCTCCCCCACACACCTATTAGAAATGACTGCTAATAGACTATACTTTTCCAAGTTGTTTTATTTATTTATATTTTTGATGCATACACTACTATTTATTATTATTTCCTGGAAACATTGTTATGCTATTCATATCTTTCAGAACTTGTTTTTTTCATTTAACAATGCATTGTGAAATGTTTTTCCATGTCAACATATACCT
The DNA here is from genome assembly GCF_002288905.1 of Enhydra lutris kenyoni. NCBI lineage: Eukaryota > Metazoa > Chordata > Mammalia > Carnivora > Mustelidae > Enhydra > Enhydra lutris. The sequence continues at coordinate 7,715,615 of NW_019154103.1, read as the reverse complement.
CATTCCTTTTTTGTGCTGCATTATATAGAAATCTCTTGTTTTCCAGCTATTCCTTATCATTATCTGAATCACAGTAGTTGCTAAGTTGTGTAGAAAAGCAAAACTTGGTCATAACAAAAACAAATCCACTAATAAACTGACCACTTACTAAAATTAGTCCCCACTTAAATAGCCCTCCCAACTTATTACCAGCATCTCTCCCCACCGAGTCAGTCAATTTTGCTGATGGTAGATGTTATAAACATCTGAGAATACAATGTAAATAAAATGCATTTCAGTGGCCATGTAAGCTTGCTAATCTTGCAAAAGATGCAGAATTTTATGAAGTCATTGAAAGTGATTTTGGAGAACTGTTCCATAAGCAAATGACTATCCGGCAGTGTTAGACCAGTTAACAATTAAAGATGAGAAAAACAACAAGGATGATAAGAGGATAAATTCTTCAAAAGGAGAATTATTTGAATATCAAAGGATTAAGAGAAGCTCTCAGGAAAATTGATGAAGCCTTCACATCTTTTTTCAAAATGACCTTTGTATGATTCTGCTATAAAAGTCAGCATGAAGTGAAGGGTGTCAAAATTTGCTATCATATAATTTTGCTGGGAAAATTATCCCCCTCACTAAATCAACACTTGATTCCTTCTTTGTTTATTCTAAAAATTAGAGCATTGTTGCAATTAGAGTTGTTACATGTGTGTCTTCAAAGATAAATCACATTTAAAGGTAAGATAATATTTTATTTTTTCAAAACAAAGTCTCAATCAAACCTTTTTAAAAAATTATTTATTATACAATGGTAGACCCTATTTATTACTTTTTCAGCTTTCAACAGTCATATTATGGCAAACAGAAGCAACAGACGCTGAAAATAAGACTTCTAATAGACTAATCAGATTCCCTAGTTCTCTCTCCATGAGGCATTTAGAAGCAGGACTGGCCACTTTGCAAGGAGTAAAGCCCCAGGGTGGTTGGCTAATTCAGGGGAGGAAGAGGTCTTAAGAAAGGAGACAGGCAGTGGACTTCCTCTGGCACTAATCTGGCACGTAGATGTTCGGGCCTAATGAAATTTGAAAAAATAAAAACGATGTAACCTTATTTGTGTCCAAGCTGGTAAAGCAAGTTATACCAGTTAAATGGGGTATATCAGGATTTATTTTTAGCAGTTACCTACTGACTGATATTTGGGTTGTTTCCAATTTTTTGCTACTATAAGCCATGCAGCAGAGAACAACAGTGTACAATTATATCTTGGTATGCTTGTACAAGCATCTCTGTAAAAAAACAAAAAAAATTCCTAGAAGTGAAACTCCTGGGGTTGGAAAAGTATATTAAAAATGTTAACAAGCTCTAAGTAACAAATAGTCCTACCATTTAATGCCACCTACAGCATCTCAGAATGCCTGTTTTTCCACACCCTTCACAATGAGACTTATCACTTTTGCCAATCTGATTGCCATATACATTGTTGTTTTCATTGTCAATAATATAAATTCTTGATGTGCAAGATAAATATTGTTCACTGCTTAGAATCTTTAGGAAGAGCCTCATTATAGGCTCCAGAAAATCTGCATGATAGATGGAGGGGGAGATCATCTCATCCCTGGTAATGGTGAGGAGCGGAAAAATTGGGTTCAACATGCATTCTTCTGTTTAAAAATCCCTCTCTGAAACAACTGCAGTCATTGCTTGCATGAGCTGAAGTGATTATAGTCAGTAGTGGAAGACGTAGATAATTGTTTTCACAAATTCCTGATTTCAGGAATGTGAGATCTTTTTAAAAAGATTTTATTTATTTGGGGTGCCTGGGTTGCTCAGTGGGTTGAGCCTCTGCCTTCGGCTGAGGTCATGATCCCAGGGTCCTGGGATCGAGCCCCAAATTGGGCTCTCTGCTCAGCGGGGAGCCTGCTTCCTCCTCTCTCTCTGCCTACCTCTCTGCCTACTTGTGATCTCTGTCTGTCAAATAAATAAATAAAATCTTTAAAAAAAAAAGATTTTATTTATTTATTTTGAGAGAGAGAAAAAGAGTGTGAGTAGGGGGAAGGGCAGAGGCAGAGAGAGAGAGAGAATCTCAAGCGGACTCCATGCTGAGCGTGGATCCAGACACAGGACTTGATCCCACAACCATGAGACGACCTGAGCCAAAATCAAAAGTCGGACACTTAACAGACTGAGTCACCCAGGTGCCCCACGACTGTAAGAATTTTTCACAGATTTCAAAATATGAGAATTGATAAGGTCAGTAGATCCTGAAAATGAATGCTTGTTATCATTCAAGGCCATATTCTTTCCATCAGGATTTTGGTCACAGAAAATGTCAACATTCTAACTGAAAAACTTACATATATTCAGGACCTAAAAAAGAAACAAAAAATATCCACTAGAGTATGCATTTGTCACAACCCATCAAACTGTAGATTAAGATGTGTGTATTTCACTGTGTGTAAATTTTACATAAAAAAGAACCCATAAAGTCCTCAAAAAATTAAATATAGAATTACCATATGATCTAGCAATTCCACTTCTGGGAATATGCCCAAAAGAAGTGAAAGCAGGGACTTGAACAGACATTTGTACACCCATGTTCATAATAACAGCATTATTTCACAATAGGCAAAAGGTGGAAGCAACTCAAGTGTCCATCAATCGAAGAATGAATAAACAGCATGCACTAAGTACATACAATGGAATATTATTCAGCCTGAAAAAGGAAGGCAGTTTTGACATATGCTAAAATGTGGATGACCCTTGAAGACATTATGCTAAATGAAGTAAAAACATAAAAGAACAAGTATTGTATGATCCCATTTATATGGGTACTTTGAGTAATAAAATTCATAGGAACAGAGAGTACAGTGGTGGTTGCCAGGGGCAGGGGGGGAAAGAAGGGGTTTGAGGTGTTACTGTTTAATGGGTACGGAATTTCAGTTAGGGAAAATGGCAACTTCTGGAAATGGACAATGGTGATGTTTGCACAACAGTGTGAATGTACTTAATGTCACAGAATCGTATACTTACAAATGATTCAAATGGTAAATTTTATGTTACACATATTGTACCACACTAAAATAATTTTTTTAAACCCATAAGCAAATACTGAATTCTAATGCTAAGGTGTTTGGGAGGTAAAATGCACTAATGTCTGCAACTTCTTTTGAAATGTATCAAAAATTGAATGTGAAGTGATAGGTTGATAGAGGAATGAATGTATATGTGTTAAAGTAAATATCACAAATGTAAATTGTATAATCTGGATGATAAAGGTATAGGTATTCTCTGTGTCATTCTTCCAACTTTTCCATATGTTTGAAAGTCTTCTAGGGCACCTGGATGGCTTAGTCAGTAGAGCTTGATCTCAGGGGCTGTAGGTGTGAGCCCCACATTGGGTGCACAGATTACTTAAAAGTAAAATCTTAAAAAAAAAAGAGAGAGTTTTCTTAATAAAATATTAGGGGAAAATGACCTAGACTAAGACAAATTACTAGTCAATGGAAGAATCTTTTTTCTACCACAAATTCACCTTTAGCTTTGGTTAATTATGGGGAATAATTTTGCCATGGAGAGATTTTCAAGCAGAGCAAAGGAAATAGGACTGATTTTTTTTTTGTTTTTAATAACGACCACACAGGAACATTTATTTCACAAGTATTGGACAGGTATTGATTTACAAGTGACTCCATGATATTAAAAATGAACTCAATATGACCAAAGTTGGTAAGTATCTCTCTATATATATCAAAGGCAAGGGTCATGGTTCAGATTTTTCTTCCATTGGTAGGATTTGAGCATGCATTGAGGAAAAGAACCCCAGCCTACTCGGTCAAATGGAAAAATGATACAAATAGATTAACTATGATAACATGCAACTTCTGGGCATTTGAGAGACTAGAGGTCCTCCTAATAAATATTAGCTCATTGTAGAAGTATAGTGGATTATAAATAGCAGCTCTTCATTTCCTTGTAGAAGCGTTTCAGAGAACTCTACATTTTTCCCCCTTCAGTTCATTAAAAGATTAACAGAGAGAGATGGCCTTCATTTCTGGGACCTCTACATTGCGGGCATGCTTAGGCAACTTTTATAATTGTAGAAGCACATGATCGTCCTGTCCCGGTAACACTCTCATTGCATTGGAATAAACATCCAGAGTTTCAGAGGTGCAAACTCAATGCATACAGGGACAAGGAAGTAACCTTAATGAGTAACACCAGCCATTCCAAGGAGGAATTGTGGCCTCTTGGAAAACCCTTAACCCGACTAAAAGAAAAATCCATGATTCAATCTAAGCCAACTGGCCCATGACAGCCAGATACATCAGTTTTCTAAAAGCTGTCTGAAATCTGTATATTTATATAAAATCTTCCAAGTTTAAATGTGGGCAACAAATTAAAATGTTTCTCAAAAACACTGTATGGGCTAAATGAAATACCTCTGTTGATATTCTGGGGTCTGCAGGCTCCCCGTGTCCAACCTCTAATGCGTGTGTGCAGGAGGGACGGTCCAATTTTCTTTGAGGCTAACGTCCAGTAGATTTCAGATTTAGCACTGTTTCAACCCTTTGGGATTATATGTTCATCTTCACTGTCCCCAGTTTCTCCATTGTAAATGTGAAATATGTTCAGGTCTTTATCACTTTAAATAAAAAACAAATATTTGGCCACTGCAATGTTTGCAATATTCACGCAGTTATTGTGCTTTAAAAGTTTGTTTTGTGTCATGAACCTTCTACCAAGAAAAAAGGTAAATCAACAAAAACATATAATTCATGGAGCCCTCACTTTATTTACATGTAATGATCCCAAAATATAGATGTGTGGAACTAGGAACATAGTTTTCCATAAAATGACATTTAATGAGTACTGCCTCTGGATCTGTCCCTGTGTGAAGCCCTATTTAATTCTCATATCATTATCTTGACTTTACAGATGAGGAAAACAGGCTCAGAACAGTTGCATGACTTGCCAGGCTGGTAAGTGTCGGAGTCGGGAATCAAACACGTGTGAGGGTCAGCCTCCAAGGCCTGTTCTTCTCATTCTTCATCACTACAGCACCGGCAATGCAGTGTTCTGCCTGGCGTTAAGGCTGTCAGGACAGACTATGAAATACTGTTGTATCCGTAATGTACTTGTAGAACTATGTTCCTAATAATACTCTACTTCAACAGAAATCCAGACTCAGGTACAGTTACGCTGCCCTTTTTTTTTTTTTACTCCTCTTGCTTTTATGTAGGAAAAATATGTTTAATTACCCGGGTGATACATAGATACATTCTCGTTTTGAAATACCCAAACAAAACAGTAGTCTACAGGGCAGGCGGGAAAATTCCCCTGGGCTTCCTCCCCCACTCCTGATCCCACTCCCTCTCCTATTTCTGGCTCTACCACTATCAACAGTATGGCTTGTTCCTTCCAGACTTTTCCTAGGCATTTACATACATATATGTACATACATAAATATGCATGGAGCTATGTTTCTATGGCAAATACATTCAGAATTCCACCTTGGGATGTCAGAACACTTTTCTGTTGCAGTCCTGGCAACTTCCCCAGCTCCAAGTCAATGTGGGAGGGTGGGGATAAAGGCGGCTTTATTAGTTATCTGTTGCTACATGACAAACTACCCTACAATTTATCAGCGTACCACAACGAACATTTATTAGCTCACATGGTTTCTGAGAGTCAGGAATCTGGGAGCAGCTTGGCAGGATGGCTCCAGGTCAGGATCTCTTATGAGGTGGCATTCAAGATGTCAGCTGGGGCTGTAATCATTTTGAGGATTCATTGGTGCTGGAAGATTCACTCCCAATTTGGCTCACTCAGTGGTTATTTGCTGGAAGGCCTTAGCTCTTCAGTGGCAGTTGGCAGGAATCCACATTTCTTTGCCATGAGATAGGTCCTCTCCATAGGGCTCTTTGAGTGTTCTTATGGAATAGTAGCTAGTTTCCCCCACAGTAAGCAGCCCACAATTCATGAGGGCGGACAGGGAGGAAGCTGCAATGGCTTTTATGACCTAGTCTTGGAAGTCACAGACCATCGCTTTCACCAGCATTCATTCATTAGAAGCAAGTTACCTCCTTGGCCCACATTCAGGGGGAGGGGAGTTAGGCTTCACCTTTTGAAGAGAGGAGTGTCAAATTGGCGGACATATTTAACACCATTGCAAGAGCCATGTTGTGAGGGAGGGAAAATGGAGCAGGGCAGAGTCTATGATCAGGGCAGAATAATCCAAGTAATGGGGAGGAGGGGAGAGGTGCCGAGATAATGAGGTAACAGGACAGTGAGAGGTAGAATGGCCAGACTGGCAATCCTGGCTGCACATTAGAATCACCTGGGGAAATTTTACAAGTACTCCTGCCCCAGGCCTCACTACAGATCAATTAAATCAGTATTTCTGGGATAAAGGCCCAGGTATCAATAGTGTTTAACAGCTCTCCAAGTGATTCTAATGTGCAGCCCGAGTTGTGAACCATGAAAGCGCAGAGGTGCTGGAGTCCAGCCGTGCCTGGGCTCAAGTCCCAACTATGTCAATTAAATAGCTGTGTGATCTTAGGCAAGTTAATTAGCTTTTCTGTGCCTCATCTGTAAAATGGGGATCTCAATAGTCCTTCCTTATAGGGTGGTCAGGAGAATCACCTGAGTTAACAACCCATGGCAATAGCTTTGAACAGTTCTCTGCACAATAAGTGCTGTGTAAATGTTACTACTGTGATGATTAGCAGCATGTGCTGGACTTTTCCTGCCTCCTGCTCGCCTCTCCAGGTGCCTGAGCTGGAAGAGGAGTATGGCTTCCTGTGCCCCACGCCTGTCCTTTTCTCTTGAAAAGGGTGCAGAACTTTTTACCACCATTCTTGGGCTCTGTAAGCCCCACTGGCCTTCAGGCAGGTAAACTGAGAAGCTAAGCCGTTGCCACTGAAAGGACGGGCATAGCATCCTGCGTCTTTAGAGGTGGGGAGAGAGAGTAGCTCCTTGGGATATGAGAGGAAGGGAAATCCCCCTTCAGCCTCAAAGAGAATTGAGATGCAAACTCTCATAGATGGCAGCAGCACAATCTGCACACAACGTCATGCAATGCCTTCAAGAAGTCTTTCCTGATCTCAAATTTCTCTGAACTCCTATACTACCAACATGGTCCCTAAATTATCTGCTGCCTGTTACATTTATTTATTTGTCTTTTGTGCTTTCTCTCCTTCGACAATAGGTTCTTTTAGAGGCAAGGACTATGTCTTCTCGGTGAAGTTATCAGTAGAAGCCGGGAGAAGAAAATGAAGGAAAATGGGATATCGTTTTTAGATTGTAGATACCTCTTTGATTCTTAAAAATTTATATATGTGTAGTGGGAAATGACTCTGCTTCTTTAACCCCTCCTCATCTCCCCCCATACTACTATATCCCTAAAACACCCCTAATCCTAAACACCATTTTCATGGGGAAAAATAGCATGAGTGTTCTTTCTCCTGCTTTTACATCAGAGGTTAATAAATTGCCACTATTACAGGGTATTCCAACTAATATTGATGAGGCAGGTACAGAAATAAGCTAAGGGGTACTTCCTATAAAGATATAGGTTTCACATGCATAAAAGCGTTGCTCTGTAGGAAAGGAGATCTAGCTTTTTCAAGCCTACTAGGATAGATGGGGAGTGGGGGGGGTGGGGAGAATAAGGAATAAAATAATAAAGTAATTATAACACAATTGCTGACAAAATTTCTACAAAATTTTCTCCCCGTTCTCCAACATTAAAATAATAATGATTTGAACAGACTGTATCTGTGTTCTCTTTTTTTAACCCCTCTTTTCTGCAAATTTATGATTTGGATCCTGAAAGTTAAAGATCTTTTTAATAAAATGTATCAGGCAAAAACAAATTTAAAGCCCCTGATGTTTATTAAATTAGAAAACGTGGTATTAATAGTTAAAACTATGACAATAAACGGCCTAATTTCAATAGCACTTGGGCTTAGTTTTAAAATACAGAAATGAACATCATGGCTAAAAATTCCGGGTAGGTGGGGCCTGATCTCACGTATATCAGTGGTGTCAAAACATGAAGCTATCTTCTTAGCAAGTATCTAGATGCCAGAAAGGGGTCATTCTAGATTATGATTTCTCCTGGCTGAGTTCATTCGTTTCTGCCAAAGAAGGGAATCCTGAATGTTAAGCCTTATAGGCTAGAAATAAAATCAGCTTTAAACCTAAAAATTATTCTAGAGAAATACTGCCTTGTTGGTTGAGGCTATTATAACTGTTACATACATAAATAGCTTATTTTATTGGTCTGATTAAATGATTCCCATGCGTCCTTCTGAAACTTTCTGCAGTCATTCCTCATTGACTGCCATCTCAGCCAGAAGAAAAGAAAAAGTGATGAACTCCAGGCTTCTTCATCAATGAGCTCAGCCAATCAGCCAATAGAGGGTTCAGTGGACACCACTGACCTTCCTGGGAAAGCTACTAGCATGAAAACCGAAGAAACGTGGCACAGAAACACAGCAGTAAAATTCAAGAGACTAAAATAAACTCGGTGAGCCTGCCTGGTCGCTAAACACTGAATATATTTAAGTGCTATTTTGACAAGAGAGCATGGCAGCTTTTTAAGAATTTCATTTTTAAAACTCTAATACGATTTTGTTCTTCTAACAGCATCATCCTGGGTCTGTGTTTGTTCCCAGTGAGGTCATTATTAAGTGAATTGAATTATTGTTCTGTTCAAATGACCTGTGCGTTCAACGTGTGCCGAGCTCTAGCAAGAAATGTTTTATGTATTATTGGGAGATGGCCATCTGGGGCACAAGCCGGGCCTCCTAACATGCAGAAATGTGGGGAGACAGTTTATGTTCAGTCTTATCTATGATCAGAATTCCATTTATAAGCTTTTTTTCATCCACTTGTCAACACCGTTCACTATAGCAACACTGGAAATGGCCAGAAATGAACAGATTTATCAGAACAATGTGAGGTCAGACTGTACGTTTCAATTACTGTATATTGGATTTTTATCATACATTTTACATTTTATCCATAAAAATAGTAACAATGTAATAAAAATGGAAGTAGTTTTTTTTGATCAACTTCCATAGATTTCATGACTTTTATTAGATAAAGGGTCTCACATTATATATGTATATTTTAAATATAACAGGGTTGTCCATGCCAAGAAACATGGATTAATTTTTTCAAGTCTGAAGAATACTACTCTTCCCCTTTTCCCTTTCCTGCATATTTAATGAGACAGCATGGCAGTATGTAAAATTAAATTTTAAACTTGAAGATTATTTTTAAGCCACAACCTTTTCATATATTTTTCAAGTAAACTTTTGATAACGCTAGAGGCATGTTAGACCAAATGAATGATTTTACAGTATCTTACGTAAGGTCTGTGTATGATATGACTTTACACTATCTTTCATAAGGTATATATTTACATAAATATACCCAGATATTCTGTATTATAAAATGAAAAGATTTTCAGGTATTTTCTTCTGGTTGATTTTCATTGTTGTTGCTCTGATACCTCAACTGACAATAGGAATTAATCCCAAAATGAAGTATACAATATTACAAGGGGAAGAAGACTTCCACAAGTCCTTCTGACTTCCTTTCCTCCCTCCTTTCATCCCTCCTCTCCTTCCTTCCTTTCCTTCTTCCTCTTCTTTTTTTTTAAATAAAAGTCTTCTAAAATAAAATCTTCTGAGTTGTATAAAGTAGTATTCACTTTGGTCATACAACTGTAGAGCTTAAATATATCTGGATTTTAATTTTCCTTGTAAGTGAGAGATGTTTGTTAGAGAAATGACTAGTATCGGCAAACAGGTAGAGAGATAGGCTTTGTTCTCAAATGTATCCCTGGACTACTATTACACTCACTCACCTTGAAAGTATCATAATGAAAATGAAGATAATGATGATGATGATGATATGGCAATAATAACTACCATTCAATGAACACAGTGTGCCTGTGACCAGGCTGTCTGACAGGCATTGTTTTATTTGCTCTTCACAACAACGCTCTGAAAGCAGACAATGCCATCTTCAGATGAAACCAACGTTTCTGAAGCTAAGAAACTTATCCAAGGTCAGCTATGTGGATACCACCCCAGATATATGTGATGGTTCTGGAGAGATGGTGGAAAGGGTAGAATATGTGGGGACTATTCCCAGTTTCTACTAGTCAAGAGTATAAGTCAAGTCAAGTAGAGACCAAAGGCTTTGCTGGGGCTGTAAACAGCCTCAACACTGAATTTAAAAGTGTCCATCCTGGTCTTGCTTTTTGAAGTATCTGAAGCCCTTGGCTTGGACCCAGATCACTTCAGCAAGCCCTTGCCCTCTCTCTTCTCCATTCCCAACCCTCTGGTGCACTTTAAATTTTCTGTTGCAAATGTGTATTTAAATATTTGTTTGATGTTTCATATCATGACGCTTCATTCCTACTGTTCTGGAACACGCATCTCTTACAATGGACAAAATAGAATGTCTGCCTCGTTCTAAATTCCCCAGCTTTCGTTATTATGGCTCAGGGCAGGGCTCTGATGAGACTAGAAACTGTGCCTTGTCCAGAGAGGTTGGCTGGCCACCCACAAGAGGCCAGAAACAAGGGACTCTGCACAACAAGAACAGCAGTATCATTAGCTGACCTCTTGGGATCTGAACTGCAAAACGGGGAGAGTATTGATCAATAAGAGTGAAGGCAGAATGGAACAGACACTCTGAGGAGCAGAGATGACATGCACCAGAGGCCAGAAGAGATAGACCTAAAGAGCTGCTGGCTCTAAACCTGTCCCAGTTTTTCGGTGGCTTTATTTACACTTCTAATCTCTGCATATGTGTGCTTGGACTTTTTCTTAGGGAGACCTGAATGAGGCTCTGTTCCTTGTACCCTCAAGAACCTGGCAGTCCATATAAGCATCTCATCACCAGCACCCTTCTGTGGCTTCTTTTTTCCACCTCTGTCCTTAATGGTTTGATTAAGAGGGATAATAGCCAGGATTCTCTCCTTTGCCAGTGATAGAAACCCAACCACAACCACCCCAAGAGAGAAGCAAACTACAAACCAAGGTGAGAGCGAGAAGATGAGAGATGTGCCACAGGAATATCTGCCAAGGGAAGAGGGTCATGTACCCCCTCTGCAGCCCAAGAACACAATGCTCTGTAAGCCCACCAGGAATAAATGATTGGAGTCGGGGGAAGAGTAGTTCTCCCAGCGAACGGGAATGCTCTTCTGTGCAGACAAAACAAAATGCATCTATGAAAGGAGGTGTAGCTATACAACTTTACTACACCATTTACTAAGAAGGAGAAATGCAAATTGCTCCTAGTCTCATTTCCCAAGGTCTTCATGCAGACCTGCTCCACCCACCCTGCCCCATGTCCGATCACTGGCTCATCTTCACCACCTGAAGACATTCGCTCAACCTTCACTCAGCTTCACCTTCATCGTCTTTACCACCGGGCCCAGCAACTTGAATGAACTGAGGACCTCAGAAGAGAGCAGCGGAAGCTTTCTTCAGGCTCTCCAGGTGTGATCCACGGTCCAGCAGCAGCACCTGGGAATTAGTTAGAAATGCAGATTTTTAGGCTTCATCCCAGACATGCCAAATTAGAAACCCTAGGGGTAGGTTCCAGGAGTCTGTGTTTTAACAAACTCTTACGTGACTCCAAAGCTGGCCAAAGTTTGAGGGTTTCTGCTTTAAGCCATCCTTTCAACAGCCCCTTCTTTAGATGGTTTATTCAAAGCATTCCCAAGTGAAGCCTGCACAGGAAAGTACACATTCTCATTGCAGGAGTACCTTGCCATGAATGAGCCATATGAGAGAACCCTATAGAGTGTCTTTAACTGCCCTGCCCTTATCCTTCGAATTCTCCTTGGGATCTCCTTAGCTGCCCCAGGTGGCAATGAATGGATGCATCATAGTAGCATCGTGCATAGTGGGACTACAGAGTGGACACATAGAGGCCCTGCTGAAATACACATGGTGATGAAAGGCCAACATTTTTTGACCCAGCAGGCTTCACTTGGGAATGCTCTGAATAAACCATTTAAACAAGGGGCTGCTCATACTCTCTGGCTCTCTCTGTCAAATAAATAAAGGAAAGAAAGAAAGAAAGGGAGGAAGGGAGGAAGGAAGAAAAGGAAAAGAAAAGAGAAACGAAACAAAACCACACCTAAAGTCTCTGTGTCCACATGGAGCGTGTATAGCTGACACAAAGAAGTGCCCCTGAGTATATTTCAGATATATGACCAGGGGGAATGGCAGAGGGAGAGAGAGAGGGAGAGGGAGAAGCAAAGCAGGCTCCCCGCTGAGCAGGAGCACATACCCAGGGTCAATCCCAAGACTCCGGGATCATGACCTGAGCTGAAGGCAGATGCTTAACCCACTGAGCCACCCAGGCGCCCCTTAGGGGTGGTTTCTGGGAGAAACCTCATCTTCTTTATGCGTCTAACAAGACTTGCTTAAGAAACCTCATGGGCTTAAAGAAGAAAACTGAGTCCCAAGAGTCTTCTTGCCCAGTTTTCCTTTTTATATTGTTAGAAATCTGAGCTCATGTTTTTTTTTTTTTTTTTTCCTGCACCGTGAACATCATTATGGTATCTCGTAAATGCTGTGCTTCCAGTAAGTGTGGCGGAGACAAACGCTAATGACCTTCACTGCTCTTGCTTCAAACCATCAGTACTGGTTTCTGGCCTCTTCATTCAGGAATAGATATCTGTTTGCATATCTTAAAGTTCCAAAAGTTAAGATGTCCCCATGTACTACTTAACCAAAAAAGGTATTCCAAAACTGTTTGATATTTAGAATATGAACTTATCAATATGTAAAATACAGACCCATGTTTGGGCAAATAAAATTATTTGAACACCAAAGATCATAAGTATTAATAGCAAATGAGTTTTAATTTTTGTCCTTAGGATCCTCTGGGTGCAAGAATTCTTGTCCAGTCATCTAATCTACAATTTCACCTTTAAACCGAAACTGCTTCTGCCTGGAAGGAGTTCTCATCCCAGAGTAAAAGGATTTGCAAGCAAGGATTCATAACAGAAGTGCCATCTCAGCCTTATTGGTGGGATTGCAAAGTGATAATTTAATTTAATTACATGATAATTTAATATCCCCTGTGTTTCCCTGCGAGTACTTCGAGGACAGTGTTTGGAGTGGCAGCTAGGTCTTTGACAGCATAGTTATTCTAGGGGAAGGTGAGACTACCCACAATTACTAGTTAGATTTTTTTTTTTAAATCTCAATCTCTGAAAACATCTCTCTCATGTTAACACAATTTTTTTTTTTTTACATAAAATAACAGCATTCTTTTTCAAGGTCATTCATTTGCATTCTTGTAAACAGAATTGCACTTCCAGAAAATAGTTGACTATTTGCCTGACCACGGACTTAAGCTTTCTTCTCTAAAAGAGGAAAAAGAGACAGCACCTCCCCATTCCTTAGTTATATCACCAGTTTCCAAACTGCCTAGAAATCTGTTGTCTTGGCTTCTTCAGTTAATTCAGGGAGTAAAAGACAGATAGGACTTATGCCAGATTTCATTTTGTAGTGAATTATTTAAAATTGTTTAAAAGGATAAATATGCTGGAAATTAAATGTGACAGACTGTTAAAAATCGCCCAAGGCAATTTTTAGAAATCTTCAGATTTCTACTCTACTACCTTGGGTAAGGAAAAATGGTGATGCTGATTACAAAGAGAGGAAAGTCAGAAGGAAAATTTAACTTAAGAAGAGGCTGAGTTTAGCTCCCATGTGGCGAATTTGTGGTATAATCCAATGTAATGGATATGGTGTGCCCCCAAATTCCACCTTCAGGACCCAGGCACTTATTCTCCCAGCTATTAGGGTCGTTACCTGTTGACCACTCAGAGCTGAGTCTCTCTCTAGAAATGGCCTTTAGCCAAAACTGTCTTGCCCAGTGTTATGTTTCTTTCCGCAGGGGTAGCCCACATCCCATGACTGGTTGATGAGGGGTACCAAGTCCCAGCCCTCTTGCCTCAATCTGGGGACCTCTCTGAGGCACAATCCAGGTTCAGACATCGGTGGGACTGGCTGTAGCGTTGTTGCAATAGCATCACAACTGAACCTCACCTTCGGCCCAATCTTGCTTTCCTCACCCACTTACAAGTGTTGTTTTCCAAAGCACATCCTGACAAAATTCTTGAACACTTATTTTCATCTTTGTTTCCTGAGGAATCAAACCTAAGATACCCAGGAACCGAACAAAGATGCTAATGTGGGGGGAGGGGACAGGTAAAAGGAGTTACTTCAATTTTAATAAAGTAAATTTCTTTTAAATTAAAAGCTTTCAGTTTGTAGCATCCCTTCAGGCTGATTTGATGTGAATAACACCAGTATAAATCGATTAGTGAAGTATTTACTAACTACCCGTTAGATAAGTAGTTTCTGAATGGCAATCCTCCTAAACAGTATAACTCATTTATAATATAACCTGTTGGTACTATTCAGATGATTTATCAGTTTTGGTAACAAGCTCGTTTTTAAAAACTGCATAGATAAGACCACATGATTCAAAGGGCCTGAAAGTGAGTTACTGACCAGTATGGACCTCGTCTGATAGTTTCCCATAAGCAATCAGAGCCATACACAATTAGCCCCTCATGAAATCTATTAAAAATGTACTTTTTTGTATTTTAATCACCTAATGGGACAAAGTCCCAGGTCAAAGTCCTCTGTGTAACGATTATATCCAGTGTGATCAAGACATGTAGCACGGTTTTATAGATAATATTGTGAGAACCAAGTGGGATTCATTGAGAGGCAAGAGCCTGAATGCAGTATCTCTCATCTCCATGTTTCTTCCTCATTAACACTTGTCCCAGGGCAACAAGAGCTGCCCTACTGTTCTACTGTTACCTCTGCTGGTGAGAACCCAATGCAGGTGGCCCAGCAGGACTAGAGAAGACCACGACGTTGATGCCCAAAGCATACAATCTACAGAACGACTTCTGTGATTCATTTCATTTTTGCAAGCCCAGCTGTTCGGGATTTGCTCACTTGCCAGTGATGTCCTGCAGGCTTGGGTTTGGGAACCCAGAAAAATAGCTAATTATCCCAAATTTTTAAAGTGATGAAAAAATACACATTTCCTATAACTCCTCATTATTTCAACTCTGGGACCTCCAAAATCTGTGGTGTTTCCTGTATAATGCAGCACCTCTCAACCATGACAGACCACATGTACTAAAATGCTGAGAGAAATACACTGCACAGAAGACGAATTTCAGCAGTTTCGTTCTATCTCTTTGTGTAATTTGATATTAAAATAGTGATTTAACATTTTAATGTGACATAGTTGACAATTCAGGTTTGTGCAATGAAAAGATAATTACTATAACGTTTTAAAATATTTCATTACTGCATTTTTAATAATAAAAACAGTAAAATGCTTTTGCATTTTAGTCTCAGCCTGAACTTTAATAATCATTCTTATTCAAATGACAGGATGTGGAACTGTCGAGTGTTGTATATATACCCATGAATGATTTAGGGGAACTATGAAATTATATTAAATTTGAAGAATACAGTTTTGCGTAGAGGGGATAAAAACCCTAATGACTTCACAGGAGAAATATTTATTGGGATATCACGTTACCTTTGTTTGTAGCATAATGGTCTCAGAGGGACAAAGTGAGATTATTTTGATGGTAAATTTATTACATGGTTTTTAGGGGCCTGGGCCTGAGGGATCTTGTTGAAAAGGGTTTTGTGATCTGAGAAGCTATAAGGAACTTTGGCCTCTCACAGAGTCTCCACAGAGTGAATTGTTGTCCTTGGAGAAATAAAACAGATGCTGCCCAGGGAGGGGAGCAAATGTCTCAGGTTGGTGTCAGCTCACCAAGGAAGGAAGCAAACGGCACATATTTCGCTTCTGTGAAAAATGCTGTATTTCCTTTCAGATAGCAACTCCGAAGCATTCTTCGTCTCTCTTCGTGTTAAAAGCTCAGGCTCAAGCATTGAACCACTTGAGATGGAATTCTGGCTCTACCATTTGCTGGCTATTTGACTCCAGCAAATTACTTGAGCCTCTGGAGCCTGTTTCCTCATCTGCAAAATGGGGACAATAATAAGACACAGCCCACAGCGTTGTTATGAGGGTTATGGGGTATCTACCTGAGTGCCACTCAGGTAGATAGGTAGATACACTGTGCCTTGGCACATGATTAAACTCTCCAACAATGGCAGCCATTATTATGATTGTAAATAAACACTTTTAAAAAGTCCTGTTTTGTCTGTGTGTGTGCAACAGGGAACCAAGAGGGCATGACTTGTGAAATAGGATCTGTACTTTTTAATGCCTTAAGTGCGAGAAAAGAGCCAGCATAATGCCGGAAGTGGATGACCTCTCTTGTGGCCATTGTACATCCTGGAGGTTTAGAGGAAGCAGCCTCTAGCTGAGTCCCCAGGATAGGAGAGAGCCTTCCAGACTGCTGCTCTCTCACTACTCACATCTCTAACATCGTTCCCCAGGAGCCCAGAAATTCTGGACTCGTTGCAGGCCACAGTGACCATGTGTTAGAGTTTGCCCCCATCTGCAACCTGTCCTCCAAAAGAAGTCATTCTCCCAACTGTACTTGGCAAAAATGTTCCTGGCTCCTTTTCTCTGCTGCTCTTTCCCACCCTGTGACCCCCATCTGGAAGCTTTGCCTCACCCCAGATCTGTGACCAATCATCCCTACTCAGAGGGAACTGAAGAATCAGGATAACTTTGGTGATTTCACATCAAGACCACCATGTTGATTCTTCTGCTTTGATTATTTGTGCCGGTTCTAGTAATAATAATAACAACAATTATCTTTTATAACACCTAGTCTGTGCTAGCCCTGTTCTAATCACTTTACATATAGTAACTCTTTTGCTTCCCACAAAACCTTATGAGGTAGATATTATTATTATTCTCATTTTGTATATGAGGACATTGTGGCACAGAGACACTAAGTAACTCGACCAAAGTCATACAGTTAGTGAGTGACAGAAGGGAAATTTGAAACCAGGCAGGGTGGTTGTACAAGCCATGCGCTTAATTACTTCCTCCCTAACAAGCTTCTCTTTTATTCGTCTGTCCCAGCCCCTAGCTTGCTCTTACATTACAAAGATCAAGACTCTAATATGTTCTATCTGTCTCAGTGCTGTGGTGATGAGCTGCCTGAGGTCTTAGGTTCTCACCACAAATCCCTGGGGCCTACAGCTAGTAATCCTGCTCCTTCCACCTAATTTTAGGTCTCTTTCTTCTAGATCCCTACCTAAAGAGATGCTTGGGATGCTACCTAAAGCCTGTCTCTGCACATTCCAGATGCCACCTTTCTGGTAGAGTTCCTTCCATCATCCACGGGGACTTTGGTCTCCAAGCCTCTGCTCATCTACATTGGATCTCTCACATCTGGGCTCAAGCTCCTACAGGCATAGCTCCAACCATAAAGCCTCCATTCTTTTTAATTTTTTTTTCCTTTTCTTTTTAAAAAATATTTTATTATTTGAGACAGAGAGAGAGAGGGCCCACACACAAGCAGTGGGGAGGGGCAGATGGAGAGGGAGAAGCGGGCTCCCCACTGAGCAGGGAGCCCAATGTGGGGCTTGATCCCAGGACCCTGAGATCATGACCTGAGCTGAAGGCAGACACTTAACTGAATGAGCCACCCAGGTACCCCTCAAGTTCCATTCCTGATGTGCCATGCTGGGTCAGTTTCTGCAAGGACTGCCCTGGGTGTGAAAGAGAGTGGCCACATCATTTTCAAACCTGCTAATTCTTCTCCTTCCTTCCACAGCTGAGTCTGGAGAGGGTTGTTATAGAGAGTCAGCATTAGAACTTAAGATACACAGAGTGAGCAGAGAATCTTTCAAAAGTTTCTCCGTAATAGCGCATGTTGAGGTTACTGGTCTGTCCAACCTGTGTGGACAGGTTTCTAGCCATGCAGACAAGAAGAGCAAAGATGACTAAGCCCCTCAAATATGAATAAAGAAAATATTCAACGTATCCTGAAGACTATACCACATCCCTCTGAGTAGGGAAGGGGAACTTAGGACGGCTGCATGAAAATGATCCACTAGATGCTTTTCAATCTAATACCTAAGATATCCAAATGTCAAGTATCCCATGATGTTTTGCTAGGTCAATTGGAACTAACTGAGCAATAAAATATATCTAAAGCAGTAGGAGACTAGGAGAGTTAGGGGACTCCTGAGTCATGAAAGCACATATCTGATGAACAGGTCAAAAAAATTCCCCCCGTCTAAAAGGCAGAATGTTAAACATTTTGAGAGGTAATAGATTCCCAACATAGAAGGTGAAAGGGTCACCACCTAAGATAATTAGCCTCTAGAGCAGAACCACACATGTCTCAGGGTCAAGCACGTTGCTGACTTGAGAGGAAGACCTGGGACATCAGAGCTGCCTAAAAACTCAAAGGATAGTCTGCAAAGCCTTTGGTAAAAGCACAGAAAGTCCTTAAAAAGAAAAAAATGCAGGCCTAGTCCATTCAGAAGAGACGTTACAGGAAGGTAGAGAGGGTAAAAGTCATGGCAGAGTTGTTAAGATCAGAAATCATAAAAGAAGATATTTTGGGGTTATATTCACCAAAAAATTAAATTCTCTGTAAAGCTAAGAGCACTATAAAAAAAAATTAAAAGTTAAACAACAAGCAAGTTATAAAAGGCTCCCTTCTTCCCCTTCGCCCCATAGCCTGCCCCTGCCTATGTTAGCAGAATTCTCCACTCTATGACTCTAGATTAACCCAGGGTCTCTTTTCCACTGCAGGAGAAGAAAAGTCCCTGTATTCACCTTTTCAGCTTTCAGGCAACTAGGATGCAGGTTGTGACAAAGGATCAGCAAGCAGACCCTCTGGCCCAGGACTCTGAATCAGGGACACAGACAGCCCAATTTGGTGGCAGTAGCTGCAAGTGTGGAGGGCCAGTGAGGGTAGAGGTGCTGAGAGTGGTTTTCAGCATCTAATGTCAGTATCAGCGAGACCCTCACCAGGCAGTTCCTAAGCATGGTTTGGCTGCTGTCTATCCCACCTCTCTTTGTGCTACTCTATTTTCAGAGTCCAGCTTCATAGCTTTTCCCATGATTCTGTGATTTCCTAAATGCCCTTTCAAAACACTGGGTTTTTGTTGTTGTTATTGTTGTTTCTGTTTTTGTTTTGCTGGAATAAACCAGTTACCTTCTGTTGCACACACTCAAGAACCCCTAACAATACAGTGGGAAACTCTGTAGTGTTTTAGGGGCAAAAGCAAAATACCCTGAAAATACACATGGTTTTATCAATTTAATAAGGGAAGATGAATATTTCAAAAGAAAACAGGGCAAAGGATATGGACAGACAGTTCACCAAGAAGGAAACACAAGTGGTCAATAAACATAGGAAATGACATTTACCCTCCCATTTCCAAGATGCGTATTTTACAAATATTGTTGAGAAATCATTCTTCCCATATCTTACTGACACACATTAAGAGTGCCAATACTCAGCATGTTGAAGCTGTGGGTAACAAGTTTATTTGGGGTATAAAATAACAAAACTTTTCTGGGCAGGGAGGAGGGGGGCATCTGATACTGTGTATCAAAATTTGAAGTGTTCCTGTTGGCCCAGCAATTTTGCTTGTAGGAATCTACCCTGAAAAAAGGTCCATGAATCTCAGGTCCCAATGGTGTATTAGAATACACAGTTCATAAATTCTAAGTAAATTCACAGTTCAAAGTAATTTCAAAATAACTCACGCCCTTTACTTACTTACTTATTAGCGTTGAACACCATGGAAAAGATGGACTCACGGAATTATATATTCGGTCTCTTTTCATCCTCTTTCCCAATTCACTACCCTTGTGCTTTGAATTTGCCCCCCCTCAGACACTCTGCCCTAAAGTACTCCTCCTGCCTCTGCCCCAGGTAACTCTCCTCTCTCCCTTTGTACCACAAAGACCAAGAATGTGTCTTCCCTACAAGTGAAGGGACCAGCAGATATGGAAGGAAGGAAGAAAAGAATGGGAACATTCACAAATTGATAATCCTTGTTTTAATCCCACCTAGCAATAAGTAGAGAAGAGTTCCAAGAAATATATCTCAATCCTTACCAACTTTCCCCTCACTATACTCTAGCTACCCTGACTCTTCACTGCTCTTCAGGCCTTTGCACTTGCTGTTCTGGCCATGCAGCAATTTTTTTTTTTCATTTTATTTTACTTTATTTCTTTTCAGTGTTCCAAAATTCATTGTTTATGCCGCATACTCAGTGCTCCATGCAATACGTGCCCTCCTTAATACCCATCACCAGGCTCGCCCAACCCCCCACCCCTTTCCCCTCCAAAACCCTCAGTTTGTTTTCTAGATAAATAAACAGGACTTGACGTCCCATCCCATTCAGGTCTTCACTCAGATATCACCAACCTTGCCTGACATCCCATTTAAAACTGCAATCTGCAGGAGCACCTGGGTGGCTCAGTGGGTTAAAGCCTCTGCCTTTGGCTCAGGTCATGATCCCGGGGTCCTGGGATTGAGCCCCGCATTGGGCTCTCTGCTCAGCAGGGAGCCTGCTTCCTCCTGCCTCTCTGCCTACTTGTGATCTCTCTCTCTCTCTCTGTCAAATAAATAAAAAATATCTTAAAAAAAAAAAAACTGCAACGTGCAGCTCTTCAGTACTTCCTATCCTTCCTGCCTTTATTTTTCTTCATGGCACTGACCATAAACTAACCTTCTATACATTTTACTCATCCATTCATTCCTCATGTCCCTCCTTGCCCACTAGAATATAATCTCCGTGAAGGAGATGTTTTTGCCTGTTTTGTTCAGTGTTTTATCCCCAGTGCCTAGAAGAGAAGTTGATATATAGCAGATGCTCAAAAAATATTAATGTTTATGGTAAAGAAAAACAGAACACACTGAATGTTCTGTAAATTATAGATTCATTAAATATATTACACTATTTTCACACAATGGATTGCTTAGCACATCGTGGTAGGCAGAATAATATTTTATTCTGATCATACGATATCTATCCCTAACTCCCAGACCTATAAATGCAACCTTGTTGGGAGGAAGGATCTTTCAGGTGTGATTACTTAAAGGAATTTGAGAAAGGAGAGATTATTCAGGATTACTGGGTGGGCCCTAAATGTTACCAAACAAATAGTCTTTTTTTTTTCTTTTTTTAAGATTTTATTTATTTATGAGAGAGAGGGAGAGAGAGAGACAGAGCCCTTGAGCACGAACAGGGGTCAGAGGAAGAGGCAGAAGCTGACTCTCCACTGAGCTGGAAGCCTGGCATGGGGCTTGATGCGGGGCTCCGTCCCAGGACCTGGAGATCACGACCTGAGCCAGAGGCAGACACTTAGCCATCTGACCCACCCAGGCACTCCACAAAGTGTCTTTATGAGACAGAGGCTGAGAGGGAATAAACATGCACACAGAGAAGAAGGTAACATGAAGACAAAGCAGAAGGAGATCCAAAGATTGGAGTGGTACGGCCATGAGCGAAGGAATGCCAGCAGTCCCTAGAAAATGCTGATACCCTGCTTTCCACCCAGAAATCTGATACTGATTTCAGATTTCTGGCCTCCAGAATTGTGAGAGAATACATTTCTGCTGCTTTGAGTTAGCGTTTGTGGTTAATTGTTAGAGTGGTCACAGAATACTGATACCCACTCCCAGCTCTTAAAGTTGCTATTTTGGATTGTCCTAGGAATGACATTTTTTTCTCCCAATTTGGCACCCCAAGTATACCTCTTACTTAGGATATATGGGAACGGTTTAGTCCATTATCACAGTAAGTCCAGTGCTAATGATTGTCCTGACTCCCTGCTTTGCCTTCTCTAACACTTAGACTTTTGTTGGTATGGGTGTATGTAAGCCGAAGTTTTTCTTCGGTGTTTGGCTACAGTAGAATAGTTATTGTCTAAAAGTTTTGTCTTTCTTGGCTGCCCCTCTCCTTGTCCTTTTGCTAGAGAGAGTAGGCTTTTTGGTTGAAGCTCTTTTCACCTGTGCTCTTTGGTGTTTGGGGTTGCTGACTTCCTCAGTTCTGAGCCTAGGATAAATGTACAAAAAGAAACCAAGGGCAGTGACCACATTGTTCCTCAGATCTTGAGGGTCCCTATCAAGTTTACCTTCTTTCTGTCTTTCAGTCTTCTCATGCTTGTTTTATATAGAATATCCAGCGTTTTCAACTGTTTTTAGTTGGAGGAAAATCACATCTACTCCAGCTTCCTAGGAGTGGGAAATTCTCAGTATCTTTAAGTGTGAACAAATTCTGTTTTATTTGGGGTTTTCCATGTATAGAAAGAATGAAGGAATAGAATATTTGGAGAGCTCCAAGAAGCAGAGAAACTTACTTCTCTTTATTTTCTCCAACCCCCACAGTCACGCTGACCCTCTCTTAATACTTGATGCATAATTTCCTTATATAATATAACGTTTGTACATGTTCTTAGCTATTTCTTGTAAGCCCAGATCCACTGTGAAGTCTTTAGCAAAGATTACATATTGTACTTATTTTTTTCAACCTGGTTAACCACACAGGAGGTGTCTAATAATTGTTGATTGAATACATAAAAAGAGTATGTACCACAGACCAAACAATATGGGAGCGTTAGAGATCTGCACAGGGGAAAAAGAAAAAATCACCATGTCTCAAGGGCCTTAAAGTCTAACACGGAATGAATTATCCCTGGCATCTCTTTTATGTCTGGTCCACCAGCTTGATTTTGTATGACAGAGATGAAGAATTTGCTCACTGTATGGGATATGGAACCCAACCCCTAATCAAACCATGTGGCATTCTGGACTTTTATAAGTTGACTGGTACTTGAAAACAATGAAGGCTGGCAGATCTCATAGGTCCATTTGCTCACACATTTCTTTTTAGTTTTTGCTCTGGAAAAGACTCAGATACTCTGTGATATCCGGAATAGGCAATCTTACAAAGTTAGTCCCTTACCACACAGTCAGGCATCCGTATAGGCTAAGCCATATGTCAGTTCCATAGAGTACTTCTGACTAACCCTGGGAGAGACCAGGACAGAGAAACCTTTATGAAAAGACTGAATTCTTTCAAGCAGTGACTGACAGCTTCAACAGGCTGTCTGAAGTGGACAGAGATGGTCATAGGTCCATGGAGCCACCATTACTCCTGGAATAACACAGCAGTGATTATGGCCTTTACAGTTTCTTTCTGAATACCAATACCCCACAGACAATAACAAGTTTCTTTCTCTGAGTTTTCAAGGCTGGCATGTCTCACCCACCAGGGGCTTTAACATAAATGGACAGAGAAACAAATTATCTTTGCATCTAGAATACAAATAATGCCAGGACTGTGGCCATCTTGTTCTAATTTTGAATCCTCCTTGACTTTTTTATAAATTGTTTAACCTCTTTGTACCTTCTCATTGGGATGTCATAAAGACTACCTCTCAACTTGAATGTTGTAAATGAGACATATATATCAGCAGAGACTTTTTTGATGTGAGGCACACTCATGAGAAAAAGTACTGTCCTTGGGTTTCTAAACTATAAAGTTTAATCTTCAGTCCCCAGTGTCTGAACTCTTGGTTGATTAATTCATATAAAATCTTCACACTTTCAACGGTTTTCTCCTTTTCATTCCCAATCCAAATCTCAAGGACAATATACAGAAATTAATTTTTGAGTTAGAATGGGAGAAATTGTGTTGAATTCCTTCAGAGAATTAATGTGGAGTTAAATGTAATATTTGCCATCCCTACAATGCTTTTGCTAGCAGTTGTCCTTTCCATTTTTATTTTAATCCTTTATGTCTGCTTTTACAGCAACTATTTTAATTGAGATTTTCGAGTATTTTACAGTAATATTAGGTAGAGAGGGGGAAATGGCCAGTGTATGGAGACAATCCGGTTACCTAGATTGGCTGAATATTGTTGAGTGGGCTGGACTTTCACCACTGCTACTTGGAATGTGGAGATTCTAGCTGACTAATATTAAGGGACACTTTCTGTGATGGAGAATTCATAGTCCCAGAAAAATAATATAGTTAACTGTATATTTTAATTAGCAATCGTCGTGCCTCGGATAAACCTCATTGGCTATGATACTGCCAATGCTTAACTGTACATTTTAATAGCAAAATTTTTGTTCCTCCAACACTTAAATTCATTTAAAGTTGTGATGAATCTATGAGTTTAGAAACTTGGTATTTGCATTCCCCTACTTCCCCCAGTTCCAATGTTGACAGCTTTTTGAATGAATTCAGTTGTTGAATTCTGACAATTTGTTTACCATCTCTATGTATCTCTGGGGTATTATGGGTCATGGTGCGGGGGTGGGGGGGTGGGATGAAAGGATGAAAGGATGGTTGTGGAAGTAATTTCTAAACTATCCGGGTAGTTTAGTGTTATACCCTTTATAAGCTTGGGAATCGCTGTCATCACCATCATCACACCACATTTACCTGTGTCAGGCCACACCTCACCTATTGCAAGCTAATTTTCCTTCCTCTCTTTGCTTCAGTCATTTCAAAATCCTCTGTCAGTAATCTTTCTCTCCCATCACTTCAGTCTTATTCTCCTTCAAACCCCTCCTCTGTCTTCTGGATTAAGCAACCTCACATCTTTCCAAAAGATTCATTTTCCCCTATAAGGCTTTTTCCTTGACCATCACAATAATCTCAAAAATGCCCAGTGTCAGTGATGACTGATGGCAGAAACTAATCTCTGTCCCTGTCTGTTGGCTTTGCTTTTCACACATCCCATTCTTCTCCGTATAAATGCCCTCTATTTGAATTGAGAATGCCTGAGGAGAACTGGCCTCCCTCATCTAATTCATTATCGGAAGCATCCTTGCTACTTATGGGTGAGGCACAGTACACATTAACACATCACGTTCTTGCTCTAGAAAGAGGGCATTAGGACCAGCTTCCCTGGGCCGCCCACTGGGGTTGTTTTCTGAGTTAAAGAGGAATGGTAACCATCCATCACTCTTGCTTAATCTCCTCTTGCCCATAAGCATGCATTTGAGAAACAGGATTGTAGGTTCCCTCTGTCATCATGGAATGGAGTTTTCCTTTGTCTTCTTTTCACACCCTTTTCTATACCTCTCAGTTTCTGGTATGCTAGGTACCCCATTTTTAGAAAGTGGCTGGCTCCAACTTTTGACATCTGATAACCTAACCTGTAGGTGCTTAAATTAAAAGTTATTTATACGGGCAACGGGCGGTGAAGTTGGTTAAGCATCTGACTCTTGGTTTCAGCTCAGGTCATGGGATCAAGTCCCATATCAGGGTCTGCTTACGACTCTCTCTCCTTCTGCTCCCCCCACCTCCACCTTGTGTGCTCTCTCTCTCTCTCTCAAATAAACAAATAAATAAATAAATCTTTTTTAAAAAGTAATTTACGAAGCTTAAGCTTATTTAAATGTATCTCAATTCAGAGAATTTCCCTCAAGTCTTTTGGCTATCCTTTCTTGTTATCCAAATTAATAACTACCATTTATTGACTAGTCACTATGTCTGAGGCTCTACGCCAGATGTTTATATATATATATATATATATATATATATATATATATATACACACATATATATGTCTTTACAGCAATCTTGTCATTTATACAATCCCTTTTGTATAGTACAGGAAATTTGGTATCTGAGAAGGTAAGAAATTTGCACTAGGAATGGAAAAATTAAAAAAGGGAAAGACTAGATTCACAACCTGGCTGCCCTTTTTCTAGCGACCCTTCCTCCCACACCCCCACATTTGGTGCCCCATACTACAAAAACCTTTTATGTACTCCCTAGTTATCCTATTCTTTAAGTTTTTGTTGTAAGGTTAAAAGCAAGACAATTACCCATCTAAATTAATTTATGTCCAGGTATTGATGATTCTTTTTTTTTTTTTTAAGATTTTATTTATTTATTTGACAGACGGAGATCACAGAGAAGCAGGCAGAGAGAGAGAGGAGGAAGCAGGCTCCCTGCTGAGCAGAGATCCCGATGCGGGGCTCGATCCCAGGACCTCGATCCCAGGACCTCGATCCCAGGACCCCGGGATCATGACCTGAGCCGAAGGCAGAGGCTTTAACCCACTGAGCCACCCAGGCACCCCCACGTATTGATGATTATTATTCTTACCCTTAGAAGAAGATTTTAACAAGTAAGTTAATCCTTAATTTGTGGAACATGTGAGAAAACTATCTTGGTGAGAAAACTGCCTTTCTGTTCTTCCTTACTTAGCCCAGGTCATCAAAAGAAGTACCCCCCACCCCAACATGCATATGCTCATGAACACACACACACACACACACACACCTTGAGAATAAGAGGTTAACAACTTGAAGCTTGTTTGTGCTGACCCCAGATTTACCCAACTAAGCTAAGAAGTTCAGTATGTATTGACAAAGTAAGACCTAAGTCCCAGCTTACATATGAGACTAAAGTTTCATTTTCACATTAGTCTACTCAAAAAGCTACTGGTCTTTCCAATTAGCCAGAGAATATAGTACATTTTATGTTCAATACTATAATTTTAGTCACTGGAGAGAAATTATTTGAAAAAAGAATTGCTAAGGGAACTGGCAGAAGTTGTACCACAACAATATATAGTCTTTTTTCCTCTCTCTCTTTCTTTCTCTGATATTTACCAGTCTGCTCTGAAGCCCTTTGAAATTTTTGAAATCATATATGTTAAGGCTATCTAATTAAGATCTAATCCATCCTACATCTCTTTGAAAAATGTTTTATTTTAAATTCTACAAGGAAGGCAATAATTACAGCCTCTGTAAAAAAACTAAAACAATACAGAAATATAGAGAATAAAAAATAGAAATTATTTGTCCTCTTCTTTCTTATTTCACTGCTTTCCCCCAAATAAATCAGTATGCATAGTTCAGTACATAGCTGTCTGGCCATTTTTTTTTTTTTTATCATTTATGTACAGTTAATTCATACACAGATGTATTTCTGTTTCTGTGACTGAATTTATACTAAATATAATCTGAATTCACTTTGTTTAGTGTTGGGGATGTGTCTGTGCTTGCACATTCTCAGTTGAGTCCTTTAATCTCATAGGCCTCAGTTTCGTCCTTCTGTCTGCTGTGAAAAAGAGAGGCTCATATGGGCACCAGCTCTCGAAAGCCGATTGTATACATCTATTCCCAACTCCTTGTCTAAGTGTCAGATTGGAAGCTTGAAGCTGGCCATGATGAAGTATTTATACTGTGGAAACTGGCAAATGCTACAAATTAGGGCTCCCCTAGCATGCTAACCTTAACCTGCTGACCTTCACAGGAGTGAACTCTAACTCCCCCTTTTCCTCTTCTGATGAACCCTACTTCACTATTCAAATTCAAATTTCACTCTTCCCCTCCCACTACATCTCTTCCCCTCCTTTACCTGCCCTTACTTCCTCAGATACCTGCTTTTTCCCCTCACCTGTCCCATATGCCTTAGGGTGGAGGAACAGGAGAGACGGAAACAGAAACCAGTAATTTAATGCTAACCGCACTTTACCAAATATATTTTACAGCATACATTAAGGAAAAACTTCTATTAATTCAGTAGAGGGGTTTATGGGAAAAGCAGGTACCTGGATCACCAAACCATCATTCTTCACAGGAAAGAAGTATCAGGGGTGTGCACTGATTCACACAGGTAATAGATTAAAGCGCGGTTGTTATTCTAGGGTTTGATGTCCCATTCTACAATAAAAGTCACACCCATGTGAGTATCTTGGACTAATTCCCCCCTGGTTGTTAAGCATTTACCATCATGTAACGGCTTATGGTGTAGGTAGTTATGAAGATTCCATTAAATGCTATATACACTCTGCCTGACACATAGGAGGTGTTCAACATATATGTTCACTCCTTGACTTCTTTAGATGAGGCACAGCTGGTTACCGACAAAACAGAGATGAGGACCTGGGGTCTCTGACTCACAAGGAGAGGTAATTCTATAAAACCAGTGGATCTCAAAGTATAGTCCAAAGAGACCTGGGCGAGTCTTCCCATCTCCAGTGACACATTTGTGTGAGGTTGGGTTTTCTTATATATTTTAATCAAAACATAGTACAACAGTTTAAATGCAGAAGCAGATATGATAATTCTACCATCTTCTGTTAAGCCAGGCATTAAAGAGATTTGCAAAACTGTAAGAGGTGACACACTTTTGTTTTGGCAAACAGTTATTAATCATAAAAATATATTATCTATGTTAACATATTTGTTAGCATTATTATTATGAAAGAAATACAAAAATATATTTCTAAATGTCTAATTTTTCATTTCTAATGTGATACATATATTTCTCTAAAGCATAGTATCTAGAGATATGACCCATGCAAATAAAAGATCTTTACAATTTTTAATTTTTAAGTGTGTAAGAGGGTCCTGAATGCAAAAATTCTGAGAACAACTGTATGAAACTATCTTTCTGTGGGTCAAATAAGGAGAAGGAATTACAAGCATGATCAATCTTTAAACACTTGAATAACTTAAAATGTGTTAGAATATAACATTTTGAAGCTGGGAATTTTGAAAGAATGCCACAGTTGGAAAACAGTTTGGGTTAAGGTTGGTATGCTGGGGAAGGCCAGCTCTGGCTGTATAATGGTTTTGATGAATTAACCATGGCTAGACCATAGGGTACACGGATATTTAGTCATACATTATTCAGGCTGTTTTGGTGACGGTGTTGTTGTTTTAATTTAATTTATTTATTTGACACAGAGACAGAAAGAGAGAGAGAGAGAGAGCGCGCATGCACATGCAGCAGCACACACAAGCAGGGAGAGGGGCAGAGGGAGAGGGAGAAGCAGACTTCCCGCTGAGCAGGGAGCCCTGGGATCCCTGGGATCATGACCTGAGCTGAAGCCAGATGCTTAACTGACTGAGCCACCCAGATGACCCTGTGAGGGTGTTTTGGGATGAGAGTTACATTTAAACTGCTGGACTTTGAGTAAAGCAGATTGCCCTCCATAATGTGGATGGGGCTCACCCACCTCCCACAAGAATCAACTGAAAGTCTGAGTAGGACAAAAGACTAATCTCCCCAGAGCAAGAAGGAATTCTGCCACCAGGCAGCCTTCAACCACAACACTAGCTGTTCCCTGGGTCTCCAGCCCACTCATCTACAACAGAGATTTTGGACTTAACAGCTTCCATGATCATGTGGAGAAAATTCCTTCAAATAAGTCTGGGTTTCAATCTCAATCTCTCTCTCTCTCTCTCTCTCTCTTTTTGTATATCCTATCAGTTCTATTTCTCTGAAGAACCTGTTAAAAAGAAAACCACAGGCCTAAAATGGCTTCACTTAGGCCAAATCACAAAACCAGGACTTAATACGTAACCTAACTGCAGTTTCAAACTTCCCCAGAAATGTAGTTTTAACTGCTCAGTCAAGAATTTTCGGATCAGCAGGCCTCCTCAACCCCCAAAGGAAGATGAGGAAATCTGCATGATAAGGAACAATCCTTTCCTTTCTTTTGCTTATTAGCTTCCTGCCCCACCCTCTTTCTATATAAACTTTCCATTTTGTACACAAGCTCAGAGCTCTCACTTGCTAACTAGGGTGCTGCTGGATTCATAAATCATTTAATAAAGCCAATGAGACCTTAAAATGTATTCAGTTGGATTTTTCTTTCTTAACAACTCTGACCAATACAGCAGTAAAGTGGGAGACAGATTAGGGTCTAACCACCTGGTGGGTTGAGGCCTTTCATTTCATGTTAGGCAGGCAATCTTCAGTGCTGAGAGGGTAGAGGCATTTCTCTATCTCAGTTGTTTCAGTGATAGGGCAGAGGGTCTTCAGATGGAAAGGGTGTGCCCCATGGGCGGCTAGACTATGGGTCCTTTTCCCCTCTCACTAGCCATCCCATCAACTGCTATGCCCATTACGGGGGTTAAATTAAGTTTCCTTTAAGTCCCTTGATCCTGTTGGAAATTTCTTGAAGAAAAAAAATTACATATATGTGTATATATATCTCCCACAGGAACACTTCCATAAAAATGAGTTTTATTTGTGGTGTCACTTATTTTACAGGCTATCAGAATCTTCTCAGGGAGGTTGGGGGGATTGGGTTGAGAAAGGAACATGAAGACAACCACATGCTCAGTGAGAGGACTGTTACCAGGCTGTGACAAGGGAGCAAGGCAGGGAGGCAGGGGGATTAGGAACATCCCATTCACCACTCAGTCTTGCTTATAGTTCATTAGCCCTGCCTGTGCCCATGCAGTTTAACTATACTTGTGTTTTGTTTTGTTTTAATCTGAATATGTTGGAGGTAGTTTCCTGGAGGATTCATCAGTTGAGATATCTTACTTGGCCATGGGCCATAAAACACACTTGACCTGAGTATGATATAAATACCTTCCACTCCATTGATGTATTGATTTGTTTTCATTTTGCTGTCTCTATGTACCATATCCATCCATATCCCAGCCTAAGTTCTCGGAGACCAAGGGTTAGCTTAAAGAAAGCCTTAGAGCAATATAAGAGCAGTATGTTTATCTAACACTAAAATGTGGCAGACATTTAAATATTAAGCATATCTGATCTTCAGCATGTTTAAGCAAGTTTAACAGATAGGGAAACTGAGGCTCATATGCAGATTATATGCATAGTATACAATGTTTTTTTTTTAAGATTTTATTTATTTATTTGACAGAGAGAGAGATCACAAGTAGGCAGAGAAGCAGGCAGAGAGAGAGGGGGAAGCAGGCTCGCCGCTGAGCAGAGAGCCCAATGCGGGGCTTGATCCCAGGACCCTGAGATCATGACCTGAGCCAAAGGCAGAGGCTTAACCCACTGAGCCACCCAGGTACCTACAATGTTAGTTTAAGAACCTGTTCTCTCTTTTTTGGTAAGTTAGGGGTTTACTACTGCTTGGTTTGTCTCCTTGAGGCTCTAATGCCATTAAGACCAAGCACTGTGACTAAGACTGTCCAGTCTAAGAAGGAAGGAGGAACACAAGAGAAGGAAAAGCAAGTAAAAGGGGAGGGGAGAGTGGAAATAAACCCCCAAATAGACAATTTGAAACTGAAAAACGCTGAGTAGGGCTTAACGTACAATTTTAACCCTTTCCCTACTTGGGAAATGGAAGCTAGAAACTAAGTTATCAGATTTTTCAAAGTTCTTTAATTACTACGCTACCCACAAGAAGCAATGTATTTGAAATTGTGACAGTAAACACATCTGAAAAAAGTTTCAGAACAATACTTAGCCCTTACCATAAGCAAAAACAAAACAAAACAAAGCAAAAACCCTCTATTACTCTCTATTCTATTCTATTTCTTAAAAAAAAAAAAAAAGATTGTCTAGCTGATAAACTGATTTCATGACCCATTAATGATAACTAAACTTAGAAAAACAAAGAGTTATAAAAAAGTTATTTTTTGAACCACTAAAGTAACTTGTTCAAGGTCTTGTAGTGTAAATGATAGATCTGGGATTTTCCCCATATTTATTAACGCTGAGTGTGAATGAGCCTCAGGGAGAAGTCCCACCTGGCGTTTCAAGATACCCAAGATAGAACTAGTCCTTCATCTCACAGACTTTCCCAGTTCATAGGGGTTACACACTTCCTCCTCTCAGTACTGGGATCCCATCTGCTTTTAGCTATAAAATGTCTCTTCCCTTAATGGAACGATGGAGCTACAAGCAAAATCTGAAGACCTATAATCAGGAATTATCAAAGAGAATAAAAGAAAAGGACATTGTCCCCACTGTAAAAGGAACATCCCTTGTAGGTGTATCTTTGTTCAGGTTAAAAATATAACATACACTAAGTTGAAGGAGGATAGGAGGTTAAAAAGAAAAAACAAAACAAAACAAAACTCTTCCCTCTGTGCCACCTAATCCTACACCCAGCCAGTCCAGTCTCCATTAGGAAAAGGATTCTAGGAAGCATTGAAAAAAAAAAGGCAAAAAAAAGTAATTCTCCTTTCTAAGCTCTGCACCTCCTTGGCAACTTCTCCCCCTCACCCCTGTTTATTTCCTTCACATTTTTCACTTTGTCCATTTTACTTTGGGGTGGTCTATAATGTTGAAGGGAAAAATAAAAACCAAAAACGCACTCTTTCCATGAGGCAGGTGAGTGATACTTTTTCCTGGGGAGAAAGGCTGTTTACCCAGGAATATGACTTCCTGAGCATCTCCTCGGAGTCTTTATTCTCAGTGCACCCACTCCATTCCCTTTAGAGTATTTCGAGGCTATAGCAACCCTTCTGGGGAAGATCTAGAATAAACCTGGTCTGAAATTCCCCTCATACTTACAGTTCTTAGGTGTTCTGCTGCCTCCCTTAGATTCCTTGCATTCCTCATGCTGGAATGGGAATGGGTTGGCTAGACGAAGCTGTCAGCTCCTGATACGCCAGCCCTGAGTGATCTGCCCTGCCTATTATTTTCCTGCTCCGGCTTTGAGCTCTAGTCACTCTGGTCTTCTTGCAGTGTTTGGAACAAAATGAGCTCTTTCCTGCCTTAGAGTCTTTGCATAAGCTCTTCCTCTTCCTGTAAAGCCCTTACATTGGTTCTTCACATAGTTAATTCTTTTTCCTCCTTTGGGGCTCAGCTTAAATATCACATTCTCAGGG
The DNA here is from genome assembly GCF_002288905.1 of Enhydra lutris kenyoni. Taxonomy (NCBI): domain Eukaryota; kingdom Metazoa; phylum Chordata; class Mammalia; order Carnivora; family Mustelidae; genus Enhydra; species Enhydra lutris. Next base: position 7,683,061 of record NW_019154103.1, on the reverse strand, counting down.
AGATTTTCCTCCATCATCTCCTCCAAAATAGGTCTCCTTTGTTATTCCTTATCCTGGCCCATGGTTTCATGATTCCAGTCATAATTTGTTAATAGTTTACTTAATTGTCTTTGTGTCCCTCCCCCCCCACCAATGAAAGTGCCTAAAAGACATAATCATTTCTATGAAGTAGAAAGTGTTAACACACACACACACACACACACACACACACACACATACACATTAGAAAATCTCATTTGTCTTGCAATTAAGATACTATTGGCAACCTTCAACAAAGTGAGCTCTTTGCCAGGCTCTTCTTTCTTCCCAACTAAAATTATCCATTCACTCATTCTTTCACGCATCCAGTCAACAGATATTTATTGAGCATCTACTAGGTTATTTTACTCCAGACACTGTGCTACAGTGATGGACAAGGCAGTTCTTGCTCACTTCACTCCATGAAGCACTAGCCAGAATGCTCATTCTCAAGTGCATTTCTTTGCTAGAAACCTTTATCTGTTTCCAAATTCCTCCTGGACGAAATCTGAGCTCTTCAATATGAGAGCAGTGCAGGTCTTCTCTGACCTGGCCCCTCCCTCTTCCCCAAACACATCTTTTGGTGTTCCTCTCCTGCCCTAGGCTCTGCTGGTAAACTAACTATAGGAGCATAGGAGTTCGTCTGGAAGAAGGCAAGTAGCAACAAGGGTCCCTTGGGTTTGTTTTTTCTATTTGTCTCTTGCTTTCTCTAGTGCTCCCCCAACCCCCACTCAAGGCCTGGGACACGGACTTACAATGGCTTTGGACAGCTCATAAGAGAATCTCAGCAGGTGTGTTTCTCTGTTTGTTGGGTCAGACAGCATTTTGCTCCTACCTGCCAGGCTGTGAGCTTTTCCTAATTGAGATCTCAGTCCCAGAGCAGCAGGTCAGAAGCTGAGCTGGCCCTACAGAGTAGGGCAGGTCTCCATAAAGGACCTGCACTTTGCCAGGTTGACTCTGTGACTGGTGGTGTCAACAAAGGCATGAACTCAACTTGCTCCAAAGATATAAAATGTCACCAAGTCCAAAATAGAGGATGTCAGGAGTTACAAACCTAAGAGCTTTGTTACAAAGAAGTTTTTCCTCTGGAAAAAGCAACAGCTTGAATTCATGCCTTATTACAACGGGCTAGAGAGAAGAAAATTTAAATTTTTGCAACTTACACATATTTATTTCTTTTAATTCCAAATCTCTTCTGGATTGCTGCTATAGACCCTTCTAAAACTTTCCCCTTTTGAGGTACCTGGTGTCAGTTAGGTGTCCAACTCTTGATTTCAGCTCAGGTCATGATCTCAGGGTAATGGGATTGAGCCCCGTGTTGGGCATGACTCATGTTGAGTCTGCTTGCAATTCTGTTTCTCCCTCTGCCCTTCCCCCCACTCACAGGTGCATACTCTCTCTTTCTCACTCTTTCTCTTAAATAAATAAATCTTTAAACAAATACTTTACTTTCCCCTTTTCATTTTGTGCTACTTGGGACTTGCTTTTATTTATTTATTTTCCTTGTGGGAATATCATGAACAAAGGACTAAGAGGGAATGAAATTCTTCAGCTTCTCTGGAAACTTGTTGTGGCTTGTCTTTTAAATGCTTTATACTTCAGTTTCTTCATCTATAAAATGGAGAATTAGCAAAATTAATGCACCTTTGTCTTTTATAAAATGTCTTATAGGAGAGGTGCTGTGCAAGTAATATGCTATGGAATGATAGGATTTTGTTAGTGTTTATAAGCATAATTTGAATTTTCAACTAATTGGAATTAATCCTGTTTATAAGGAAAGACCTTTCCAATTAAATCACTGATGTGAGACTTTGGATGGCTGAAGCCTTCATTTTGCTTTACTTCTAATAAAATGGGTTCCTACTCTATTTTAGGTAAATTCTTAATTTGCCTCTTTCTTCGGTCAGTTTCATGGAAAAAGTTTCACCTTTTATTTAGTCTCTCTAAACATTCTTTTATTTTTTTTTTAAGATTTTATTTATTTATTTGTCAGAGAGAGAGGGTACAAGCAGAGGGAGCAGCAGGCAGAGGGAAAAGCACGCTCCCCGCCAAGCAAGGCACCCAATGCGGACTCGATCCCAGGAACTTGGAATCATGACCTGAGCTAAAGGCAGACACTCAACTGACTGAGCCACCCAGGCATCCCTCTCTAAACATTCTTATTTGTGTTGGGAAACTTTCCTTGATATTATGCCTCTACTTATTATTGAAAATAATTTTATAGCTGAGGGTTAATACCAAGTTCATTCAAGGTAATGCTACTATGTGATTTAAGATTTTTAAAATAAAAAGAAATAACTTTTTATTAAATCACTATTTTAGTAAATTGTTTTTCATGTTTATCTTAGACTTATGATGTTCCTTATTCTTAAGAATTAAAATTATTTTGACTACAACTAGCCCCAAATGGCAATAGACTACAAAGCTATTTATATGTTTAATTATCTCATAAGTAAATCTCACCTGGTTCTAACACTGACATGTTTTAATGCTATTCCTCCACTTACAAGCCTTTTAACCCTTGTATAGGCTTTTTTCTCTTAAAAAGTAAAAAAAATTTTGAACATACTTAGGTATGCTTTGCTTCTAAATCTGTTATTTTCTAAAGAGTGCTAGTCACTGAAGTCATACACATATTACGTAAGCTGGAGTATCAATTTGTATATTTCCAAGTGCCAATAGAATTAGCCACCACAGAGGACCAGAGTATGTCCTGACCTCCTGTGACCTATTTACTAACTTGATGGCTTTGGGATGTTTTGAGTTTAAACCCATTTGGCTTTGAAGCCACACAATTTGTTGCAGTCAGGAACCACCAAGTTGATTTCTTCTGACTCAAAAAAAAAATCAGTGGGGAAAAAGAGGCTCTAGATTATCCCTCCCCCATCCTAAAATGAGGAATTCCAAAGAACTTGGAGAGGTGCTAGCTCTCCTCTGTGAAACTCTTCCTGTTCTCCAGGTACCATGCTAAATTGACTAAAATCCTGGGGGTGGATTTTAAGATGATATTTAAGGTATTTAGTCTACAGTTGTCAATTACGAAGTTCTTAATAAGTAGTAGCTCCTCTCCCTTAAATCTTGATCTAGGTTCTCCAGGATATCTCTCAATCAAGATGGTAGTTTAAACTCAGTCTAAACAAAATCCATCTTCATGCCTCAAATAATCTACTTGTAAACCTTATAGCTGGGATGCTACTGATTTAGGCAATGGCAGAATGGCCCATAACCAGGTGAGGTTCCTTAGTCTATTAACTCTTTGGTAGATACCTATGGAAATATGCAGGCCTGAGGTTACTCATATTAAGTATTTAGCATAACAGATGGCTTGTAAATGCTTAACACATATTAGTGTTTTCTCTTCTTTTCCTTCTTTTGAGAGGATATGGAATATGAGAAAGCTAGGGAAAATATAGCAGGAACATGGCCAATAGACCCCAGGTCAGTCAAAAGGTATTTAGCTTTATTTTCCCTTAGAGAGCAGAAGATTCCCAGCACACATATCTTTTGTGCCTAAGGACTCCAATACCAAAGCTCTGCTACCTGCCACCGAGCTATGCTGTACTAGATGTGGGAGGAAGAACAATACTGATTATGAAACTGCCCAAGTGCAAAGTCTGGGGTGCTGATGATTTAAAAAAAAAAAAAAAAGTCAGAAGTGGGTGATTTTAAAAAGTGATTTTATGCATCTGAGAAGAAAAGAAATTGAGGAATAAATACTGCTACAAAGGGCCTCACATAAAGCTTTCTTTATAGTCCTTATAGTGACTCTCAAATCATTTATAAACACTGATGGTATGAGATATCATCTTCTCAAACCAAATATATTAATCAGTCATGTAGAATTTACTAGTTTTTGGAAGTGAGATCAAGCTAGATTTTATACTTTTGCTTGCATATGATACACTCTCATAAACCCTTTATACAACAGGGCCATTTCACCAAATTTCTCCACTTTCTCCAAATTTGCCTAGCCACATGAAAATGCTTAGCACAAAATAACTCTTCAAAGAAACCCTGAGTTAGGTATGGTTGTATGATAGGCTGTATGATAGGAGATACATCGCCTTAAGGTGAAATCAAGTGACCCAACTGCTCCTTGCTGAATCCTGTTTCCTCAGGAAGGAGGATGAATCCATATGACCTAAAGACGATTTTGGGTTATCCTCTCATTACAGGCTCTTAGGAGCCTAACTTGCTTGGAAGTCAACAGCAAGACTTAGGAAGATGTACACTTTTAAAATTATATTTTCAACCATACATTGATTCCTGCTTGTCCTCTTTAAGCTTCCTAAATCACAAAACTTTATACACATAAGCATCATCAAAGTAGACCACCAAAGAATAATAGGATGGATGGAGGAAAGTGTTTTTATCACATACCACATAGGAAACAACTTCATAAAGCCCCCATTATGCATTTTCCCCCAAAGTTCCTTTATAAGCGGACCAAACAGTGAAATCTTTCTTTGACCCCTTCCTCAGGAAGCCTTTGGCCTCACACCTGCCCACCTGCTCTCCCTCAAGTAGATTCTTCTTCATTTGCACAAAACCAGGATCCCAGCAGGAACCTTGCTCCTACCCCAAAGCTGGCTTATGAGTGTTTATTGCAAAGCAAGGCTCTTCCTACAAAGGAATTCTCATCAGCTGGCAAGAAGGGAGTGTTTCTCCATGTTACATACACTTTATTATTTGAAAGGTTAATATCATGTTTGTTGAATTTAAGCATGTAGATTCGGATTCATCTTTTCAACAGATAATTACTAAGGGTCTTTTATCTGCCAGGCAATGGGCTAGGAGCTGGGACCATAGCAGTAAGCAAAACCCAGTACCTGCCCTCAATGAACTTAATATCCATCAGGGAAGAAAGAAAAGAAAACACAGATTTTTTTTTTTTTTTTTAAAGATTTTTATTTATTTATTTGAGAGAGAGACAGTGAGAGAGAGCAGGAGCGAGGAGAAGGTCAGAGAGAGAAGCAGACTCCCCGCGTAGCCGGGAGCCCGATGCGGGACTCGATCCCCGGACTCCAGGATCATGACCTGAGCTGAAGGCAGTCGTCCAACCAACTGAGCCACCCAGGCGTCCCAGAAAACACAGATTTTAACTCAGGGTGTTAAGTGTGATATTGGGAGATATATTGGTAGTTATGAGAACACTTTCAAGAGTCATCCCATCCCATCTTGAGGGAGAAGGACTTTCCACAAAAAGTGACATTAAGAGCAACCAGCCAGATGAACAATGTTTAGAGAAGGAGGATGGTGGAGGCAGCGCTCCAGTAACGAAACAACAGGTCTAAGACCCAAAGGGAAGAGGGACCACAGTCTGGCCCAGGCTGCGGCAGTTCACTGTGGTTGCACCTAGAAAGGCTGAGGAAGGGAAGAGTGGAAAAAGAAGGAAGTAGAAAAGGAAGCATGGTTCCTCATAAGTGGCCTGTGATGATACATCGAAGAATTTGGGGTTGATTTTTTGTTTTGTTTTGTTTTTGTTTTTCATATTCTTTGCCTGAAGTTAGTAGGAGAGATTTTGAGCAGATGAGGAAACGTATTTAGATTTCAGTTCTTTAGAAAAAAAAAAAAAAAATCTCACTGGATGAAATACAAGCCCAGCCAAGCCAAGGTATCCATGTGATAACTGCTATGTTTGGATTGCGTATGAAGTGCCATTGAAAGAGCTGTGAGGGGCTGGGGAACTCCCATGGCTGAGAGGCTCAGCAAGGCCTTCTGGAGCAGCTGGTCTGGGTAGTTAGGGGGGCATGTCTGCAGTGCAAATGTCCCACCTCCAAAATGTACTGGTTTTATTCCAAAGTACATCCTTTAATTCCTGAGAACTTTGAAGACAGTATTACTCAAGCATCTTCCAAAGCCACAGTCCCATTTATTATTTATCTGAAGTTTCTGATGGCTTTCTTTCTCATCAGGAATAGGAATCTGAAGGAATTTTAGAGCCCGGATGATAACTTCCTTGGATAAATTGTTATAAAATTTTCAGTTTTGAGGAAAATTATCAACTATAAAAGTAATGTTAGAAGGCTTAATCTAATTTCGGTGTTATTTCCTGAATGATCTATAAAATCCCAAAATGCTACAAAAATACTGAAGAATGAAGCTTGTATGATCATTAATTTATCTGTTTTAAGAGAAAGTAGCTTCTATCCTCTAATGAGAGCAATATAATAAAAAACTGAATCTAATAAGAGACATTTGGGCATGTAGAAAAAAATAACGTTGAAGAAATGATGTCAAATTTTAATCTGTGAACAAAGAACGGTTAAAAATAATAATAACAGTAATGTTGAACACTACTTTTTGCCCAGTATGATTTTTGTATTTTGCCACTTAATACTCAAAAAAGTCCTACGAACTACATTCTAGCAGTACCAGCAGCCCTGTTTTACTAAGAAGGAAAGAGAGGTTCAGAAAGGTTACATAACTTGCCTACTGTCATATACTTACTAAGGAGAAGAGATGGGATTTGAACAAAATCTGTCTCTAGAGGTTATGTATTATGTTTGTTGCGGTGATTCTCATGGTGATGACTAAGGGGTAGGGTTCACTGGCTCCAACTGCCATCTATAAAATGTGTCTATCAGAATCAAATGTTCACTTGGCTCTGTTTCGTGTACAGAACTAGGTGATTTTTTTTTTTTTTTTTTTTAGGTATATGTTGTTTGCTAGAATCCTGAACTCCCTGGTTCACTCTTCTGTTCACAGGTCTGACTCCTGGCTTGAACCTGTGCCGCAGACCCAAAGGTTGTATTTGCCTTTATATTTCAGGAAATGGGTTGGTTTTTAGGCCCGGTGCCAAGGGTCGAGTATAACACACACTTGAACTCAGACAAATGACAAGTTTATCCCCTGGTTTGCTGGTTTATCAATGGGTAGATTCGTAGAATACACAGCTTCTCTCAGGACCAGTCAGGCCTCCTTCCCTGCAATGTGTGGAACTGGTGACTCTTCCTGTGTACACACAGTGTGAGACCTAGATGTAAAAGATGTGGGGACTCCCTTTTCCTTGTAGACATAATTCACATGCCATACGTTAATTAATGATTTAAAAACATGAGGCACCTGGGTGGCTCAGTGGGCTAAGCGGCTGCCTTCAGCTCAGGTCATGATCCCAGGGTCCTAGGATCAAGCCCTGAGTCAGGCTCGCTGCTCAGCAGAGAATCTGCTTCTCCCTCTTCCTCTGTTCCTCCCCTGCTAGTGCTCTTTCTCTCTCAAATAAATAAATAAAATATTTTAAAAACTAAAGACACTTAACTCAGTGGTTATTAGTATATCCTCAAGGTTGTGCAAATGTTGACACTAGACTTGATGGAAAACAAAATTTTTGCTTAATATCTATTTACCCTTACATAAGTTGCTGGTGCAAAAATATCCAGATTTCTGATTGCAGTGATTTGCTCTCAGGCCACTTTAGTTTGTATATTAGAGTGAGTTCATTGATAGAAATTACAAGCCTATTCCTTTTTATGTAGATGTCTTCTCTACTTCCAACCATGAAAGAAATCATTGTGAAATATACAGAGCCTACATGCTTCTTTTCTTCTCATATACTGAATTACTTTCTTCCTGAGTATATATAGCATATACCCAGAGAAACATCTTCCCATAGGGTAACCCCAAGTCCCCCATTTCTTTTACCTTCTAATATTGTCTTTTCTTATCAAGTGGAGGTAGAAGTGTTAATATTCATGTTGCTTCCTTGTTTCAGTGATCCCACTCATATTTGATAAAAAATGAATTTGTTTTTACTTTCCTCATTTATTGTTTCAACTTCAAATGTTTTATTTTTAGTGTAGGCACTATGGCACTATCTTTTTAAAATGTGGATTTTTTTTTTTTAAGGTAATCTGTATACCCAACATGAGGCTTGAATTTATAACCCCTAGATCAAGAGCTGCATCCTCTACTGACTGAGCTATTGAGTTACTCTTAATATGTGAATTTTTGGAAGAGTAAACAAATATGTGCCATGTTTTACATATAAAAGTAATACTATGGACCAATGGTATCCATGTGGAAATGTTTTTCACAGTAATGAAGGATTTATATCAATGGTACTGTTGGTATTGTTACAGGTGTGGGGAAACAGAAATATCCTAGGCCAGACAAGTACAGACCAGTTAATGCCACTGTGGTAAGTATCATGTTGCCACAAACAGCCCTCTGTTACTGGTTGATACTAAGTTGGTTACTTTTTGAAGAACGCATCAGGCAACAAAGAGCCTAGAAGATAACAGGCTACAGTTCCACACTTAATTCCTTCAAACAGTGATAAAAATAGTGATGAAGAATAAAGGCCATGTACTTGCATCTCAACAATTCTAGTGGTGCCATTGCTATACACTGGGAAATTAGATTCTATTTCACATTCAATTCTATTACAAATCATTCACTTGTTTTAGTGGATATTAACCATCTACTGTGTATAAAACTTTGTGTTATGGACTATTTTGTTAAGGATCTCACAACCAGTGGAAGAGCTTAAATACCATCACACAAGAGTTAATAGTTATAAGGTCAAAGTCCATTACTGCAGCCTTGAAGGGATATCCAAATTATTTTATTTCACTAGAATTTTATTGTATCGAATATGCTTGAAATAAGTAAGTTACAGGCTAAAGCTGGGAAATCTTTTTATAATAGTGAGGTTTTCATTATGACAGTATTTATTGTAAGGGGATCTGAACTGTAATATAATACAATTACAATCATAAATATAATTATGAGTGTGTAAGTGTTGAGGGAATACAGTAGAAGAGACTAATTAGAGACAGGTGGTTCTAGAACTCCTCCAAGGGCTTCTGATGATTCAGGGGGAGATCCTGGTTCTCTCTAGACTTCCTTTTGCTCCCAAGGGACTCTCCTATACTAAACACTTCTGATGAAGAAGGTAAGGGTCTTTTCATCTACTCCCAAACCAGAAGGATCTTTTGGCTTGAGCGTTTAAGAGTGTCACCTTATTTCTTTAAAATAATATTATAAGGGGTGCCTGGGTGGCTCAGTCATTAGGCATTTGCCTTCAGCTCAGGTCATGATTCCTGGGTCCTGGGATCAAACTCCAGCATCAGGGTACCCGCTCAGCGGTAAGCCTGCTTCTCCCTCTCCCATTCCCTCTGCTTGTGTTTCCTCTCTCACTGTGTTTCTCTCTGTCAAATAAATAAATAAATAAATAAAATCTTAAAAAATAAAATAATATTAGAAAATATTCTATTATCCATTTAAAAACTTATTTTTGAGACCTCTGATGATCGATATTTTCTCCTATATTGAATAATAGCCTTTTATTTATTTATTTAAAGATTTTATTTATTTATTTGACAGATAGAGATCACAAGTAGGCAGAGAGGCAGGCAGAGAGAGAGAGAGAGAGAGAGAGGAGGAAGCAGGCTCCCTGCCGAGCAGAGACCCCGATACAGGACTTGATCCCAGGACCCTGGGATCATGACCTGAGCCAAAGGCAGAGGCTTTAACCCACTGAGCCTCCCAGGCGCCCCAATAATAATCTTTTAAAATAAAGCAACATGCAGAGGTTGGGGTTCAAACCCCCCAAACTCTGTTGAGGAGAGGCTTAATGATGGACCCTGTAAGTTATAAAGTGTTAAGAGATCCTGACATGGTCCTCATTTGGGCACCATGAACACTCCCATCTGGCTGGTCATGCATGATGAGGTCCCATGTACATCTGAGCAGGGATAAAACCACTTCACTTCTTTTTGTCTTCCCATACCCCTAACACATTTCACAAGCTTGCATATTTGATAATAGACTCTCCTAACATTGATCTCCAGGTGAACTGCAGAGCGGAAAGTCTTTTTTGTGGTTAGTAATTCAGATGAATGTAAACATTTTGACCATCTCTGACCTAAATGATAATTTAATATCTAACTCAGGAAAATAAAGATTACACTAGGTTTTGCTGGGTACTCTTAGCATTCAAAGCTTCAGGATGCTTATGCAATACAGCAACAATTAAAAGTTTCTGTACGACCTTACTTAAACTGTCCTTGGTTTGGGGATTATTTTAAAGTATCAATACATGTTTAATCACCATCAATAAGAAGTTGAAACAGAACTAGTCAAAGCTCAAGTTAAACCAGAAAGGAGAATTTTACGGTAATATAACCTAATTCCAAAGGTAATATAATCAAATGTACTATGCTGACCATCAACTCTCAGGAACACTGAGTCCCAGCTTCAGCTTGGTGATAACTCACTGTGCAATCTGAGGCAAACCACTTAAACCTTCTCACTTAAACCACTAAACCAGTTTCCCTACTCATCTCCCTTTAACATGTATTCAAAGACTATGCAGAAGAAGACTTTTTAAAAATGACCTGTTTTCAAGCATCTGAATGGGAAATCATTTTACAGGAACAAAGAAAAGAAACTTAAAAAAAAAAAAAAAAAGCAAACTTCTAGCCCCTGTTGAATTTACACCAGTATCAAATTATAGTCAGTTGCCATATAGGGTTAGAAATCTGCGGTCAAGCAAAAGTGAAGTTCCAAGAATCTGCATTGTTAAAGTGCCAGCAAGCAAAAGGTAGCTGGTCATGTTTCTACCCCACTAGCAAGATGGGAGCAGGCTGGAGCCAGCAGCTAGGAAGACGAGGCAGGGTGTGACAGCCCCAGGGTTAAAGAGAGGAGGTAAAGATGAAATGGGGATCTAAGGTTTAACAAAGTGGTTAATTGTCATCAGGTGATTCAAATATGTTTATTTCTTAAACTTTCACCCTGGTCTGAGGTGGATAAGGGGCCTCTTCCTAGCTACAGATGACTATAAACAACAAAAAAGGGCAAAGAAAGGAAAAAAAATGAATGAAAACAAGAAAAGGATTTTGATTATTTGCATTATCAAAAGTGATCAACAACCAATTCTTTAAAGGCTGCCAGAATAACATTTTACCATTATTTCGCAGCTCCAGCGACCAGCATAAACTCCCTCTAGAAGGAGGCTCACAGAAGCTACGCAGGCGAGAGAGAAGGAAGCGGCCTGCTGCAGCCAGCACCTTCAGGACGACAGACAGCCCGTAGCGCATTTCACCCTGAAGGTGTATCTGGGATTACACAAAACCTTTACTTGGTCATTTTTTAGGTATTTTAATAATGCTGATGCAAAATAAGAATAAAATTACAGGTGCCAGTTCCCAGTGTAGAAGGCTGATAAACAACTTAACCATTTTGCAGTGGCTGGTCACATCTGGAGCCTTTTGGGATGCAAAAGTACTGGAAGGATTATTGCAAAACTTAAAGACACTTTTGCTGCCATTACTTTGTTTTTAACCTAAATTAGTGAGGGTTTTTTGGGGGATAGAGCGGGAGCGCTTTTTTTTGACAGTCATAATGCTTATATCATGAACTTATCTAGTTAAACACTAATCAAATAGGAAAATGGAAAAGGGAGTTAGGTTTAGAGTAGTTGCTTGAAAACTTTTCTGAATTGACCTTAAATAGGCAGAGGCTGGTATAAAACTATGGACCAGTGGATTTTGCTTTATTAATTTTTGTATGCTATCAAATTTCCCAATTTAAATAACCTGCTTAAACTTGATTTGTCATTGTTGACACCTTTCCTCACAGTGTTGGATTAGCATGTAATGAGCATAGTGTTTAAGAAAAATAATACAAATAAAAGGAAATTGTTCTTATTCTTCGGCTTATTTTTAATGGAGTTCTTCTTTTAGAATACAAGTATGTCTCTATATTCTATATCCACTTTACGATTATTTGGTCCTGGCGTCAGGACTAGACATAGATGGATGGAGAGAATGTGGAGAGCGTCCCCTTTGGAAAAGTATTTCATGATTCTTCCATGTTTTCCATCAGGTTGCTTGAAGAATAATTATTTGTGTATGTAGCTAGTATGATCCTCTTGCTCTCTTTTCTTTTTGTGTCCTTCCATTGAAAACAGGCAGTCTGAATCTTAGGCAGCAAACAGGTCATACCTTCTGAAGTCTGGCTATCACACAGGAAATCAGGCATTTTAATGAATGCACATGTTTTTCTATAGTGTTTCATGGACTGACAGGGCTGGAGATGTCTGAAATGATTTGGTTAAACTCATTGTCATCCTCCAGAAATCATTTCCTGTGATATCATGTATTACATTTCTCACAGGGCTTTCTTGTCAAGAATATTCCCCTTGTAAGCTAAATAATAACGTATGAAGCTTAGTAGATTTTATTACTAAATAATGAAGTAGTGTGCCCAGTATGGGAAGCGTTCTAGCTTTCTTCATGCAAATAAGCAGATATGCTTAACAAGTCAGTCTTGAATTTATGTGATGGAAAAAAAGTCACTCTGTCGGCTGTGCCCTCTTAGTACATGTAGACACAAGCACACACCACCTTAGACATGTATTAGCAGCAGCTGTATTGCACTGAGAAAGTAACTTGTTGACCAAAATATGCATATCTGAATTCAAAGGGGTCTCTGTGGTTCTCTTTTCAATTTCAGTCCCTTTTGCCTAAAATCTGATTTTAATACCTATGTATTTCCTTTTTTTTTTTTTTTTACACAAATATAAGAAACTTACTGGCTGACTAGGTCAACAAGTCAAAAGAGGCTTTTTTTTTTCCCCTCCCCTTCTGGTTTCCATACCCTGCTTATTAATTTGGAATAGTATTATGTGAAACAGACAAACAAAAAAAACAAACGACTCACATGGTGAGTGAAGGGAAGGAGATGAACATTTGCTGAATATCTGAAATGTGTCAAGCTCTTTCTATAACTTATTTCATTTATTCCTTACAACAAACTGAAGGAGAAATATTATTTTCAATGTATAGATGAAGAAATTGAGGCTCAGAGACGTTAAATAACTTGACCAAATTCATGCAGCTCTCAAGGAGCCGGAACTTCCATGTGGGTCTAACTTTGGAATTTATGTTATTTCCACTACCCTGTGCTGTCTTCTTTAGAATCTGAAAATTCATATAAGAAGGACCAGTAGGAGAGACTTCATTTGGAGGGTAACATCTCATGATATTTGAAATGTATTTTCTAACCTAGTTGGTAAATCCATGCTGTGAATTAGGACTGTTCTTGAATCTTCTGTGGTCCAGGCAGCATTTTACAATTGGAAAAGCATAATCTGGAAAGAGTTTCATGTTGGTAGCTACAAAGGACAGTTGGAAACTTTTGGTTTTCATACAATAAAATCTACAGTGCTCTTGGTAATGACCTTTTCAATTGTGGTATTAATGTTTTAGCCAAAGTTCTATTTGTTGCCAGGAAGAGAAAGCCACTCAAGGGAAGTTTATGGTGAGGTTAAAATGGGCCATCATCTGGCCATCCTAGGAAAAAAAAAAAAAAATTAATGTACAGTCCCTGGATGGATTAAGAAATAAACCTAGAACCAAAGTACTTTCCTCTGTCTCCCCTGTCACCTCATAATTTACTACTTTTGCTTCTCTCTGTACATCTCCATTCTCTAGTACCCTCTACCTATTCATCAACATGCTCATGGTTGAAAATGGCCACTAGAGATCCCAAGTTCTCATGATTACCAGACTGTCATCTGAGGACACTTTTAAGACTCTTTAATTATGAGAGAAGATCTGATTTGTCACTGCCATTGGGTGTCCCTATGTCGGGTGTCCACAGGTGTCACCTGGGAGGTGCAAACGTGATTGCTATGTTTACCTATTTTTTTAAAAATATTTTTTATTTATTTATTTGACAGACAGATATCACAAATAGCAGAGAGGCAGGCAGGGGCGGGGCGGGGGGGGGGAGGTGCGAGAATAGCAGGCTCCCTGCCAAACAGAGAGCCCGATGCAGGGCTTGATCCCAGGGCCCTGAGATCATGACCTGAGCTGAAGGCGAGGCTTAATCCACTGAGCCACCCTGGTGCCCCTGTTTACCTATTTAGTAAGGTTTCCAAGTTTGGGCATTTCCTGGTGGAGACATGTCTTTAAAAGCATGGAGAAATTAATCTTTAATCACATCTACATCCAGGCACACTTGTGCTAGTTTTTTTTAATGACTCCTGAACCTCAAACCAGAAATCCAGAAAAAAAGAAAAAAAAGAAAGAAAATGCTTGGAGTCATCCTCTTGGCCCAAAGATGTTGCAATTTCCCTATGCTAAATTTGATTAATTTTTCCAAAATTAAGAAAGTGATAAAATTTTAAAGATGAGAAGAATTTACTCCTGTTCTCAAAAAACCCCCCAAAGTCTATTATAATAGATAAATGGAAATGCATAAAAATATAACATTTTTAAATTTCACTCCTAATGGACATATCTGTTGGCAATGAACCACGATGGTAAGAAATAGATGGCAATTTTTCACGCAAGAGCATTACAAATAAATTCCTGTAGTGCTTTTTAAATGTCTGGGAAAGACTCTAGAAATGGACCTTAAATGGTTACACAGTTAACATTCGGATATCAAAGAATTCAGCAAAATAGAAACTGTTTAAATATTAAACATCAAATTTTCCTTCTTTCAAAGGACTAATAACTTAGCAATAAAAAATTATCTTTGAATCTTGACATCACAAGGTCTCAGGCAGGCAGTGGATTTTTAAATAAAAATTTGCAAGCAGTTCCTATTTAAGCAAAATTAACAGCTGAGCAAAGAGGCATGAATTAGTAGCCTGCCCCAAACTCACCTTGATCAGGCAACAGTCCACCTCCTTTGCAGCACAAGCTCCTCCTCTGTGGAGCTGCCTGCAAAGCGAAACTGCCCAGGATCGATGCTGTCAGGGAAATGTGTCTGCACAGAGGCAAGGCACTAATCAAGTTCTCCTGCAGCTGCTGACCTAGCCCTCAACACTAAATGAAGAAACATGCAGCCATGAAAGAGAAGCAGCTGGTGGACAAGGAATCAGAGGAAATGGAAACAATAAAGGAGGAATTGCTGGACTTGAAAATAATGCAGAACCCCAACAACAAAAATCCCTTTGTCCATAGCAATGAGGAAATATTTCATGAAGATGGTTTCTCACCCATGTGGAGCAAGAGGCAAAGGGTAAGGTGACTTTTAAGGGTGTTGCTGGGTATCAGTTTCCAAATGGCAGCCCTGTTACTGGACCAAAGATGGATGGTAGGGACCAAACGCAGTGGAGAGTCATAAATCAAGAGGAATGGAAAGTTAGAGAACATCCACACAGATATTCTGTACCTGGGTTTCTCTGAAAAATGCAGATTCTACGTGGTTCTTGAGAACACTCCTAAAGAATCACACTGTCATAGAATCTTGAACCTGACAATAAGCTAAGGGTAGACTAGTTCAAGTACCTTATGGATGAAGAAAGGGAGATCCAGGAAAATCCAAGAACTTCCCCAAGGGCACAAACAAATTAGGGGCAGAGAGCTAGAAAGAACCAAAGTCAATTTCTCATAGATCTTAAGACCGTTCTTTCGGAGTTCCAGTAAATTTTCCACACTTCTGAAGCCTTTTGAGCTACAGGCTCATGTTGGAAGACTTCATTTCAATAAGCAGGTTGGCAATAACAGTCTGGCATAGTTAACAATTAAACTGTTTTTATAAATAATGACTTCTATAGGAAATACGATCTCTATCAATTAAGATATGAAGTGCATTTTGGTTTTGCAAATGATGAGGCAGTTGTTTCTCTGTTGGGTATCAGGGATCCTTTTCTACTTCTTGTCACCAATGGTGTTAGGTACTCTAGCACAGATTGCCATTTGAACTAGTAACTTTCTACAGTGAAAACAAGGAATCCAGAGAATCAAAGTAGCATTGTAGACACTACCACTGTTCCAAAACCCTTATTTTATTCCTTTACTTATTTCATATAAATAACTTAATATAATTTATTTCATTAACGCATAATCATAAGAGATACAATGAATCAGAAGAGTGATTTGGCTGAAGCAGCCTGCATATTAAAAATCTCTGCTCTGGAGGTCGTTAGGCAAGTATCGTGCTTTCATCCCTAAAAGAATGAGTGGATCATTGTAGAAGCAACCACTTTTTTTTTTTTAAACAGATGTCAAAGATTTCATTTCATTTGTTAATTAATAAGGGAACCATTAAGATGTTTCAATGGATTCAAAGGAAAATTCACAATACCACTTATATGTGGGCAAATAAGGTATGTTGAAATGAATTTCAAAATAGATACAAAAATGGGGGCACTTGGGTGGCTCAGTGGGTTAAATGTCCAACTCTAGGTTTCGGCTCAGTTCATGATCTCAGGGTTGTGAAATTGAACCCTGTATTGGGCTCCATGCTCAGGGGGGAGTCTGCTTGAGATTCTGTCTCTCCCTTTCCCTCACCCACCCCCTCTGCTTCTCCCTCCCCCAAGAGAGAAAGCACTCTTTCTCTTACTAAAATAAATAAATATTTTTTTAAAAAAATGCAAAAAGAGGAAAAGTATACTAGTATTCACAGGCAAATAATTGATTTCATTCTACCAGACAGAAGTTGGTCTTTTGTCCTCAAGAATTACATTTTTATCAGGGTGTCTGGGTGGCAGAGGCAGTTAAACATCCAACACTTGACTTCAGCTCAAGTCATGATCTCAGTCACGGTCATGAGATCAACCCCCCAGGTTGGACTCTGCGCTGAGCGAGGAGCCTGCTTTAGATCCTCTCTCTGTCTTCCTCCATCCCCCCCACCCCACTCTCTCTCTCCTTAAAAAACAAAGAGAAAAAGAATTACGATTTTATCAATTTTCTGTAAACTACAGAATTATAAAGTAGCTCAAAGACAATGAAAAGTAGAGATGATAGAATTAAAGATTCTAGAAGGATAGACTAGACATACATGCCTTGTTTTCAACTGAAAATACACAGTAATCTTTGGGTCTACTAGAATTCTTTCATAATTTTCCATTCAATTCACATTTTACAGATTAAGAAACTGAATAGAGAAAGGTAATAGCCTAACCTGGATCCCTGAGTGACAGAGCATGAATGTGAACAAAGATCAGATTCCAGGGAACTTCTCTTAACCTATAGAGCAGAAGTTCTTACCTGGTGGTAGTATATGTCTCTGGATATTTGGCAATGCCTAAAGACATTTTGGCTGTCACAATTTGAGAGTATTTCTGACTTCTGAAGGGTAGAAACTGGGGTTGCTGCTGAACATCGTACAATGCAAAGGACAGCCCCCACAACAAAGAAACCACCTTTTTTTGAAAAGTTTCCACTCTTAAAAGTTGATATCTCCTTGGACAATGACAGGGTATAAACCACGCAGAACCCACATGCCCAGGTCACTATAAAAAGCAAAAAGCAGGGGCTCCTGGGTGGCTCAGTGGGTTAAAGCCTCTGCCTTTGGCTCAGGTCATGATCCTAGGGTCCTGGGATCGAGCCCCACATCGGGCTCTCTGCTCAGCAGGGAGCCTGCTTCCCTCCTCCACTGCCTGCCTCTCTGTCTGTCAAATAAATAAATGAAATCTTTTAAAAAAAAAAAAAAAGCAAAAAGCACACTTTTCAGAAACACGTCTACTTAAGAATCTTCCACTACACTAGCATGTAAATCATTAAAGAATTGAAAGGGCTAAGAACAACTGGTAAAATACAATGAGAACTTGTGATAATTGGCACAGTCCATTGATTAATATGACAGTAGTATTTATTCAACTTTCCCACAGGCACTCTTTAAGGTATAGGGGGTCATGCCGAGGAAAGTATTCAATTGGCAACATTATCATGAAACTTATTTGCATTTGGAAATAAAAGAAAATTAGTAGAACATATTTCAGCATCAGATACAGAATCAGTTAGATTCTGACATGTATCTAACCAATTTTCTTTTAATAGCTACCGTGTGCTAGATGTAAGCTAGGTGCTAGGGACGTAAGAAGATAGAAGCTTATGAGCTAGTGGAGAAGATGAACATGCACACAACAGATTATAATGCAGCATGATCGTTCCATGATCCTAAGGGAAAGCTAGCTTAAGACTGCAAAGAGGAGGGAAGAAAGACAACACAGAAAACTCAAGCTGATTCTGGAGGGGATGGACTTGGAGAACAAGAAAGAGGGAGGGGAAATTCTGGGCAGATGGAGTTGCACTGTTCAGAGGCATAAACATGACAGAGACTGGTGTATTCTGAGAGTATAAATGGAAGGGTGGTAAGGGCAAGGTGATTCATGTAAGATGACATGACAACAGACAGGTAGTGGGGGGCCTGACCAGGCAGAGTCTCCCCTCTGAGTTGTTTCCACTGTTTTGGCTTTAAGGAATAAAGCTGCTATGAATATAGCACAAGTCTTTTGTGAACATATTTTTTAAAATTTCTCTTGGATAAACACTCAGGAGTACAACTGGTGTACACAGCATAGACATGTATTTCACTTACTTGTGGAACATAAGGAATAACATGGAGGACATTGGGAGAAGAAGAGGAGAAGTGAGTTGGGGGAAATCGGAGGGGGAGATGACACATGAAAGACCTGTGGACTCTGAGAAACAAACTGAGGGTTTTTGGAGGGGAGGGGGTTGGGGGGTGTTAGGTGAGCCTGGTGGTCGGTATTATGGAGGCCACGTATTGCATGGAACACTGGGTGTGGTGCATAAACAATGAATCTTGGAACACTGAAAAAATAATTAAATTAAGAAGAAGAAGAAAAAAAAAAGAAATACCATACAATTTTTCAGAGTAATTGTACTGTTCTCTATTCTCACCAGCAGCGATGAGAATTCCTGCTACTCCACATCCTTGCCAATCCTGGACGTTGTCAATCTTTTAAATCTTAGCTTGTTTTAGGGACTACGTTGTGCTATATCACTGATTTGACTTGGCTTTTGATAATTAATGATTTTGAGCATATTTTATTTTATTTATTTTTTTAAAGATTTTTAAAGTTCACTTATTTGTCAGAGAGAGAGAGAGTGAGAGTGAGAGTGAGAGAGAGCACAAGCAGGGGGCAGAGGGAGAAGGCTCCTCGCTGAGCAAGGAGCAAGGACCTGGAACCAGGGGCTTGGGGCTTGATCCCACAACCCTGAGATCATGACCCAAGCTGAAGGCAGACGCTTAACAGACCGAGCCACCCAGGCATCCCGATGTTGAGCGTATTTTAATACTTATTGGCTACTTATAAGTAAGTCTTCCTTTGTGACATGTCCAAGTCTTTTGCCCATTCTTTAAGTGTGTTGTCTTTTTATTATTATGTTGTAGATATGCTTGATGTGTTCTGGAGGTAAGTCTTCAGCCACATACATGTGTTGTGAAATTTTTTTCCCCACTCTGTAAACTATTCATTTTAACAATGTTTTTTGATAAGCAGAGTTTTTTTTTTAATTTGTTAAATTCCAATTTATTGATATTTCTCTTTTACAATGAGTGCTTTCTCTGGAGTCTAAGAAATCTTTGCCTACCCATCACTGCAAAGATTTTCCCTTATATATTTAAGCCTATGATGCATCTTTTTTTTTTTTTTTAAGATTTTACTTATTTATTTGACAGACAGAGATCACAGGCAGGCAGAAAGGCAGGCGCAGAGAGAGGAAGGGAAGCAGGCTCCCTGCCAGGACCCTGGGATCATGACTTCAGCCGAAGGCAGAGGCTTTAACTCACTGAGCCGCCCAGGCACCCCCATATGATGCATCTTGAATTAATTTTTTGTATATGATGTGAGACAGAGGTCCAGTTTCATCCTTTGGCATATATAGGTATCCAATTTTCACTAGCAGAACCATCCCTCTAACCCCAATGAATTTCTTTCGCTCCTTTGTTGAAAATCATTTTACCCTGTAATTGTTAGTCTACTTCTGAACTTCTCTCTTGCGTTCTGCTGATTTATCTAAACTTTACTCAATATCAGTCCATTTCAATTATTATAGCTTTAAAGTAAGTCTTGAAATAAAAACCCAGTAGATTAAGTCTTCCAGCTTTGTTCTTTCTCTCTCCCTTACCCCTTCCAAAGTTTTGTTGGCTATTTTAGGTCCTTTGGTTTCCCATTTATTTTTCAACTAATTAATTAATCAATCAGTTAATTAGTTAATTGAAGAAAGAGAGAGAGCACACATGAGTGGGCAGGGGAGGACAGAGGGAGAGAGAGAGAATCTTAAGCAGGTTCCATGCCCAGCATGGAGCCCAATGTGCGGCTCGATCTCATGACCTGAGTCAAAATCAAGAGTCAGATGCTTAACTGGCTGAGCCACCCAGGCACCCCCATATATATTTTAAAGATTCTATTTATTTATTTTAGAGAGAGAGGGAAAGAGAGTGTGGGGGGGAGGGGGAGAGGAAGAGAGAGAATCTCAAGCAATTCCACATGGAGCATGGAGCCTGATGCAGGGCTCAAGCCCTTATGGGTTATCCCTGTGATCATGACCTGCATTGAAACCAAGAATCAAATGCTTAATTGACTGAGCTACCCAGGCATATCACCCATATATATTTTAGAATTAGCATGCCAATTTCTACAAAAAAGCCCTTTGGGATTTTGAATTGAACTCAATCTATAGATCATTGTGGGGAGAAGTAACATCTTGACAATATTGAATGTACCAATCCCTGAACATGTTTATTTCTATTTACTTAGGCCTTCCCCCCGCCCAATTTTATCAGCAGTATTGTATATTTTTTTCAGCATAGAAATCTTATACTTCTTTTATTAAATTATCTCTAAATGTTTACAATGTTTTTGGATGCTGTTATAAATTTTATTTTCCAATCTTATTTAATTAAAAAATGAAAAAAATCCTTATTGTTTTCTCATTGTGGAAAAAATAAAGATATAGAGAAGAAAGTATCAGTTATAATACGGCCACACAAAGATAATTATTATTAGCATCTTGGTGCATATTCAATAACCTTATTTTGCTGATTAGCATCTTGGTGCATATATCAATAATCTTATAATACCTACTTACGCATATTTTAAAAATTAAATAGTGAGTGTGTTTTTTAGAAATAAAAATCAAATCAGACCAACACCAGTACAAACCAAGAGGAATTCTGAAAGGTGGCCCTAGACCTACATTAGGTTGTCTTTTAAAAATCTTTATATCCATTCATTGTTTGGAAATCCAGAACACATTTTCCCCAAAGAAACAATGTGTAAATGATAGATAATCAATTCAGACCCCCCCAAAAAAGGGCAAATAAACCCATTCTTAACTCATAGTGGCTTTTAGCCCTCTGATCTGAGCCCATTTCTAAACTCTTTTAAGGTAGCACTAACCCCACACCTTCATTCCCTATAAGCTATGAATCTCCTAAATACCTGTAAGGAGAGAGACACAGGATGGAGCCGATGGACAACGCTGAGGAAGCTTTGCAAGAGCAGGAGATCAGAGTTATGCAAGGAGTCCTGTACCAACAATGACTCTGAGGCCCCTGGGTATATAAGCTGCAGAAGACAGGTGGGCTCTAGCAGCGGGAGAACTGGGTAGTAGTAGAACTTTATCCATATAAATCATCCCCAAAATAATTCTACTGAGGCTGAAATTCAGGAGGTCCAATCTCAGGTTGTCATGTCATCCAAGAAACACGTCCCAGTGATAAAGAAAATCTCCAAATAATTTAAATATTGCCTCTCTCAAGGACTGTGCTGTCCATACATAGATAGAGAACTATCTTGTCTAATCTTTTGCTTTCCTGTTGGCTTCATCCTATAGCTTTTCCAGAATTATCTTTTCTAGGTAATGTAAAACTATTTTCCTAGCCATAAAATTTTTTCTTCTTCTCCAACACCCTTTCTTCCAGGTCTGCATTCCCTGAACCAAAGAACATCTTGGCAATGGCAGAATATTCTCTGAACAGACAGGGGCAAGGAAAATGCTGGAAAGGCCTCCACATGATAGCCTATATTGCATCTCGCTGAACAGAAGTTTTCTACATTAGGAAGATCCTGTGTCACTGGAAAGATTTCTGGGAAGTCCTAGAGTCTAGGAAAAGATAAGACACATGTACAACGATGGGTTTTTATTCTTACGTGTAAAGATAATAGAAGGTACTCTAAAAGCAAGTCCTTTTCAGGAACTTTTCATCCTACTCCCTTTGAGCCTCCATTTTGTTTAACCACCCGCCACATTGGCTCAACCTTGTTCTCAAGGAGGGCCTAGGTCTGGAATTCCTGAGGACTCACACAGACACAGGTCAGGGGGGAGCTGCTTTAGCAGTGCAAAATAGGGAAGCTGGCACAGTGGCCGTCCACACTGTGTTGATCTTTGGTCTGATACTTGTTTTTAGTTTCACTTTCTTTTAATTATGGTCTCTTTATATCTGACCTGAACAGCACTATTCTTCTGGTTTGTTAGTTAATTTTAAGGATAACAGCATATCACCATTAGAGTGGCTTCTCAGGTCACAGTGTATTGCAGAGAACAGATTGTTAATTAAATGGTAATGTTTTCTGAATTTTGAAGTAATTCCTAAAGTTAATAGTTATTAGTTACCTTGAAAATGTAAAAAAAAAAAAAAAATCAGTATATAATTAGTAAGCTGCCCTCCAAGAAGCAGATCACATCACACTCTGTTCAAAAGGAACAGCTTTGCTGACGAGGCACTGACATAGTTAAGAGAAACCATGAATCACGAGGGGCCAGGAAAATGGTGCTGCCCAGCTCACATTCAGAGGCAGCATAATTTATGAAGCACTGAGGACAGTGGGAGGTAGGCTGTCAGAAATGCTAAGTTCTCTGCGGAATTATTACATTCCCTTTGAAAGATTCGATGTCATTGAAACGAGGTAATCTGGGGAAGCTCGGAGGTTCTATGCAATTGGGAAAAGTGCAAAGATACTTGGAAATGAAGCCAAATTTCTTCAGCCTTTTTCCCACTGGAAATCAGACCCAAGGTCTTATGAAAACAGACTTTCTTTTCAAGCATCAGGAGGAAACACTGCAAAAAAGATGCCCATGGCACTTGGAAACTTCTGGATTCACCAATACCAGAGCAGTCAGAAATTGAGTCAACTCTGCCTTAAGATCTGTTTTCTTATCCCTCGGCACACTCTTTTTAATTATTTAAGATCAGATATTGTCTCTTTGTTCAAGGGAAAGAGACAATGGAAAACATAACAATATACAACAATGTTGATGACTTGAACACACTACGTACAAGTTATTACATTTATTATCTCTTTTGATAAGTAACAATTTCTAATATCACTTCACTGCTTAAGACAGCATTAAGTGCTTTTCATGGGTTATTTTATTTTATCCTGCCATAAAAATAAGCACCCCTTCAATTTAGAAATAGAGAAACTGAGGCTGAGAGAAGCCAAGCAACTTGCCCAAGATAACACAATTTATCAGTGGTGGAGCTTATATTCCAGTCATTTCCTTCAGCTTTTTTAAAGGTATCAAGTTTTAATCTAATAAAAAGATTAAAATGACTAAATCTACTTGACATTTTGGAACGGAATATGATTCACCTTGAAGAAGAGCACTCTGGATTTTGGCATAACAGACTGGCTATTTCTTTTTGTCAAATCATTTTTAATACAACTCCTGTCTGGTCCATAATGGCTCTGTGGCATGTACTCTCTGAATATAGATGAAATCACTCCAGTGTTAACACCTCAGTAGAATGTTCCTTCAATAAGACAAAGTTTATTCAACTTTGGGAAGTGGTATTTGCAAACTATTCCAAAAGCCCCTCACACTACATTCAGACCCTCTTTCCTCCCTACCTGTTCATATACTTAGCTTATCCATTAGGAAGGACCTGGATCATAAAGAGACTTCTTTTAATGGGTTGTATTATTTTCTGTCAAGCAGCCATTTATTTCCTTGGAGGTCCATTGTACCTACTATCCATTTCCATGGGAGTAGGTAGTCCTGTTTCTGAGGTATTTATATGAAATTTTATAACAGTTTCTATGGCAACAGAGGATGAGAACATTACCTCAAGCCATTTAAAATGATAACTCACCAAAATTAA
This sequence comes from Enhydra lutris kenyoni, assembly GCF_002288905.1. Classification (NCBI taxonomy): domain Eukaryota; kingdom Metazoa; phylum Chordata; class Mammalia; order Carnivora; family Mustelidae; genus Enhydra; species Enhydra lutris. Next base: position 7,659,226 of record NW_019154103.1, on the reverse strand, counting down.
GTGTGTACAATTTAGTTTGCTACCTGGCTATTGAAAGGTCTAAGGTAACTTGGTTGGCAGTTTGAAGAAACCTTTTATTCCTCACTCCTTTGCATCAGGTACGCTACCTGGTCAGAAAACTGATTTCCAGAAACTTGAATGGCCACCGAGCAATTTTAGCAACAGTTTCAGCTAAACCTTTGTTGTAAACAATGCCATTTCCTAGGGGCAGAGAGATTGGACTTCAGAATGAACTACCCAGCCCACAGGCAAGCTTAGTACAGCAAGCAGGTCTGCTTTCCAGGCTAGGAGTTAAGCTTTTCTCTCCTGAATCAAGTATCAGAAATAAGTCCTTCCCATGGGACACCTGAGTGGCTCAGTCTGTTAGGTGGCTGCCTTGAGGTCATGATCCCAGCATCCTGGAATTGAGCCCCAGGCCCGTCTCTCTGCTCAGCCTGGAGCCTGCCTCTCCCTCTCTCTCTGCCTGCCACTCCCCCGTTTGTGTCTGCTCTCTCTCTCTCCATCAAATAAATAAATAAAATATTTTTAAAAAATAAACCTTTCCCATTTATCTATGATATAAGAATAAATAGAAGTCCCTCACAAGGAAAGCCTTTTGATTCAGTTCAGTTCAACAGATGGTTATGGGGGTGTAGTGTGGCATCATGGAAAGACAGCAGGCTGGGGGCCCACCAAAACTGGATTCAAATCCTTTAGTTGTGGAGCCCTGAGAAAATTACATACTTACTTCAAGGTTCTTTCTTCACCTGGAAATTAAAGACAATAATGCTTCCATTGGAGGGTGTTTTAAGGATTAGAAATAACGTCTAATCTGGGACTCTATGTTCCTATCTTGGGGAAGAAAAAGACACGAGAAGCAGGTAGAAATAAATCATATCCTTTACTTGGGTTTCTCAGAGCACAACAGAGGAGGTGTTATTTGTAATCTACCCCAGTATTCTCTATATTAACCTCTCACCCATTCTTATCCCCAAAGTCCTCCCTTCATAGGGCTATCCTTTCTTTCTCTCCCCCTTTCTCCTACCTCATTGGTTCTGTCTTTCTGGCTCCAGTCTCTCAATTCCATATCACAAATGTCCAAGAATCTGGCAGCAAACTCTGATTCCCCTTAGAGGGCAGATAATAAAAGCTATAGAACAAAAGCCAAAATTCTTTTTAGATGGCAGGAGGGGTATATAGCAAGGGTTATGAACACATACTATAAGGAGATTTGCTCTGATTATATATATGCATACAAATATATGTATGTGTATATACATACACACACATATATACACACATATTACACACACACACATACGTCATATATAACATTCACTCAATGCCTGGAACCTAGTAGTTGCTCAGTAAAAAATTTTAAATTAGTGAGCATCTACAATATGCCAGATACTTATCTCATGCCCTTGGGGGTTCGAGCCCAGTTACAAGTAAGATCAGATTCCTGCTTCAAGGAGTTCATAGTGAAGAAGTTATTCTTGAGTTTAGGTATCTGTTTAAAGCATCTACATTATATTAAAACAATGAACATGTGTGTATTCAGTTATTTCCATCAAATATCTTAGGTGTAATAAAACACTGACATAGTATAAATGACAAATTAATATATTAGTTGTACTCCAGGGAACTAATTTCAAAATGACCAGGCAACATTTCTTAAAAAACAAATAAACAACCCCCCCACCACCAAAATAACTCACTCAAAACAAGTTATTTAATATATACATTTATTGGTTTTATAGTTAGCAACAAATGTTAGTTGTGGGTTATATGATAATTGAAGTCCTATCAATGTATGTTAATTGTGTCATTGTTTTTTATCAATTAATCTATTCTTGGATTAGAATGAAAAACACTGATATTTCATCCATTAATTCCTTGTTTCTTTCCTCTTTTATTTTTCTTAAACTTAATTTCATTTTTTCAGTGTTCTTTCCTCTTTATAACTGTTACCCTATTCTAGCCCTAAACGGATTGTGGAGTCTGAAATCACCTACATATTAACTGTATTTTGGTGGCAAATTATTTAACCTGATCTGTTAAATGGGATTAAATTTAATAGTATCTCATGACATTGTTATAAAGATTAAATGAAATAAGGTATGTTTGGCACCTAACATAAGCCTGGCATACTATGCCAACACTTAACAAATGGTTGTTATTATTAGTCATTATTATCATTATTATTATTATTGCTGTCATACTAATTTATCATAGAAGCTGGCCTCTCTGAGGTGCAAACAGGAAGAGCATTATTTTAAAATTTCATTGCCTTCAAACATGTCTATCTTATCTCCCTTTCCTGCCCCTGGATGATACTTCAGGCAGATTTTGTGTACTTTCTTGTTATTTTAGGATATTAGACAATAGTCTCATTTTCAGAATAGTCCAATCTAAATCAAAACTTCCATTTCCCATCCAGTTTAAGGCTTCTCCCCTCTCTCCAGCTCAGGCCTAACCAGGGAGTCCTCAGGTCAGTAGTGGGAGCACAACAGAGTCTGTTCCTTGGTGCCCTTGCTTTACTTTCTCTGTTACCTGCTTCAGGCTCCTTCAGGACCTGTCTGGAGGAGATAGGTTAAGGGGATGGAGAGGAGATGGTAGCTTCTGCTGCTAGTACTTCTTTCTTGGTTCTCTCTTGAGGTACTCTCTCAAATGGCCTCAGTCCTAGCAACTATCCAGTGCTGGCCCTGTCTTTCATGGAGTATTTTTGTGGGTTCTTCTGCAACTGTCACCCCTCTACCTCCCTGATGTCAAGAATGTCAAACACCGGGTGCCTGAAGGCTCAGTGGGTTAAATAAAACCTCTGTCTTCGGCTCAGGTCATGATCTCAGGGTCCTGGGATTGAGCCCCACATCAGGCTCTCAGCTCAGCAGGGAGCCTGCTACCTCCTCTCTCTCTGACTGCCTCTCTGCCTACTTGTGATCTCTGTGTGTCAAATAAATAAATAAAATCTTAAAAAAAAAAAAAAAAAGGAATGTCAAACACCGTTCTGTTCTCCCAAAAAAGTGATACTCTGGCCCAGCATGCAGCCATGGAACTCAGCTATCTCTCATGCTGTATATTTGGCTTGTGGGAAATTCACCCCACTTTTCTGGTCAAATTCCAGAAGGAGGGGCTCTCCCATTGCTTTTCTCTCTGTCCCTGTCCACCTCCAGGTGAGAGTCAGGCATCAGCCCCTCTGTTTCCCAAACTCCAGAAAACATGGATTTGAGAAGAGAGAAAATTTGCGAATTTTTACTTCCCAGACTCTTCTCTTTAATGATTCACTAACTTCTCTTATATAAGATGGGGTCATGATAGAATGAGCAAAGAACCAGTTAGCAAATCATGCATGGGTGTGTTTAGCAACTTTCTTTAGAATGTGTGGACTCCTATTTCCTATTGTCCTCAGCTGTGGTTCTTTGGCGGAAACCCTGAGACAACAGGAAAAGTCCCATCTAGCATCCTGTTACATTTTTATTATGCCTGAACTTTTACAACAGTCTCTTAATTGGTTTTCCTGCTGCCTATTGCCCACTGTTTCATTCTATCCCATACCTAACAGATAGATTAATCTTTCTAAAAAAAAAAAAAAAAAAAAAAAAAAAACCACTGATTCCTGTCATATTTTTCTTTCTTTTTTTTTTTTTTAAAGATTTTATTTATTTGACAGAGAGAGATCACAAGTGGGCAGAGAGGCAGGCAGAGAGAGAGAGAGAGGAGGAAGCAGGCTCCCCGCAGAGCAGAGAGCCCGATGCGGGACTCGATCCCAGGACCCCGAGATCATGACCTGAGCTGAAGGCAGAGGCTTAAGCACTGAGCCACCCAGGTGTCCCCCCTGTCATATTTTCTTTTCAGTCCATCTCTGTAGCTGGCACAAGTTGGTTACCATCCCATCAGCCCCTTCAAAAATAAAAGAAAAAGCTTAGAGTCTCTAAACTGAATGTAGTCCCAGATGAATAATCCAGATACTAGAACAGTAAAATTTCTGGGAGTCCCAAAAGCTCTTGTGATACTGGTTTGTTTGTAACTACTTATTATGTCAAATAAGCTCCCAGGCTACAAACATAAATTCTACGAATCAGTGAGGTATTTACAGAAGTTTGGAACTCAGAGAACATCTAACTCAACTTTCCTGACAAAATGGTGACTCATAGAGGTTCTGACTTCTCAAAGTCATCAGGTCATTGGAGGGACTACAATCAGTACCCAGGTCTCCTGATTCCTAGAGTTGGGCTGATTTTGCCATCCCAGGTGACACCGTGCCACTTTGTTTCATTTCTTTGTAAAGCACTGTCCAATCACTTCCTGTATTGTAGAAGGTAGCCCACCAATACTGGAAAGGGAATGTTCTTTCTAAAATTAGTATTAAAGTTTTCTCTAATAGCATGAAGGAAGAAGACAATAATTACTGTTAAAAATAACCAAAATGTAGGTGTCTGGGTGGTTCAGTCAGTTGAGTGCTGACTCTTAATTTCAGCTTGGGTCATGAACTCAGGGCTGTGGGATCGAGCCCCACATCAGACTCCACATTGGGTGTAAAGCTTGCTTAAAACCCCTTCTCCCCATCTCCCTCTGCCCTTCCCTCTCTTTGTCACTGGAATCAAACAAAAACAAAAACAAAAAACTAAAATGGACTGCAGACACAGAATTTGTCACAAAAGATGCTGATGGATCTTTTTGGTAATGAACGGGAAGGCCGAGGACACATCCTGAATGAGAAAGGCTGAACCAAACAAGCCAAATTGCTTTAAATAATATAGTAACAGGAATTTTCCATTTCCAGTGAGGATTGGGAGGGAGGTATTTTGGCAGGCCCAGGACTTGAAGAAGAGAGAAAAGGAGGGAAAAAACGTCCCCAGAGATGGGGAGAAGGGGCAGACCAGAAGAGAAAATGGCTAAAAAGAAACTCTCTATGGTCAAAAACTTGAGAAGCAAAGAAGTTCAATATTCAAATTTAAGTGTTTTTCTACACTGTAGTGTGATCACCCATTGCTGTCCACAAATCTTGAGTAAAAGTCGATTATACACACAGTGAGTATTAGAGTTGCTTTAAGAAACAAAGGATGAGGCCATTTGCCTATGCCTAGGCAGAGAAGAGTGGGGAGAATTTAAAAAAAAACATGGGAGGTCCTAACTGCTACATTTCTGGCCTAACCAGAATAATAACTCCCCAAAGATGTCTGTGTCCAAATCCTAGGAACCTGTGAATATTTTACTCTAAGGAGAATTAAAGTGGTTGCTAATTAGCATATAGGGAGATTCTCCTGGATTAGTCCAATGGCCCAAATATAATTATAAGCGTCCTGAAAAGTTGGAAAAAGAGGCAGAGAGGGTCAAGTGATGCAATGAGAAGGACTCCATCTACCATTGCTATTTTTGAAGACAGAGGAAGGGGTTATAAGCTAAGGAATGTGAGTAGCCTCTAGAAGCTGGAGAAGACGAGGAAATAGACCCTTCCCTCAAGCCTCTAGAGAAGAATGTAGCCCGGCTGACACCTTGATTTTAGCCCCTTGAGACTTATGTTAGGCTTTTAACCTACAGAACTGTCAGATAATAAATTTCCATTTTTTTTAGGCCACTAAATTTGTGGTAATGTTTTACAGCAGCAATAGAAAACTAATTATCGTTGCCTAATTTGGATTTGATAAGAATCTTAATAGTTATATTTAATCCAAATGTTTCTAAGTCCTTCAGCTTTCTGGGTTCAACCTTGTGAAAGCACAGAACTGGCCCCAATATAACCAAAGATTTCCAAAGTGCTAAGTGGTTACGGTTCTACTTGTGGTTGTCCCAGGCTGCTTTTAACCAATCAAAGCTCTTGATTATTTCCGGAACTGTTTCCACTTGATTTACACTGGCACTCAAGTCCCTATATAGGCTCGCCCCAACCTGCCTTTCCCTCTTCATCGGACACTACTTCTCATCACAAATCCTGAACTGCCACCGAACACTATCAGGCTCCTCATGCTGCCACAAACATGCTCTTCTTTACTTTTGCTGGTGCTCTCTTGTCACCCGGAAAGCTCTAACTCCTCTTGCCCGCATCCCAGTCCTGATAATAATCTTCTTGCCCTTCCAGACGTCGACAAATTCCCAAAGCTTCCCAGGTCAGCGCTCCTCAGAACTTCCTCAGCTTTACATTCTTCGCTCTCTTATGACCATCTGTGATAGTTTAATACTTGCAGACTGGTCATTGGAATCTCTTTATCATTGTGCTGACTGGAGGCTCCTTGAGACCACTGATGTGTCTTGCTTATCCACATCCTCCACAGGGCTGAGCACAGTGCTTTCCAGATTGAGATGCTCAATACCTGTTTGCTAAATGGGGTCATGAGGGTATTTTGGTCTAAACAGCTTATTTAAAGTGGAACTCATTATAGTTCACACTGTCAACACTTACAAACATACCTTTTATATCTTCTTTTCTTTTTTTTTCTGAATGCCATGGTACCTAGTTCAAAAAGGAACGTGCATAGAAGGTGAATACATATCTCGGTGTGCCTGGGATAGCCCCAGTTTACATCTGTTGTCCTCACATGGTTATTACAGTGCCCCTTTCACTCCAAAAGTGTCCCTGTATGGATGATACATTGGATGCTTATCTGACGGTTGGGAGAACATAGGCACTAAGCCTCTGGCTTTCATCCTTTCCTGAACTTGATAACTGGAAAGTAGTTGCTTCTGCTAGGTGTCCTCTTTGCTCAGCATACCTCTCCTTTCTGTTTTCTCCTGCCATGGCAGCCATTAATTCTTCCCCCAGTCTCATCCCTGCTTTTTACCCTGGGTTTGGTCCAGGTAAGCGTCTGCAGCAGCAGGATTTGAGGAAGAAGAAAGGGTAAGGCAGGATAAATTTCCAAGTTAACTGCTCCCTTGTTATTCTCATCATTCGTATGCCTCCAACCCCATCATCCTGATCTCATCTCAGTGTTCCCAGGCATCATCCCTATCCTTTTTCTGTTCCTTATCCTTCAGTGTCTGACCCTGCTTTATGTCCCAGCATCCATGACTGATTTTAGCTCCAGGCTGATAGCACAGGAATGATCACCGGGATCTATCTTATATTCAGGGTGACTCCCAATCTCAAAGTCGCTGAGACGCTCCTTATATCTCAAATCGTAACAATATATTTTCCTATAGCAGCAATGTCCAAAATGTGTTTTGGGGAACTCTAGTTTTGGGTGTTAATATCTGTTACTCAGTGAAAGGGTTTCAAATTCAGAGAAGGTTGATGAATTCTCAATGGAACAATTTTAAGCAGTTTTCTTTCCTGCAGAACTTCTTAAAGCCTTTAATATGCAAATGTATATTATGAATCTCTGAGTGGGATATATGATATGCTGTGTTTCCCAAACTTATTTGGCCTTAGAACTTCTTTCCTTGAAACTTTCTTAAGGGAATATTGTTCTGTGAAATATATTTTGTCTTAAAGGAACATACTTAACTCTTGTGGGTTAGGACAGGTTCTTGTGAAATGACACAGAGGTCTATGGAACACAGGCATTGTTGTTCCAATGGGACAATGCATTCTAAGTTCTACAACTACATTTTTGGAAGACAGCCAGTTATGAAGTGGACAACAGCATATAAGAGCCTTCCAGCTATGAACCGTGTGACTGTCCAGAAAACAGAGGCAGATGACACGTAGAAGGCATCTGGGATCATAGGTCAGAAGAGCTGGTATCTAGTTTCAACTTTACCACTATTGGCTGGGTATTTCTGGGCAACATTTAACATTGTGCCCTCAGTCTCTTCACCTATAAAATGGAATGATTAATGGCGGTGTTAAAATAAATATAAATAACACCTATTAACATATCTCGCAGGAATTTTAGGAGGATCTAATGATATGATGGCACAAAAACATTTTGAAAACAGTAGGCTTTCTTTTTTTTTTTAAGATTTTATTTATTTATTTGACAGAAAGAGAGAGATCATAAGTAGGCAGAGAGGCAGGCAGAGAGAGAGGGGGGAAGCAGGTTCCCTGCTGAGCAGAGAGCCCGATGTGGGGCTTGATCCCAGGACCCTGAGATCATGACCTGAGCCAAAGGCAAAATTGCCTAACCCACTAAGCCACCCAGGTTCCCCAACAGTAGGCTTTTCTTACTAAGTATATACTAAAACCATACTAGTGCTTAAGTAACTTTGTTTTACAATAGGGGCAAAGTACACAAACCCAGAGATAACCTGCAAACCTTTTTTTTCCCCTCCCCCAAACACGTCAAACCAAATTATTCTCTCCAACACTGGTAATAACAAATAATTCATAGATTTTAATTTCACTTTTTTCTCTTTCTATATGTCTCTGGTGAAGGGAAGTACAGTGGCCAATACAAAAATGAAAATCAAGGAAGAAAAGTTGAAGTCCTCCATTTAATAAACTGCATCATCAAGATAAGATAGATCACATTTGAGTTTTAAGTGAGGTCTGACTGACTTGGAAACAATGTAACTGGGGCAAAGACCATCCCCAGATTTCAGGCAACTTTGGATCCAAAGTTAATAGTTATCACTTAACATTCCCATTGGTAAAAACTAAGAGCATGCATCTGTTGACAAAGCCTAAAATGTCATTTGTGACACCATGAATGAACCATTTCATAAAAAAGCAGGAAATACTTGTTACCACACTTCTCCCTTGTTTCCCTCAAGTGGCATGGCAGAACTTGTCATTGGGTCACAGGCAACAGCAACATAGGTCTGTTTCTTGGGCCTCTCAGCTTCAGGACTTAGAGCCATCTATTAAATTATCTCATGGCTTTCTGGGTATTCTTGGGCAATATTCAAACTTTCTGGTTCAGAAACTGACTTAGAGGAGGGGAACTCTGAATAACCTTTTCAAATATAATTTATCTGGAAGATTCTGGTATGGTAAACTTGGGTTAGCAATTAAATTTAATTCCTTGCTCTGTTTGTTTGAAATGGAACTTGTAGCAAAAGTAAATGTGCTGTGCTGACAGATGCATTCTTAAAGTAATCTCCATTGTTTATTACTTTTAGATAGAAATCCTGGATGAATATGGGAAGGTAAATTATAAAGGCAAACATGCATAAGAAAGGGCACTTCCTTATCATCGTCACATATGTATTTATGTTTAGTGGCTACTTGAGGAAGGGGAATCTTTCTGTAGATAACACAAATTAGCATCTAATTTAGAGACACTTTCTTTAAAAATTATCTGGTTGCTTCCTTTTATCAGAAACTGTCTGAATATTCCTTTTTCCTTTTTCTTTACTTTTATCATTTCATGGGAAGAAAGTAACATTTTATAAGCAAGCATGGCTTACATGGAACTCTTTACTGATATTTTATTATATGTTACTCTCTTTATTTGCTGTCTTCTTAAACAAAGCATCTCAAAGAATATTATACAGATTCATCATTAATCTGAATAGATAGTGAGCCACTTGTATGCCATTTGATGGGTATATGTACCCTTCACTGCATCCACAGTGATTCCATGTTACAAAATGCTCATAGAACCCAAGCACCCTCCACTTCTCTGCTTTGGGTTCCACCTTGGCCACTTAGCACATGACACCAGTTTTAGGCATTAGATTGAGTTTGTCAACAGTGAATTAATTAGCACACATTTCATATTGTGGTTAAGGAGGGAGAGCAAAATGAAAGATGGAAACAGGATTGAGAAGAATTGAGGGCAACAGATTATTCTATCTTTCAAAGATAAAGTTCTGTGGAAGGAAGCTTCTTGGGGCTTGTTAGGAATATAAGGCTCTACACATGCGTGGAAGAATGGGGAGCAAAAGGAATTTCAATTACTTTTTCATGAAATCTTACCCAGAGTTGAACAAAGAGAATTCTAAAGCTTTTGCGTATGCGATTTTTGGGGGGTGGGGGAATGAACATCAATGTTTTCCCCCCTTCTCTGGTATTGCTTCCACAAGAAGAATTATTGAAATGGAACTCGTTCAGGTTTTTTATAAATCAAAATGTCAACAAATACAAGCACTAGTCTAGTTACAATAAGAGATCGTAGTTTACAGAATAAAACTAACCCTGTTTCTTTCTTTTTTTTTTTTTTTACCCGTACAAAGAACACATTGTTTATTCTTGTGTAAAAACATCATGTAAAGAAGCTCTTGACCTGTCAGGTAGTCTGTTTTTATTTAGTAGTTTCATAACTCAATTATCATGTTCCCCTCTGCCTAATAATTAGCATATGCATAGTAACAAGGCTTGAAACCTGTTCTTTTCCCCACTGTGTGACAGTTAAATTTCCAAGGTGTTTGGAGAACGGTTGCGCCTGTGTAGGTGAGTTGCCTTTCCCTGCTGCTCTGGCAGCTTGCCCCTGTGTAGTGTTGAGGGTCAGCTTTTGGAGAAAGTCCCAGCCAGAGGCCTGAGCAGGGACTTCCTGCCATCTGGAACAGTCTGGAGCACAATGAAAGATGTCAGCAAGAAGTACTCAAATGACTCCCCACCAGTTCCCTGGGGATGAACAGTATTTCCCCCAGTTCCATGATTGGGGAAATTTAACCGTCACTACCAGTAATTTGATGCGCAAATTTTGAGTTCTGTATTTGGTTGCCTTCCATGCTCTGGTTTTTGTGGCTGCTTATCACCTTTTGGACATTTTTTTCTACGTTTGAGGAATTCCCCATAGCATGAGTCCTGCTTCCCCATCACATAAGCCCTAATGCATTTTCCCAGCTTCTTTTATAACAAGGTTGCACAATTGTGACCTAGGCGCAGGTCAGTCACCTTGCTTGTAGGAGAATTGTTTCAGAAGAGCACAATGAGAGGAAGTAAGTACCTAACGGAATACATTTTCTGGCAAAAGTGGCAGTGGAGGCTTCTGGCTTTGGAGGGAAGACAGTGATGGAGGTTCTGGCACCCAGGGTCCAGTTGTAACAGTGAACACTGAGATGATGGGGTTAGGGCCACAGAGGTCCTATATGGCAACTGTGATGGATGTAGTGCCTAAGACCAAGACCTTTTTTGCAATAAATTAAAAAAAAATTTAAAGGCATCTAATATACTTTTTCATTAGACATACACATTCTGAAAATCAAGGCATTTAACTTTATTTGCTGGATTGTTTTAAAGTTATGACAACTTTTAGGAATGACAAATTTTAGGTGCATTATTTTCCCTAGGCAAGTAATACAGTTTGTGAGAAATAAACTCAAAGACCAAGGGGCTTGTGGGAAACTGGTGAGGCACAGTTACTCTACATATGTTTTGGGGGCATATTCGGGTTTATATTTAGTTTGGATATTGTCATTTACCCATATCAGAGCTTCTTTCTCCCTCTTTCTCAACCCATTTCTCAGATCTATATTATTGCACTAGTCTGATTTTACCTAGGGTTGGATGGACCGAAGTTCTCCAGAGAACTCCTGGCATTTAGGCAGGAATGCAAAACCCCATTAGTTGGGGGTAGGTAGAGGAGTTACAATGGGACTACAATAAAGTTCCTAGTGTGAAAGAGCAGAAAAACCCATCCAAATCAGTGAAAAATAGATTTTTTGAAGTAAAGGCTATTTATTATTTATTTTCTAAATAACTTACAAAATACAAGAAAAAAAGATATTTTTAAAGAATATGTCAATTAGTTTAAAAAATATAAGTCATTATTCGCCCATGGTTATGGGTCTTAACCACAGTTTACATTACGGAAATAATAGGTGGACCCAAAATTTGAAGATGTGTTTGGGGAATATTAGTAGGCTCCTTTTTTTACAGGGAAACAATCATTATAAAATAGTTTCTCAACCAGAATGACACACTACAACTGTATTACTGCAACATAACAAATTTATGGAATCTAAATCAGTAAGTTTTAACCATAGAGATAAATTCTGAGGGATGAGGAATTTATGAACTCAGTACACCGTGCTAAGTTACAGGAATCACAGTGAAAGATCTTCACTATTTTTTGCCCCTTGCTCTACCATAATGTTGGGAAAAACCAATACTCTATGGGCACCTGAGTGGCACAGTTAGGTTAAGCATCTGACGTCAGCTCAGGTCATGATCTCAGGGTCCTGGAATCCAGACCTGCATTGAGCTCTGTGTGGGGGGGTCTGCACTTAGCAGGGAGTCTGCTTGTCCCTCTCCCTTTCTGCTTGTCCTTCTCCCTCTGTACCTCCACCTGCTTGCGCTCTTTCTTTCCCTCTCAAATAAATAAATCTTAAGAAAAAAAAAAGTAAAAAAAGAAAAAGACTGATATTCTAAACTCCTATGAGCCATTTTTTTCTTTATTCATTCTATTGGTTTTAAAAATTATCTCCCCTTCCATCTTGTACCTTGTGCCATAATTTCTACATAATAGAATTCCTACTATGAGTACTGTTCAATTATCAGTGACCTAAGGAAAGAGAATGTAAATGTTTTGGAAAAGGTTCCTCAAGTAAGTCTGTAACTGAAAGGATGGAGAAAGGAAACCACAGTTGACTTTCATGGTTCAGGAGCACTCCAGGTCAGTTTCTAATGTTCTAGATTCCATGAAGCTATGTGATTGCTTCACAAGTTTTATTAATTCTGTGATTTCCACTATGAATGCAGAAAGGTAGGAGAACAATGTCCTCACATCGATACTATTTTTTCTGCTTTTTTCCTTTTAATTCCCATTGGTTATTGGTAAATAATTTTAAAGTCAGTCTTGAATTCTTTTCTCAACACCATTTCAGTATTTCTACAATTCTGAAACTAGCACTTCAAAGGGTAGGAGATATAAAAGATGTGGTGGTGTTATATAGATAACTCCCAAGTTATCTTGAGAAGTTGGCCTGGTCTGTCTTTGAGTTCCATCCAAACACTGATGTGCAGGTGTGGGATGCAGAGGGCTCTCCTTTCAAAGAAGGACATGCTACCCAGACAAGGGAAGTGTTATCATTTTCAGGGATGCCTCAGCTGCTAAGTGCCACCTCTCCAGAGATCATGTCCTCCCTAAGGCAGATTGGGTGAGGCTTTGTCAGGCCTGCCCTGGGGCTGTCTTCTTTCTTTGTACAATCCTACTTCTTCTTTCCTTTCACAGAGCTGATGACGCCTAGTAAACATACTGTATTTCACACTCAGCTCAGACTCTGCTTTCAGAGAATCTCGCCTTCAACAGCAGGCAAGCCTACAGGATCTGGAGGCTTTTCCAGTCAAAGTCTATATGATCTAAGACAGAATTTTGAAACTTTCCTTATCCCGAATCTACGTATCTTTTTAAAAAATAATTTTTCTTTTGTTTGGTTGTAGTTTTAATTTTTGGTTTATTTTTGTTTGTTGGGGAGTTTTGTTTGTATATTGGGAACAATTCTAGGAAGCTCTTTATTTAAAAACTTGAAAAGAGTAAAATGCTGATTTCCCCGAATAACTTCCATTATTATAGAAACAATATATTCCCACTGAAAAATAAATTTGCTTCTATCACATGAAGTAATTTATAGTTAAAGGACTTGTACATGCACTATAAGGAGTAAACTCTCTTTTTCTATATGAAATCTATGGATATTTAAATCTTCTAAGAAGTTGGTCAAATAGATAATCTTTTGAAGTGGACACATAATTTCCATTTTTCTCCACCTCCAAATGATATATGATTCCTTCTTCTCCATTTCTTTTTTTTTAATTAAATATTTTTATTTATTTATTTGGCAGAGAGAGACAAAGCGGGAGAGGGGACACAAGCAGGGAGAATGGGAAAGGGAGAAGCAGGCTTCCTGCTGAGATGGGAGCCCTATGATGCAGGGCTCGATCCCAGGATCCTGGGATCTTGACCTGAGCCAAAGGCAGACACTTAAGGACTGAGCTGCCCAGGCACCCCCATCTCTTTTCCATTTCTTACTGCATCCAGCTTGGGTCAGTCCTTCATCAGTTCCCACTTGGATCCTTGTTTGTAATAACCCCTCCACCTCCCTGCCTCTATCTACTCTTCCATCTCTTCTTCACAAAACAAGAGTGGTTTTTCTAAATTGCAAATCTGATCAGGTAATTCCTCTGCTTAAAATCCTTCAGTGGCTTCCCATGCTACTCAAGGATTTAAAATCCATTTTTTCCCCATAGTATTCCTACAAAACTCTCCATGAATCAGTCTTTGCTTACTCTCCAGCTTTATCTCCACAACTATCTCCAGTTTTTCCACTTCAGGCAAATTCCTTGTAGCTTCTGAAATGTGTGCAATCTCTCTTCCCTTTCTGCCTTTGTACCTGCAGCTCCCTTTGTTGAAATGTCCATCCTCACTTTTTAAAATTATTATTTTTTTAATTAAGCTTTTTTTTTTTAAGGTCTTTATTTATTTGAGAGAGCGGGCTTGCGCATCCAGTGGGGAGGGGCAGAGGAAGAGAGACAGGCAGACTCCCCAGTGAGCACTGAGCCCCACACAGGGCTGAATCTCACAACATCTGGATCATGACCTGAGCTGAAATAGAGAGTCTGGAATCTTGGGACGCCTGAGGGGCTCAGTTGGTTGAGTGTCCACCTTTGGCTTCAGTCGTGATCCTGGGATTTACGTTGCAATGAAGCCTTGCGTGGGGCTCTGCTTAGTGGGGAGTCTGCTCCCTCTCCCTTTGCCTGCCACTCTACCTGCTTGTGCTCTGTTAAATAAATGGATAAAATGTTTAAAAGAAAAAGAGAGAGAGAGAGAGTTTGGAGCTCAACTAATTGAGCCACCTGGTTGCTCTGAGCTAAACCTTATTCTACAGTCCAGGCTCCATGCAAACAAAAAGCAAGCTCTAGGGAGTAGTTCTCCACGCCCCCAGAGTACCCACTGCCACTAACATCTTTCATAGCACTTAGAAGACCATACTGAAATATAAGACTCCTCTTTAGATTATGAGCTTCTCAAAGGAAGAAACTTTATCTGTAACTCCTCAGCATTTAGCCCAGTACCCAGCTCATGATAAGTCCTTAGTAAAGTTTTGTACTTTTCTTTTATGGTAGCTACTGCTTCTAACAGATTTTTGCATCCCCTCCATTGCTTAGCAAAATGCTGTGTTTGCTCGATACTACATACTGTAGGTGCTCAGTGAATGTTTGTTGAGTGGATAACTATATTGCTGTTGTTTTTAGTATTACCATTCTATCTTCAATAAAAGCTTAAAAGATTCCAATTACCAGAAGTAGCTTAGAAAAACATTTTAAGTGTTGACTGACCAATAGAAGTCTCTGAAGATTTTATTTCACTCTAGAGCAGTTGCCTAAACCATGAACTACAAGCTAATAGTATTCACAGGAGAGAGACTTCGTCTATTTGCCTAGATCGTCTGTGATATTAGCTATGCAAATAAATATTTTGATTGTTCATTTGGGAGAAGAGGATTACTTGATGACTGTCTTGAAGTATATGCAGGCTTATTATGAGGAGGAGGATGACTTAATTTTTTTCCCATTGCCTTGCCGATTCAATGAGGAAAAGTACTTCACATTGTATTAACAGTTAAAGATAAGAATTTCTTTGCTGTGGAATTAAGGGACATTGTGGAAACTCCCTCTTTGCAGATATGACTAAATGACATCAAAATTCTTGTTTTCACCTTTGAATCCATGAAATTTGAAACAATGTCAACATGGTGGCCAACTGCCACCATTACACAGAGGCTATTGAATTAGGCATTACCTTCTCTAGTTGCTAAATTCAGGTAAGAAATAGCAGACACATGCTATCAGTATAGGACCGTTTTGCACTCCGCTAGAGAATCACAGTATTATCCTTGCAGTTATATCTCACTGGGGAGACAAGAACCAGGAAAAGTTAAGTTCTAGTAAAAGGCAGCTTATTCTATGTGATATAAATTATAAGAGCAGAGAATTCAAAGGAGTTAGAGGAGTTGGGAGTAGGGAAAGGCATGCAGGCAAGGGGAACTGCATGTACAAAGTGATACAGTGTTGACAGATGTGCCAGGTATATTTCAGAGGTAACAGACCACGTAGGGCATACACCAACTCTGAGGAAGAAAACATTTATAAACATTCACTAAGCACATATGATATGCCAAGCTCTTTGCTAGACCCAGTACATGCATTTTCTCATTCAGTCCTCATAATAACCCTAACATATAGGAGTAACATGTCAGTGTACAGTTGACAAAACTGAGGCACAGAGAAGTTAAATGACTTGGCTAAGATCCCACAGCTAATGACAGAGCAGGGAATCCAGGTTGTCTGACTTCAGCTACTGGAACTAAAATTTAATTCCAGAAACACTAGTAATCACTTCCCAAAGGCAAAATAAACACTGAGGTAGGAATTGTAAGGCTTGAGAGCAGGGAAATATCTTCTTCAAAAATATATTCATACAAGGCTCAACATGTAGGTATTGTGTAAGCATCTGTGAATGGATAGGCTATTTTCAAGGAGTAAACACTCGTAGGAAAAACAGACAGGCTTAAATAACTATGACATACTGAAGACTGTAGGGACTGATGAATCAGACTGGATAAAAATTGGAGGGGAGAGAAAGTCATCCTATAAGCAGTGAGGAAGCACTGAGGTTTTCGAGCAGGAAAGTGACATAATGAAAGCTTATTACTGAAAACTAATCTGCTGACTGTGTGCCACTTGTTTTCCTTATTGTCAGCAACACTAAGCCACTTGGAACTCCAAGTCAGTCAGATCTGTGGTGATACAAAAGAGGAGAAAATATATCTCTTTCATGTCCTGCTCACCAAAATTGCTAAATTGGTTTAGATGCTGGAACAATAAATTGGAGTAAGAGCAGAAGCCTAAAATCTGAAGGTGTGCTGATGCTCTCTGTCCAATTACTACTGTTTCTAAGAATATAAGGAGCCCTGGGTTGTAGGGGTAGAGGGTTGGAAGGATTGTATGTTGCAAATACCTAAGAGAGATAGGACCTGAAATCATTCACATATGACTGTTTCATTAGAATTATTCATTCATTCATTCATCCATCCATCCATCCATCCATCCATCCATCCATCCAGTCAGTCAATGAATATTTGTTTATTGAGTGCCACTGGGGATCTGGTACTGTTCAAGATCTGAGGACATGGACTATGCAAGCCAATAGAGAATTCAAATCATGAACAGTTTCAGATAGTGACGTGTGATGATAAATAGAATAAAACAGAATAACAGGATGAAGAGTGAAGGAGGATGGGGGAATAAACACTTAGGACTCTTAGGGAGAACTTCTCTGTGGAAATGACATTCCTTCAGACTTGGGCATGAGAAAAAAGACAAACAGCCATGCAAAGAGCAGAAGGAAGAACATTCCAGGCAGAGGAAACAGCCAGGGCAAAGGCCCTGAGGTTGAAAGTTAGAGGAAGACACAGCAAGAATGGTATTTTGCCATTAGTCACATTCAGAACTCTGAAAAGCATATCTGAAATACTTCCTTTTCCAATATTACATCACTAAAATATTTTAACAATTAACAATTTGATGATTCTCATTATTAACTTTCTTCCATCTGAAAAAAGTGGATACAAAAAAGATTGAGTATAAAATGACAACAAAAGGGAAATAAAGAGTTGTAGATAATAAGGAGTCAAAATATAGGTGAAAGGTTTTAGATGATCATCTTGTGGAGGGGGATGGTGGTGACGGTTGGAATGAAAGGCTGAATATCATGTACTATTTATTAATTTAATAAATCTGTCTTGATGTCAATGTAATCGAATGTTGCCACAAAATAATGGTCTCCTGCTACTACATAAATGTTGAGGCCAAGCTCTGATGTTTATTTTCAAGACAGGAGACATCGATCCTTCACTAATAGAATATTACAAGTTTATTTCTATTATGCTAAGTAACCAAAGTTGATTTCATTGTTTGATTTGATGGATGTTGGTGCTGTCAGAGTTCAAAATGGTCTTGGATTAGGAGGCTATAAGGATGATTTTTTCCCCCCTAATTAGACATCCTTGGATTTCATTCTAACATAAAATCAATAAAGGAAAATTTTAGGGATACTTAGTCTCTGGGATACTTCTTCTGATACCCCAAGGATTCCAACTAGTTGGCACAAGACTGTTGTCCCCTGGGATTAAAGATACTCTAGAGCCAGACAGTAAGTGAATTGGATGGAGCCCCACCCAATTGGAAAGGCAACAGGAAAAGTGATGGGAGGAAAGACAGCTACAACAATAGAAGGAGGAAGTGAAGCCAAAAAAAAACAAGAGAAGAAGGAAAGGTAACAGTGAACTACAATAATCCACCAGGAAAAGAAAACCACACAGGAAAAGAAACGCCAAAAAACAAAACCCAAAACAACAACAAAAACAACCCCCAAAGGAATTGTAATCTGCTTATTTAGATGAAGGGACCAATTTTTGACCATTTCCAGAGGTAGGACACATATTTACAGTGATCCAGTGACTGAAGGGTGATGTAATCCAGTGATCCAAGTCTCCCTTTTCCTAAGCAGAATGCAAATTAAAACAAAGCTCTTGGTTTTTAGGTTTTATCTATCACAGATTTCAGAGCCACATAGATCTGGGAAATGTGATTAACTGAAAGGAATGAACAAGGTGAAGACTGGAAAGAAGACACGACCTGAGCAACCTAGTAGGAATACAGAGAACATGCATCTGTTTCAAATATCAAGAGCAATAGATTCATACCAAATCATTTCTTCTTTTAATATCCTATAGTGAGCCAAGGCATTCACTTTACAATAGTCAAAATGGGAGGAAATGATGTATTTGATAAAGGCCAAAGCTGAAATAAAGCAGGGTGTGGCTTGGTGTTTCTGATTTTGCCTCATCAGGAGGTTTGGGTATAAGAACAGAATTCACTGCTGCTTACCATGCTGAAGCAAGATCCCATAAAACCCGCCTGAGTGGTCCTGCCTGTATTTAATCTAACCTGAATTCACAGAGAAGTTTGTATGTCTAAAATCATAGTACATGAAAAAGTAAATATTAAGGGGCAAGTGTGGTTGGAAAGATCTCTGTATGGAATTCTGAGAGGGCCTGAAGAGACAGGGCACATGAGTGTGAATTACAATCCCACCATTCACTAGTTGTGTGAACCACCAAAATTTGTGAATAATATCTACCTCAAAGGATTATGAAGATTGCTGAGTGAGATACACTATGTAAAACACTTTACATAGTACATGGTGCATTGTAAATCTTGGTAAATGTCAGTGTTGTTAATACTTAAGAAGTCTGTGGCATGGTTTGTAAGAACTGAATCTTGTGTAGTTGAACCATATAACACTGCTGAACAATCAAACATTTTTTTTTTAAAGATTTTATTTATTCATTTGACAGACAGAGATCACAAGTAGGCAGAGAGGCAGGCAGAGAGACAGGAGGAAGCAGGCTCCCCACTGAGCAGAAAGCCCCATGTGGGGCTCGATCCCAGCACCCTGGGATCATGACCTGAGCTGAAGGCAGAGGCTTTAACCCACTGAACCACCCAGGTGCTCCCAATCAAACATTTTTTAAAAAGATTTTATTTGTTTATTTGAGAGAGAAAGCAGGGGGGAGAGCAGAGAGAGGGGGAGAGCAGAGAGAGAGGGAGAAGCAGACTCCCCACTGAGCAGGGAGTCAGATGTGGGGCTTGATCCCAGGACCCTGAGATCATGACCTGAGCTAAAGGGAGGTGCTTAACCAACTGAGCCACCCCTCAAACATTTTTTGACTTACAAACACAGCAGTTTCATATAGTTCATTCTAGTATGTTCCCATGAAACTTCCTTATTTTTCTCACTTTTGTCTTTTGACAGGGATTGGTGGGAAAAAAAAACAGGAAGCAGGAAAAGAGAGGAAGATCACATAAAAGAAGAAATGGAAAGGTAGGAGGTTATGTAGTAAAGCCCTTTGGAGCATCTGACACAGGGTAGAAGCCCAGGAGATACAATCCTGTCCCCCTTCTCCTCCTCTGCTCTTCCACTTCCTCTCACAGGCCTTTAGTGAGCTTAGGAAGTTCTTGAGACATGGATGTGACATACGTCTCCTTCTGCCACAAATGACAAATGCCCCTCCCCCTTTCTAAAGACTTTATTTATTTATTTGAGAGAGATTGAGCATGAGCTGGGGGAGAGGGAGAGGGAGAAGCAGACTGTCCAGGGAGCCCGATATGGAACTCCAACCCAGGACCCTGGAATCATGACCTCGGCCAAAGGCAGATGCTTAACTGACTGAGCTACCCAGGTACCCACAAATGCTCTTTTAAAATGAAGAAAACAACCAAACTATTGAACAGAGCTGGTACCTCCTAAAAGGACACAAGAGCCAAGGCAAGAACAAAGTAAGAAGTGTAGGAAAGTCGGGATATAGGGATAACTCTTCCAGAGGCATAGGAGAAAGTACCTAGAACTGGATTCTTCTTTGACTACCCTTCTGTGTAGTCTACTTACTTGCCTTACCAGAGTGAGCTCTTTTTCTACCTCTACCCTAGAATATGAACCAGACAGAAAAGCCAGAGTAAATGGATACAATATCTCTGAAGCCTCTAATTTCTGGGCACCTCAGCCTCAAATGCTGTACCAAAGAATATTCCATGGGTCAGTGTCCTTGGCCAAAAATCTCCTTAAACCAGAGTAATACCTTTAGCAAAGTTAACAACTTTAGCCCTAAGTAGTGTCCATAGGACCAGAGACAGTGATTAAGGTTCTCCTCAAGAACAAAAAATCCCATGACTGTTAGAGGGAGCATAGGGTAGGAGGTAAGCATAGAGCAGTAGCAGCAGACCATAACACAAAAATATATTATTTCTTAACTTTCTTAACATTGGGCTATGATACTATAGACAACTTGGGTCTTAGAAGCTGAGTGAGCATAATGGAGATTTGCTATGAAGTAGTCAATAGCTTAGCATCATGTGGCAGGGAATCCTTTTATCCTCTGCCTCAAGAATTTAGGTCCAAGGAAAAAGACCTGAAGAATTTGGAAAACTGATGATAATGAGATTATAGAATTATTTGTCTGACGAATGTGGTTAGTAAATGTATAATCTAATGATGATAATGCTAGCTGGTAGTAGTTGCCACCAAAGAATACTTATAAATCTTCAGGTACTGCCATATATAGGATGGAGACCAGCTGGTTTCAAAGACTGAGTACCCTTAAACAAAAAGTTTGATGTACCCTCTAAATCTTTGACAGGTACACATGACCTTGGTAAGATTGTTTCTATCATATCATATCATATCATATCATATCATATCATATATCATATCATATCACAGCTCATTATTGGCAATGGCTATATTCAGCACCTGTCTTGAATATATTTTTAATACAGCTAAATAAGTTGAAAATGTATCCTAACCCCTTACATTTGAAATTATATGAAGATAAATAAAACACAATAGTGGCATAATTTGTCACCTTCTTTTTTTGCCATACTTCATTGAGAGGACCCAATTATGTTGGAAAATTATGAAAAACAATGTAGTAGGTTTTTTTTTACCCCTATGTTTCCATTCTCAACAGAAGGAAATGACACTGCATGGAATGTTGCACAGCCTCCTTCTTGAGACTGGGGCTTTTGTCAAATTCAAGAGTGCAAAGACATCATATTGGCATAACCTTAGGAGGTGAAAAAACATTGTGAAGATTTAGGAATGCACTAAAAAAATACAGTAATACTTTTGAATAAAGAACACTCTTTGGCACACTTCCTATTGCATAACTTTCAACATTTAATGACAAAAATCCAGCCAGTGAATACTGCAACACTTGGAATTTGTTTTGCAAAATGTGCTAAAGTGTGTGAAATTGCAATACATGGTAGCCCTACTTTTTTCACTTTTCATCATCTCCAGCTTATGTATGATTTTTTTTTATAACAAGATTATTTTTTTTCCAAGTTACTAAATTTCAAATCTTGATGGTGCTAAAAAGGACTAGGCACTCTAGAGAGATGGCAAGGTTTAGAACCTTATCTGTACACTCTCTCTCCTAACCCATTCGTAAATGTTTAGGAATAGCTAAGTTGGAAATTCAAAAATCTAGGGCAATAGGTTAAGAAAACAGTCATTGCCTCAGATTAACTGATGTTAAACCAATAACAGTGTCAAATAATGTTAATTTGAGGTTCCATTTCATTTATCATTCCGATATAAGAGACCACATTGCATAGTATTACTGTTGTAATGACTGTGTTCATTGAGTTACTTTGGTACATGGCAGGTAAGCAGTTTGTGGATCTAAGCATGCTAGTCTCTTCTCCCTGGGAGTGAAGTTTCATACAGTAGTTTGAGTGACAAACATCTCAGAGCTTGCTCACATTCTTCTGTAGAATAGTCACTTTTGAGAGAAAGAGGTGCGGCTTCGTGGTCTGAGAACAGGACTGTCAGCCAGGAACACAGAGTTCTCATCCCGGAACTATTTCTGTTTTCTTTATAGATCAGATCATGCTAATAAATCTTTTCAGGACTCAGTTTACCCAGTTAAGAAAGCTGGTTAAGAAAATGTAATAATAGGGGTATATTGAGTATTAATAAATGGGTATCTGTTAAATGATTTGAAATGAAAAGTGGTATGAATGTAAGAAGTTTTTTTTAATGAACTAGTTTATGAAACAAATAAATAATAGAAAAATTTTGTCCTTTGGAAAAATTACCTCAAAACAAGAAAATTACTTTTAATGAATTTTAATGTTTAAAGTTTATTTTAATTTTTCTAAATAAATATTTTCCTACTCTAGATTTCTTTCTTTCTTTCTCTCTTCCTTCCTTCCTTCCTTCTTTCCTCCCTCTCTCCCTCCCTCCCTCTCTTTCTTTCTTTCTTTCTGATTTTATTTCCAACCTACACCCACTGTGGGGCTAGAACTCACAACCCTGAGATCAAGAGTCTCATGCTCCACTGAATGACCCAGCTAGGTGCCTCTAACTATTTTCCTTCTTAAAATTAACATGCTAAGTATTCTATGTGTTGTAAATAATTAAATTCATCATTAGTTTCTACTTAAACATAAAGAAGTAGTTTCTGTGTTCTATATAGCAAAGGGAAATCCTTTCTGAAGTCCCATGCACTATAAGAATATGAATGTTATTAAACTTCATGTCTAACAGAAAAAATTAAGATCAAAGAAATGTATAGTCAGTCTAGAGTTTTAGCAGGGTGGTACAACAAACTGCCTGTTTTGAACTGATAAAGACTTCTTCGAAGAATAAGATGCAGGTTCCAAAAAGACAAAATTGTGCAAATGTACACACACAAAACCAGGACAGGGGGAGAAAGACCTAATGAGTGAGTAATTGTGGTGTTTTATATCTGAAAGAATAAGATAAAAAGGAAAAAAAAATCAACTTCAAATGCAAATTTTCATTCTGGTGGCTAGTCAGCATTCCCCTATCCTAAATCCACCCCCCAAATTAATTAGCCTTATGTGCGAAGTTGAAGAACAAAACAATAACTTCCAAAAAAATATATTGTGGTTCTTCACAAGAAGATTTAAATCTCCTATCTCCCCCTTTCTTAAAAATGAAAACAAAACAATGGATCTTCAGTTCTGTGTCTGGGATCTCAAATTTGGCTGTGAATATGTGTTTCAAATCTCATTAATTACAATATTGGCCCCATGAGATACAGTTGCTGATGCAAAGAACAGTCTTTGTACTCAAAATAATTTGAACAAGGGCAAAGAAGCATTTTACTTACATGTGTAAACATTAAGAGGAAAATAAAACAGAGATGGTTCAGATGGCTGCTGAGATGTTTTAATGATAATTGATTTGACTACCACTGAAGCTTTAAGGTTACCATGTATAGGAATAGTCATGTTTTGACTTAGTATATTTGTTGGATAATAACACTCCTGTGAAGTTAACTCTGACATTAACTTGGCAAGTTCTGAACTAAGACCTTTTAGCATTTTATTCCTTCTAGATACTAAGACCAAATTGTTCCGAATTCCATACCCTACTGTGCCAATCTATTATTTATTTTTTAAATATCAGAAAAGATGCCATTACTCAAAAGACTCTTCCATGTAATAAATCTGAGTAAAAACTAATCAAATGAATAAAAGGCAGCAGTAGACAGGAAATAGCTTCTCTTGTTTTCTCTTTGTTTTCCTTTCTCTTTAGGAAATAGTAAATTAAACCATAGCTACTTGTGGTCTTGTACTATAAGAACACACGTGGTCTTACATTTTCATCCTATTAACAAATTTGTTGGCTCAGTGGGTAGAAAGTAAAGCCCTCTGTAAAGATGTCTTAATGCTTACAGGGGAAGGGTCATCTGTTACATATAACCACAACCTAAAAATCTTGCTGAGATCTGATGGTGTCCACTGGCTGTCTTTAAATGGATACTGTAGGGGCGCCTGAGTGGCTCAGTAAAGTGTCTGCCTTTGGCTCAGGTCATGATCTTGGGGTCCTGGGACTGAGCCCCATATCTGCCTCCTTGCTCAGTGGGGAGTCAGCTTCTTCCTCTCCCTCTGCTCCTCCCTCTGCTCATGTTCTCTCTCTCTCTCTCTCTTTCTTCCCCTCTCTCTCAAATAAATAAATAAATAATCGTTAAAAAAAAGATGGGTACTTAAGAGCAAAGTTAAGCAGCCCTAGTTCCATAAAAGAACCACTTGGAGCTTACAAAAAATACAAATCCCGGCGTCCATCCACAAAGTTTCTGAGTTAGTTCATTTGAGGTGGGGTCCAGATCTTGTATTTAAAACAAAAGTCAACAAAAAATAAATCCTCCTAGGGTAATTCTAATGTGCCATGACTAAGAACCATAGAGAATCCCAACACCAGAGCAAGGATAATTAAGTAATTTGTTTTTAGATAACAGTACAAGGCCCACTCTAGGTCTTTAATGAAAGTTTACTTTGGTCCAAGTGTGGACAGAAACATGGACTAGCAGCTGCATAGCTCTCTCCTTGACTGCATTGTCTAAGCAGTCACTTATAGGGAGTGTTCTATGGGTCATGAAGCCTTGAGATGCTGATAATTTTCTGGGTTAAAGCCAATGGAAGTTGATAATTGAACAACAAATTACATATGTTAACTCTGAAGGTAGTCTGTAAACAGTGGCAGCCTTATACGTATCTGAGCATTTTGAGCAAAAGTTCATCAAGAGACTTACTTGCTAAGCATCACTCCTGCTTCTCCTGAGTCCATGAATGCCTTGTATCCACCACCAAATCCCTACAGTTCATTGTAAACAGAAAGAGGGATTTTGAATTAGAAATGGCAAATTACTTCTCTTGGAAACTAATCAGCTTAAGCCTATGTGATTTTTCCCCCCATTTTCTTCATCCTCACTTCTATGGGATGAATTTTTGTCCTTTTAATAAAAGCAGTTTTATTTTTCTTAAATCTTTCTATCATGATGTCAGTCCTCTTGTTTTTGCCATCTTCTTTTGCTTTCATATTCTGTTTTCTTCATTTAATCCTATTTCTCTTTTTCTTTTCTTTTTACGCTTTCCGTTTACAATTAAAAAAAATTCTCTAACACTAGAATAGC
Organism: Enhydra lutris kenyoni; assembly: GCF_002288905.1. NCBI lineage: Eukaryota > Metazoa > Chordata > Mammalia > Carnivora > Mustelidae > Enhydra > Enhydra lutris. The sequence goes on along the minus strand of NW_019154103.1, from coordinate 7,633,918 downwards.
AGGTACTCCTTCATTTTTTCCCAGTTTTTTATTTTTGTTTGGTTGCCAACCCCTTTTCTCAGTCTCTGTCTTTCTTACTGACTGCCCTTCCTTAACCTTCTGTTGATGTTTCATTTCTGTCATTTGCTGTCAATGGCCATATAAACCCATTTCTTTCCACTCCATGTATCTCTGTAGCTCCATCTGCATTTTTAGGGTCCTACCACTAAAAGCTTAAAGCTCTGTGTGAAAATAGAAAGGTGGCTTTCCCAATTTAAATCCTATTTTCTCTCCCCTCCTATAGCTGTTCCACGTCTATTCATCCTTTCCTGATGTTTCCCCAGTCTGACCCCCACCTGCACCCCTCTTCCTCTGTCACTCCCAATTTGATGCCCATGTCTTCTTTCTAACCCCATTTGCACTCTGTCTGATTTTGCATCTAAGGATCTCCACAAGATAAAGGATGGAGTTCTATCGGGAGCCAGATTGTGTTTCAGAAACTTTCTGCACATTTACTGAAATGGGATTAGGGGCTTTGATCCAGAAATATTCTTAGGCAGCCTTTCAGCTCTGGCACAACTTTGCACACCTTGGAGGAGGGTTGGGGCCTACTCTGGAGGACAAGGACAGGGATGTCTTTAAAGGCGTTATGTGGCCCTTTCCACTTCAAAGGTCAGGAAGAGTAGACATCAGCGACCAAGGCTGGAAAACCAGGCCAGGTGGGGATGCCTGGAGCCCTTTTCTGCGGCATTTCAGGCAAGGGAGCTGTTGCGTGGTGTGCCACGGGGCTCCAGGCGTACCGGGGCCAGTGAGGCCCCAGGATTCCCCGGCCATCTTTGGGAGGAGGCTCACCCACCTCTAAAGAGGGGAGGCAGGTCTGAGGCAGGGTGTTCCCCAGGGAAGCAGGGCGCGGCCCTAGGGGCGAGGCGACGCCACTCCAGCGGCGCCGAGGGCCGGAGGCACAGTCCCTCCCCTGGAGGAAAGGCGAGTCGCTCGGGGTCGCTCAGACAGAAGGTCGAGGAAAAGGCGCGTGTGTCCCTCGCCAGCCATCCCTCTGGGAGCAGGGCGTGGGGGGGGGCGAGGTGGGGGCGACACCCAGGGAGTAGGGCTGAGGCGGCAGAGATCAATTCAGGGTACTGGCGCGGAGTCACAGACAGGAGAGGAGCCGGAGAGGGGGCCGGTGGGGGCTCCGGAGAAGGCTGGGGCCGTAGGTCTGTCTTTGTACCCGGCGGGCGCCCCGAAGTCTGGGGCCTCACAGCTCCAGCTCCGCCGGCTCCTACCAGCGACTCCAGGCCGCACTTTCCCCTCCTCCCGGCGCCTTCTCTCCAGTGAGGAGCCGAGCGCGGGCGGTGCGGGGGGGAGGGGCGGCGGCTGAGAGAACAGCCAGTTGTTTAAAATCCTTCTAGAGCAGTTTCTAATTCCCCCCTTGCGCCGGGCTTCGGAGGGGGGAGGGGGGAAAGAGAGCGGGAGGAGGGAGGAGAACGGAGAGGGAAGGAGGGAGGGAACCCGGGAGGGAGGGAAGGAGGGAGGAGACTGCCGCTTAGACTGTAGCAGCCACCGCGCGCTTCGGAAGGCCGGAGGGAGGGGGAGGCCTGTCAGTCTCGCGCGTTGCCTGGGCGAAGGGGGTGGAGCTTTGGCGTGGGGCGGCCAATAGTGGGGGTGGCTGCGTGGGTCGCCATGGGGACGGGGCTGTTCCCGGGGAGGCTGTGATGGGTTGACAGGTGCGTGACAGTGGGAGCTGCTCTCGGCACAAGCATGTACGGCAAAGGCAAGAGTAACAGCAGCGCCGTCCCGTCCGACAGCCAGGCCCGGGAGAAGTAAGTGTCTCCGCTTCTCACCCACCTCCGCCTTCACACGCGCGCACACACACGCACGCACTCGCACACTCTCTCGGAGACACACAGACCCAGACCCTCTCCGCCTGGGGAGAGCCGGGGGTGGGCTGGCAGGGGGAGGGGTACACGAGGTGGGGGCGTGCGGTGCGGGGAGCGGCTATTTCCCAGGAGGTGCTCGCGCGCGGCGGGCGGCCTTGGGGGGCTGCCTGCGGGAGGGAGCGGGTGTGCTGGGGGGCGGTGGCGCTGCTGGTGCCGAGGATGGAAACTTGTTTGGGTGATTGGGGGAAATAACCCGCGGGTTCACCCCCTAACAAAGTAACTTTAGAGCTGGGGTCCGGGGCTGCGGGGACCTGGAGAGCTGCCGAGGGTCGCGGGGAGGGCGGAGGGGGGCAGCTGCGTGGAGGAGGGCTCGCGGTAAGACTGTGGGTGTTTGGAGGGGCGGGCTGGGGTCGGGGGCAGGCAGGGAGAGGGGCGCCGCGGCCAGGGGCTCCGGCGCCGGGGCTTGGGGCCGGGATCGCCCGGCGAGGTGAGGGCGGCAGTGCCGGGCGCGCGGCGGGCGGAAGCCGGGCGCGGAGCGGCCGAGCTGGGCCCCGCGGGGCGCGGAGACGCGCGCGGGGCGCGGAGGGCGTGTGCGGGCGTGGGCCGGGTGGGCGTCGGGGCTTTCTTCAGCTGGTGAAGAGACGCGGCTTCGGTGCTGCCCAGCGCCTGGCAGATCAGGGGTGGTCGGCGCCCGTAGTGGCGCCGCTGAAGTTTGGGAGTCTAAGAAGGACCGAGTTCCCGGAGAGGAAGAGTGTGCTGGCGAGAAGCGGGATCTGCTGGAGGAGGCTGGTGTTTCTGCCTCGCGGGCAGACCCAACTCGGCGCTGGCGGCTGGAGAACTTTTTTTTGCAGACTTACCGCCGCCCCAACGCCGGGGGGCCGCGGCTGCCGGGGCGGCGGGCCGGGCGGCTCCCGCTGGGCGGTGGTCGCGGGGCGCGCGGGCTGGGAGTTCTGTGAGCCGCAGCGGCCGGGCGGGGGGAGGAAGGTTGTCTGGGGTGCGCTGGGAGCAGTGGTCCGAAAAGGGATTTGCCGGAAGGCGAGAAACGTTGAGGTGGGGAGATACAGGTGTTAACTCTGGTGGGAGCCCGGAGGAGGCAGGCGAGAAAAGAGCCCCTCCCGGCCCGGGATGCTGCTGTCACGGCACACTGCGAAGTAGGGTGGTTTGCTGCTATTCTTATGTACTTGTAACGGTGATTTGGTTGTTACTAAAAATGAGACCGAATAGTGACTGTGACCACTGAGGAAGAACCCCTCTTTTCTGTGCAGCAGATCGGTGATTCCCAGTAACCACCTCCACTTTGAGGGGGAGGCTTATCCTTGTCACTGAATGCGCTCTGCCTTTCCGAGGGGGTTCACGCTGGGGAAAAGTCCGAGAGCATCTCTGAAGAGCTACTTTGGTTACCTTGCGCTTGGAAATAGCGGCGTGTAAATAAAAACCAAATACTCAGACGACCGACTTTCCCTCCTTTAGGCAGTTAGTAGTCTGAAAGTTTCTTGTGCCCTAGGGATGGGAACATTTCCTAATCTTCGTGTTGGCAGCAACACACCATTCCCATAAGAGTTAGAGGTGGCAGGCCTTGATGGAGCAAAACAAACAAAAAATTTAAGGAGAGATGCTGGTTTGGTTTGGTTTTGTTTCCAGAGGTATTTTCTGAGGAGCTACATTTAGGAACTAGTTGATGTGCCGTGAAATATACAGAAGGCAGTAATATGTCTGGTTAAGAAACAGAAGTTACTAGAACTGAAGTTTTGAAATAAAAGCCCAATTTATGTGCATTAATCATTTGGTTATAATATACCTGATAAGATTAAAAACAAGATGTTTTAATGATTACACAGTATTGGGATTTCATATTACTGAGCGTGAAGGAATTGAAATGTGTTGAGGCATTTGGGGATGGTTGAATTTGAAAATCAAAGTAATTTTGGATTTTAGTTAGACTCCAGGAATGTTGACTCTAATCTGTATCCTGATAACTTCCTTAAAAAAAAATTTTTTTTAATTCTCTGAGATAATAATGAGAATGTGATGTGTCTCTGGTTCTTTCTAGCCTAATTTTGTGATTCTGTCATGAAAACAGATAATTGCCACTTTTGCTGTCCAGTCTACCAAACTGAACGCCAAGTAATATCTACTGTTGAAAGTAAAGTGGTGAAGGTTCTGCTAGATGGTGCTATTTGATTCAAATATATTTCTTCCATTCATTATAATTGGCAGCAGGAATCCTGGACTAGTTTGCCTTATGAACTAAATATAGATGAAGAGGCACTTTTGGGGAATTGACAGTCATTGTTCTGGATTAATTGTTGTTGCATTAATTTCTGGGTGAATGTTGTTTGAGGTAGATTCTATTTTATAGAATAAACTTAGCTTCATTTTGATGGGAGAGTTGATTTGACCTCTCAGGTTTCCCCTTTATTATTCACTTGGGAGTTTAATGGCACTATTCTACAACAGTGTGCTAACTTCTGAAGATAGGGATCTTGAAGTTGTCCTTAAAGTGGATGTTACCAGATTTAAAAAAAAAAAAAAAAAAAATTAAGGTGTCATATTTTAAAAGGTACCTGAGCAAAAAAAGAATTTTCCTTTAGTAAGAAAGTTAGAATTGTTCTGATCTTAAAAACCACAGAAATAACTTCTTTTTCAGTAATAAATATGTACATATTTATTTTATTTTAATAAAAACTTTCTGAAAAAATGAGTTATGAATAATGGCATACATATGAAAATACTGGCTTTATACTCTACCAGGAAATGTGTCTTCTAATGAGTTCATGGTGGAGAGCTGACGAGTGCTTACCTATATTATTATCTTTGCTTTCTCTTTCATTAATAGCTTACTGTATGGAATATTTGAAATTAATTTGTAGGTTTTATATAGTAGCTAAAGTTTTAGTGTACAGTTCTGAGCATAAAAATGTCCAAAGTCAAGTTAATTGCTTATTTTGTTGTTTTAATTTTTTTTTTTTTTTTTTTTTTAAGAGAGATGGTAGGAAGAGGAGGAGCATAGGAAGAGGGAGAGAGAGAGAGAGGGAGAACTTAAAGTAGGCTTCACACCCAGCACAGAGCCCAGTCAGTGCTGGGCTCTCTGAAGACCCTCAGATCATGACCTGAACTGAAATGAGGAGTTGGACACTCAACTGAGCCACCCAGCCACCCCTGTTTTGCTGTTTTAAAAACCAGAGGATCGAGTCTATACAAAGAGTTGTATTTTTTTAATTATAGAGCAAGTGATTGAAAACCTTTGGTGGGAGGTGGTATCTTCGCATAGAAATTTAAATTCTGATCCTCCTAGGTCATTTCCCCCTTTAGCAGGTTTTCCTGGTAACACTGATCACAATTGTAATTAAGTAACTATATAATTGCTTGTTTAATGTCTAGCTTCCTCTAAAATGTAAGTTTTTTGAGGGCAAGGAATGTTATTTCTAATTTCTTCTCTGAGGTATCCCTAACCTTAAGGATAGTGCCTTCAAATGTTGAAAATGCCAAATAAATACTGTTGAAAAAATGAAGATGTTAGATCCAAAGGGATTTTTTTTTTCAGGGTGGAAAAAGTTTTTTTTTCAATTACCTACAAAATAAGGAATTTGGAAATTTGAGTTCCACATTCTCTAGCTTCGTTGTATTTAAAAAATAGCCAATGACAACAAAACAGTAATTGTTATTTGTCATTCTACATGCCAGCCCCTGTGTTCTGGCATCATGTGTTTTTTCTTTAATTTTCCCAGCGATTCTGCAACATAGTAATTTTTTTTCTCTGTTAAAGAGATAAGAAAACTAAAACTCTCAGACTAGTTAAGTAATTCGCCCAGGGACACCTTACGAGCTGGGTTTCCAGTAAAGATTACTCTACCTTTAGAACCTGTGGTTAAAGCTGAAAGATATATTTTTTCGGTATACCAGATTGCCTTCCTGATCTAGGGTAGGGTGCTATAGTTTTAGGGAATGGTATTACATAAACAGATAAAACAGACTTTAAGGATTTGATCACATATGAATTCTTAGCCCCTGGTGTACCATTTTGACAGACTGTCGATTTGTGTGTGGTGTGAGCAAGGCATAGAAATTTTAGGAGTGGAAGTTGGAAGCCTAAAATAATGGAGAATGCTTGTTTCTTCCAATTTTTCCTTCCAGGAATTTTGTTTGACTGCTTAAATTTTGAAATTATATAGGCATGGTAGCTGTGGAAAATTATTCTAAGAAACATTGCTTAACTTTAAGCCATATTGTACCCCACATTGCCACAGAAAGACTTAACTGGCACCTGTAAATACATGAGTGGTGATAGTATTCTTATTAAACTAACTGCCTCTTTTAAAATTATGTCATAGCACAGAAAGGTAAATCTTCTTTAAAGCAAAGTTAAACATAAGGTACACCTACCAAACAGTGACATCATATTAAGTAAACTTGTGAGAAACCACAGAAATCAAACTGTGCATCTAACCTGGGGCTCTGAAAAGTAACTTTGGTTTTTCAGTTATGAATCTTTTAGTTGGATATACCAAGGAACAAATACCATATGTTCATTTTTAAGTGGCTAGGTCTAATGCACAATTTAAATACACAATATAAATACTATGCCATGTCTGTGGCATAGGGATTGTAGGGATTAATATCTGCCAGCATCACCTTATTCCCCCCTTTTTTATTATTGTCACTCCCCTAAAAAAAAACCTGTAAACTTCTTTTTCTTCCTTCCTTTCTGAAGGAAATAAAGTTAAGACAAGTAAGTGAAGTAATGCACATCTCTTCAGAAATTTGTCTGATGGGCATTTAATAGTTAAATCAAGATTTCTAATACTAGTGAAGGAATACTTTTTTGGGAATGACATTTTCTATATTAAATTGACTCTGCCCTTCCCAATCCCCAGGATGTTTACTCCAAAATACTAAATAACTTGTATCTAACATGTCATCTTAGCTGTGAGAGTTTTTCTATTGATTGATCTCTTTTCCATTGTAGAAGAATCTAAAAACCACCTTTTTTGAAGGAACAAACCTAGAGAAAAAAATATGTAGGATGTCGAGAGTTAAATTTTAGTATTGTTTATCCAGAGATTTTTTTTTGGCTCTTAGAAATAGTTTTAGTATTGTAATGTATTTTTTCAGTGCTGTGAAAGAGAAGAATGAAAGGTTTATTCCCACACTTCAGAGGCAGTTTGCCATATAAAACCAAATTGGGATGAAAACCAAATGTATCTCACATCTTCAATTATTACTAGGAAATAGAATAATTTTGTTTTACAGTTAAAACATAGACTGTGGGCAGGGGTTGAAATGATACATACATTGCAGTTTATTGACACTTCAACCTTACAGTTGAGAGTTAAAAGTAAAATTTGGGAAAAAATAATTTTGAATTTAGAATCTTTTTCTATAGAGATCACAACTGTTACATTTTGGGGCATAGAATTGAGGTTTAATGTATTGGATTTAGAAAACATGATAGTACTTCCTAGACTATATAGCTTACAAATATATATTGAAGATAATTATAATTTTATTTTGGAATACATGGAGATATCCTCTACTGTTGTGTCTACATTATTGCTTTGACATTGGTATGGGAATGATACGAAACATTTGCATGCTGGTGATGTATTGTTGATTTGTAATATGTGAGCCTCTCTGTAAATGTGCTAAAATATTAATTTTATTAATAACTTACTGTTTCCTTGGGGAAGGACTTAAAATAGCAATGGAGTAATAGAATAAGATATATTTGTTAATATCTGAAGAGAGTTTAGAATAAAAAGTTTATATATAGATTTTAAACTTTGCTTATCTGATTTGTATGTATTTTACATATTTAGCATCTATTCATGTAAGGTTTTGTTAATATATATATATATATATATATATATATATGACTTAATATGACTAAGACTGTGAATTATTTGACTATTATACCAAAACCATGTATTCCACCAAAAATGATCTGAAGAGTGGTCCACCAAAATTTGTGTCCTATTTGTTTTTAGTAATACTAGAGGAATATAGATGTTATTCTTACCTTCCCAAACTGTATATTCTTATTCATTGTGTGAGGAGATTGAAAAACAGATGGAGAAATGGTCCACCCAGGGAATAATAGAGTTTTTCCCGGTGACTTTTAATAGCCCTCTAGCTAGCCCTGTCCGAATTTCTGTTTGGTCATAATGGGTAACTGGTAGTTTTTGTCAGAGTAGGTTAATAAAGATTTTTGAAAAGTGGAGCTAATAAAGTTACTGTAATATTGACAGAACTAAAAATTTATCTGGACTCAAAAGAGCCTGGACAGTTCGGTGCAATGGAAGAATTAAATTCATTTCTTGTTCATCTTCAAAAGAGAGACTTAAGTCGGTGTCACACTTTTTAGTAATGATGAAACTACTCTGACGTTTTATTTTAGGAATTTTGATGATTTTATTTCATGGAGGACCCTAAACATCTTTCCAGCAGTAATGAACCACTGTAACATTTCAAATCACAATTCAGCTAGAGTAAGCTTGAACCGATGACCCTGCTATCTCCTATTTTTGATCTTCTGCATTAATTTTACTTCATGGCATATCATACAAATAGTTCACAGAAAAAATTGTAGAGACTAACGTGTAACATTACTTTTTTTTCCTATTTTGAAAGTTGTTTTTTTTTGTAATTGTAGGTATGGTATAGTTTTACTTATTTTAAAAATATTTTATTTATTTATTTGACAGAGAGAGACTGACAATGAGAGAGGGAATGCAAGCAGGAGAAGTGGGAGAGGAAGAACCAGTCTTCCTGCTGAGCAGGGAGCCTGATGCGGGGCTAGGTCTCAGGACCCTGAGATCATGACCAGAGCCAAAGGCAGATGGTTAACGACTGAACCACCCAGGTGCCCCCCAGCATAGTTTTAATAACTAATATAGTTGAATTATTCAGAATATAATCTAAGCCATATTAAAATACTGATGAAATGCTTGTGAAGGTAAGAATAGTAGATGAAAATTTACATGTGGCTCTGTACGTGTAAGCTAAGAGAGGAGTTGATGCCAAGAATAGGCTCTTGCCTGAAATTGATATGGTTATTTTTCTTTAGTGATCTGATATTTGGCTTGATGTTCCTTTTATTTACCTACTTCAAACTTGAGAAAGAAATACAGCTACTTTACTGATAGAAGAAAGCTAGGTAAATGAATTACTCTATTAAAATGATTACATTTAATAGGATTAAAATAAATGTTTTCTGAAAAATAAGAAAGTCCTAAGTATTTCATAAAGAGCTTGTGGAGTTTTGTCATAGAAAGCTTATTCTTTAATATTAACAAAACAGCAGTGCTATCACTTAAATATTTTGTTTGTATTTGACCCATTACTTGCATTGTCTCATTTAATCCTTTTAAGAATTCACTAAACTGGGACGCCTGGGTGGCTCAGTTGGTTAAGCGGCTGCCTTCGGCTCAGGTCATGATCCCAGCGTCCTGGGATCGAGTCCCACATCGGGCTCCTTGCTCAGCGGGGAGCTTGCTTCTCCATCTGCCTCTGCCTACCACTCTGTCTGCCTGTGCTCATGCTTGCTCTCTCTCTCTCTCTCTCTCTAATAAATAAATAAAATCTTAAAAAAAAGAATTCACTAAACTGTTAGGTGCTATTTTCTGTTAATGTTAATAGAAGAAACAGAGGCTTAAGAGTTTATCATGCTTTTGGTGGCAGGTATTAAGACAGGAGATAGAAAATAGTTTAATTGATCAGAGTTTAAAAATAAATCTCACATATGTCTGGAAGAGGTAGTTTCAGAGTTGATTGAGTGACTCAAGAATATCAGGGTTCAGGCTCAGTTTCTTTGCCAGTCCTCATGGTTTCCCTCTTATCAACATACCATTTTCCCAGTATCACTACCTCATAAGACCAAGTCAAAGGAAGGAGGAAAGACAAGGCTTTTCCTTTTTGGGTCTCATTAATCAGGGAGGAAAACCTCTTCTTGAAGTTGCTTAGCAGTTATCTTCTTATGCCTTATTGAAGAGAATTGTAAAATTCCCTACCCTAAACCACTTACTGGCAAAGGTAATGGGATTACTATAATTGGCCTAAGTCAGTCATCTTCATCCTCTGGATTGGAAACCTTGCTCCCTTGTACCTGAGCTGCCTAAGCAAAACTGGAGATCTTTGGTAAGGAAGATGTATTGTAAAGATACAGAGAGAGTACAGTGAGTCCCCTCCTTTCATGGGACTTACTTTCAAGCTGAAGGAAAATCATAACAATAAACAAAGTAAATAAATACAGTAGGCAATTTCAGATAGTCATAAGTGCTAAAAAATTATAGTGGAGTAGTGTAATATAGAGAATGACTGGGAGGCTACATTAGACTGGTTGGTCAGGGAAAGGTTCTTGGAAAGGAGACATTTAAGCAGAATACTGAGTAATATTCAAAGAATAAGTCATGAAATACTTGGGGTTAGAGCATTTCAGACAGTTCTCCACTATAATTGAGGAAACCTGTAAGCATCAACATAATTACTCAAGGATATATAAAGTATGAGTCAAATTGGGGTAAGAACCTATGTTCCCTGGAGCCTGTTTTTTGTTTGTTTGTTTCTTTTGTTTTGTATTTTTACTGAGGAATTGAGCAGTGGGTCTAGTTTATCTGGGGTTTCCTAGGTAATAAGATTGACTGTCTTATTTCCTGAACCCCAGGGATGTACTTGTTCTAATAATGACAGTGGAGCATATGGCTTTTATAATAACATTGATAGAAATAGCTAAGATCTATTGAACCCTTAAAACCTATTGTATTGACAAAGGGTGGTACAACTGGTATAATTATTTCTTGTAAATTTCCCAGGTTGGTTAGACCCCCTTAATCTGTGCACTCATTGCAACCTCTCCTTTTCCTTTTCACATCCATTATAAATTAATGAATTATTTGTGTAATGTTCTGTTTAGTGTTTTATCTAGATTGGAATCTCCCTGAGGACAAGAATCATGGTGTCATCTTTTCAAATGTATTCTCACTGGTTAGCACAGTGCTTAGAATTCTGATTAGATATCTGTGGAATAAAAGAATTAAGGATTTAATTTATAAAGAGCTTATAAATATATTGCAATACAATGTCACTACATCTAGTTTATTTTTCTCCTCAATATTCTCATATTTGGTACCAGGATTATTATGTAATTTCTAAAGAAGAGTTTTCTATAAGAGGGGCGTTTAGTGGTCATTTTGTGAATTTTAGGACTGTAGGAGATTACCTAGTTGTATTACTCAGAAATGTGTGTGTAGGGATGCCTGGGTGGCTCAGTGGGTTAAGCCTCTGCCTTCGGCTCAGGTCATGATCCCAGGGTCCTGGGATCAAGCCTCACATTGGGCTCTCTGCTCAGCAGGGAGCCTGCTTCCCCCCCTCTCTCTGTCTGCCTCTCTGCCTACTTGTGCTCTCTGTCTGTCAAATAAATAAATAAAATCTTAAAAAAGAAATGTGTGTGTATTTTTAAATATATGTTTTTATTTCTATTTTTTATTTTTTTAAAGATTTTTATTTATTTGACAGAGAGGGAGAGAGCACACACACTTCTGAGCACAAGCAGGGGGAGTGGCAGGCAGAGGGAGAAGCAGGCAGAAGAAAAAGCAGGCTCCCACTGAGCAGGGAGCCCCATTCGGGGCTTGATCCCAGGACCCTGAGATAATGACCTGAGCTGAAATCAAGAGTCCATCACTTAACTGACTGAGCCATCCAGGCTCCCTGCATATATATTTTTAATATGAATTTTGGATAGGACAATTTCCTTTTCATTGTATTTCAAAAAATTTAACAATATAAACAGAATTAGACTTTATAGTTTCAAGGTATTTTAATATACCTTGTATTATTTAAATCTCACAATAATTTTGGGAGATAGGTGGTAATTGTCATTGGCTATTGAGATTTATAGGTAGAAATTGACTTACCTAGGTAGGGTAATAGAGTTAATATGTGGCAAAATTGAGCTGTATTTAGATTTTTTTTGGTGCTAAGGTCAGTGTTTCATTATTCCATAGCTGCCTCTTTTAAAATGAGAGGCATGGAGCCTGCTTAAGATTCTTTCTCCTCCTCACTCCCATTCTACCTCTCTAAAAAATAAATAAGTAAATAAAATGAGAGGTTCATATATATTTCACGAAGGTTTATGTATGGATTTGATTCAGCAGAGAATCATGGATTACATAATAGTTTAAAGTTTATGTCAATACTGGTTAAGTGAAAAATATTGTTGTAGTGTCGGTTAAACAAAATCTTTTTTTCTCCTTTAAAGATTTGCTTATTTTATGGGGCGCCTGGGTGGCTCAGTGGGTTAAGCCGCTGCCTTCGGCTCAGGTCATGATCTCAGGGTCCTGGGATCGAGTCCCGCGTCGGGCTCTCTGCTCAGCGGGGAGCCTGCTTCCCTCTCTCTCTCTCTCTGCCTGCCTCTCCGTCTACTTGTGATCTCTCTCTGTCAAATAAATAAATAAAAAAAATCTAAAAAAAAAAAAAAAAAAGATTTGCTTATTTTAGAGAGAACACCTGAGCAGGGGGAGGGACAGAGGGAGAGAGAGAAACCTCCATCAGACTGCCCACTGGGTGCAGAGCTACATGTGGGGTTCTGTCCCGGGTCCCCGAGATCATGAACCCAGCCAAAATCAGGAGTTGGCCATTCAACCACCTGAGCCACCTAAGTGCCTCACTTAAACACAATCTTATTCAATCTTACACAAATACAACTCCAAAAATAGCTACATTATAAATAAAACCTGATATTTGTTTGAAATCTTTATGTTTTTGTTACATAAGTTAATTGGTTTGGGATTTAGGGTAGTTTGAATTTCTAATTTGTGAAGGTTTGGGCTCTTTGATCAACACACTCTTCTCTATGCCTTTGCCAGTTAGATTCAATTTGCAGAGCTGGAGTAACAATAAGGAAAGGAAAGGTTTTTTTTTCCCCCTTCCATATACCTCATTCTAATAAGGAAGGGAAAAGTCCTTTGATATGGATTACTGATAGACTATTCTTACCTTGTTTTTTTTTAAATCATGATAACATATATAACATAAAATTTACCATTTTAACCATTTTTAGGTGTACATTTTAATGGCATTCAGTACATTCACATTGTTATCCAACCATCACCACCGTCCATTTCTAGAACATTTTCATTGCTCCAAACTGAAACTTTATACCCAATAAATAACTCCCTGTTTTCTCTTCCCTCCAGTCTCTGGCATCCATCATTCTCTGTTTTTGTCACATGAATTTGACTATTCTAAGTACCGTGTATGAATGATACCATGCGGTGTTTGTCTTTTTATGTCTGGCTTTTCCTCTTGTGTAATCTCTTCTGCAACTTCATAAAGTAGATATAACCCTTATTTTACACAGGGGGTGAGTGAGTTTCGCTGAAGTTACATACTTTGTCCAAGGCCATATAGTAAGTTGCATAGTCTGGATTCAAACTCAGGTTTCTTACTTCATTGCCCATCTTAACCATTTTGCCTGAGTGTTTCATTGCTTGATATGGGGAAAAAATAACGGGAGTTGTGAGGGTGGGGAGTGGGATGGGAATGCTTGGATTGTTCTCGTCACAAGTATCCACCATTTTTAGTTGGGGTGGGAGGCAATAGAGAAGAGAGGTGCGAAGGAAGAAGGTTAAGGAAGGCATTTTACAGCTGCTTGGAAGGTGGGCAGAATTAAATAGCTACCAAAAGTGTTCCACAATAGCTCCATATTCTCCAAAATAGCTGGTATGAGATTTAACAGCTTGAATGTCATGCTTGTTGGAGAGGAAGATGCCAGTTAGGAGCTCAGGTTATAATTTCAGGTAAAGCTGTTTCTCCATTCTTTTTGTATGTAGAGGTGAAGTACTCTGACCTAAGTTGCTTTCCTTAGTAAATTTTAGAGTCAGAAATAAACAGATGAGAAATATGTAATGGCTCAAAAAAACCTTTCTCCTCTAATTATGAGTCTCTTCCAACCAGCATATGGCCTGTTGGTTTTCTGTTTGTTTTTGGACTAGGGCATCTGGAAAGTTCCATGTGCTCCAGGAGCAATAGTACAACCGTACTGAGTCTAGTACTACAGTACATTTCTATAGTACTAACTATTAGAAAAAGTAGAAACAATTCCTTAGTTTAATTTTTTTACAGCATTATGAACTATTTGTCATTTATAATTGGATTAAAATTATGTGATGATTACATTTTATTCAGTGCATTTAAGCAATAGCAATTATTAGGAAGCCATTAAAGGTGTTTCAATAAGCATTTTTTTAAACACCGAATTAAACTGAGAGACTGATACAGTTGTTTTTTTCATTTAGAAATACTGTAATGGAGAAATCTGAGTGAAGTTTCTTATTATCAAGTACATTTACATGCACACATACACAAATATGTTTGTGTATATACTGGGAATAGTTTTCAGGTAGGAATTCATTTGAGGAAATGACTTACTAGTTTATTTGAATTTGAATGGTATTTGCTCAATTATGTAAGTGAGTTGGATTTATAAATTCAGGCCCAAAAAGTTTTGGGTGTAGGCAAGTTTTTACTAAACATTAAAGGATGCTGATGCTTTTCTGTAAGATGGGTATAACATTAGCAAGAGAACTCATAGCAAGCCCTGGCAAAAATGCTGCTAGATGCCAAATGTTGCTGTGTTTGTATTAGTCAGATCCCCAGCAGGATAGCTCCTTCAAAAGGAAAACTGGAGAGAGTTTAAGGTTAAAACTAACTAGGGATAGAGGGACACCCAGGAATTAGCAACAAGGAAAGAGTTACCACCCCCCACCCCAACTCCCTTAGTTCTGAAGGGGAACAGGGACAGAGAAGTTACCAGAATTTGGTAAGTGCTATGGTCAGGGCAGAAAGGCTACTCACCTGTTCTGTGACTTTACCAAGAGGACCACAGCCACCGTCAAACCCATTGTAAACAGAGGCTAGAGGCCTGGCAAAGAGATCTTCCCTCTTTTCCTGCCCTCTGATCAACTGATGCCTCCTTTCCACAGAGCCTAATGGGAGCCAGAGGGCAAGGGAGAGGAGATAATACACCCCCTTTAGAGATCAGCCTCTCAGGTCACAGCCAACAGGACCAATGAAGAATATCCAGGACAGTGTTCAAGTTTTAATTTTTTATACATTTGAAGCAGTTATTCCTGTGTTTGTTTTTTATTTTGTATAGAATGACCTTTGGAAATGAAACTTTTTAAAAAGTTGGGTTTTGTCAAAATAGCATTTAAAATTAGTTTTTAAAACTCACGTAACTATTTAGTGATAGTATAAATTTGTATACATTTTAAGAGGTGGGGGTAATATTCCTTCAGCTTTCTGCCGTCTCCCCCTTCCTTTGTTCATTTAAAAAAGTGTTAACCACCTCTTTCTCTCTCTGTTAGACTGCATTGAGCCCTCTTTAGTAAGATCTGAATAACAATGCACTCTCTGCCCACCAGGAGTTCACTATCCACTGGGGACTTACTATAGGTCCTTTTTTTTTTTTTTTTTTTTTTTTTTTAAGTATATGTGCAACTGAAGCGAGCACTTGGGGGAACTCACTATCAGTAATTACCTTACTGAGTAACAAGCACTATAATGGGAATAGAAGGTACATGGGAGTTCTGCAAAAGGGCATGAATCCAGCAGAGGGCTATGATATTTCCAGGAGATATTTCTTTTTTCTTTTTTCTTTTTTTAAAAGATTTCATTTATTTATTTGACAGAGAGAGAGAGAGAGAGAGAGCACAAGCAGGGAGGAGGGGCAGAGGGAGAGGGAAAAGCAGATGTGGGGGCTCCATCCCAGGACCCTGGGATCATGACCTGAGCTGAAGGCAGATGTTTAACCGACTGAGCCACCCAGGCACCTCCAGGAGATATTTCTAAGAGGATGTTTATTAAATAAGACATAAGCATTAGCCAAATTTGGGTTGGAGGGGAGCAGAAAGTAAAGAGTATTCTAGGGAGAGAGAGAAACATGTTCAGAAACAGGAAAGTACTAAGGAGAATGCTGTATTTGGTGGACTATAAGAAAGTTGGTATGACTGGATGTGCTATAGGTTAGGTAGAGAATGTGTCGCCAGATACGTCTGGCAAGTTAAACAGGAACTGTTTCAAGAATGACCTTGAATGACAGCTTGACCTGAGAAAGAAACACTTTTAAACAGAAAAGTGACAGCTGAGGTGCATTTTAGAAGAATCCTTCTGGAAGTAACACAGAGGGTGGGGTAAAGGAGACAGCAATGTTAGGAAACTATTGTAATAAGTAAGCTATGGTAATAATACATCATTTCTACCTTACTCTTGGTCCAGTAGATGTCTTAGGATTTAGAATACATAGGACTTGGTGGTTTAAATATGAAAACATTGGGATTTTTAAGATGGCTGTAATTATGGATAGAAATTTCAGTATGAGCCTTGGAGGAACTACAGGAGGAAGAACAGATAGGAGATGTAAGGAGGAAGATGATGAGTTCAGTTTGAAAGGCCATTCAGACCTAGAGATGGAGCACTTGAAGCCATGAGATGGGAATGAAGTGTGAAGAGACCAAAGATGGAACTTTAGGTAATATTTAAGGGCCAAGTGGAAGAGGAATTTGAGATTGAGACTGAAAAGGAACCCTAGAGAGATATGAGGGAAACTCACAAGGATTGGTGACTGTCACAGAGGGCAAGGCAGGGAATTTTTGCAAATGAAGGCCTATGAAGGCTTAAATTTTTAGAATAAGAGGTCCTCTGTGAACTGACGGAGAATAGTTTCAGTGGAGTGGACCCAAGTTAACATGCAGTATTTTGAGGAGTTGAATATAAGGCAAGAAGGTGGAGACATCAAATGTGAACAGCCTCACTTGAGAAAGGAAGCAGAAAGAAGACTAAATAGAAGAGGATCTAGAAATTTAATTTGGTAATTTTGTGTACATAGAGGTGTTAGTTGGGGAACACTGTTTGGTTCTGTTATCCTGTGAAAAGGTTTCCTGGAAACAAAGTTTCAGTAGTACTTTAGGGGTGTGTGTAAGTGTGTGTGTTTCGGGGAGGGGTAATTTCAGAGAGGTGGTAGAAGTGACAGAGAGAAGCCAAGGCTAGTTTCTGAAAGCTAGGCTAACAATTCTGAAGTCATCCTGAGGCTATTTGAGGCTCACTGTAAGGTTTGTTTTTTAAAGATTTATTTATTTATTTTAGAGAGAGCGCGTGCAAATAGGGGAAGGGACAGACAGAGACGAAGAGAGAGTCCCAAGGAGACTTCCCACTGGGCGTGGACCTGATCCCTGGGATCTCACAACTCTGAGATCATGACCTGGGTTGAAACCAAGAGTCAAATGGTCAACTAACTGAGCCACTGTGTGCCCCCACTGTAAGGTTTGTAAATGGGAAAGTGACATGAACAGAGTTTACTCTCTCCCATTGTGAAAACAGGAAATAAGTCATCTGTGATGTTAAAAAATGTCAATTCCATTTTACCCAGGTGTAATAAAGCATGGATGGATTTAAAATTTATTCTGCTATTTGTAACAAGATAAGCTTAAGCTCAGAGGAAAGAAAATGGACATACAGAAATGGTAGAAAGTATGGTGTATTATTGATGTTCTATTTTTGTGTAACAGTTCATAATAAAATTTGTAACACTTTTGCACTGTCAACAGGGACCCTTGCAAAATATGTTGTGGATTATTTGTAAAATACTAATTCTATATTATTACTTAATTACTTTAAAGTATATTTGAATTAAAAAAACTTTAAGTATAAGTTTGAATAAGTTTTATGTAATATATCATTACTAGCATAATTGCCTTTTACATAAATCTCATTTACTATTTTATTAGAACTTTGAAATGTAACTGACAGTATTAAGGTGGGGTTTTTTACTGTGTGGTTAAAAGATACAATAAGTGTTTTCAATATGTATTTAATAAAATCTGGAACATCTAGCATGAAATGAGTTAAGTAAAGTTTATAATTGCTGTTCTAAGCAAAATGCTTAAGTACTTTAATTTTCATTATTTTAGCATGCTTACATTCATGTAAAATCAACAATGAAGAGCATATGCAGGTCACTTTGATTTTTCTGGTGGGAACCTGAATAAAACGGCATTTATTTGAAAAAACTGCTAGTAAGGGCAATGGTCTTGATATGAATTATAAAATAACCAGTTATTGATTGGAGAGGCAGTGATCGTCCTGGCATAAGAGTGTAGCATGCCCTGGTGCCTGGGTGGCTCAGTTGGTTAAGCGACTGCCTTCAGCTCAGGTCATGACCTTGGAGTCCTGGGATTGAGTCCCACATTGGGCTCCCTGCTCAGCGGGGAGTCTGCTTCTCCCTCTGACCCTACCCCGTCTCATGCTGTCTCTCTCATTCTCTCTCTTTCAAATAAATAAATAAAATCTTAAAAAATACGAGTGTAGCATACCATCTTCAACTGTTTTCTTCATAAATGTATTAAAGGGGGCCTGGGTGGCTCAGTGGGTTAAAGCCTCTGCCTTCAGCTTGGGTCACGATCCCAGGACACTGGGATCCAGCCCCACATCCGGCTCTCTGCTCAGCCGGGAGCCTGCTTCCTCCTCTCTCTGACTGCCTCTCTGCCTACTTGTAATCTCTGTCTGTCAAATAAATAAATAAAATCTTTAAAAAAATGCTTATTAAATAGAGAAAAATTACTTAAATTCATGGGGCTTTGTAATAAGTCCACTTACCTTTGCTAGTTGGCTGTCTATATGGTATATAATAAGAATTTATGTTTGGATATACTTCTTATGTGTTTTGCTTGTCCTTTGAAATGTGTAATAGTTACTTATTTTGTATAGTAGCCTGCTGTCGTTTAGATTACAGTTGAGGGAGGGAGATAATTGCATTAAACTAAACAAAAATGAAGTTAAATCTCTTATTTTAGGTTAATCAGGCTTTTAATAAAGATTGCTTTGAGATACTTTGCTATGTTGTCTATTTTACCACATTTTTTTCTGTTAATATGGAAATAATACACAAATTAAACATTGATCTTTTTATGTGTGTTGAAGAAATTAAAAGGTAAAGAAACAGTTACAGATGGATGTTGCCTTTCCATGTTATCTACCAACTCAGTTAAGTAGCTTTAGCCAAAATAAAGTATAATTCTAATCAGAAAATATCATCCTTTTATCCATTTACTCTAAATGAATAGGTATATAAATGCAATGTACACATTTCTAATGGTCTGTAGTTAACAGAGAATAATTTCATATCTTTTTAAATCTGTGGAAACTTAACTAGTTTAAGTAAGTACTATTTAGTATTCAAGGCCCTATTCTGACAAAAATAGCCACTGTCACAGGTTTTAGGAGATGGTTCAGTTTCCTAAGTTACATTCCTACTGGCAAAGGCTGTCTAATTGTGACATTTGGTCGGATCAAGGTGAGTTATGTAGAAAGAGGAAAGGAATCAGTAAAATCTAGGGTTAATAATTTCTTAGATTTCCAAACAGGTAAGATCCATCAGCAAAGCTGGAGGACTATAAAGGACAACTCTTGAACTTTTTTGATTTTAAATAAAATAGTCCATTTTAGGTATATTATAATAAGTTCATATTATGTGAAATATAGCTTATCACTGAGAATACTTCAGTTTTAAGTTTAATGAATTATGTGACTGAATTAGGGGTTTCTGACCTTCTCTTCCAGCTGTTGATGTATTGATGGGAATCCCTATAATCATAATTTACTATGACTAAGAGAGACTCATTTTTTCTGATGTCTGAAAGTCATGGGAGCTGTCTCTCTTCCCTCTGTGTTTACTACCATATGACTAGTTCTCTTCTCTGGGTGACTTCCAAGTTATTTTCAGTCAGTGGAATCCTGAGGTTGTTGGGTGTTCATATGTATTTTTTTCTGTTGATGAGTGATAGTATTTTATCTTGCTGATTGATAGTGTTTTATTTTGTTGACTGACATTAAAATAAGCTTAATAAGACCTTTACCTGTTTTTGGGAGATTCTGGACATACTATTTTACTTGACAGAGAAAGCTATAATATTAGCAAGTTCATCAGGATATTTTTGAAACTTAAATCTTTTGAAATTATCCAAATTGGAGGGTCTCAAAATTTAGAATTAGTTTCTAAGACCTCTTTCATTCCAGAGATGAGAGAATTATTCATTTAACCTTTTTAAAGGCAGAAGTTAAATATTTCTGTAATGTGCTGTTTCCTAATGTCTAAAATGAGAAGAGGTAACTTACTAGTAATTTACCAGGCTACTAAAATAGCTGACTAGGGGGAAGGAAGGGTGACTTTTTTTTTTTTTTTTTAAATGTTTACTAGAAAGGGCATAAGATACTCTATTTTAGCGATAGGTGCATCTGCATAAAACTCAGTTTTACCTGTAGCCAGGGTTTCTTCTATGTGGGTCATTCAGAGTAACTGCACTGAAAAGCTTTATGCCACATATAAAAAAGCACCATTCAGATTGCTTGTTTTGCTTTTATTTATTTGCATATGTAATTTATTGTATCTGTAAAAAGGGAAGTTCTTATAAAAAGCAACAAAACAGGAAAAATAAGCAAGTTGTTTCTTCTGGTAGATCATGATGTAGAGATTAGTTAAAAAAATTCAGTTTGAGAGATTCCATTTAATCTTGGTAGTGTTTTGATAGGAAGTTGAATATGTAGAAGCAAAAGTATTTTACTTAAAAACATTATTTACAAGACACTCAGAGTAAGTTTACTGAGTGCATTAGCATCAGTATTTATTGCCTGTGTTGAATTCCAGACTGAATTATAACTTTGTTCCATAATGACCAATAATTTTTTTTTAAAGATTTTATTTATTTATTTGACAGACAGAGATCACAAGTAGGCAGAGAGGCAGGTTGGGGGTGGGGGGAGCAGGCTCCCCGCTGAGCAGAGAGCCCGACGTGGGACTCAATCCCAGGACCCTGAGATCATGACCCAAGCCGAAGGCAGAGGCTTCCACCCCCTGAGCCACCCAGGAGCCCCAAGACCAATAATTTTTAATACACATTTATGTTGCATTTATCCATACTATGGGTCATGGATTACCACTTTATTTTGAAAAAGGGGAATTATTTAGAAACTGACAAAAAAGAATTAAGAAAAAAATGGAAGAGCCAGATGGTTTAACATCATGTATCATTGATTTTTGCATGTTTTAGTTTCTGAAATACATTTATTTTATGGTTCTGATTGAGTTATGTTTTTCTACTTTTGATGTAGCTTTTTAAGGACTGCCCCTAAGAATTTCTAATTCACATAAGTGGATGATACCAGAGATAGCCTTGATTTGACATAGGTCAAATCAAAGACCATCTTTTGAAGCCAGTTTTAAAGCCTTGAAATCCAATGTTCCAGTGGATTGCAGTGTTAACAGCAAAGTTTCCTTGTGACATGATAATTGAAATGAAGATAGAAATTTTCATTTTTCCATTTAAGTTAATGTTATAATACAAGAAAATTCCATTTTGGGTTTTATCTTATCACCTTCCCAAGTTACATAGAACCAATGTGGGGAGGAGAGAAGCAAAGTTTTGGTTATGATCCCTCCCAAGGAATCTCCAGATAAGGGGTTCATTGTTTTTAAGGGAAGGAAAAAGGATATATTCTAACTTGGATGGTGGTTCTTCTGTAGATGTGTTGGAAATTGAAAAAAATCACATTAATTGAACTCTATTTGAATAAGGTAATTGACTTTCTATTTTTTAAAGTTCTTTGCGGGAATGGTTACTGGAACACTTGAAATGGATACACATTTTTGCCTGAAGCTTATGTAGGTAGCCAGGAAATCTTTCTCCCTTACTTGGCATAAGTAAAGATACTTTTCCATAGGATATTGCCGAAGATTCATTTGGCTTCTCAATCACATGGACAGTTGTGATAACTTAAAGGCAATAATTCTACTCCATGAAAATATCAATCATTACTCTTTAAATCTGTGATCATCAAAAAAGATAAAGAGTTGATGTTAAAGGGTTAATTTCTTAATAAACTATTAACATATTTGAATGACCTAAGGAACACAGGATATTACACTAATGACTTCATCATCATCTTACAGTCCTAATGAGGTAGATGTTACACTCTGTTTTATGGACAAAGAATCTGCGGCCTAAGCAGTTAGAAACTTAAGGTCATACATTTCAGTATTTATAGAATCTATATTTGAATGCTGTTCTTTCCATTGAACATTTGCTTTTTAATGTGTATAGAGTTTCAAATTTACTAAATGAAAAAGTTCTGGAGATGCTTCACAACAATGTGAATATACTTAATGAATGGTACACTTAAAAATGGTTAAGATGGTAAATTTTATGTTACTTATTTTTTTAACCACATAAAAAGTTCTATTTAGAAGTGATTTCCTTTTTGTTTATTTATTAAGTAAATTTTCAGTGAAAAATAACATGATGTAAAGTGTACATTATATTAGTTTGTCGTCCAAAATGAAACTACTGAAATTTTACCG
>NW_019154103.1:7573859-7611651 GCF_002288905.1 Enhydra lutris kenyoni | reverse complement strand
CTTAAGAGAAAACTGAGTTTCTACTTAAAATGAAACTACTGAAATTTTACCACTTAAGAGAAAACTGAGTTTCTACTTAAAATGAAACTACTGAAATTTTACCACTTAAGAGAAAACTGAGTTTCTACTTAGTTTTATACTGAACTATAAAAAGTCTAGTTTTTTTTTTTCTTTACTGTCAGAAGATTGTATTTCTTTAGAAAATCTAATCGATGATATAAAGTGAGAAGATAAGATATAAGTCAGAATTATGATACAGGGAATAAGTGTATTTCAGTTTGTCACTCTGAATGAGAAGTGTACTTTTCAATAGAGCTAAACCTCAAGTAAGCTCGCAGACTGAGAGTTACATATGTTTTTGACTATGTAAAATTTCTTTTAAAAGTACAGTAGTTCTGTAGCTCTTTTTCAGTAGTAAGGGTAAAACATTTCTTTTAGAATACAATGAGAAGTGTGTATATTTGACAAGAATTGCATATTTTGGTGATGCCAAGTTAATTTGTGATGTTTTTTCCTGTAACAGGATAGAAATATAGCATCTCATTCAATTAAAAAATACCCATTCGCTGGAAAAAGCCAGTCTTTTTTGGTGTCTTTCCCTTGTCTGTCAACATTTATTTTATGCATCTATATTTTCCAAAATAATTACCCTTTATTTTATCTTTTAAAATAAAAAAAGAGGTTGATAATATTGGGCCAATCATTTAGAATTAGATACTTTAAGGATTTTTTTTTAAATTAATTCATTTGACAGAGAGAGAGGACACAAGCAGGGGGAGCAGCAGAGGGAGAGGGAGAAGTAGACTCCCCGCTGAGCAGGGAGCCCAGTGCAGGACTGGATCCCAGCACCCTGGGATCATGACTTGAGCCAAAGGCAGATGCTTAAGTGACTCAGCCACCCAGGCACCCCTAGAATTAGATATTTAAAAAATTTTTGAGATTTGGTGTGTTTATCTATCTTTATAACTATCTATTTATTTTGACTGTGTAAGTATGGAGTGTCAAGTTAATAATACTCCTCAGTTCATGGTACAGTATTATCTTTGGTCCATGTGAGGCCTTCCTGCTGTTTACTTCACATTCACTCATTCATTTGTTAACTCATTCATTAATTCTTCTCTTTAGTTCCCATTTCTACAAGCTCTAGCCTTATAGGAAGCTTATCCAGGTTTATCCAACTTTCTGTATACATATACACACATCTCTATCTCTAACTACTGCATTGGAGACTTATTATTTTACGTTGTCTAACTGCTTAAGAATCCTTATCTTCAAGTTATTTATTTATTTATTTATTTCATTTATTTTAAATGAGAGAATCCAGGGGCACCTGAGTGGCTCTGTCAGTTAATTGTGCGACTCTTGATTTTGGCTCAGGTCATGATCTCAGGATTGTGAGATGGAGCCCCTAGTTGGCTCAGTGCGGGGCCTACTTGTCTTTCTCCCTCTGATCTTTTCCCCTGCTCATGTACTCTATTTGTCTCTTTATCACATAAATGAATAAAAATCTTAAAAAATAAAAAGAATCTAGGGTATTTAAAGCTAGGCTAGTTCAGATGAACTATTTAAGGACAAATATAATTGAATTCAGTGACTTACAAGAAGTAAATAAATTTAATATGTTGAAAGCATTGAGAAATCTAGGAGAATATATCATTTACTCTTAACTCACTGACTTTTTTTTTTTTAACTCACTAAGTAATTAAAAGATACACATCATTTTCCATTAAGCACCAAGTTTAGTATTCTTTGAGATTGCAATTGGTTATAACATTGCATAGGATCTCAAATGTAATCGGATTCCTTAAGTGTATGGTTTCCAATTAATGCCACACCTACTAATTTCTTTACCTTTTTTTTTTTTTTTTTTTTAAGATTTTATTAAGTGATCTCTACACCCAACATAGGGCTTGAACTCACAACCCTGAGATCAAGATTGGCATCCTTCTCTGACTGAGTCAGCCTGGTGCCCCCACACCTATCAGTTTCTAAATCGGCTTGGCCCTTTGCAAAAGTTGATTCATGCTTAGAGGCCTTGATATTTCAGTGTGATTTGGACATCAGTCAAGCACAAAGAATTTATTTTGAAAGCAAGAAAATATGTGGTTTCTAGTTGACAGTTTAGTTGGTGACGACTCTCCCCTGTCAACATTATCACTTCTGATCCACACTACTCTTACATGTGGTAAGCATGTCAGATTTATCTCCATTTTAGTAAAGGAGAAGTTGAGACTGAAAACTTCAAATGGCTTGCACAAGATTACTTTGCTGTGAAGTCATAGGCAGGACTAGGACTGGAATCTTCTGATTTCTAGGCCAGTGTTCTTAATTCTGTAGTCATGTTTTCATACTCTTTCCCCAAAAGAACTGAAGGAGTCATTCCATCTTCAAATGGCTCCATTATTAATGTTTCTGTATAATGAGGTAAATGCTACTCCATTTAACAAAACTTTGAAAATCATTGCTGTGTACCACTGTTGCTGCTGCTTTTGTTTGGGGTGGGATCTCTCAGTCAAATTAATCAGTGTTGATTCCACAAAATAATTTAAAAAAAAAGTCTATAATTCCTAGTATACTTGGTGCATTTATTTTTTTAAGACTTATTTTAGAGAAACAATTTTAGAGAAAGAGACAGAGTGTGGGGGGTGGGGTTTGGGGAGGAGGCAAAGAGAGAGGAGTCTCAAGCAGACTGGGAGTGGAGCGTGATGCAGGGCTTCATCTCAGGCCCCTGGCTGGGATCATGACCTGAGCAGAAGCTAAGAGTTGGATGCTTAACCAACTGTGCCACCTAGGCGCCTCTCTACTTGGTGCATTTAAATCATCTGTCTTAGGGTGTCTGGGTGGCTCAGTTGGTTAAGCATCCAACTCTTGATTTTGGCTCAGGTTACCATCTCAGGGTTGTCAGAGTGAGCCCTACCTTGGGCTCCTGGCCGGGCTTGGAGCTTTCTTCTCCCTCTGCCCCTCCCCACTGCACATGCACATGTGCTTTCTCTCTCTCTTAAAAAAGATCATCTATCTGGTCATGTGATGACTCATTACATTTAGAATAAAACTCAAACTTTTTATTGTAATATGTAGAACCCTGAGTGATCTGATCCTTGCCTAATTCTCTATCCTGTAAGACAAAGTGAAATTAATTAATGATTAGTAGACTCTAAACTCCAAGAGTGTAGAGAGACCATGTCTGTCTCATTTACTACTGAGTCCTTAGTCACTTTGCACGTAGTTGGTCCTTGATAAATATTTATTTATAATTATTTTTATAGATATTGTTATCCAAGTCTTATTAATATAGTTTTCCCCCTCAGCTTTATTTTATTTAACTGACATATACTATCATGTAAGTTTAAGGTATCCAATGTTGATTTTATATACTTACAGATTGCAAAATGATCACCACCATAATGTTAGCTAATACCTGTATCACTTCACATAATTACCATTTTGTGAGAGTATTTAAGATCATCACCCTTAGTAACCTTCTAGTACGTAATACATTATTATTAATGGTAATCACTGTGTTGTATACCAGGTCCCTATAACTTATTCATCTTATAACTGGAATTTATATCTTTCAACCATCTTCACCCATTTAGCCCACCCCAACCCTCTGCCTCTGATAACTACCAATTTGTTCTCTGTATCTCTGAGTTTATTTTGTTTTTGTTTTTAAATTTTTTTTATTCTACATGTGAGATCATACAGTATTTGTTTTTCTCTGTCTGACTTCACGTAGCATAATGTCTCCAAGGTCCATTCATGTTGTTGCAAACTGTGGAATGTCCTTTCTGATGGCTGACTAATATTCCATTGTATATGTATCATATCTTCTTTGTCCTTCATTCATTTACAGACACAGGTTGTTTCCGTGTCTTGGTTATTGTGGTTAATGCTGCCTGAATATGGGCAAGAAGATGATCTTTTAAAGATCCTATTTTTGGGGCACCTGGCTGGCTCAGTTGGTACAGCGTGTGACTCTTGATCTCAGGATTTTAAGTTGGAGCTTCATGCTAGGTGTAGAAGATACTTAAAAATAAATTCTTTAAAAATAAAAATCCTGGATGCCTGGGTGGCTCAGTTGGTTAAGCAACTGCCTTCGGCTCAAGTCATGGTCCCGGAGTCCCAGGATCGAGTCCCGCATCAGGCTCCCAGGTCCATGGGGAGTCTGCTTCTCCCTCTGACCTTCTCGCCTCTCATGCTCTCTCTCACTGTCTCTCTCTCAAATAAATAAATAAAATCTTTAAAAAAATAAAAATAAAAATAAAAATAAAAATCCTGGGGCTCCTGAGTGGCTCAGGTGGTTAAATGTCTGCTTTCTGCTCAGTAATGTTTCAGTAATGTCTGCTAATGATCCCAGGGTCCTGGAATTGAGCTGCGTATCAGGCTCCCTGTTCAGTGGGGAGTCTGCTTTACCTTCTGCACCCCACAAGTGAGCTTGTGCTCACTTACTCTATTTTTCTCTCTCTCTCTCTCAAATAAATAAAACAGCTTAAAACAAAAACTCTGTTTTTATTTCCTTTGGATATATACTCAGAAGTAGGATTGTTAGATCTTAGGGTAGTTCTATTTTTAATTATTTTAGGGTGCACTTTTATTAAAAGGGTCAAAATTTAATCTAATTCTTAAGTTTTTGAGAGACTGCCATACTGTTTTTTTATAGTGATTGCATCAATTTACATTGCCACCAACAGTACACAGAAGTTCCCTTTTCTGTACATCCTCCCCAACAGTTTTTATCTCTTGTCTTTTTGATAATATTCTAACAGGTGTGAGGTGATATCTCATTATAATTTTGATTTGCATTTCCCTGAGGATTAGGATTCCTTTTCATATATCTCTTGACCATTTGTATGTCTTCTTGGAAGAAATGTCTATTTAAGTCCTTTGTCTATTTTTTTTTTTTAAATAGAGAATGCGTGAGTTGGATGTGAGGGGCAGAAGGAGAGAGAGAGAGAGAATCTTAAGCAGGCTCCATGCTTAGGGTGGCGCTCTATGTGGAGCTCGATCTCATGACCCTGAGATCATGACCTGAGCTGAAATCAAGAGTCCGACATCCAACTGACTGAGCCACCCACGCACCCCATCTTTGCCTATTTTTCAAATTGGTTTACGTGGGTTTTTTTTGCTATTGAGTTGTAGGAGTTTCTCATATATTTCTCATATATTTTAGAAGTTAATCCCTTATCAAGATAATGACCTATGGATGTTTTCTACCATTTTGTAGGTTGCCTTTTCACTCACTTTCCTTTCCTGTGCAGAAGGTTTTCGTTTGATGTAGTCCTATTTGCTAGTTTTGCTTTTGGTGTCAAATCCACAAAAATTATTACTAAGACTAGTGTCCAGGAGCTTACCCCCTGTTTTCCTTTAGGAGTTTTATGATTTCAGGTCTTACATTCAAGTCTTTAATCCATTTTGACTTGATTTTTGTGTATGGTGTAAAGTAGGGGTCCAGTTTCATTCTTCATAGCTATCTAGATTTCTCAGCATAATGTATTGAAGAGACATTTTCCTTTTTCCATTCTATATCTTGGCTTCTTCATTGTAAATTAATTGACCATACATATGCCTGTATTTCTGGGGTCTCTGTTCTCTTCTATTGATCTGTGTGTCTTGTTTTTATACCAATACCATACTATTGTGATTTCTATAGTTTTGTAATGTAGTTTGAAATCAACAAGTGTGATGCCTCCTTAAGATTGCTTGACTGTTTGGGATCTTTTGTGGTTCCATACAAATTTTAGGATTATCTTTTCTATTTCTGTGAAAAATGTCACTGAAATTTTGATAGGGATTATGTAAAATCTATAGATCACTTTGGGTAGTTTGGACAGTTTAACAGTATTAATTCATCAAACCCATGAGTAAAGAACATCTTTCCATTTATTTGTGACTTCAAGTTTTTGAACAATGTCTGATAGTTTTCAGTGTGCAGAAACTCCTTGGTTACCTCCTTGGGTAAATTTATTTGTATATTAGTCTTTTTGATGGTATTGTAAGTGGGGCTAGTTTTATTGATTTTTTAAAAGATTTTATTTTTAAGTACTCTCCATTCAACATGCGGCTCAAACTTAAAACTCTGAGATCAAGAGTCACATGCTCTACTGACTGAGCCAGCCAGGCACCCCTAGGTGGGACTACTTTTAAAAATTTCTCTATCAGTTCATCATTAGTATATAGAAATTATTTCTATACATTGATTTTGTGTCCTGTATATCTACTGAATTGATAAATATATATATTTTTAGATTTTTATTTATTTGACAGACAGAGATCACAAATAGGCAGAGAGGGAGGCAGAGAGAGAGAGAGGGGAAAGCAGACTCCCTGCTGAGCAGAGAGCCCGATGTGGGGCTCGATCCTAAGACCCTGGGATCATGACTTGAGCCGAAGGCAGAGGCTTTAACCCACTGAGCCACCCAGGTGCCCCTGAATTGATAAATATTTATTGAATGAGTGAATGTTGAATGAATGAGTTTCCAAATGGTGATTTATTTACATTCACTGTCCTCTAAGAAAAATCTCAAAGTATATATGTGTGTGAGTGTGTGTACATTTGATGAAATTATTTTGTTTTAGTGCACAATAGCAGTTGGGATTACTTTGTAGCCGTAACTTAAAGAATGTTGTACCAGACTTTTTCATGTGATTTCTTTAATAACCCACAACAACTTTATGAAGTTACTATATCTCCTCTTTTACAGATGATGAGACAGTGTTGACACTTGCTCAAAGCCACTTAGCTAGTAAGTGGCAAAACCAAGGTTTGAACCTAGAGGTCTTTCTATAAGTAAAGTCAACATTATTCAGCTTTGGTGCTTCTAAATTAATGACTAGGTTGTTTGGAAAATTTGCTTCTGAGGAACACTTTCCTTTCCCAATGATGCTGAATAACTGAGGTGTTAGTGTAATAGGTGTTAATTGAATGGCATGGAGAGTAAGCGCAAAGGAAATTAAAGGAGGAAAAGGTGTGTGCTGAAGTCATCAGGGAAGCTTTTTGGAGTAGTTGTGGGATTTCAGTTGCTCAATTAATGCTGTGAAAGTGCTCTGAATACCAGAACTTGTAGGATATTTGGGATACAAATAAGTATAGAGGAGAGTAGAGGCATTCAATTTAGAGAAAGTTTTTAGAGGCTTGGGGGTGTTGTGGGTTTTTTGAAAGAAGTAAGGAGGACCAGTGTGGCTAGAAGAGAGGATTTATGTTGGAAAAGAATAAGATATTGAAAAAGTGGATAAGGATGATTGGGAGTGGTATATAATCTACACAGAATTTAATTTTTTCTGTGGATGCCAAGAACAGTGGCATTGTGGGATAAAGTAATATTTTAGGAAGTTTAATCTGTTAGCAGTATGCAGGTTTTAAATTAGCATAGTGCAGCACTGGAAACACAGGGTCTTAAAAGTGGTAGTTCTGGCCCTAGGCTTGAATTCCACCCATCCTACTTGCTTCTTTATGAACTTACAATGTTATTTCACTCATTGTCCTACTGTTTTTTCCTCTGTGAAATGGAAATTGAACCTTTTGCCCAGTTTCAGAGATTCTGATTCAGTAGGTCTAAGGTATGGGGCAAAAATAACCCCTCCTCTCAAGTCAGACTAAGTTACTCCTTGTCTGTGATCCTAGAGCACTTTGTATTTATTTAACGTTTTTTTCTTAAACCTCAGGTGAGAAAAATTGAATTAATCAACTTCCTCAGATAATGGCATGCTGTCAACTTTGGCAAGGACAAGGCTCTCTCTTGTTTTATTTTGTTTAAAATAGTTCTAATTTGGGGCTCCTGGTCCTGGGTGGTTTGGTTGGTGGAGTGTGCAATTCTTGATCTCAGGGTCGTGAGTTCAAACCCTGTGTTGGGTGTAGAGATTACTTAAACCATCTAAAAAATAATAATAAGACAGTACAATTAATACCTCCCCCAAATCCCTCTTTGAAACAACAACAACAACAAAGTTCTCCTTTATCCACAATTTTTGTTCTCATTCTTTGCCTCTAGACATCTCTGCTAATATCTTTGGATATGTCTATATCTTTAAAAAAATATATGGTGGTGTTTTGTGCACATAGTTGTTTTTAATTTATATTAATGATATTCTGGTACAGATCTGTTTCTTTTTTCACCCAGCACTCTAAAAATGTCCTTTATGATGGATAACTTCAAACATACGAATGTGGAGAAAATAGTATAATGACCTCCCATATGTCTGTCATCCATCATCAGCAATTATTAACCCATGGCTGACCTTGCTTAATAAATATTTCAAATAACTCCTCCCTTTGCTTCCCCAACCCTCACAACTTTACCTCTATGTACTATATTATTTCAGAGAAAATTCAGATTTCTTTTCTGTGTTTCAGTGTTTAATACTTCTCTTTGAATCTCTGTGTATATATTTCATAATGTGTAACTGCTGCAGGTGTTTCAGATTATATACCTACATATCTGACTTGTCTGTTCCTTTGATGATGATAACCTAGATTACCTGTAATTTCCTGGTACCACAAAAAATTCTGTGACTTCCAATTTCATGTTAGTCCTCCTAAGGAGTTTTAGGAGAACTTTGATTTTCTAGAGTGAGATCTCTGGATCATTGGGTATACACAACTTCATTTCACTAAGCGCTGCCAGCTTGCTTTCCAGTACATGAGAGTTCCCTTTCCCTCCACTTCTGCTGATAGTAATATCTCACATTATATTTTGCTGGTCTGATATTTATGAAGTGGTATGTCATTACTTATATTTTCATTTCTCTGACTATTAATGTGGTTGGTTCTCTCGCCATATACTCATTATCTGTTATCTTTAGGGACTCTTGTGTTTCTTCTGCCTAGAAAATTCTTCTTATTCAGTTGGTTCATCCACTTATTAAGATTTCTGCTTACATATTATATCCTTGACCATTTCATCTAAAGCAGCACTCCTCAAAAATAAATAAATAAATGAATAAATGAATAAATAAATAAATAGTTCTCTTCATCACCTTCTGTCTTTGTTCTGCTTTATTTTCATACTATTTATCACAACAAAACATAACATTAACTTTATTATGTGTTTATTTGAATAATTATTTCCAGGGCTCAAATTCTTTGAAGGCAAAGGATCTTATCTATGTTATGTATCTGTAACTTTAGCCCTTAAAATGCAGGTACTCAATAAATACTTGCTGAGTGAATAAAGGTGAATTCACCATTTATATCACTACTCAGCAGGATTTCTATGAATATTCTAGACATTTATCCTTGTTGATTTTAGACATTGTAATGTAATTTGTTAGTTTTGGTTATGGTATCCTTCTTTGATAAGGGATCCTTAATTTGATAAGGGATCCTTAATCCTCAAGTGGCTAAATCATCATATCACAACACCTAAATCAATATATTTTGATTTGTGTTGTGGTCTAAAGAAATCCTTTTCTATCCTGACATTGCAAATTCCCCTATGTTTTCTTCTGTATGCTTTACAGTGTTACATTTTAGTCTCTAATCCCTCAGGAGTTATACCTTTGCATAATATATGAAGTATAGTATTTGATTTCATTTTTCTTCCTGTAGAATACAAGCACTTTGTACTTTTCTTGCTGACTTAGAGTACACCCTTACCATATATGAGTTTTTTCTCATATTTCATTGATCATTTATCTATTTCTGTCTAGTATCACAATGTTTTTATGGCAGTGGCTCTTTGCACTATGTCCTCATATCCAGTAGGGCAAGTCCTTCCTCTTTTTAACTATTGTCTTAGCAACATATACAGTACAACAGCAACCAATACAATCAAGTAACTAAACTGAGAAAGAATGCATAAGACTATTATAGAATAATTTTAAAACTCTAATAAGGATATAAAAGAACATATAACTAGTGGGAGAGAAATACCATGGAATGACTTAATGGTATAAAGATGTCATTTCCTCTAGATTAATCTATAAATTCAAATGCAACTGTAATAAAAATTTCAGTAAGATTTTTTCAGACCTCAACATACTTGTTGTAAAATTTGTTTGGAGTATTTTATAAATGTTACTTTTTGAAATAAATGTATACTTTCATATATACTGTATTTGTATTCTTTGGGTTTTTAGTGACTAGTTTTTGCATTCTCATGGATGGGCAGTTGATTGGAGAGAGCAGAAGAGGGAAGGAAACAGGAGAGATAAATGTTTTGATTAGCAGTGATAGAAATTGTAGTGGCAGCAAGTGGTACTATGAGCAGAGAAACAGAAAAGATAAAGAAAAGTTAGAGCTTGTTGGATAAATGCATTAATCCTTCCTCAACTCTGGGAAAGTGAATGTGATAAGACTAGAAAACAGCCACCTGTAATGCACCTCAATATATGCCTTACCTGTGCCTTGCTAATGACTCATAACCATGTCTAGTTCAACAGTCTGTATGGAATGCTTAACTGTCAAGGGTATAGTGTCTGTAGCAGGTATCTCTAAGATGTAGCTCTTTGATGTTCATAAGTAATGGTGATCCCGAGTAATCAGGAAGAGCTTTAAATATATTCTTGTTGTAATATATATATTTATATATATAAGGAAGAGCTTTAAATATATTCTTGTTGTAATATATTCTAAATATATATACATATATATACATAAATATATATATACCTACATATGCATAAATATATATATACACATATGTGTGTGTGCGTGTATATATACATATATATAATTTTTTTAAAGATTTATTTATTTATTTATTTGACAGAGATCACAAATAGGCAGAGAGGCAAGCAGAGAGAGAGAGAGGAGGAAGCAGGCTCCCTGCTGAGCAGAGAGCCCGATGTGGGGCTCGATCCCACGACCTGGGATCATGACCCGAGCCGAAGGCAGAGGCTTTAACCCACTGAGCCACCCAGGCGCCCCATATATATATAATTTTTAAAAGATTTTATTTTTAAGTAATCTCTACACCCAACGTGGAGCTCGAACTTACAACTCTGAGATCAAGAATCCCATGCTCCACCGACTGAGCCAGCCAGGCACCCCTCTTTTTTTTTTTTTTTTTTAATTTTATTTTTTATAAACATATAATATATTTTTATCCCCAGGGGTACAGGTCTGTGAATCGCCAGGTTTACACACTTCACAGCACTCATCATAGCACATACCCTCCCCAATGTCCATAATCCCACCCCCCCAACCCCCCTCCCCCCATCAACCCTCAGTTTGTTTTGTGAGATTAAGAGTCACTTATGGTTTGTCTCCCTCCCAATCCCATCTTGTTTCATTTACTCTTCTCCTACCCCCTTAGCCCACCATGTTGCATCTCCTCTCCCTCATATCAGGGAGATCATATGATAGTTGTCTTTCTCCGATTGACTTATTTCGCTAAGCATGATACCCTCTAGTTCCATCCACGTCGTCGCAAATGGCAAGATTTCATTTCTTTTGATGGCTGCATAGTATTCCATTGTGTATATATACCACATCTTCTTTATCCATTCGTCTGTTGATGGACATCTAGGTTCTTTCCATAGTTTGGCTATTGTAGACATTGCTGCTATAAACATTCGGGTGCACGTGCCCCTTCGGATCACTACGTTTTTATCTTTAGGGTAAATACCCAGCAGTGCAATTGCTGGGTCATAGGGTAGTTCTATGTTCAACATTTTGAGGAACCTCCATGCTGTTTTCCAGAGGGCTTGCACCAGCTTGCATTCCCACCAACAGTGTAGGAGGGTTCCCCTTTCTCCCCATCCTCGCCAGCATCTGTCATTTCCTGACTTGTTGATTTTAGCCATTCTGACTGGTGTGAGGTGGTATCTCATTGTGGTTTTGATTTGTATTTCCCTGATCAGGCACCCCTCTTGATGTTATATTTAATCTGGCAGGGAAATAGGCATTAAAGAGTTTCAATAAAAACTAATTAGAATAATATATGTAGTTGGGTTAATGCTCTTCCATTTGAAAAGCAAGGGCATCCAGAGCTACTCATTCCCTCAGTTTTCAAAGAGTCAGACTTTTACCGTGTCTGTATCTTGTGTACATACATTTGGGTTTACTCACAATCGGAACATGGAATAAAATCACTCTATATTTTTATGGGGACTACAAGTTGAAGAAAAATGGAGTTGAAGGAAGTGAACCTCCGTATTTACTACAAAGAATAACCACACATTGGTAAGCCTTATATTTATTGGTCGTTATGAATCTTTCGTCTTCCAGAAAACTGAGAACCTTCTTAAGGGACAAATTTATGTATAGATACACACACAGATACATGCACACACACAGTTATAGGTATGTAACTCTTATTAACAAAGTGTGACAGTTTGTGAAGAATTAATGTAATCGCAAGCAAGGTGCGGACTATTCATTTATAACTCATACAAAACCCTTTCATTATTCAGCATAGTCCTTTTTTTCTAAATGGATTAGTGTTAAATGAAATTTGTTTTTGCTTATTTTTAAAAACTTCTTTAATTAGCAAAAGTAATAAAAGAAGTTTCTGACTTGAAGTTGATATTTCATATAGAAGAGAAAAAATAGTTATATAAATAATCACAATATTATTAGAGAGATACTACTCGCAAAGTGTTATGAGGTTTCAAAGGTAGATACATTGGGGAATAATGCATTTGAGCTGGGCATTTAAAAATAAATAGAATTGTGATATTACAATTGCATTTGCCCCCAAGAAGATGAGTGAACGGTAGTTTCTGTCCATTCTGCAGTGTTGGGCTTTTTTGCATACTTAAAGAGACCTGCTGTGTATTTCTACCATGTAGCACACATTGTACCAGGCCCTTCTTTTATGCTGACATGCTTAACATGCACAACAACCACACGAGGTACATCTTATTAACATATGATGAGTAAACAAAGATTTAGAGAAATAAAGTACCTATTGAAGATCATGTAACTAGTGCCTAGAGTTGTTTCTGTATTACAGTAATCTTAGAATATCCATTTGCTAGCTGTCACCTGAATATTTCTGGAATGGTTAAAATGATTCCTACTTGAAGAATAATACACAAGGTTGCCTCATTATTGCAATTATTGTTAAACCTGTTCCAACATTTAATGTTTAAAATTTTAACATTTAAAAGTACTTGATATTCATTATTCGTGCAGTAAATATTGGTTTGGATGAATGCTTGAATGTGTCAGCTGTACTGAGAGCTGAGGAAAGGAAGGCTTTTTGCTTTTTTTGTTTTTTGTTTTTTGTTTTTTTCTGTTTTCAGACCATAAATTAAAATGAGGATCAGGGTGCTCTGATGGACCAATGTAGGAGTGGAGTAGCGGGAAATGTATAGAAACCCTAAAACAGGAAATGATATCTGTGGGCATACGGTCCAGTTTGTTGGAGCAAAGGTCTAGTTTCCATCAGTGAACCTTGGCAATTTTTTGTTTAATTTTTACTAAAGTATTTGATTCCTTATGAAAATATTGATGGAATGATTCAGAAAACCAAAATGTCCTATCTGTGATCTCACAGTCAGAGAGTTCCATTGTTTGCTTCTTGTCTGAGTTGGGTGAGCTCTTCAGAAAGATATTTGGGAATATTTTTAGGTACTGTGATTCTCAAGACGTCTAGAAGGATTAAATAGGTGACTTACTATGAAGCATAGGGATTGAACCGTCCTGTTCCATTGCTGTGATTAACCATCTCATCAAGTATTTTCTTGTGATACCCATCCAAACTTGACTGTTGCTTTTTACCCACTTAGTTGTGTTTTTAAACTAGTACTCTATCTAATATCTTTAGGGGATGATCATATTATCCAGCAAGCATGTCTGTGACTGTGAAAACAACATAGCAAAAAGAAAATCCCTGGCGATTGATATTATTGGTGTGTGCTGTAAGCAGATCTCATTTTACATTTTATATTGAATAATCAGGCAGTGTGCTCCACAGTGAAATCACAGTTCAATAGTGAAATGCATCTTACCAGTTAAAAAATCAATGTAGAGATTTAAGTTTTCCTATGGCTAAATGTCCACTGCACTG
Source organism: Enhydra lutris kenyoni (assembly GCF_002288905.1). NCBI lineage: Eukaryota > Metazoa > Chordata > Mammalia > Carnivora > Mustelidae > Enhydra > Enhydra lutris. The sequence goes on along the minus strand of NW_019154103.1, from coordinate 7,597,699 downwards.
AACAGTGGTTAGAGCCAAATTATGAATTCTTAGAATGTATGACTGATGGTATTTTAAAGTAGAACAAAAATCTTGTTCAGAAGCTTAGCAGCAGAGAAGAGAGGGCGATGTCTTGATATTTATCTAGTCAGTTTTCTTGCCTTTTTTCTAGAAGATGATAAACATTAGTGATGTCTTTGAAATCCCGAGGCATTAGTTGGTGTTGCTTTTGTTGAAATTTTATGCAGACATCTAAACACTAGCTGACAGTCTAGCTTGAAAAGCTTTGTACATATGCCTTTTTAGCACCTGAAGCTTTAGTTTTCTGAATGATTCTGATGGCAGTAGCATGACTTTATCAGAAGCTGTGGCAAAGGCCATGCCATCATTTTAGTGGATTGTGATACAGATTTCAAATTGTGATGTAAACAATCAGTTTGAAACCAAGTGAAGACTATTTGTAGTAACTACTTTGATATATTTTCCATCAATGCATGGTCTTGGTGATAAAAGGTAAGAACAGGGTTGGTAGTGCTTCAAGGAAGGAGTACTTTTAGTTCAAGGAGATTCTGGAGCTCAGAACAGGCATTTATGAAAAGAGTGCAATCTAGATGATCTCTGAGCTTAGAAGTACATCCCAGGCTGGATGGGACCATATTTTTTATTTTCTGTATTTTATGCTGCTAGACTTCTTGGGGCCTTGCTAGCTGAGGACAGATTGCACCTCCCAGGGTTTGCTAACTCCTAAAGATAGCTGGGATTCCTATGGATAGGACTCCCCTGGGTGTGTGCCTTTCATATGCTCACCAGCCAATCCAGAGCCCTTACACACCAGCTTTATTGAATTCTCACAGGTTGAGCCACCTGCCCTAATAGTACATCAGGGCAGCTAGCAGGCAACTAGGGGCAGTCCCTACACCCCAGAGCCTGCTGAAATGATTCAGCTGGCAATATATAACTACTTAGCCTACCCTTCCTTGCTTTTACTGAGAAAATGACAGTAAATGCTGTGCCCATGTTTTTGCCTTGTTCCATCTGTCTCCAGACCAACCTGGTCCTTTCCCGTGTGGCCTTGTATGGAGTGGCTTGCCCTCTTCTCCTGGGAACTATAAGTAATAATAAAATCTTATGAAGACAGCTGTTTCCGTGTCTCTCAATTACAATGAAAACAAATCCTGGATACATTTTCTTTTCTTCTCTTTTTTAGAAGATTTATTTATTCCAGAGAGAGACATTAGAGACAGCGAGAAAAAGCAGGAGCCCAGAGAGGGGCAGAGGAGGAGAAAGAATCCTCAAGCAGACCCCCGTGCTGCCAAGTGTGGAGCCCAATGCAAGGCTTAATCCGGGGACTGCCAGATCACAGCCTGAGCCAAAACCAAGAGCTGGATGCTCCGCCGGCTGAGCCACCCAGGTACCCCTCCTGGGTACATTTTAAAACACAGGCCCAGCTCTCTTCTGGAGTCCCATTAGCAAGCTCTGGCCAGCGCTCAGTTTCAGCTCATAGTTAAGATGGCTAAAAATATCTTTGGCTCCTATGGTGTTTCTTTGTGGGAAGCCATATTCTACACCTTTTTCCTGTACCTCCCCGTGTTGTGGGTATTGAGAAATCTAGGAAGGTATTTCTTTTGAGAAGTAACTGACTTTGCTGGGTGAAGATAGTAATGTCCTTCTTCTCCTTGGGGGATTGGTTTTAGCTCTTCTTGGCGGATGGGGTGGGGGATGCTGTGGAGGAAAGGAGGAGCAGTGGTGCCTCTAAGTCCTGGGAGAAGGGGAGCTGAGTAACCTCAGAGGGAAGTCCACCTGCAATTACTTGCTGCTGAAGAAGACACAGAGCAGACTTCCCATATTGCTGCTGCTTACGGCCTGGAAACGGCCTATGGATTTCTATGGCAGGAAGTTATTTATTATCATACTTTGTTTTGAAACATTTGGTGACCTCATCTGGATCCTAACGTATAACAAGGATGCTTAGTAGAAAAATGCTGAGGATAGAAGCATAATAAACATTCACTGAAGAAAGGATGATCTTATATGATTCTGGCAAAGATATATTCCTGTTTTTATAAAAAGTAGAGGGAAAATAGAGAAAAATAATAAATTTAGTGTTCATCGAAGATCAGTTGTATTTTAAGTGAGAGATTCGTGTGAGGGTTTTATAGCAGTGTCTAGATTGGAATTGATCTTAGAAGTTTACGAGAGAGTTTCTGTGGCCTAAAGTGCTTTTAGTGTTAACAAAGCTACAGCCTTATTTACCAGGACATTACTTGTGGCTGTGTATTGGGGAAGACCCTAGTCAGTGCATTTTTTATGTAGATTCCCCTAAAGATTTAGACTCATTGAATATTAACAAGTTGACATACTCTCTTTTCACGTGTGGCACTCCTGGGAATATCTGAAATGTAAAATTTATATTCTTATCATAGTTGAGTTAGCAAATTTAACTAATGTAAACATCAGCTCAGAGCTTGCTGAGTGAAGCTGGTGAAACCCGCAGCCTCCACCAGCTTCCTGATCTCAAGTCTCAGTTGCTTCCTTTGCATGTGGGGAATTTTTGCGCTTAGGTTTCCCACCAGTCTGAGCTCTCCTCAGGTAGGAGGCTGATTGGTAGTTGCTGGATGACCTCTGATGTGAGCTAACCTAATTTGCCTGCTTTCAAAGCTAATTCCTGTCTCTGGGTTTTTTTGTTTTTGTTTTTTTCTTATCACTGTTATCTTTTATTTTTCTCAGCTTTTGTATGGGTTTTCCTTTGGAGCTACACATTCCAGTGAGTCCTCTGAATTCTATCTCTGTCTGTGGTACATTATTTATACTGTAGCCACAATGAAAAACCTTGATAATTTCTTCCTCCATTCACCCTTTCTTATGTAAATTCCTAAGAACACATTTCCCTGTTGATAATGTGCCACTATGAGTTTCCCTTGTCGCCTTTCCCTGCCTTTTTCAGAAATATAATTTCATAGTTATTTGCTTAATGTCTGAGAGGGTGGGAAGGTCTATTATCAAAAAGGAAAACTTATAAATAAATGATGAAAAAGAGCTACTTACCATCCAATACCATCCATCCAGAGGGGTGCAAACAGTTTTCAGGGACTGGATTGGAGCTCACATGAGAAGAGATACCAACATGCTTCAGCTATCTGCTGACTACTTTTTTATGTGGCGAGACCACAACTGTGTATGTTCCACTGATGGGTGCTGGTACTTTTTGGTAGACTTTGTAAATTGTTTCGGTGTGGATTTTATATCTTATGATTAGTGGGACAATAGACTGGAAAACTCTTCTATTTTATGGAATATATAGAATGAAAGTGGAAAAATGAGAAGACAGGTAGAGTTATGAGGTTTATTTGGTTGGAGAAAAAAATAATTGAAAGTAAAAAAGGTAAAAATAAGTAGGTACAAAATCTTGAAGTGTAAGTAAGTTGAAATTTGTGGGGAACATAGATTTTCATATGTTTGTTTAAAATGGATAGTAAAGAACCAGCTAGTTTCTAGGGTAGTGCAAAAAAAAAAAAAAACAGTAAAGAAAGAAATGACGGTATTTAGGTTAGATGTTGTATATTTGATTGTAGAGGTTGGTAAATTGCCAAGAGGCAAATTGGTGGGTTTGGGATTTTTAAGTAGCCTTTTACTGTTTCACAGGTGCTGGCAGAAGACATGAGACTCCTAGGTCAGAGAAAGAGGACTTTATTTACTCCTGGCATAGCAAGCAGCAAGTGCGTTAGCGTATTTGCTTTAGTTCTTCTTGCCCCCAAGTCCCATAGAGGTGATGCATGATGCAGTATGGTACAGATAAAGGTTGTACACATAGTGGGTTGCCGCTGAGGAGCAAAACTGTTCTTTGTCCTGGTGGGTGACTTTACCTCATCCCTCAAAGTTGTTCACTGCATACACTACTCGAGAATGACCCTGAGTAGAGCATGGTCAAGATCTTGCATTCCTGGTACTCCCAAGAAGACATATAGTAGCGTGAGAAACCCAAAAGAGGAGTGTCTACCAACAGGTGCTATAAAGAATCAAGAAATACTCTTCTGTTTTTCTTAAGTTTTAGAACTGTGAATATGGTATTTAAAGAACAATTAACTAAAGGAGATTTTAAAGGAGAAAATTCTGTTGGTGAGGTTCAAACCATATATTTGTGTAACATAAAATTATGTAAAAATTATAAAATTTGTACCAAACATCATGTTACCAATGATGTCATTAATCAGCATTAAACAAGATTTGTTCTTGTGCAGTTTATATCCCCATGGGACACAGACATTAAATAGAAAAAATGTAAATTCTTTTATTAAAGTGCTCCCTGTCTTAGATTTCAGAGCTCTAGTGTGGCTCAACTCCAGGAGCAATGTTTACATAGAATAGAAATGAGCAATTTGAGGGTCTTATCCAGGTTAACAGGAGGAGTTTGCCAAGGAAAAAGTTAAGGGGCGGGGAGAGGGACTTGTTTCAGGCAGAGTAAACAACATGTACCAAAGTCCATAGACAAGAGAGGTTTTGGTATATTTAAAGAACAGAAAGGGTGGTGTGGCTGGAGCATAAGAGAACCAGAGGGACAGTGGTGTAGAATAAAGCTGAAGAAGCTGGCTTGGGCAAGATTATAGGACCTTATAGGCAAGAAGGCATTTTGGAATTTGTTCTAAAACAATAGAAAGCTATCGAAGGGTCTTAAGCATGGTGCTATGAGATTAGGGCTCAAAACTCATTAGGGCTCATGACTACTAATGTGGAGAATGCTTTGAAAGGGGGCAGAAGTGGAGTCTGGGAGGTCAGTTAGGAACCTAGGCTGGTGGTAATGATGGTTTAAACTAGATGGTGGGAGTGATGGACAGAAGCTGGTAGGTTCAAGTTGTTTAATGGGTAGAATTAATAGAACTTGGAGATTTTCATTTATCGGGATATAATGTTGTTACTGGAGATATCTAGGATGAAGAGAGAAAATGGAGGATCAAATTTTATGGGACACCAACATGTAAGGGTAGGCTGAGGAGAAGGATTCCACAAAGGAGAAAGAGAAGTGGCTAGAGAGAAGAAGAGAATCAGGGAAGACACCACAAGTCAAAGGATGGGAGTTTGAGAAACCATTAACTATTTGCTGAAGAGTAAGTGGGAAGTGATTACATACATGATTCTTGAGGACTGGGGGGAATATTATGGTGTTTTTAGAGAATATTTAAGGACCTCAGAAATGTCAATTATGTAATGTTAATTGAAAAGGAGCATGTAAATTTGCATATTCAGCATGAATCTGGAGCTTTGTTTAAAAGACTGCATATATGAGAATGTGTTTATGTAGCAAAAATATTCAAAGGCGATACAGGAGTGTATATATATGTATCTAGATACATATATACATGTATATGTATATATATATATATATATATATATATATTTTTTTTTTTTTTTTTTTTTTATGATTTCATTTATTTATTTGACAGAGAGAGACTGTGAGAGTAGGAACACAAGCAGGGGGAGTGGGAGAGGGAGAAGCAGGCTTCCCGCCAAGCGGGGAGTCTGATGTGGGACTCGATCCCAGGACCCTGGGATCATGACTTGAGCCAAAGGCAGACACTTAACCAGCTGAGCCACCCAGGAGCCCGAATACAGGGGTATATTAATAGTTTTATCTGGATAGCAAAATTCCTTTGTTACTAGTTCCTGTGAAGTTTTCATATTATATGAGCATGTATTAAGTTTATAATTAAGAAATTCCTTTTTATTTTGATGTAACTTTATCATCACATTTATTATTATTTTTTTTTAATTTATTTATTTGTCAGAGAGAGAGCAGAAGCACAGAGGGCTGCAGGCAGAACAGGCAGAGTGAGAAGCAGGCTCCCTCCTGAGCAGGGAGCACAATGTGGGACTCGATCCCAGGACCCTGGGATCATGACCTGAGCCAAAGGCAGATGCTTAACCAACTGAGCCACCCAGGCGTCCCCATCACATTTATTTTATTAATATTTTACAAACACAGTGTTGAAAGAGTACCAGATTGTTCTGTAAGGCTTGTAATGAGAAACTGCATTGCCTGCTCTCACCCTTATTCCATTTCCTATTTCTTAGGAACAACTATCTTCAATTCTTTTAGTTGATTCTTTTATTATTTATTTTCATATCTTTATATAATGTATTTATGTTGCTGCTGCTTGATTTTTTTCTTTTGATACTGTCTCTTGAGTTCCCACAGTGGAAGATGAAAATTTTGTTCTCCCCTTTGTTTTTTCCCAATGCCACATACACATTCTTGCCTTCCCATCCTCTCACTATATTCTAATTTTGATTAGAGTAGTATTTAATGTTTACATTTTTATAATTGTGTAAATGTTCTTCATAGTTCTGCCATGGGGTAGGATCTATGATTGCTTTATCTTTTTATTTATTTATTTTAGAGAGAGGAGGGGGAGGGGCAGGCGGAGAGGGAGCGAGAGAATCTCAAGCTGATTCTGCCCTGAGTCCGACGCAGGGCTCAGTCTCACAACTCTGAGATCAGACCTGGCTGCTCACTTGACTGCACCACCCAGGTGCCCCCATTTTCTTTCTTGTACACAGTTTTGTTTTCCCCGAATACATTTATTTGTAAAGAGGTAGCTTAATTTTCTATGTTCTTATCATGAATTTAACCCCAAACTCTATCCTATTGTCTAAATATCCTCTTAATCTATTAATTGTATTTTTTGAAGAGCTAACTCTCAGACTCTTCTATACTATACTGGATATTCTAATCTATACTGTTCTAACCGAATCTGTCCTGGATATTCTCCTGGTCTTTGGCATAGTTGTTATTTTAGACTCTCTCTTCCCCACCATACCTGTCATCCTAGGGATTCCTTTTGCTTCTGTTTTGTGTTGGATCCCCTGTTACCTGATTTCCTCACATTATCTAGTAGCTTCCTGAGTATTTGGCTTCTTTGGACGTAGGAAACCATGCCTTATTCTGGGCTTTTTTTTTTTTTTTTTTTTAAGTTAGTTCTTTGATTTCCTTCCCTCAGTTCTCTGTCTCTTGTCTGTCTGATTTACTATTTTTAGAATTCTAATCTTCTTTGAATGTTGTAGGCGCTTAGTAGGCTGGTCTTCTAATTATTTTATCTTTTTTCTTCAGTTATTTTCCACACTTTATTTTGTTGTATTTTGTTGGGAGATTTACTTATTTTTATCTTTCAACCCTCATAGATTAAAAAAGCCCTCATAGATACAAAAAAAATCTCCTGGGGGCACCTGGGTGGTTCAGTCCAACTCTCGATTTTGGCTCAGGTCATGATCTCAGGATACTAGGATTGATCCCTTGTCAGTGTATTTAACAGAGTCAGCTGTTCACTCTTCCTTCCCCCCTGTGCGTGCTTTCTCTCTCTCTCTCTCTCTCAAATAAATAAATAAAAATCTTGAAAAAAAATTCTCCTGTTACTAGATCTTTATTCTTGCTTAATGCTATTTTGTTTTTGTTTCATGTATCCTTATTTTTCTGTAATCTCTTTGAAGGTTATAAATGATAGTTTTTGGACATTTTCTTCTATCTTCCAAGTTATTCTTTTGTTTGCATGCTTTGGTCTTTGTCTTTCCTATTTCAGGCTTTACTTAAACATATGGTAGTCCTTGGCTAATCTGTTCACTTAAACATTCTCAAAAGAGTTTTACAAAGCTGCCCATTAGTTCTGTACCTATGGATGAGGATTTATGAGATGAGTGTCAATTCTTGTAATCTGACTTTCAGAATAATCTGAATGGGCTGTCTTAATTTCTGATAACCATATTTTTAGGTGTGTTATTGTAGGCTGCTTAAATTCCCCAGAGAAGAATCTTTGTTACCTGCCTAGAGGGTATGAGCCTTTCTGCAGAATTTTAGAAACCAAACTGGGGAAGAAGCACAAAGACTTTCTCTTTATTCCTCTCCTTTTTTAGTGGATTGGCTGTTCTAAACTTGCCTTGTGTCATCCAGTAATGATATGACCATTTAAAAAATGAGAGTAAATAGGGTGCCTGTGTGGCTCAGTCAGTTAAGCCTCTGCGTTTGGCTCCAGTTGTGATCCCAGGGTGCTGGGATTGAGCCCCACTGTGCTCCCTGCTCAGTGGGGAGTCTGCTCCCTCTGCCTGTGTCTCCCCCTGCTTGTGCTCTCTCTCATTTCTTTCTGTCAAATAAGTAAATACAAAAATCTTTTAAAAAGAGGGATACCTGGGTGGCTTAGTTGGTTAAGCATCTGCCTTCGTCTCAGGTCATGATCCCAGGGTCTTGGGATCAAGTCCCACATTGGGCTCCCAAGGAGCCCACTTCTCTCTCTGCCTGCCATGCCCCCCTGCTTGTGCTCATGCTCACGTGCTCTCTCTCTCTGACAAATACAGAAAATCTTAAAAAAAAAAATCTTAAAAAAAAATGAGAATAAACCTCTGGTGTTCTGCAGGGCTGGGGCGGGGCACTCGTCTTAACTGGAGTGAGGGAGAGGTTGAGTTGGGAATTGGGACTCTAATAGCTTTTAAAACATTTTTTTTTTTTTTTTAAGATTTTATCCATTTGAGGGACAGCAAGAGAGAGAGAACGTGCATGCGCTTGGGTGCATACTAGTGGGAGTAGGGGCAGAGGGAGAGGGAGAAGCAGACTCCCCATCACGCAGGAAGCCTGTGTGGGAGTCCCTCCCAGGACTCTGGGATTATGACCTGAGCAAAAAGCAGGCACTTAACTGACCAAGCCACCTAGGTGCCCCTTGAACAGATTTTTTAATCAATCCTCCTGTTCCTAATACTTTACCTCTTCCAGAAGTACTTGATACTACCAATTTATTCTTTTGGAGATTTTGTCATGTAAATTGAATTGTTTTTACTTTCGCGTTGATTAGTATTCAGATTTCTGAGATCTGAGAAGTCATTTACCATAATTTTGTTATTGTTGTCTCCTCTTCTGGATTCTTTGTTCTATTGAATTTATACCTTAAAAGTCCTTTTACTGTCATATGGTGGGAGAATGTACCTATAAATATAAGTTCAGACCATAACTTTTGATAATTTGCATGAAGAGCTAGTGATTAACAATAGCTACAATAGGTAATCTCCAAAGAAATGTCTGAAGTTTCAGTATAGCTATTTAGTGTATAATAATAAGTGATAATGAAAATACTTTATTTTTTAAAATATTTTATTTATTTATTTGACACACAGAGATCACAAGTAGGCAGAGAGGCAGGCAGAGAGAGAAGGGGAAGCAGGCTTCCTGCTGAGCAGAGAGCCCGATGTGGAGCTCAATCCCAGGACCCTGGGATCATGACCTGAGCCGAAGGCAGAGGCTCAACCCACTGAGCCACCCAGGCACCCCTGAAAATATTTTAAATACCGTACAGTTGCATTCCAAATGCCAGGCACAATGCTTCACTTTTGTATTAACACATTTAAACCTCATTCCAACCTTGCATTTGGTACTGTTATTACCACCTGCTCTATAGATGAGGAAATTGAGGCATAGAAAGATTATGGCACTTTTATATGGACAACACAACTAAACTAAGAAGTGGAGGAATAAAAATATGAATCTAGGTAGTCGTGCTCCAGAACTCACACTCTTAACCAGTGTGCTATATACTTCTATCTGCTGCTGGGGTTATCTCTTTTGGTTGAGATAAAGATTTTAATTTTCTCCTATCAGGAAGGATGATCCATTTTATTTTTCTGCTGCAATTTTTGTATCTCTTTATATATCACAAATAGTCTACAGATGTAAAACTATTTTCCTTTTGGTGATTTAGCTGAAGATGAATTACTTGTTATCTTGGATTTTTCTGGCAGGTCTTAAAAGGCTCAATTGCCCCCCCACCCCCTTATACTATGGATATATTTTTGATAATCCACTTTCGTTGTGTGTTCATTTAGAATAACTTTTCAAAGACTACCTTCTGCTTCATTATACTGTTATCCAATCATTTTGTAAATTTCCGGCAAAGTGATGAGCTGTAGGAAAATGTTTCCTTTTCAGATTTTAAATAAATATTAATTATCTTAAAAGGGGAATTACTCATATATTGGTATATTTAGAACATATGTTTCTTGAGAATTTATAGACCGATTCAGTTAGTTAGCTGGGTTTAGTTCTTTAAAAACATAAACAGGCTTTTTGTTTCCTTTATTTTAGTAGGAGTTGGAAGAGAGATGTTAAGGACAAGCACCTAATTGTTTAATTTGCTGCCTGCATCGAGATGTGCACAAATAACTAACTTTATAAAATCAAACTTGATCAGCTTTAGGTTTTTTCACTCTCTTAACAATTTCAAATTATGCCTGAAAGAAAGAAGAATCAAGTTAGTTAATTTTTATAGTTATTAAATGAATTTCAACAATATTAGATGTAGTTATATTCAAATGTATGTATACAAATATATTTTCTTGCCTTGTTTTTTAAGTACTGTGGTGTGTTAAAGATGTTAAAATTAATTATCTATTTACATAAAACAAATCCTAGAATCATATTTAATTTTTTTACTTGACTTACAGATTTTATTCTTATTTCCCTGACTATAATATTCTTTCATCCTTGCCCATTTTTGCCTGTTTCCTATATTAAAATAGAGCTCTCTCATTTCTTCTTAGAATTTATCACTCATTCCTGCCCACTCTTGTAAGAGTGAAGCTTGGGATCCCCTCAATGTTTACAATTCATACCATATTTGAGGCAACGTTTGGTTTGTAGGGAAATGTGCTTTTTATTTTCCTGTTGGTAGATTTGTATTCTTTAAGAATGAGAGGTTGTTTCCTAATTCAGGTCTTCTAGTCCTTTTCCCATTCATCAGTCCCTCTTATTATACCTTGGCTTCTAGAAGACAATCGATAAATGTTGACATAGCAATTCCATAGAACAATCTATCTAAAGTTCTTAATTATATGGGTCTTTATCATTTCTCATCATCATTTGCCCAGTTCTAATCAAGAGCAACACTAGACAGTGCTAATCTTGATTCCACAGTTCCTTGTTTGAGATTCATTTACAGCAAAACTGATGAAAGATGGAAAGTCATACCAAACTATGGTAGAACATAAGAAAGCACTACTTTTGGGAAGAAGCCACATTCTCCGCTCAAGTTATCTAGCAGACAGTCCTTATTCACTTATTTCTATTACTTGATTTATCTTTTATGTCCCTTTATAGTTGGGCCATAGTTACATTGTATTTTATAATCTTCTCAATTCACAGCAGTTAGGATCAAGGGAATTTGGTTTGGTTTGGTTTTTAAATTAATAGGATATTCTCGGTTGGAATTCTTTCAATACATTTTTAAAAAATTCTCTTGAATTTTTTTCTTTTCTAATTTAATAGAGTAGGTTTGCTGAAATAAGGACACTGTGCAAGAACCAACTATTTAGTTGAATATTTGAATTGACAGTGTGAAATTAAAAGCACAAACAAAAAGTATTGGTAAGAATTTATCTCTGCTTATTTTCCTTCTGATGAATTTTTGATTTTTTAAATTAGAATACTGACTTGAGGGAAAACACTATGTCCCAAAGTGACTCCTAACATGTACAAAAGAATAATTCTCTGTTACACATCTGGCTGTGATGATTTTCATACATTTCTTTTCATTCGATTATTTTTTATAACTTTTTTTTAACTTTTGGAAAGGCTTATAAAGAAACTAATACAGAAAAATGGACATGTTTTTAAATTTTCAGAAAGAAAACTGTTAAATTCTTGGAGACTACAGATAATTTTGTTTCTTTTTTTCCCTATCTTTATTGAATTGCTGAATTTTTTGGAGCTCAAGTTAGATATAAATATGGTAGGTTTCTTGGTTTCTCTTTTCTTTCCTTTTTTTAAAATAAAGATTTCATTTTATTTTATTTTAAAATTTTATTTATTTATTTGACCGAGGCAGAGAGAGAACACAAGCAGGCAGAGCTGCCAGTAGGCAGAGGGAGAGGGAGAAACAGGCTCTCCATTGAACAGAGAGCCTGATGCAATGCAGAACTTGATCCCAGGATCTCGGGATCATGACCTGACCTTAAGGCAGACACTTAACTGACTGAGCCACCCAGGCACCCATCTCTTTTCCTTCTTTATTATACTTTCATATGTCTGTATTTTCTTTTTTAAAGATTTTATTTATTTATTTGACAGACAGAGATCACAAGTAGGCAGAGAGGCAGGCAGAGAGAGGGAGAGGAGGAAGCAGGCTCCCTGCTGAGCAGAGAGCCCGATGCGGGAGGGGTTCGATCCCAGAACCCTGGGATCATGACCCGAGCGGAAGGCAGAGGCTGTAACCCACCGAGCCATCCAGGCACCCTTCATGTCTGTATTTTCTATGAGATATTACAAGCTAGGTTAAGATTTATTGATATGTTGTAAGTTATGATCAAGATATTATTAAAGAATTAATAGTAACTGTGCACAGAGTGGTGGAGAAAACGAAAGAAACTATATATTTGACACGTATTTGCTTACCTACATTATAAAAGAAAAGGCAGGAAAGGAAAGGGAGGGATAAATTGTGTAAAAGAAAGTTAGAAGAGATGAGGAGGAAAAAACGCGAAGAGAATTAACCTGCATGGAGATACCTGATTATGTATTTGCTTCTGTTTCAATTTATTTATTTTACTTGTTCTTTTCTCATTGAATTTTAAACTTCCAGAAAATGGGGGCCATTACTTCCCCTGTCTTTTCAACTCCTCCATCCTAATAGTGTCAACTCAATTATCCATAGAGAGATTATCTGCTTTGTGTTTTAGCCTTTGCAAATACAGCTTTCAAGCTCTTATTGACATAAGTAAACAAAGAGGGTGATAAAGACTTTTTGAGTCATTTCACTATTTCATGCATAGGCTTGTTTACACTCCTGTGTTGCTTGGCTCTTAGATCAAACTATTCATTGTCAATCGTTAAGGTAGAGTCAGAATGGATCAGTTATCTTGCATATTTTTCCTAATAAATAAATAAATGGGTATTTACAATAAAAGTCTTTTTCCAGGTGGATTTATTTGTCTTTAACTGACTTTTAACCCTAGCCTCTCCCACCTATCTTTCACTTAGGGCTAAAGATCAACCCAATGTACTGTTCTTCTGTATTTAGAGCTGTAGAACCATGCCTGGATCCCTGATATTCAGCTGACTATCTTAGAGACTTGAAAAATCTTTAGACATCAAAGACAGCTTTTTTTTTCTTTTTTTAAGATTTTATTTATTTGAGAGAGAAAGAGAGAGAAAGAGAATGAAAGCATGAGCGGGGGCTGGGGACAGGCAAAGGGAGAGAGAAGCAAACTCCTGGTTGAGCAGGGAGCACGACAAGGGACTTAATCCCAGGACCCTGGAATCATGTCCTGAGCCCAAGGCAGAAGTTTAACGAACTGAGCCACCCAGGCATTCCTCAAAGACAGCTTTAATTGAGATACACTATCCATGCATACAAACTAGATAAATATTTTAGAAGGTTTTTCAGTAAGAGTTGAAACATTAATTTTCTGGTTTTCTCTTATATCTACTTAGCAAGCTCTAACTATAATCTTTTTCCCAACACAAAAGAATAACAAACATAGCAAATTTAAAGAAAAACAGTTTTTGTTTTAGAAACAATTTTGCTTTAGAAAAATCTGAGATGAACATAGAACATGAAGCAATGATCAGCAAAGAGCTAAGAAGGAAAATTGAGCAACTTTAGTTCATTAAATTGTTGCTATATATGTTGTCTAAAGCATTGTCAATTCCAGAAAATTAAACATTATCCTATTCAAATGTAGCTACTGAATATATTTCTGTTCTGTTGTTCAATGTATATAACTGTCATGGCTCATAGGAGTCTTTATTTAATCACTTCGTATTTCCTTTACTATAGAGGGAGCTCCTTAAAATCAGAGCCCATTTCTTTGAGCTCTGCATCTTGGAGATGTAATCCAACTTCAGGAATATAGTAGATACTAAACAAGTGTCAGATGAATGGATCAGTTTGTGAGCTGTGAATGTTTCTGGGTGTTATTTCTTTGTTTTTTAGGGGGGAATTTCAGGTTTAAAAATTAACAAATAAGGAAATGTTGACCAGGATATGCTTTAACACGTAAACATCTTGGTCATTAGTTTCTCATTTCTGAGGAAAAAAATGTGGGCATCACATAAACTTTTTTCATAATTTGCTGTTTTTCTCATTTAAAAGGCAAATGTGTTAAGTAAATTTTAAATATCAGATGATAACATTATTTATTTAGTACTTTGTCCTTTTTCTTTTCTCTTTTTTTCCTTTCAAGATTTTATGTATTTATTTGACAGAGAGGGTGAGAGAGCACAAGCAGGGGGAGCAGCAGAGGGAGAAGGAGAAGGAGGGAGCCCAATGTGGGGCTTGATTTGATCCCAGGACCCTGGAATCATGACCTGAGCTGAATGCAGACGCTAAACTGCTGAGCCACCCAGGTGCCCCACTTAGTACTTTTTTTTTTTAAGATTTTATTTATTTATTTGACAGATAGAGATCACAAATAGGCAGAGAGGCAGGCAGAGAGAGAGGGGGAAGCAGGCTCCCTGCTGAGCAGAGAGCCCGATGCGGGGCTCGATCCCAGGACCCTGGGATCATGACCTTAGCCGAAGGCAGAGGCTTTAACCCACTGAGCCACCTAGGTGCCCCCCACTTAGTACTTTTTAAGGGCATTCACACACATTGTTAAGTCCTATCCTGACAACAACCTGAAGGAGGTATAGGTGAGAAAACTGAGGAAGAGATTTATGCCAAAGCTTGTAGATTTAAAACCTAGGATCTGGAACTTTTGAATTTCTAGTTCAATGCTATTTTATATTTACCATATAGACACTTTTTTTTTTTTTTAAGATTTTATTTATTTGACAGATCACAAGTAGGTAGAGAGGCAGGCGGCGGGGGGTGGGGGGAACGGGGAGCAGGCTCCCTGCTGAGCAGAGAGCCTCATGTGGGGCTTGATCCCAGAACCCTGGGATCATGACCTGAGCCCAGGGCAGAGGCTTAATCCACTGAGCCACCCAGGTGCCCCCATATAGACACTTTTAAAATTATTTCTTGTTGCTTATTGTATTAGTTTGCTAGGGCTGCTGTAACAAAGTACCACAAAGTGGGTCACTGTAGTAACAGAAATTAATATTGTCTTCATAATTCCGGAAGCTAGAGTCTGAATTTGTAGTGTTGGTAGGGTAGGTTCCTTCTGAGGGCTGTGATGGAAGGATCTGTCCAGGCTTTTCTCTCTCCACCTTCTCCCTGTGTTTCTTTACATCATCTTCCTTCTACATGAGCCTTTCTGTCCAGATTTTCTCTTTTTATAAGGACACCAGTCATATTGAATTGGGGGCCCTTGTTTTAACAAATTATACCTGCAACAACCTAGTTTCCAAATAGGGTCATATTCTGAATTACTGGGGCTAGGATTCCAACATATCTTTTGGGGAGGGGGTTACTATTTAATCGATAACACTTAACTTTTATTTTATTTTATTTTTATTTTTTTTTAAAGATTTTTATTTATTTATTTATTTGTCAGAGAGAGAGAGAGCGAGCACAGGCAGACAGAGTGGCAGGCAGAGGCATAGGGAGAAGCAGGCTCCCTACAGAACAAGGAGCCCGATGTGGGACTCGATCCCAGGACGCTGGGATCATGACCTGAGCCGAAGGCAGCGGCTTAACCAACTGAGCCACCCAGGCGTCCCAACACTTAACTTTTAGTACAAGAAGTCTGACTGAAGATGTAGACTTTTTTTTTCTAGTAACTTAATAGAAATTTCTCATTTGATCATCACTGTGCTGCTACCTGTCAGATAAAATTAATTTAATATCAATGGAAGGCATTCGTGACAAAATCATCCCTGTTGTGGTTTTTTTTTTTTTTTAAAGATTTTATTTATTTATTTGACAGAGATCACAATTAGGCAGAGAGGCAGGCAGAGAGAGAGGAAGGGAAGGAGGCTCCCCACTGAGCAGGAGCCCGACTTGGGCCTAATCCCATCCCAGGACCCTGGGATCATGACCTGAGCCGAAGGCAGAGGCTTTAGCCCACTGAGCCACCCAGGCGTCCGCCCCCACCCCCCACCCCCGCCGTTGTGGTTCTTAGAGCCATCAAATTATCCAGTGATTAGTTTGTGGAAATTTCCATATTTATAATTCTATTTCCCTGGAATTTTCTTATGTTAGAATACACAAAGTTAACTGAGAACTAAGCACTTCTCTTGGGGCTAATCTCTTAAAGTAAATCTATCTGTCACTTCATGTTCCAGCTGTTCTCTTGTGCATCTAAATGGCCCCACTTCCCTTGAGGACTTAGGCAGATGATAGAAGAGTCTCTGAAGGAAAGTTTAGGTTAATCAGACTATCAAGTAGCTAGTTGTTTGTTTTTTAAAATTATTCCATAAACAAATGGTGAGAAGACTTCTTGAACAGGAAGATTCAGAGGGAGTCAGTGAGCTCTTTACTGTTATTTAGATAAAATCCTGGTTAACTAGAACTTGGGTAACTGGGCTATTTAGTGTGAGTCCCTGCCCCATCAACACAATGCTTTAAAGAGGAAGAAGTAAGTTATACAAAATAAAGGCTATTCTGGATCACTGGACATTTAACCAAATCATTTATATGTTATATGTATTACAATATGTGTAATCATCATCACCATTATTTTAAGGATGGGCCAAGGATTAATATTGAAGTAAATGGTGATTTTGAGGCAATGAAGGGTTCTTGGTTATACACACAGGTTAGCTTTTTGTACTTACTGAAACTGAAACTTCTAACATGGGCTTTGTAAAACAAAGAGCACTAGATTAGATTCATGCACTTGGGTTCTTGCCCTGATTCAGTTCCTAGTTGAATAACCTTGGACAAGTAATTTCACCTTTCTAGGCTTCCTCTTTTATCTACAATGAAAGATTTGCAGGTTCATCTATGAAACTTTATGATTCTATGTAATAATTTGAGTGCTGACTCTATTGAAGGTTAGTGCAGGTTTCCAAGAAGGAAAAGAAACGTTCCTTGCCTTCAGAAAGGTTATAGTATAGATAGATGGAAAGCTGTGTTATGTGAAAAGTTGAATAGTAGTATAAAGTAATAATATGAGGTGTGATATTAATACATGCTGTGAGTGATGTGGACTGTAAGCTGTGCATTCTGGGATGGGTGAGTACATATCTGTAGAGTAGAATCATCTGAAAATAACTGCACAAAACTGGGGATTGAACTAATTTCAGGAGGCTATGTTGACCATGCATAAAGGGAAAAGGACAGGGGAATAACTTAAGTGAAAATGTAGAGGCTGGAGCTGGAAGTAATATTGACCTGAAACAAGTCAGTTTGTCTTTAAATTACAGCACAGACTCATCATGGGTAAGTTTGGTTCCCAGCATGTACAATTTAAGATGTTTTAGTACTTCAAAGTTTTACTTGTTAAGAGCATTTGTGGTCAAATAATTTAAAGATTTTCCCTATCGTTTGGCAGTATAAAAGTCAGGAATAAGAAGGAACTGAAGGAAGGACTGACTAAGAAGAATTCTGAAGTAAAAGGCAGTGGTTTTAAGTAATTGGTTTTTAGAGTTGTTGATTAGTTGGATCTAATTAGGATACATTTAATTGTCTCAATGTGTTTATGGTTTTTAAATACTAAATTGTATGTGTGTATGTGTGTATGCATATAAAGCCTGAAAAACAGTGGGGTTTTATGTAATGTAAGTAGTAAAGCTGAACAGTGATAGTGTGGCAGGGAACTGGGAGCTGGTGATGGTATTTCGTTATGACCTGCAGGTAACTGGGGAAACATACGTAATTTTACAGTTTTCACAGGAATTAGTGAACTGGAGATTGTGAAAGCCTAACATACACTTCACACATTGTAATCATGCCATCATTAGTTAAATACCACAGTGGAAGGAGTCAGGAAGGAGAACTAAGAGCACCGGATGACTAAGGAGAACCCCCAACCCTCCACCTCATTACTAGGTAGCATAAATACCAGTGCTGCTTTGTGACAGCATTGGCCATGTGACCATTGGCTCAGATTTCCTGGCTTTTTGTCTGGCTTGGATAGTCACTCCCTGCCTCAGCTCTCAGTTCTGTTCACATGTCTAAGAAACTAAAGCAGCAGGAAAGCTCCATAACCAGTACTCTTGGCATTTATTCATTTTAGGTAGCACATATTTTCAGCTATACCACGTTATATTTACTATACAAGAAAATATAATAAACGAAATTTGTCAATGGGTACTAGGAAAAACCTGACACCAAATTCTGGATCTGTGGATTAAAAAAAAAAACAAAAACACAAAACTTACTTATTTAAAATAAACTGAAAGAGGCCTGGGTGGTTCAGTCAGTTAGCCTCTGTCTTCTGTTCAGGTGATGATCCCAGGGTCCTGGGATTGGGCCCCACATCGGGCTCCCTGCTCAGCGGGGAGTATGCTTCTCCCTCTCCCTGTGCCACTCAGCCCACTCATGCTCCCTCAAATAAATAAATAAAATCTTAATCAATAATAAAATAAACTGAAGGATAATCTGAAATGAGATGACTTTATTAGGCTCCTTTGAGGTTTTTTTTTCCTCTTAAGAGAAATCCAATGTTTTCTATTACTAGAAAGATAAACACAAGGCTCAGACTCAATATTTAACAATTAAGTGAAAGAGGAATTGAATTTAAACAATTTAATTTAAAAATAATCATTTTTAGCTCTTTTCCTGGAAATATATTTTGTGTTTCCTTCTGGGCCTCCTTAGATAAACTGATGTGCTTCTCCTGTTTCAAGGAATCACCCTATCAGTGCCAAGTTCTGTGTGCTCAGCTGATGGACACTGCAGATTATGGTTCACGATGCTTGAGCTTTGGGGATCTCCTTTGGTTGCTGGTACTATGTGTATATTCTGTCATTACGGGAGCATATGTTTTGTCATGGCTTACTATCATCAAAATAACTTATATGTTCTCAAAGCTCACTTTTAAATCTAGTTTTTAAACTTCTATTACATTATTTAATTAATTTTAAAAAGCTAGGTAAACACTGGAGGTTTTTATAATTTAATGGGCAAACTGCTTTACCATTTAATCCTTAATTAAATATTGAACCACTCTAATAAAGTAGTCACTACATGAAGAATACTGAATAAGAAATTTCGGGGGAAAAGGCGGAGGGAGAAAAATCCCAAAATCTCTCATTAAAATGACCAGCTTGTCTGTGGTAGTAAACAGTAGGGACTATGTATAAATATCTGATCTTATTCCTGGTGATTGGCAGCCTGGGTACATTAAGATTTCGTCATAGCATGAGAAATCAAAGTTCTTTAGTCTAGTAGTCCAGTATGAGATGTTAATGGCAGCTTGGAGTAGGTCACAGATCTCTTAGTTGGCTAACGGCTGTGAAGCTATATTGTAGCTGTTTAAGGGGATATAATGGAAAGAGACAAAAAATAAATGATCTATCCTCCTATAATAAAATGACAGAAAAATGTAGTGACCCAGTTTGAGTTGGCATTTAGGTCATGTGACATAAGGGGTTCTTACTACTGGGATTGAGCACCAGAGAGCTCATGCTCAAAAGGCTGGATGAAAGAATAAAATGATAACCTCAGTTAAATAAAAGAGCATTCCTGCATTTGTTCAGAACTTATTGGCGTTGTGTTTCATATACTTTGTATTTTCAGATTCCTATTTTAGAACCTTCATTGCTTTGCTTCTATTGCTTTGCATGAAAGCCCTGTATATAAGTAGGAGTGAGTAGAAGGAAGAATCTTTCTATAGCTTTTGTCAGCCTCTAAATACTGCAAATCTTTTATTATTATTAAAAAATTAATTATATTGATTTCTTTCAATGTTTGTCATATTAGTCTCCTATATCTTTATTCCTAATCATCCCTATTAATGATACAATTAAGTTTTAATCCTCTGTGAAAACATTAATTACTATGTAAATTGGTGTTCTAGGAGAAAAGGGTTCAGAGGTCAGATGGGTTTATGAAATGGTACACACTATATCTCTTTTTAGAGATTTGTAATGCACATTATAATGTCAAAGACCCTGAGAGTTGCTGTAGTAAGTAATTCTGTTAAGTCCAGACTTTCTTTGGAGGCCAATGGTAGAATGAAGTGACAAGGATATCTAATGCCTTAGTACTTTTGTATTTTGGAGGGCTCATTTTGATAGGACTAAAATGAAAAGCCTTATTAGCCTAGTCAAAAAGTTCTTCTTCAGGTGGGGGGATAGGGATAGGGTGGTTGGGTTATGGACATGGGGGAGGGTATGTGCTATGGTGAGTGCTGTGAAATGTGTAAGCCCGATGATTCACAGACCTGTGCCCCTGGGGCAAATAATGCATTATATGTTAATAAAAATAATAAAAAAAAAACAGTTCTTTTTCATTTGAGACATTTTTAGTGAAATCGTTTATTTATTTATTTTTATTTTTAAAGATTTTATTTATTTCTCAGGAAAAAAGGAGAGCGAGACAGTGCACAAGCAGGGAGAGCTGCAGGCAGAGGGAGAAGCAGGCTCCCTGCTGAGCAGAAAGCCCTATGTGGGACTCAATTCCAGGACCCTGGGATCATAACCTGAGCCTAAGATGCTTAACCCACTGAGCCACCCAGACGCCTCTAGTGGAATCATTTAGCACAGTGTTTGGTACATAGTAGATGCTTAATAAAGAAAATAATTTTTGTTCAGATTGATCAGGAGAGACCATGAAATACCAAGACTTTAGAATTAGATTGGGCTCTTGTAGTGTTTAGTATTTCTGTGGAATCCTTCTTCCTTAATTGCTCCAGGAAATCGTTTTCACAAACTATTCCTCTGGTTTTGTCTGGCTTCATGTATAGGGTTTGAAGGTTGGAGGTGGGGAGACCCAGGAGCAGGGAGACCCAGGATGTTAGGAATTCTGAAATCCTGAGCTGTGCCAGGGGTTATAATAAAGGTTCATCTATGGCAGATTTTTCTTTTCATCCTATGCATGAGATATTTTATTTGTGCCCATATAGGTCACAGCTGAAGGTGCTGCTAGATTGGAAATAATCAGGCCAATTGAATTTAACACCATATTATTCTGTTTTACTTTAGAAATCCTGAAGGCTTTTACATCTTGGAGGGTTATATTTCAGCCTTCTTAAGTCTTGCTTGAAGGAGAATGGGCTATATTTTCATAATGTAGTTAAGTTTGTCTGTTTGTCAGTATATCAAAAGTACTTTACCACAGTAGCAGTAGTTACTGTTTTAACCACAGTATGCCAGGCGTGCTAGGCATCTTACGTAGGTGATCTGTCACAGCACCCCCAAGTAATAGTTGCTAGATGTTCAATTTTGTAGGCAAGATATGATCTCTGAGAAATTGATACTATTTTTGTTGCAGTTCTTCCCATAAAATTGTCTGTAATTCATTATTCTGAACTTGTTCTTAAAGTCTATAGTGAAACTAATAGATTGGAGAGTAACAGGGGGAAAAAACCTACTTATTAACTTTTTAAACTCACCCTTATTTTTACTTATTTAAATATTCTTATTTTTTTACTGACCCATTGGATTAATCATTTTTTGGCTTCTTGTTTTGTATGTGTCTTGCTTAGAAGTAACCCAGTGGAACACAAAGATGCTTGCTGAGATCAAGGAATGTATCTGTTTTTCCCCCACTGCTTTTATTGAGAATGAATTAGGCAGGGACAGCGCTGTGCCAGTTGTTGCAGAGACCAAGATTATTGAGAGTGTAAATCTGTGATGGTGGGATTATTAGCTCCCTGTCCTGCTGCCATTGTAGGCAAAACTAGCAGCACTAGAGAGCTGCCTGGAGTTCTTAGTGATTTTTTTCAGTGGATTTTTTTCTTGTTCTTTTTCTTTTCCTTTCTTCCCTTCCTTCCTCCTTTCCTCCCCCCGCTTCCTTCCTCCCTTCCTCCCTCCCTTCCTTCCTTCCTTTCCTTCCCTTCCTTCCATGTGGGGAATTACAGATTGGCTATCCAAAGTAGTTGCATTGAACATTCAGTAAGAAAGACGGACACTACATCTTACGTGATCATACCTAGCAATTATTGGACTGTTGGAATATTTTTCCTGTTTTGATCTTGAATCTTTCTCTGTCTCAAATAAACAATGTGTCATGAATAAGGACTTTGTAACTAACAAGGTGTTATGTTAGTTTAGTTTGCTAAACTGAGGGATGCCAATGTCAATCAAAGTATTAAATCTATTAAAGTAGAATTCTTCTGCCAAATCCTAGAAGCTTAAATTATGTGCCAGTGCTCCCTTTGCTTTATTATTCCTTGAGCTTATTCCTGGCAGACTAAAAGTTGTAAAGATTTGTTAGATCCTACTCTCAACCATTGGCTATTTCATTTTTTTATAAGTTGCACTGTGGAGTTTGTCGTTTTATTATTTTATTGGAATTTGGCAAAAGGCTGAACAGTTTAAATGAATGACTTTTCTTCTCCTCCTCCCTCCAGCCTTTCCTTATTGCTGGAAATGAGTTACTTGTGAAAAAATAGAACAACTTTTTGTGTTCACTTATTTACCATTTTGTTTTGAGCTAAATAGTGCCATTAAAAAAACTGGTATGAATTAAGAAATGTGGAATAGGTAGAACATTCAGATAAAAAATATTTATTAGATACCTGTAATGTATATAGCATTGCATACTATATTTGGCCACCTATTTTACTTTTTGCATATAAAGTGGAAGAATTAAGGTTAGTATGCTAAAAAATCTTAAATTTTATTTTGACTATAATCTGATTTTTAAGGTTGGTATTTTATATTAAAAATATTTTGCTTTATGTATATTATCTTTGTAGTTCATTCATAATTCTATGCTAGTCATAGTTTGATTATTTTAAATAGTCACATAAATTTCCTGGTATCATCTTAAACTTCTGAGGAGATATAATATCTGGAAAGAGAAATTGAAAATAAAAATTGATTGGGATATAAAACAATATAAAGAACTTATTTTTAGAAGAATATATAGATGATATTTTAAATAAGTAATTTTACTTGAGGGGCAAATAATTATGGTTATATTTTTATAATATCAATATTTGTTCATTTGATACATTTTCTTCTATTATCTTAATATATCATTTGGATATCTGAGTAATTATTACTGGATTTAAGGGATTTATACTTATAACAATAAAATGTTATAACTCAGTGTTTTATCTTGCCTATTTTGAGAACTGCATTTCTTCTTTAAGAATGTTTAGTGGTGGGCGCTTGGGTGGCTCAGTGGGTTAAAGCCTCTGCGTTCAGCTCAGGACATGATCCCAGGGTCCTAGGATTGAGCCCCGCATTAGGCTCTCCACTCAGCGGGGAGCCTGCTCCCCCCAACCCCGCCTGCCTCTCTGTCTACTTGTGATCTCTGTCTGTCAAATAAACAAATAAAATCTTTAAATTAAAAAAAAAAAAAATGTTCAGTGGTTTCCAGAGAAATAAACAGCAGCACTGGGACCTTAAGTCTTGCTTCATTTTATTCTTCAAAATCTCTTTCTAAGTACTTCATGAGACAATAAGATTAAAAATATTTGGGCTTGTAATCATGGTTGTTAACTATCATATTTACCTTTTTGTGCTTCATTTCTTGAAACTGGTTTTATTTCAAATGATGTTAATCTAATTAAAATAGAAGATCAGGCAAATGATATTAATGAAGCATTCCATGTAAGTAAATACTAGGTTGTAAATTCCAGTCATAGTCTGTTGTAATAAAAACATACTTAAGAATATAACTATTTGTGGGAACACCTGGGTGGCTCAATTGGTTAAGTGACTGTCTTAGGCTCAGGGCATGATCTCAGGGTCCTGGGATCCAGCCCTGAATCAGGCTCCCTGGGAGCCTGCTTCTCCCTCCCCTTCTTCCCCTCTCCCTGCCTCCTATGCTCTCTCTCTCTCTCCCAAGTAAATGTAGTCTTCAAAAAAAAAAAAAAAAAAAAAAAAAAAAAAAAAA
>NW_019154103.1:7463017-7573759 GCF_002288905.1 Enhydra lutris kenyoni | reverse complement strand
ATATATATATATATATATATATATATATATATATATAACTATTTGAGTGAATGCAATAAGAACTGGAACCAAAAATGATCAATTTGAATAATTTAATCTGAAAAGTTTTATACTATAGTTAGTCTTCTTTCTCCCTTGCTCCTCAGTTTTATATAGAAAAATATTATCAACCCTTGACTTTATTTTTCTCTCTGATTAAAATTGAAAGCATTTTATCACATTATCTTGTAGTGTTACCAGTGAAAGATGACTTAACATCTTCAAGTTTTAACTGGACAGACTTAATTTTTGACAGCCTGTCCTGGGTAGATAGGGTTTTAGCCAAGCATAAGTTAGGATTATTCAAAAAGGAATCCCCACTGATGTCATATAATGTGAAGGATAAAGAAGGCTCCTTTCTTCTAGATCTCTGAAGTGTCCCGCATTCTCCCTTAACTAATCTTAGGCAGAAGCTCATCATGGGTGGGGACTCTTGGGGGTTGTTTTTCTTTTCTCATCCCCAATGTCCCGCCATTTTCTTTCTTTCTTTCTTTCTTTTTTTTTTTTTAAGATTATTCATTCATTCATTTGAAAGAGAGAGAGAGCATGAGTTGGGAGGAGGGGCAGAGGCAGAAGGAGAAGCAGAATCTCTGCTGAGCAGGGAGCCTGCTGAAGGACTTGATCCCAGGACCCTGACATCATAACCTGAGCTGAAGGCAGATGCTTAAAGTGTGTCACATGCTGGGTACAGGATAAAATGCTGAACAGGACATGCCAGGCATCTGTTCTTCAGCAGCTTATGGTTTTATCTCTCCATATTTTTATTTAGTAGTATAGGAAAATATTAATGAATAACTCTCCATGTTGCCCTCAGTGTTGAAGTAGGTTGTCTTTCAAAAGGTGGTTTGATACAGAGAGATATTCCTAAAGAGAAAATATTATAAATTTTTTTGAAGATTTTATTTATTTATGGAGAGAGAGCAAAAGCGCATGAGAAGGGGCAGTAGGGACAGAGGCAGAGGGACAAGCCAACTCCCCGATGATCAGGAAGGGACTAGATCCCAGGACCCTGGGATCATGACCTGAGCCCAAAGCAGACACTTAACCGACTGAGCCACTGAGTGCCCAGAAAATATTATAAATTGTAATTACATTCCCAGATGATACCCATAACATAGTTGAATTATGGAACTAACAATATTACAGCCTCCCCCCCTTTTGTTTTGAAGATGTGAGTTCCAACTATGAATCTAAAATTTAGAGAATCTATTTAGCTATACAAGCAATTCCCATGACCAGGAGAATGTTCCTCCTCTTTTTTTTTTTCTTTCTGACTTCCATACCCTTAAACAACAGGGAGTGTTTCCATTTCTTCTCCCAGCTCATTGGCAGTAGAGGACATTTCTTTACTTCCTGTGGTAGTGGCGATATCAATAGGAGAATGAGTGATTTCTGCAGCTGTGATGGGAAGGAGATATGGACTGATGGAAATTAGGGACATGGGAGAAGTAACTGTAGCTGGAGACAGATACATGAAAGACCATTCTAGAGATGGAGAATCTTTGGCACCTAGAAAAGAAAGGATGGGCGTTCAGGGGAGCTGAAATAGTATTGGGATGGGGTCAAATTGGCCTGAAAAGATTGAGGTAGAGTTAAGTTGGAGAGTAGATGGTAGAACAGGGAACTGGACGGGAATGTTTAACAAGAGCTGCACAAAAGGGAGCTGGAATCTTGGCAGTTAGCCTAGCCAGGGGCTTGAATTTCTCAGATGTGGCAGGTTTGCATGATTAACATTTGCAAGTCAGATTCTGCCTATACACCGTTTCCCTTTTTTTGACACTTTTTTTTTTTTTTTGGTAATACATTAGGAAATATTTAAATGTCCATTGAACACATGGATTGGTTTTAAAAAATGTTGCTTTTATGCACTTGAAATTCTTTTATTAAATTTTCCTTTAAATTACTTAATCTTTGAAATATTTCAAAGATAAATATTTAGCATAAATATGTTTATTTAGTTTATTTAGCATAAACTAAAAACAGTGTAAAATAAATTCTGTTAAAAGAAAAAAAAAACCACTACGAAATAGGAAAATATGCCAAGAAAGCCTTTTTTAATCGAGGTAAAGAGAGAAGTAATTTCTAGCAAATATATGGTTAGTTTATATTAACTTTTGTATACTGTCTACTGTTTAGAGCCATGAGCATAGTAATCCTATTTTTAAAAAATTTCTGTCCTAATTCCAACATTCTTGCCACATCAGACTTTGGTTCTGATGCTTGTTAGGTTTCTTCAAACTATGTTTTTTGCCTTTGGTATGCCTTGTAACTTTCTGTTGAAAGGTGGACGTGGTGTGTTGGTGTAAGGAACTGTAGTAAATGGGTGTTTAGTAATATAGTGGAAAGATGTGTGAAGGCAGCTGGGAGGGTGGAGACATTCTCTAGTCCTAGGATTAAGTCTGAGTCTTTTGTTGAGCCTGTGCCTCTGGACGATGAGGTCCCCAGGGCTTCTCAGGATGATTCCCTGCTTAGCTGGTGCAGGATGCCTAGAGGAGGCTGGAGTTTGTTTATTTCTCTTCCCCGACATGGAAGGAAGGCTAGAGCTGGCTGGAGTTGGGTATGTCATTTACTCCAGGTACGTTAAGTTCTGATTAAACTCCAGCAGTTTAGGCTGTAGCCAAATAGTTTCTCCTGAGAACAGGCCTTTTAAAGGTTAATAGAGGCATCTGGCTGGCTCAGTCAGTAGATTATAAAACTCTTGATCTTGGAATTATAAATTTGAGCCCCACACCGAGTGGAGAGATTACTTAAAAATAAAATCTTTAAAAAAGGAAAGAAAAAAAAAGAAAACTTGAATCCTCTAGTATATTTAAAAATGGTTGCTTTCCCCTTCCCTCCCATGCCAGAAGCATGAGGAGATTTTTCTCTGATAGTCACTGTGAGAAACAGGTTGGGCTCATGGAAATAAAACTCACCATAATGTAGGAGCCCCCTATGCCTGGGTTCTCCGGAGTTTTTCTCTCTCAGATTTGTCCACTCTGAGCCTCTAGCCATTTGTCAGTTATAGTTCAGGTTTTCCTACACAGGCCCTGGTTCCTGAGTAGGTTCCTCCTCAGGGGTTTATGCTCTGATTAGGAATATTTTTATATATCTGCCTGTCTGTCTGTACAGTTTGGCCAGCAGTAGTTTGTTCTGTGACCTCTCCTCTCTCACAGATCTAAGCAGAGTTGCTGATTTTTCACTTTGTTCAACTCATTAAGATGGAGTGAAGACTTCTAAGTTTCTTACTTGCCAAAACAGAAATGAAAAGTTTGATAGGCAGCTTTTTATGCTTTGAAGGCACATTAATTTTATAAATAAATTACCTGCCTCTGTGACCGAAAGTGGAAGTATCAGAATATTGGGGGAAAGGAGAGTAGACTTGAAAGGAAGAGCACTATACTGAGACCGAAATAAACTTGAGAAACAGATGGAAAGTTGTACTTTTTAATCCATACTACAGTGACTGAATGACCTTGTATAAATTTTGAAATCTTCCTGGGTATAATTTTTGTCTTTGACTTGCTGTGAGGATTAATCAGATGGAATTTTCTCCTTTCCTTTTTTTTTTCTCTTCTCTTTTTCCTTTCCCTTTCACCTCCCTCCCTCCCTTCTTGCCTTCTTTCCTTCCCTTCTACTAACACCTTCTTCCTTCTACTAACACCTGTCCAGAGACAAGAGACATGCCAGAGACATGCTAAGGCTGCAAAGATGATTAATAATTTTTTCCAGTTTCAAATTCTAAAAGAAAACCTAGATACAGTATTCTGTGGTAATTATTTATTTGCCTTTTTTTTTTTTTTTTTTTTTTTTTGAGAGAGAGAAAAAGAGAGAGAGGAGGAAGGAGCAGAGGGAGATAGAGAGAAAGAATCTTAAGCAGGCTCCGTGCCCAGTGTGGAGCCTGATGTGGGGCTCAATTTCACAACCCTGAGATCATGACTTGAGCCAAAATCAAGAGTTGGACACTTAACTGCCTGAGCCACCCACATGCCCCTATTTGCATAATTTCTATAATAAAGGTACAATGATGTCACAGAGAGAAAGGAAGGAAAATTTAGAGAGGAGATGGTGGTCAGGAAAGGTTTCACAGTTAAGACACATTGGATTAAACTTTTCAAGGAGAAAACCATTTTTCTGGTTTACCAGGAGGAAAGAAGTCCATGCAGTGGTATTGTGCAAACACAGACAGCTGCATAGCAATGCTATCCATTCAGAGAAGTCTTCCATTTGGTTTCCACATGAGTGTGCTAGCAAATTAGCACACACAAAAAGTTGAGTTAGCAAATCTGGGCAGGCTATGTTTGCCATGGTGAGCTATCTGGCCTTTCTCCTGTAGTTATGAGAATCCACTGATGATCAGGGAAGCAACTTTAAGAGATTGAAGGCTTGTAATGATCTTTTGACTTCACTGTGGAGAGGAGTGAGGATGAGGGAAAGGAAGACCAGTTCAAATACTATTACAGTAATCTGGGAAACTGGCAGGAAAGGGCATTGCCATAGAAAATAATGTATGAGTCATAGACTTAACGATCTAGAATCTGTAGTGACTGATTGCGTATCAGGCAAAAGTAAGGAATTGAGGAATGACCATCAGTTTTTTGGTTTGGAGAGCTGAATGGATATATGTCATTAAAGAGGAAGAAGAGGAGCACCTGGGTGGCTCAGTCTGCTAAGCAACCGCCTTTCAGCTCAGGTCATTATCTCAGGGCTCTGGGATTGAGCCCTGCATCAGGCTCCCTGCTTAGTGGGAAGTCTGCTTCTCGCTTTCCTTCTCCTTCTGCCCCTCCCCCTGCTTGTGCATGCAGGCTCTCTCTCTCTCTCTGTCAGATAAATAAAATCTTTAAAAAAATAAATAAATAAAAAGGAAAAAGAGGAAGGATTATGGCCTTTAGGTTGCCTGGGGAGAAATCAGGTAGATGTGCCCAATAAACAGTTGAATAAATCCATCTGGAGCTTTTAGCAAATTCTGAGTTTCAGATAGAGGTTTAGTAGCACAAAGCATTGACTGTTTTCTATTGATTGGCCTACTGATTCTGAGGATAACATGTAGAAGGAGAAGAGGACCATGAAGTAAACTTAAGGAATGTCAACGGTTTAAGGGTAGGTGGAGGAAAAAAAACTTGTAGGAAAAACAAAGCAAAGAAAGTGATTGATATTTGAGGTCCAAAGGAGTAGTTATCCCCAGAATCACATACACTAAAGATATACACCAAGATGGAGATTGTACAGTGACCACTTCTGACCCTGCAAAGCAGTTGGATCAAATTGTGGGGAAGTCAGTATCATGGGAAGGCTGGACAGGAGGCCTGACTTGTCAGCATATGTGCTGGTTAGAAATTGATTAGGTTGCATAAGACTGAAAAGCCTAAATAATAATAAGATAAAATTTATTTCCTCTCAAATAAAAGAACTGTGGAGATTGAGACTCCAGGTTTGCAATGGCAGTTCCATGAAATTGTCAGGCTTCTATACACCTTCTAACTCTTGACTCTGATGTTTTAGTCAGCTTGGGCTGCTATGACAAAGTACCACAGACTGAGTAGCTTACGGAAAATAGAAATTCATTTCACACAGTTTTGGAGGCCGGAAGTCCAAGATCAGAGTGCCAGCGTGGTCTGGTTCTGATGAGGACCCTCTTTCACCAGGTAGACTGCCAACTTCTCTTTGTACCCTCACACAAGGGAGAGAAAGCTAGCTAGCCCTCCGGCGGCTTCTTGTCAGGGTACTAATCCCATTTATGAAGACTCCCCCCTCCTGATCCACTGACCTCTCAAAGGCCACACCTTCAGATACCGTCACACTGGAAGTGGAGTTTCAACACAGGTATTTGCAGGGGAGAGGGGGACACAAACATTCAGCGCATTGCATCTGGCATTCCCAAAGTGGTCTCATTCTCATGATTCAAGATGGAGGCTCAGAGCCCTCATATTCTCCTTACAGGCTGAGAGCAGGATAAGGGAACATAGAAGAGTGTACCCCCTTGTATAAGTAAATCGATTTCTCTTTGGCCAAACTTGAGCCAAGTGAACATACCCAGCTTTGAGGGAAATAGGGGAACATTATATTTTAGTTGGAGAACCATAAACTCAATGAAAAATGTGGCTTCTTCCTACTCTGGTGAGCGACCTTGGAGGCAACTAATAAGTCTCTGCTATAGAAGAGGTTTAAAATTCTTTCTGTATGTATGTGTTTGGGGGAGAAGAATAGAAACTTCTTAGAGCTCTGCAAATTTGGCTAGTCTGCTGTTTTGGCACTTTCATGGTATTTCTCTTGTATGTTACTGTGGATAATCAGAAGGGAACTGTTTAAAGACAGGAAGAGATTATGCACTTGACAGTGTTTGGATCTGTAGACCATTCTGCTCTCAAACGCATTTAGTTTTGCAGATATTTAGGGAAGCCAATTATAGAAGGCAGACCTTTGCTAAAATATTTTACTTATGTTTTATAAGTTATATTTTGATATGCCAAGAAAATATTGAAATGGCATAGTAATCTGATTTATCACCATGAACCTATTATAACACATTTTCTGTTTAGCTGGCTATGTAATTGTCAATATTAGTGTAATTTATCCCCTTCAGCTGTTTTGGAATAAAAAGTGTGGTTTCTAATTATAGGGTAGATTAGGTTAAAAGGATTAAACTAATATAGGATGTAGCAATTTTTTCTCTTTGAAAAGCTAACATCTGGGGAAATTTGGAAGGAGTAAATATGTTTAGAAATTGCCTATTCTCTTAGTGTCTTATGGTGATAGATTTCTTTCTTTTTATTGATTGGAACTCTGCTTGCTCTGGTTTTACCTGTCAAACCAACATACATGGAGTTAATTGAAAAATTTTTGACTGGTAGGGTTAGATTTTTCCCATAGATAAATACTTTAAATTTTTGATTTGGTAACTTTAGTGCATTGGTCCACACAGATCTATAGGAACTACAGAGGCTTATATAGTGGAGAAAAAAGAGTTCATCTTCTTAATGTTTGCAGAGTGGTGAGAGTAGTGGTTGTGCTAGCCAGTTACCTTAGGTTCAACTTTGACAGGTGAGCTTGCCACTTCTTTGTCCTTTACTTGGTCACAGAGTAACATTTCCTGGATATATAATTTCTTTGAGGAAAATACTGAATCATGTTTTGCTGTATTTTTCTAGATATAGTGATCTAAGCTTTAAGAGTCACACATCCTGATCTCAGCTCTTCTACCAAATAGTTCAGTTGCTCTGGGCCATATTTTATTTAAAATAAGATTATATAATCTTGTACTTGGGAAGTACTTTAAAGGTCATCCAGTCCAAACTCTGTTCAATGAATAAAGCCTCTTCAGTATCCCCATATTCAACCTGTAGTTTTACTGTTTGGGCATTCACATTTCCCAATCCCAAAATGGTTCTTTCCCAACCGTGACATTTTGGATAGCCTTAATGGTTACTTGTTTATATTGAGTTACAATTTACCTTCTTCTTACTGTAACCAATGGTTTAGCTCCACCCTTTGTAAACATATGAAATTAGACCAATCCCTCTAATAATTGACAACCTTTTCTTTTTGGCAGCTGTACATCACTGACACTTTCAACCATTATTTATGACTTGTCTTTTTTTTTTTTTTCCTTCCTCATCCTTCTAGGAATATTACCTCTCCTTTCTCATTCTATGCTTTATTAACACATTTAAAGATAAAATTAGCCCTTTTGGCAGGGCAGTCAAATATGCTATTAATTCATAAACTTACAGTCAACTAAAACCTATCTTTTTACATGGGCTGTTATTAAGTTATATTTGTTTATCCTGTACAGGTTTTTTGATTCAAGCATGGGATTTTACATTTATTTTTGTTAAACTAACCTTAATCAGATTTAGTGCAGTGTTTGAGAGTATTTGTTCTTTTGGGATATGAATCCAGGAATCTAAATATATTAGTTATCTCCTAAAGTTTGTTTTCAAATTTGCTGATTATGCTGTGATTGCTTATCTAAAATCAGGGAGTTAGTTTGATTATTTCTATCTGGACTTAAGGAAGCCGGATTTCTTAGCTCACTTTCTTTTCTTTGATTTAGGCACCCATGAATGCTGAATGTTTCTTAATGCAATTGATTAGAAATTGAATATTTGGAGATTAATTATGTAGAGGTTCATGTTGTGTTTAATTTTGTTTGGTTACCCCCCCCTTGGCTGTTTTTCTCTTTTATCGGTAATATTGACTTCTTATGTGGAGATATATTTTAGATACTTATTTTAGATACAGATACAACTGAAGAATCAGACTAAGTCCATCTAAATTTGAAAAATATCAATTCCACGTTCTGACATTTAAAAAAGGAATGGGTTTTTGCTTATGTTTTTGAACATAAAATAAATTTCTGTATTCTAAAGCTTTTTATGGTACCCTAAATTTTAATTAGGAGATGTGATAGGGAATGGCTTCTAGATAAACATTTTTTCAATTACAGATGTACCTAATAAGGCTCATTTTAATATAAGCTGAAAAAATAATTAAAAGAGAATTATGTAAAAAATTCTTAATAAAATAAAATTACCGTAAGTTGCTGCTCAATAAATTCCTTTCATATGAGAAAGCATTTTATAAGCTGTATAACACTATAAATATAAGTTGCTATTATTACTATATTATATTTCATAATACTAGAGTAGAATCTTTCTATTGTGTACTGGTATATAGAAATCTGTCTCAATAATAAAATATCTTATGAAATCACTTTATTACTTTCGGGTACACAGAGAATTTTACTTTGACCACCAGTGTCGAATATAATATAGATAATTCTTTCATGCTATTACCCTTTTCTTTAAAATCCCCTTTTCTTCCTGCTTATCCCATTTCCTTTAATACCTAGATTAACTGCCATTTCCTCTGTCAGTTGAAGCTCTTTTGTCAAGAGTCTGTTATAATGGCCTCTTCCTATTCTGGTTTCTTGATGTTTTGTTGTCTGGACACCCATCATATGCTACTTATATTACTGATCTTATTTTTAATTATATGTTTTATCCCATTAACAAGTCTGAAAATTACCTTAGAGCAAAATTTGTATCTTATTTCCCTCCTAACACCTAGAATAATAGTATGAGCTTACTAACTGTTGATGGTGATCAGGGTACGTGTTTATTTGTAAAGTTTCTCAGAATGTTTGAAAATAGTTTATGTTTTTAACATTATTTATATTTATTTTTATGTTACTGATTTGTTAAACTCTTTCTTGGTGTAAATATGTATTCTCTGATCATATTGCCATAGATTCATCATTAGTGGGTCTTAAATTAATATTTTATTGGTTCTCAGTACTTTATACAAAATAGATGCTTAAGAGTTGTCTAGGAATGAGGTGAATAAATGGTCTGAAAGACTGAATGCTGTAAGTGTCTTACATATTTCAAACCAATGCTAGGAAAATCTGGAAAAAACCCCTCAAATATGTAGTTCTGATGATTTTATGTGGAACTTTAAAAAACAATAGCTCCAAAGAATTTTTTAAAAATTACTGTACATTTATATGTACTGAAAATTAGAGGGGAAGAATTATCCTTTGTCTTTCTTGACTTGCAGTTCTCCTTTGAGCACCTATCTTCTTCCTTCTGTAGTATTAAGAGTTCTGGATCCTTGTGTCTGTAGCTCTAGTCTTTTGAAGCATTTCTTTTTTGTTCTTCCTATACCTTAAGGAGTACAGATTAGAGACATTGCTGGAATTTGTTATGAGAAAAACTCTTCCAAAATTACTCTAGGGAAAATGGAAAATGGATCATAAGCACTAGCCTCACTTAATGGTGCATGTTAATGTGGATGCTTTAAATACGACAATAATGAGGTAGATCCAACTAAAGACATCACTATATGCCAAATGTTGTTATAGCTAGATGATCTTAGGGATCTGGCTGAGGTTAAGGAAGTTGGAATAAGGGAAAACATTAAAAAAGAAAGTGCAAAAAGTAGTGAGGAATGTAGAGGTGCCTGGGTGGCTCAGTCAGTTAAATGTCTGCTTTTGGCCTTGGGTCATGATCCCACAGTCTCAGGATCAAGCCCCACATCGGGCTGCTGCTCATCAGGGAGTCTGCTTCTCCCTCCCCACCGCACTTGTGCTCTCTCTCTCTCTCAGGTAAATAAATAAAATCTTAAAAACAAAACAAAAAAAAGTAGTAGGGAATGTAAAGTGAATGGGGGAAAAAAAACAGACGTAAAGCACAATAGATCTAAATGCCAAAATGGCATGTACAAAGGTTAGAAAAGAGAATTAATAGGAAGAATTGAGAAAAGTAAGAGTGATAAAGTCCGGAGGAAATTCTGAGTAAGTTATTTTGGTGTTTAGTAGCCGGCAGGAAAGCATTAGAGGTCTTTTAAATATTTTCTACTCATCTTAATTTCTTGAGATATATAATTTACATTATTTAGAAGGAAGATTTTCTTGGTTATAGTATATTGAAATAACATTCTTAGAATAAACTATTACTGTTCATCTGCATTTGAGGAAAATGTTCCATATAGATAATAATTTAAAATAAGCTTGGGGAAGGAGCTATGAGCTCATGACTAAGTTTTAAAATAATTTTTTCTTGATTATAGGAAATTTGCAAAATATAGAACAGTACAGAGAAGGAAGTAAGATGCTCCATTACCGATTGCAATCACCTTTAAAAAATACTTTTTAAAAAAAGACCAATTTTAGGTTCGCAGCAAAATTGAGTAAAGGTACATAGATTTTCCATATACACCTTGTACTCACTGGCCAAGTCATTTACCAACCTGAATATTATCTGAATATCTCTGAGTTGATACCCAATATCACTTTTTTTTTTTTTTTTTTTTTTTTTTTTTTTTTTTGTATTCACCTTTGCTTAAAGCTACTTTCTAGCCAAATCAATCTGGCTACACATTTATGCTGTTACAAGCTCTATTTGGGTTGTTAAAATGAGGGTTAAGTCTACTTTTACTCTAAAACTAGCTTAGTTCTACCTCTGTTGTGTTACCTGTGGTTCTCTTCTGAATGCTCTTGGTGTTCATTGAGGTCTTTCTACTGTGAGTAGTTAGTGGTTTCCCAGCCCTGTGTGAGCAATGTTCTTTGGCCAACCTGGTGGAATTTCACCTCATTTTTATATGCAAAAGGCCTCCTATGCAGATGGTTGGAGCTTTTCTCCTGCTTAGCGCCCTCCTGTCTGATATTCTGCCCACAGATTCCAGCTGCCTTAATTTGATCATATAGTTTATCCAGTTTTATAGTTGCCTAAAGAAAGAGGGCAAGTTCAGTCCCATGGCATTAGTAGAAGTCTTACTACATGGCATACTCCACCATGGCATAAGAAGTAGTCTGGTGTCTGGTGTTAATTTTGATATTAAAACATTGAAATAGTGTATGGGAAGACTTTCAAGGTTAGTCAGAAAGGATTAAGAAGGATTCGTGTTCTAGGTAAATGTAAGTGAGATCTACCCTCCATAACGATAACACAGAAAGTAAAGACTTAAACTATATGTATCAAGATTCCATAGGCAAGTGGGAGCCTGGGTATTAAGTATAAAATATTCCAGCTGAATTGAAATGAAGTAAGTACAATTATCAAGTATAGTCAGTACTGTATTTCTAATGTATTTAGCTTAGACAGAAGATTGGATGGAAAATTTTCTATGAATTTTCTACGAGTAATTGTTTCTACAAACTGTCGATTAATTTTTTATGAATTCTCGTTTTTATATCTTAGCTTTTTTTAGTTCTCCCACATTGATAGTAGTCATTTTAATCCTGAATGTACTTTTCTATGTAAGGCAAGTGTTTCTGTTTTTAGGTACACCAAATCATTTAATTTCAAATCATATTCCCAAATATTACTTATCTATCATAAATGACATTAGTGAGACATTAACAGAGTTACATATTTCTTATGCTCATATCCATGTAATCGTTAAATCTTTCGTTCTTGTCCCTCCCTCAACCAATGCAGTTGTCCCTGCCCTAGAACATTTAGTATCTTTATTATCTGTATATCTATCAGGTATCTATTTCTTTAAAACTGATACCAAGAATATAAAAAAATAGACATTTTAGTGTGTTTAAAACAAAGGCTGGGGCGCCTGGGTGGCTCAGTGGGTTAAAGCCTCTGCCTTCCGCTCAGGTCATGATCCCAGGGTCTTGGGATCAAGCCCCACATCAGGCTCTTCGCTCAGTGGGAGCCTGCTTCCCCCCCTCTCTCTGCCTGCCTCTCTGCCTACTTGTGATCTGTCTGTGAAATAAATAAATAAAATCTTTTAAAAAAAACAAAAAACAAAGGCTGGGTTTTAATATTATTATGTGGTTGCATAGACAGTTTTTGACACTTTAAATCAGTTTTTTTAGCTTCACTGTTAATGATGAAGAGCTTTAAAAAGAGGATGTTAGAAACAGATTTCTAATTTTTTATACCTCCTTAGCACCAGAGTATAAGCTCTGTTGAAAATTTGATCGGGCTGATCTAGTGTCACTGCTAAACTACTTACAGTCTCATGAGTAGCCTCTCAGTAGCTGTCAAATGCTCTTTGCTACTTGTTAGCTAGCTGTGATCCAGCTAACTACTGGCATTTTATCACCTAGGAATCACATTTGGACATTGATACGTGTCATTGGTCAACACTGGAATTATACAGTGGCTCAGGAATAAGAGAGATCTCTTTTCTAGATCCAATAGAAATTAATCTGCTTTAAGTTTCCTGTCTTCTCTGGTTACTGACAGTGGGATTTAAGCACAAAAGATGGGGATTAAATTTTGGATGTAGCATTTCAGATACATACAGCTAAATAGTGTGAAATAGTGCTAAATGGCAAGAGCTAGACCATTCTTTACAAATATCCTCTTGTAGTCCTCTACCATCTTTTTGTTTATTCCCTAATCTTATGTTTTTAAAGGAAGTAAAGAGGAGAGAAGGAAGTTATTGCCTTTTAAGGATTAATTTTATTAAAATGACAAATAAAACATCAACCACCCATGATTAAATAGATTAACTTATTTCTTTAAAACAGATCTTTTTTTTTTTTTGGGGGGGGGGGGTATGTAGGGATTGAATCAGTGTGCCAGAATGGTTTTGCCAGTGTTCATGTTGTCAAACTATAGTATTTTATTGAGAGGTGAATCTTAAGGAGATGTTAATGCTAAAATAGGTATCCAAGGGGATATCTGACACTTCTCATTTGAATGTCTTGAATGGAAGAAACTAAAGGATTTTATAAGAGCCTTATGCATGGGGTAGAGAGTCATTCATTAACAAATATGTATTGGACGGGTGCCTGGCTGGCTCAGTTGGTGGAGCATGTGACTGTTGATCTTGGGGTTGTAAGTTCAAGCCGCTGGGTGTGGAGAGTACTTAAACATAAAATCTAAAAAAAAAAAAAAAATGTATTGGATACCTACCATTTCAGATGCTGGAGATAGAGATAAGATAGGTAAAGTACATTATAGTAATATAATTTCAAAACAAGTTAGGAATAGCTTTTTTTTTTTTTAAGTTAGGATCCAACCTTGTCATCCATCTGCCTTTGTACATATAGTGAATTAACCAAAAGAATTTTTTCTTTTATTTCAGGGCCTAACCAAATGAATTTTGAAATTACAAATGGGATCTGTTAACTTGAAAGTTTTATGTTTATTTGAATCTTTTTTTTTCCCTTGCTAAATGTAAGAAGATGGCAAAATGCCAATAATTAGTTTTAATCACCGAAGTTTGGAATGGATGAATGTTTTTTCATATTAAATGGCAGCTTTCTCTTGCTTTTCATTTTCAACACTACATCTTGAACTGTTAAAAGGATAGTGTGTAAAAGATAGGTTCTTTAATAGGTAGCAGACAGACTTAAGTTTGAAAAGTACATATAGGACATTATGGTCAGGCTGATAGACATGGTCATTTTATATAGGTAGTTGGATTTTTTCATTGCACAGACACTTACCTAATAATATTTCCACGTAGTTCATAACTCTGTGTCCCTCATAGGAATATTGTGAGCCATAATAGAATATTATCCACACATTATTAAAAAAATGGCACACATTATAGTATGTGTTCCTGAAAAGCTTTATAAATATTAATTTATGTTATTATAATGGACACATGTAAGGTAACTTGATAAATCCTGTTCACAAGATAAAAACATCCTTTCTGTCATAACAATGGTCATATCCACTTTATTGTTCTCTAAATTCACATTTTAAAAAATTAGGCCTTTTCTATTAGCCAACTTTTGTGAAATAATGATTTTTTAAAATAATTGTATACATACATACATAGATAATTTACATATGTACATATACATGTATGTAGAAAGACTTAGGATTTAGCTCTGAACTGTAGAATGTATTCACCTTTTACTTATGTGTAGCTTGGAAATCTTGTTTGCAAATGAACAACCCTGTTCTAGAAAACTTTTTAATATCTTGCCCATAGTTCCTTTTT
Source organism: Enhydra lutris kenyoni (assembly GCF_002288905.1). Classification (NCBI taxonomy): domain Eukaryota; kingdom Metazoa; phylum Chordata; class Mammalia; order Carnivora; family Mustelidae; genus Enhydra; species Enhydra lutris. The sequence continues at coordinate 7,559,323 of NW_019154103.1, read as the reverse complement.
TCCCCTACCATTTCCTTTGGAGGAAGAGATTTAATCTCAAATTAGATGGGTAGATTATAGAAAGAATTGAGTGAAGTAAGGTCTTTACCCCTTTCCCAGACTGTAAAGTCCTTCATTTGCAAGGATGGTTGAGAATTTTCTATGAATTAGACTGAGTGACAGTGCCTGTTGTATATGCCTTATTAGTTTTATACTTAGTTGTCCTAGTACTGTTAAGTGATAGGCATGTAACAGAGTTTGTTCATGTGAATGGTAAAAATTTCTTTCTTTGTTAGATTTTGTAATAGTCAAAAGCTAAATTTGAAGTAATTTTATTTGGTCGTGTGGTAATGACATTTTCACAGATTTTAAAGTTCAGTAGTTAAGCAGAGAGGAGTCACTTAAGTGCTTATTGAATAGATTTATAAATAAATTCTGAGTTATATTTTCAAGCATGAAATTAACTAATTCAAAAATATTTCACTGTAACTCCAGCCAGTTTATTTATTTATTTATTCTTTGATTGTTCTGTATAATTTTTGGTTAAAAATTTTTGTGCATTAAACTTTTCTAAATTTAGGATGATTTCTTTAGCTAGATTCCTAATAATGGAATTATTGGGTCAAAGGTATAAACTTTTTTCCCCCAAATTCTTGATGTATACTTAATGCCAGATTGGCTCTGAAACAGTAATACCAGTTTACTGTCATCAGCAGTATGCATGTCCATTCCCTCACATATTATGTGTTTAAGAATTTAAATCCCATTGTTGCTTTAGTGTATATTTCCTTGATTCACAGTGATGTTTAACATTCTCTTCATTTAAAATTAGTTGTGATTAGGGATGCCTGGGTTACTCAGTCGGTTGAGCATCTGCCTTTGGATCAGTCATGCTCTTGGGGTCCTGGGATTGAGCCCTGAGTCTTGCTCCCTGCTCAGCCAGGAGCCTGCTTCTCCCTCTGCCCTTCCCCCCTGCTGTGCTCTTTCTCTCTCTCTCTCACTGTCAAATAAATATATACAATCTTTAAAAAAAGATAATTAGGGGTGCCTGGGGGGCTCAGTGGGTTAAAGCCTCTGCCTTCGGCTTGGGTCATGATCCCAGGGTCCTGGGATCGAGCCCCACATTGCGCTCTCTGCTCAGCAGGGAGCCTGCTTCCTCCTCTCTCCCTCCCTGCCTCTGCCTACTTGTGATCTTTGTCAAATAAATAAATAAAATCTTAAAAAAAAAAAAAAGATAATTAAAAGTATCTAAATCTGCCTCCTCCCCAAAAAACCCCTGACCAAAATTAAGTCAAACAACGAACTAGGAAAAAATGCTTCAGAAAATATTATCAGAGGTTTCATATTTTTATCTAGCCAAATATCTTAGATTATTGTGTGGTATGAGTGGCACAAAGTTTAAAACTTTTGCTGGAGACACAAAGCTACCATTATGATTGTTAATTAGAGGGCAGTGCTGTAAGGAAAGTTGCCCTCAGGTTTTCTGCAGGTTGTATGGAGATGTTTGCTCCCACTTGAAGTAAGCCGTAAGGTTTTAAAGCATTGTTTAGGTTTTCTTTTCCTGTCTGTTACCAGTTAGTCTTCTTCTGTTACTTCTTACTGTTACTAATGTTTCTACCATTAGCTATAACTCATGTTTCCTTCTACTCTGTTTCTATGGACAGTATATATATATATACATATACATATGTATATGTGTATAAACTCTTACTGCATGATGCTTAATTTTTTCATGTATTTGGATCACATTATAATTCATTAGGTTAAATGCCACTCTATCAAAAGTAGTTAAATTTTTAAAAGATTCTGAAAAGGAAAAAAATATTAATTTGAGAGTATAAATATTTAAATATTTATATATTCAATATTTATTTTTTAAATTTCTACAGTTCAGTAGAAATTGAACCCAAGTAAAATGTTGTCTTATGTTTGGTGATCTCATGCCACAGGTAAGGGACTTTGCCATGATTACCTACATGGGTGGGTTAATGTCACTCCCCATTTCTCTGGAATCATCTGTGTTCAAATGATATCTTTTACTGTAGGGCTTTTCCCCCAGAACCTTCTGGGGTTTCTTACTTCTGGTGGCCCTGATGCCTCTATTGTGAGGACCTGATGGGAAATACACAGTACCTGTATCTGAAGCTAGAGCAACTGTTCCTGCGGTTCTGAGTGGGCCATCAAGAGCAGGAAGAGGATAGAAAGAGTTGGCAAATGTGGGAGAGATTGTGACATTAGAGTCCAGTACATGATTGATAATATGTTATTGGAAGTGAGGAAATTAGCTGAAATTTTAACAGTCATGTTACTATTTATTGTGTACTCTAATTCTTCTGACAATATTGCAAGGAAGATATTCTTTCTATTTTACAAATGAGGAAAAATCTCATATTCTATTTCACTCAAGGAGAGCACAGGTACAATAAACAGATGGAGAGATGAGTTTAACTTTGGATGTGATCAATTTAACAGAGAAGGATCTTGTTAGGAACTTCAAACAGTAGTTTAGAGAAGCAGGTTTGGAGCTTGGTTGAGACAATAGGGCTAAAGAGATAGGTTTGGAAAATCTTATGCATGGAGATGGTAGTTAAAATATTGGAGATTTGCTGGGTGATGTATTATGGAGTCGTCATGGCAGTAGAGTTAATTAATTATTCACCCATGCAGTGCTCCCTGCCACTCTTTCTACAGCATAGATGTTGGCTGCTTGAAAGCGTTAATTTTGTTCAAGGGAGGTCACAGAACTTGGACATATGAGGTGGAATAATGGATAGTTTTTTTTCAGCCTTGTCCCACTGTATCACCCTGTTGGTGATATGCTGCTACAGCATAGACTCTAAGGGTGGGAGGACAGGCATACCACTTGGAAGATGCTTTAGAATTTTTTGTTATGTCATTTGAAACGCCTTTCCTCCATTGATTCTGTGCCCTTTCCAATACATTTTTTTTATAGTCACTGTCTTAGACCCATGGAGAAAGAATAAGGATTGTTGCTTCTAATTCCATTTATAAAGAGATACCCTTTTTGCTACCTAATTAATTGGAAGAAACCATAGTAGAAATATATTAGCCTCTTAAATATTACGAAGAAGAGATTACGAGGAAGTGACTTGCTTAACTTTAAGGCATGGTGTTCATTGCAAGGACACAGCAACAGTTGTGCTCTGGCCTGGACTATTCTGGGGGCTGTTCTGTTACCCCCCAAGGACCACCATGGGGTCTCTGCTTCACATTCTGCCTCTCGCTTCCTATTTTTCTAAGCTTGGTGGAACATGCTATTGTTTACCCTTTGACTTCGGCCTAGGTTTTTGTCTGGCCTCTGACACGGGTCTGATGTAAAGCTTAAGATTTGACAAACTGCAAAGAATTACTTGGGGCCAGATTTCTTCTCAGGCAGTAGCGGGGGACACAGTCCTTGGCCGGCAAACTTGAGGCTTCATAGTGTCTCCCAGAAAAATTCACAAATCTCTTTTTTGAGATGAGATTTGCCAACATGGTCACTGAATCATGTGATGGAGTTGGGAGTCATTGTTGGAGGGATATGTTGTGTCGGATACAGGGAATGTGTGATAAGGGGCACCTGGATGGCTCAGTGGTTAAAGCCTCTGCCTTCGGCTTGGGTCATGATCCCAGGGTCCTGGGATCAAGCCCCACATTGGGCTCTCTGCTCAGCGGAGATCCTGCTTCCTCCTCTCTCTCTCTGCCTGCCTCTCTGCCTACTTGTGATCTCTCTCTGTCAAATAAATAAATAAAATCTTAAAAAAAAAAAAAAAAAGAATGTGTGTTAAGAATCACCAGTAGGGCTTATTTGTTGGAAACTATAGGAGTATTCCAATTCCTATATCCATTATGGACTTTGGGGATGAACCACACTTCCACAGGAGATACTGCTATCAAAAGACACATGTCATGTCCCTCATGTGTGTTAGGGCAGAAAAAGTGTTGAGAAGCATGATCTAAGAAGTGTCATTCAACCTGAAGAGGTTAGGATATGTTTCCAACAACATACTTTTTTTATCTATGATTAATTTTAACAGATGTCTGTCTCCTCTCCTGTGGTACTTGATAACCACAGAGAAATTCTCATTTTAAGTGTTTGGCAGTTTTGGAATGGGGAAAGAGCTAAAAGAATGGAGCAATTGAATTTGTACAGGCTTTCTCTTTTCATTACATGCATGATGTTTTTTTCATGAAAATGAAGAAAATACTCATTTTTGCAAATGCTATCAATCTTTAACAATCAAAAATTCACTTGGCAAGAGAAATAGTGTAGCTCTACGGAATTGTGGTTATTATTACATTGTTTTGTTTACTGTAAACCTGGCTTAATATTGGTAAATATAGTGTAGCAGAAACTGAACTGTTGTGAGCTATCTGGGCATCAGTCCAAGATATCATTAAAAATACTGCCTCAGAGTAATTTGGGTTTATGAATAATATTTTGTTAACAGCTCAACTGAAATTAAGCCACATGGTGTAGCTTAAAATTCTGAATCCACAAGATAATGAGAGTAGCATAAGTGAATAGTGCATACTTAATATTCTGTATTTGAATGATAAATTTATATGTAATTTTGCATTAACCTTTAAACTCTAAGTACCCAATACTTAATATGATTTGATGTTTTTAAACTTTACGTAATGTTGTTTGCTAAAAATTTGAATCCTTATAAGCTAACGTATTATCTTATTGGTTTAACAATCAAATCTAAAGAGTAAGGAGAGGTTGCCTGAACAAATATTAAAAATGAGCTTTTAGCACCCATTTTGGCATACGGATGTACAAAGAACTGGAGTTTATGTTACTGTTCACCAAAAAGATCAAAGGATATAAAGTTGTTAGAAAGGTCCAATTACTTAATTCATTTATTTTAATAATGAAAGATAATAACTATACCTTAAAATAGGTTATAGAGATTATTGTTTGTTTACAAATTATTGATTATGTTAGGTATAACAAAGGAAATGAGGTTATGATAAGTGACATGATTCAAAGGAAAAAAATCCCTATTTAGATGTATCTTTTCAAGAGAAGATACATTTGCCTTTTTTCTTTGTGTGCTATTTAGTTTAAGTTCTTTCTGAACAGACATGTATGAAATTCCAATGACAAGATATGGGAAGAGTTGGTTTTCTGTTACTGTTGGTGTGTAAGATATTTTTGTAGTGAAACAATATGTGCATTATTTAAAGAAGGAATGTTAAATACATGTCTTCTCAATAAATATTTTATTCATTTTCCAGGTTAGCACTCTACGTATATGAATATCTGCTCCATGTAGGAGCTCAGAAATCGGCCCAAACATTTTTATCAGAGGTATGTTTGATATATTTTCCATATTTTACGTTGATATCTTATATAAGTGAATGAAAATATTCTGTAACAATTATTTTTAAAAAACTACTATTATGTATTATATAGTAACTGCTTGGTTATCAGTATCCCTAATACAGTCTTTGTAGATTACTTGTCAGCATTTTTAGTGTCCCATTTTCATGCCAATAACCGTCTACTCAACTTTCTAGTCATTTTTCCCCCCATAGAAATAGAAACTAATATTAGCCTTGGCAGTAATAATCAAGAAGGCAAATTTGCTTAAGAAAAAAAAAAGACAAATGCCTCCATATCTCTAGTTTTAGCTGTACCTTATTTTGGCATTATTCATAATTTTGTAAAATATGGTTTTGTTTGTTTTTATTTTGTATGGATAATAGTGGATTGATGACTAAATTTCAGTTAGAAAACATTTTGATCTTATTTCAAGTTCTTATATCTTTTCCTGCTTTCCTCCACATTTTTTGAAGTTTGAATTTGAGCCTTTTACAATGGTACTTTCTCCTCTTTTCTTCTTCATTTTATATAATGATGAGGATGAGGAGGATTTTATTGAGTTCTTTTATATGCTAGGCACATAATGTGCCAAAGTACCTTATATTATCTTTAATTCTTATAAGAAATTTGTAAGGCAGATGGTATTATTCCTGTTTTACTGATAAGAACAATAGGTCTCAGAGAATTTATATAACTGGCTCATGGTGATATAGCTAAGTGAGTTATGGAACTGGAATTTAAGCCTAGATCTATGTTTATTTGAAAGCTTTTGGTTTTCCCCCATATCTGTGCTGTACATTATGGTAACCACTAGCTTTATATGGCTTTTTCAATGCTTGAAATATGACTAATCCAGTTGAAAAGTGCCAAAAGTATGAAGTACACACTGGATTTTGAAGATTTAGTGTGAATAGAAGAACATAAAGTATCAATAATTTTAAAATTTTGACCTTATATTGAAATAATATTTTGGATATATTGGGTAAAATTAAATATATTACTAAAATTAATTTTACCATTTTTTTCTTTTCTAATGTGGTTACTAGAAAATTTTAAGTCACATATGCAGCTCTCATTTGTGGCCTGTGTTTATAGTATATGAGACAAGTCCAGCTTGAAATAGTGTCTCTAGTCATTTCACTAGTTTAACCCCACCACATCAGGAACATGACAGGCACCCCTTTGAACAAATTGCCCTCCCTGCCAGAGGTGCAGCCTTCTTGAGATTCACTTGCTCCAAAAACAAATGCAGAAGTAAACAAACACACATAGCCCCCCAATCTTTTATCTAATTAATTAATATATGTGAACTGTTAGGGCCTATTTGCAAATAAGGAATTTGGGGTATGCTTAGAACATAGAAGAAATCAATTGTTTTACCATAGAATGAGTATATACAGTGTAAGAAAAATTGGATTTTAAGGTTTGTTCAAATTGAAACAGAAATTTCATGTGTTTCTATCTCATGAAATCATTAATTAGAAGACTTTGTATTTCACCTTGCTACCCCACACTCACTATTTGTTGTTATAGGGACAGTGAAGAGATTGCAAAAGTAATGCTCTTAATATTTGTATTCTTAATCACTGCCAACTTAGAAGATATTTAAAAGAAACCAAAGCCAGCTATGGAGATTTAAAATTTTTATTTTAATGCAGTTGAAAACTTGATGAAACTTGATGAAAGGATTTACTGTTCTCTTTCCTTAGATCAAGGAGCATTTTGAATTAGTCAACTTGCTGAATCCTTGGGGGTTCCCATAGCTATATATATATATATTTTTTTTACCAACATCGTAAGATGTCAGAGCCGTGATTCTTCAACTTCATGAAAAAAAAGAAAAATGTTACTAATACATTTAAGAACATTGACTTAAATGGATCATGTGGATCAAACATAACTAGATTGAAATAACTACATATTATACCTATATACCCTGAATTGAACGGAATATGAATATACAAAATTTCTAAGTCTATTTGGTAAAAATGAACTTATAATTTCAGAAGAGATTCACACTTTCCTGACAAGTATTTACCATGATTTTATTTTCTCTGGCTTCATTTGGAATACAAAACTGAGGATTTCTCTGAATTATTAGTGTGGATCAGTTTCACAAGAGGAATCAAGCTGAAAACAAACTATTGTTACCAAGAAGATACAGTATTTCTGGACTTTGAAGATTAGTGTATGTGATTCCCAGAACTATTCTTTACTTGCTAGCTTGCCAAACTCCAAGTAGACTGTGAAAATGCTTTCTAATTACCTAAATAACCAATATAGCGTTTTCCGCATATAGGGAATGGCTAGATTAATTGAGGTATAAGTTTCCCAAAATGTAAAAGAACAAGTTAGATCTATTTGGACTTAACATGGGTAAATTTCCAAACATTTTCAAGTAAAAGAAGCAAGATGAAGTATGGCATTTACATGGAAACCATTGAACATAAAGGAACATGGTGCAATACTATATATTTTTGTGGGTACATATTTATGAGTATAACATATAATAAAAAGTTTGAAAGAATATACATGCCAGACTAGTTTCTGAGAGTAGGGATTTTAAAGGAATTAAAGGGGAATTTTATCCTTACTTTTATACTTACTTATATATATATATACATAAACATATGTATATGTGTATATATATATATATATATATACATACACACATATATATGTATATATATATATATATCGTATTTGCACATTTATTTATTTATTTAAGATTTTATTTATTTATTTGACAGAGAGATGGCAGTGAGAGAGGGAATGAGAGCAGGGAGAGTGGGAGAGGGAGAAGCAGGCTTCCTGCTCGGCAGGGAGCCTAATGCAGAGCTTGATCCTGGGACCCTGGGATCATAACCTGAGCTGAAGGCAGATGCCTAACAACTGAGCCACCCAGGCACCCCTGTACAGTTATTTAAAAATAAAAATCATAGAAGAGAAAATACAAAATTATCTCAACTTCAAAATGGAAGCCTAGAAGTAGATTTGTGACAGGCCATTGCTAAGTACACCCTAGAGTTCTGAATAATTTCGGTTGGCTAAATTTCAGTACCTTTCTATAATCTTCCTCACACTAAATTTCGACAAAAACTAGCTGCTTGTATTTGCCTATAAATACCATAGGCTTCTGTCACCCGGGCTTTACTTTGCCTAAAATCCCTCCCAATAAGGAGAATTTGCTTCTCCTTAGGAAGGTTTTCTCAGGGCTGAAGACTTTTGCATACTGTGCCAGGAAGCTTGGACTTTATCTTCTGGCAAAAGGGAGCTTTTGATGCTCTTTAAATAAAAGAGAAACGTTGTTTGGTTGGTACTCTGGTGTCTGCATCAATGGCAGTACCACTTCCCCTGCTCCCCAATTATGGTTAATAAAGGAAGGAGAATGTAATTTTTTAGGGCTTTGTACCCTGTTTAGCATTGCTTTCTCTCTTACTTTCACTTGGATCATATAGAAAATTAAAGGCTGCTTGTTGTAGAATGACTTCTTAAATAGTTTGAGAAGTAAAGGACCATCTTATCTGAGTTCTCGTGAGTCTATCCCCAGATTTTTTACCTAATTCAGGACAGTTTAACATGGAGCTTAAAGAAAAACTAGGAAGACCTGTTTATTTGGGTTGGGTATTGTGATACAAAGGAAATGACTAAAGTGTCAGCAATCACTCAGATATTCAATGTTCTTACCCTGGTTTAAGGCGAAGTAGAATACTTCTTCCCATTTTGTCATTCTTTGTCAGGATGAGTGAGGATATGGGTGACTGTGACATTAGTCATAGACTATGAGCCCTTTTGAATCAGGATTTGCTGTGTTGAGCCACCTTTCCTTAGTGTGGGTTTCCTCTATGGGTAAAGTTGTGAAAAGGTCACATTGGAAATCTAGATATCATCTGAAAAAGTAAGATGTATATCTCAGAGCCCAGTCTCTTACTAAGTTTGGCCTTTTTTTTTTTTTTTTTCTTTTCTAAAAGTGGGCTCTACACTCAGCCTGGAGCCCATTTGGGGCTTAACTTTAGGACCCTGAGATTAAAACCAGAGCTGAGATCGAGAGTCAGACACCTAACCATCTGACCACCTACATACCCCCATGGGTTTGGCCTTTCTGATAATGCCCTTGGCCTGGGCTATCAGAAACTGAACTGCTTTTAATAGCTTTTGTTGCCAGCCAGAACAGAGCCTAGAACAATTAGCCCAGCTAGTTTTTTTTTTTTTCCTTAGTTAAAAGAGATCGCATTGAACTAATGATAGAAATCACATTGCTACCCAGGTTATGTTAACTAGCTCATTGTTATATCCGATTGATGATAGATTCTAAACTAGTACCTGAATCCCAAATATAGTTTCTACAGTTTGAAATTTTCTTACGCCCATTAAGACAAAATTGAACATTCTTTTTTTTAAATTTTAAATTCAGTTAAGTACCATATAGTGTATTATTCATTTCAGAGATAGAGCTCAGTGATTCATCAGTCTAAATACCCAGTGTTCATTACCTCACGTGCCCTCCTTAATGTCCCTCACCCAATTACCCCATCCCCTCATATTGAACATTCTTTAGAAATAGTCTCTATGTAGAACTCTTCCTCAGCTTTATCTTTTATTATCTTTTATTTATCTGTTATTATCTTTCAGTATTTAATAATTACAAATAGAATACTAAGAAATCTTTACATTCTATGTCAATTTTTGTTACTTTGAATTCATTAGAAACTATCCTTTTTCTGGGTATCTCATTTTATTATGCAAAGGTAATTCCAGTTTACTCCTTAAATTTTACACGTTATTTGTCATGCCTCAGAATGAGGCTTCGTGACCTTACCAAATACAATTAAGAACTAGATTGTTGCAGATGCCAAGGATTTTTTCCTTCCTAAGAATTTTACATTGTTTATATCTTAATAGCCCTTATTTGCCATAAATTAGCTAGTAAGTTACCCAGAAATAGTAGCTTAAAAACATGTAGCAGATTGCTTCTTTAGATTTTATTAAGAATGCTAAATTATTGAACATCACAGACTCTAAAATTTTGTTCTGCTTATCTTTCACTGAAAAGAAAAAATAAAAATTTCCTAACCAATTTCTTGAACTTTAGTTTGGAGGCAACATAGTATGTTAGGTAAGAGTAATTGCTTTGGGGCCAGCCTACTGGGTTTGAATTATCTCGCTTACTTACTTAGTTTTCTTAATTATAAAAAGAAGATAATTGTAATAGTACTTTAAAGGTGTGCTGAGGTTTAATGAGTTAGTACCTGTAAAAGTGCTTAGAAGGGCCTAGCATGTAGTCCATACTCAAAAGTACTATTTTTAAACTTCTTGACTAATTCTTTTTACCTTGTATAGTTTCTATACTGGAGTAGAAATATAAATATATGTCTTATGTGTACATGTATGTTCCAAGTATCTATCACTTGGATGGCCTGAAATTCTCCTGCCTCCTGGAGTTACCTTTCCTATCAAAACAGCTCCAGCTCTATTCCCTAATATTACAGGTTCCCACAAGTTCTCTCTAACATGTCTCAGGCTTACTAGGGGAAGAGGGGCCTGGAGGTTCTCTTGCTGTAATTTCTTGCTCCCACCAAGTATTATAGCCCCACTGCTCCTCCTCCTTATGTCTGCTGCCTTTTCTTTGTCTGAGTTTCATATTTCTCTTACAGCCTCCAAGCTCCACTGGGTTGTTGCTCTTGTATATAAAAGATTGTTACTGAAGATTAGGGGAAAATTGAATGGTATTCAGCCTTGTACAGTACAGGAAACATAAACTTGAATATTAAACATTAACTTTTTTGGTCTCCTTGCCATGGGAATTTCTTACTAGCTGTTTACCTGAGGGCTCCCAGTTGTCTTCTATCTTGTTGACTCCTCACAGCCTCTCCCATTGTCGTCTTTTCTGAATTCACCTAGACATCTCAGACATCTTCTTCCTGGGAGATTATCAGCAGCCTCCTGAAATACTGTTATTTTATTATGTGGCATATTAAGTATTCATTCTCTACTTTCCAACCATTCCTAGGAGCCTCTACTTTTCTAGCCCAAAAAATAAAAACAAAAATAGAAGGGATCCATCAGGGAGTTTTCCCAATAAAAAACATCATCTGCACAAGTAGCTTGTATATCTCAGCAGCTCACTCTCTCGCCTGGGTGTAGCCTTTAAGAGGATTTCTACCTTCTAGAATAGAACAGTGCTATTCAATAAAACTTCCTGTGATTAGGAGATGATTTCTAATCTGTGCTTCTAGTAAATTCTCCACTGGTTTCATGTGACTATTGAGCACTTGAAAAGTGGCTAGACTGAATGAAGAACATTTATTTAAATTTAAAGAACCATATATGGCTAGGGGATACCACGTTGAATAGCACAGTTTTGGATTATCTGCTTTAAAGTTGGATCAGATTCTTCTTCCCATTATATGTCTATTTGGTTAGTTTTTTAAATTAAAATGAAGTTGTTTTTTTTTTTTTACATTTAGGTTAGTATATAGATGCACCTATACATGGAAATTTTTAGAAAATTAGTGGGAATGATAGGTTATATCTAAATTAAAAGACTCGAATTTTGTCTAGGAACAAATATATATATTTGTATATATATGTACACATATATGTGTACTACTGCTGTGCTATTGCTGGTGCTGTCCAAGTGGGTCTGTACCATTCAAAGACGTCCCACATTGATAAGGCTAGAACCTCTGAAAAGGAGCTGCGGACATCCAGAATTGTCCTATGCTGTAGTTGCTGTAGCTACTGCTGCTGCAACCAGCAACTAGTTCACTTTTGGAGCCACGGGCAGGAAGCCTCTCCTCTTCCCCCTGCCATTGGATCTCCAGCTAGCATTCTTCTAATGGCAGAGCTGAACAGGAAACTAGGTAACGTAATTTTCAGAATCCCAGCACTTAGTGTAGAATGGACAAAGAAGAGTAAGTGTGGGGTTGAGCGATAATAGGTAATATTCCAGTATTGCCGGATGCAAGTAATGATGAAAAGCTAAGCAAGTGTGTATCTGTATATCTATGTGTGTGTATCATTTTTTCCCTTGTTTATATAAATACTATTTACTATATACACTGTTACGTGCTTTAATTTTTGTTTCATTTGTTTGACTTAAATTGTTTTATAGTGGTTGTGCCTGAAAGTTCATAATTCTTTTTATGGTGGTAGGGTATTTCATTCTATGAAATGTGCCATAATATATTTCACCAGCCCCTACTAATGGACATATGGCCATTTGGTTTGTTTCTAGCCTTTTGCAATTACAAATAAAGCTTTACTGAAAATTGTATTATATATATATATATATATATATATATATATATATATATATATAATTTTGTACACATGAGCATATTTATAGGATAAATTCCTAGAAGAATTGCTATATCAGATAGTATGGGCATTTATAAATTATAATTATCACTTATAAGCCATATGGCATGTCTTATCCCTGCCAGTAGACTTTCTGTTCATTCATTGTTTGGCTCTCCACTTGTATAGACATGCTGAAAATGCCAGGTCATACAGTAGAGACACAGCATAATCACAGACAATGTAGAATATGGCAGTGGGAATGGGTATTGAGATTTATCTGTAAGTTATAGGAGAATACAGCTTTGAGCTGGGCAAATGACGGAAGGAAGGGAGGTGGCTGACCCAACAGCTTTAAAAAGCCTTAGGATGAAAAATGTGTATCGGAGCCTGGGTAATGAAAGAAGGAAAAATAGAATAAAGAGAGAGAAATAGTTTCCATACAGGTCATTCAAATACCCAAAAAAGGCTGAAGCCCATGAAACTCAATACAACAGAAAATGCCTTTTCATAAACAGCAGAATTATTTCTAAAATGGCTGTTGACATTTAGAGGTATTTTCAGGCCATTCCTCAACCATGTCCATCATTATTACATGTTTAGTAAGAAAAAAAAATTAAACTATATAGATGAATATGATTTTAAAATGAAAGTCTTCCTTTACCCTTTTCCAGAGATTAATAGCCTTAAGTTTCATATGCTTTCTTTAATATGTATACATCCAAATGCACACATACATATATGCACAATTTCTTTTAAATAGAGAAGGTTTAGGGGTGCCTGGCTCACTCAGTTGGTTAAGTGATTTCAGCTCAGGTCCTGATCTGAGGATTGTGAGATTAAGCCCCATGTCACACAGTGTACTGGGTGTAGAGCCTGCTTAAGATTCATTCTTTCCCCTCCCACCCCTTCCCCCAGTAAAAAAATCATTTAAAAAAAAAGTTTTACACTATACATATTGTTCATAATCTTCCAAATCTCAATCTTGAAAAGCCAATATAACATGGCTCTCTTTCCATGTAGATATGTCATATTCTTCTTAATGATTGCCACTCTTCTATAGTATGTAAGTATAAAATTTTATTTTACATTCACAGTTGGTGAATGCTTTGAGGTTGTGTCTAATTTTCATTGTTTCTAACAATGTGGCAATGAATGTGCCTTAGTTTTCTATAGATCAGGGTTCTATAGAAACCTGGTTCTGTTTTCCTTAGCATCATCTCATGCTTCCTATAAACAAATAATACCTAAAATAGTAATTAGTTTGGAGGCCAAAAACAAAAACAAAAACGCATTCACTATGGAAACATATTCTTACATATAACCATTTCTCCTCAGGAATAACCTAAAGCATTAATTGTTGTTTATTCAATAACTATAAAAGGATGGCTTTTGTGTTACTTTCAATATGATGGGCCAAAATCTTAGCTGTGTCTGCCACTTACTTGGAATTTAAAGTGAGAAATGTGAATGTTATGTAGGTAAAGACTGTAAGGATGAAAAAGATGATATATGGGAGGCATTTTGAGTTGCTCTGATGAACATAAGACATAATACTGTTGAAAATACAAATGGAAAAAAACAAAACAAAACAAAACACATTACTTTTAAACTTCTTTCACAAAAGTCCATATTGAGTGTAAACTGTGTAGGTACTTTCCTCGATTACTTTTGCTTGTGGTTGCTTGTGAAAGTGCAGGATAGAACTGCTGAGCACCAGCCATAACATAGGAGAACTCCCGTTAGACTGAGTCAAATCCCTCCGCCTGCACGGTTCAGCAGTGAGACCTAGTCATGCCACTTTAACTGTAACCTAAGTCATTTCATAGTCTCCTTTTGATTGAGCACTGCGCCGTCTGCTTTATTTCGTAGTCATAATCTGTCAAGTTAGGATAAACTGAGATGAAATGTAGGGATGCTACCTTGAAAAACTTGCTGTTTATGTAATTAGGATGATTCCAGGGATTAGAAATACTTATGTGTCTGGGACATCTCTGTAAGGTTCATTATTATGCCATTTCAAAAAGACACCAACTAGTGAACAAATGGTAAAAGAAAAGATGGAAAAATGAGAAATAGGTTTTTAACTAAGTTATAAATTTAACAGGACATCAGAGTTTCATTTATCCTCAGACTCATGAAGTACTACCATTTCTTATTTTTTTCATGAACCAAGAAGGTAACAATAATAATTAACAGAAATTCAGATAGAAGATAACAGAGATAAAAAATTATTTTTATTACTTTTAGGAGAATTCAAGTTAGGATCTGGCTTTTATTTATATAATATAACATGTTTTGGTTCATTGTTCATACTTAGTCTATGAATTCAAGTTCATTAATCCCTAGGATTTCTCCTTTAGCTCTTTCAAAAAATGGCTATCACATATATAATTTCCTCACTTTCAGGAAATTTTTGTTTTTTGAGAGCAAATTACTTTAAAATTCCCATTGGTTTACATTTTGTATGTTTAAGAACTCTTAAAAAATGATGATTTTGGTGATTTTAGTTATGGTTTCCTATCTTTACCTTAGAGAGTTACCTCTTTTCTTTCTTTTTTCTTTCTTTTCTTTTTTTTTAACATTTTGGGCTACCTTCTCAAGTCCTATCTTAAAACTTTTATTTATTTATTTTAATCCTTTTGGGACAAGAATTTCTAAGTTCTTCCACAGTAGGTGATAAAAAGGATTTCTTGATTTTTTTTTTTTTTTTGAAATTTATAATTATGTGGTTGTTTACTTCCTAGATATGTTAAGGGCCTATGGGCATATTTTGCTGACTGGAATTGTTAAATAATTTTTAATTAATTATTTTTAGAGAGAATGCGAATGCACATGTGCAGGTAGGGGGAAGGGGAGAAAAAGAGGGAGAGAGAATCTTAAGCAGGCTCCATGCCTAGTGCAGAGCACTACCTATGACTTGATCTCATGATCCTGAGCTCATGTCCTGAGCTGAAATCAGGAGTTGGACTTTTAACTGAATGGACCACTCAAGCATCCCTAATTATTTAAACTAAAAAATGAAATCATACTTATACATAAAGATTGTTGTTGTTGTTTTCAAGTTCTTATTTATTCATTTATTTAATTATTTAAGCAATCTCTATATCCACCATGGGGCTTGAACTCAGGACCCTGAGATCAAGATCTGCATGCTCTTCTGACTGAGCCAGCCAGGTGCCCCTGCCTAAAGATTGTTTTTGAGGGCTTTCTGGATCACCTTAATTGAAATTATAGCTTACTTCTTACTGTTTTCCATTTTCATTGTTCTCCTTCCCTGCTTTGTTTTTCTCCTTAGCATTTGTCACTTTCTACTTCTAATATAAAAATAATTTCTCTCCCTCTCCTTTTTATATTTTGCTTTTTTTGTTTATGATATGTCTTCTCTACTAAAGTATCATCTTCTTGAATGCAAAAATTTTTATCTTTTGTGTTTACTGCTATCAGTGCTTAGAAAAGACACTGTATAAATACCTACCCAGCTTTCCAACTTCTAAATTTAATTTGTAAAGAGTATTTAGTCAGACGTTTCAATTTTTTAGAGATATTGACCTTGTTTTCAATTTTTTATAGTGAACTCCAACTCATCTGAAATATAAATATAATATATAAATATATATGAATATATATGTAAATATATATCTAAATACAAACATTTGTAAAGTTAGTATTTCCATCTTGTTGAACTCTTTTTTAAAATTTTTTTAAGGATTGATCTATTAGAGAGAGAGAGAGTGCGAGTGTGGGAGGAGGAGTGGGAAGGGGCAGAGGGAAAGGAAGAGAGAGTCCTAAGCAGACTTTCTGCTGAGGTTGGAGCTCAGTCTCATGACCCTGAGATCATGTCCTGACCTCAGTGAGTCGGACCCCCAACTGACTGTGCTACCCAGGCCCTTTTTTGAAACTCTTACTTTATGGAAGACACATGCCTTCTTTCTCTCCATCCCCTGAAATCAGGAATTTATTTAAAAACTTAATCCTGAAGGTGTAATTTGGAGTCTGCACATATTAATTCCAGTCATTTGCAAATTCCTTAGTTAGTAGTAGTAATTGATTTTCGTAGTGATGTTAATAATGGTGATTTTGATGTGCCTTAAGGTCCTGAAATTCCTTAGGTTCCAGAAGTCTCTCCTAAAAGTCCTGGCACAGTGGGAAGCAAATACAGGAAAGTAATGGTGGCATCTTCTCAAACTAGCCAATCAATAAATCACTATGTAAAATGAGTACTTATAAAACTTGAATAAAGGGTAATATGAAAATGATTAAAATCTTATATATTACCTTAGTATTTTAAATGGGAAAATATTGGTTTGTAATATTTGTGGAAAAAGGTATTATTAGGAAAGTATTTAATATCTCTTTTATTCATTTTAGATAAGATGGGAAAAAAACATCACATTGGGGGAACCACCAGGATTCTTACATTCTTGGTGGTGGTAAGTATCTTTTATTCCATTTTTATTAGTTCGATGATGTATTTCAGTAGGCCTGCACTATACCTGTTAATAATTTCATGCTTCTTTTTTATTTACTTATTTTTGTTTTCTATAATTATTTTATGAGAGGTAGCACTTTAAAAAAAAGCTCAAAACCAGCTTTAGTCTTCTTTAACTTAAAGATAGTACTATTGAGTGAAGCTGGAACTGGGTTTGGTATATGGAATCTCCTACTCCAAGTATGGTTCTGTTAGTCAACTTAGGCTGCCATAATAAAATACCATAGACTACATGACTTCAACAACATAAATTTCTTTTCTCACATTTCTGGAAGCCGGACATCCAAGATCAAGCTGCTAGCATGGTTTGTTTCTGGTGAGGTCATTCTTCCTGGCTTTTAGACCCTCGTGATCTCAACTAAACCTGAGGATACAGAAGGTAGAGGCAGTGGTGAATTTTTGGGACAGTGAAGAATAGTCCAGAAGAAAAACTGAAAGAGTTCACTGTAGATTCAGGGATAGAGCTATGTAGGAACACTAAAGAGACCATCAGACTATACTAAAGGCCCAGTCGATAGCAGAACTTATACATTTCACTCTAATACCAGTATGTCCAGGTTTGTGACTTTTCTGCAACTGCAGTGCGGTTCAGGTGTCCACAAGGACAAGCTAGGCTGTTTGTTTACATTTCTTCAATTTAGAAACATTTCCTGCTCAGTGGCTTATATATTCATCTCTCAGCATCTTAATTAAAAGAGAAAAACAGAAGCTCTCTTCTTGTGCCAAGCACATGGTTTCCTTGGCACGTTATTTGATGCCATCATCTTTTTAACCTCTCTCCTGAAAACATGCCTTACTAGAGGTTCTGTGGTGAATGGAACCGCACTTGATCAGTTGTGGTTGTGGGTTTCCCTTGTTTGTCTCACATATCTATGACAGGAACAGGTGCAGTCCTTTGGCTCAGAGCTGTTCCTGTATTTGGAACAACGGTTTATTGCAGTTAAGCACTATCATTGAGTTGTTTCCCTGGGGTTTAAGACTAAGCTCTTATAATGCATATCATAAAAGTCAATTTCTCATTTTACATAGTATGTATTTATGATATCTAGATCTATACTATAAAAATTCAGCTGTTTGCCAAATGTAATTGAGTCTCCTCACCTGTGTACACCTTATTATTTTGTATGTTTCCACTTAGGTCTAAAAGTAGTGTAAGAAACCAATTCAGGAGTCTGTCCCTATTGGATTAGTGAGCTAACAAAGTGAAGATTTTGAAAATTTTCCATTAAAGAATTAATTTTATTTTTTGTGCCTGATTCTCTTTTGCTCCATTTCTTGTGAATTTAACGTATTTTCATACTGTTGATAGTTGATAATACCTCACAGAATACTTTAGCTTTTTCGGTCTTAACTATCAGAAGATATAGGTCTTAAATGTCATTTGCTCTTCCTTTTTCTATGGCTCTAAGATTCACGGGAGCTCTTCCTCTGTGGCTTTGATGTTTTAACTAATTTTAATTTTCTCAAAGAAATGATAAATAATGGGCACATACATATTTTACAGTCTATTCAATTTAAGTGTAGCACATGCAAAATATGGGTACAATATTCTCAGTGTTTTTAAATTTTCTCCCCTGAAACTACTAACAAACCCTTTGAGGAGCCTACTTCATCTGTGTAAATAAGTGGTTCTTAATGATTTTGAGATTATGGGATCCTCTGAGAACCGATGAAAAGCTATGGATCCTCTCCTACAGAAAACTGTCCAGATCCCAAGCTTTCATTGTGTATAGACAGCCATGACTGTGGGCCTTAAATCCACTGGATGCTTTTGACCTTTTTTGGTCGATGTTAACTGTTTCAGAGGTCCCTTTGATTTTTCTTTCTTTCTTTTTTTATTAGAATTTTTTTTAGAGCAGTTTTTAGTAGATTCACAACACAGTTTTAGGGAAGGTACAGAAATATACCTTCTGACCTCAAATAGGCCTAACCTCCTCCATAATAACATTCCCCATTAGAGTGGTACATTTGTTATAGTTGATGAACCTACATTGACACATTCATAATTACCCAAAGTCCATAGTTTACATTACAGATCATTCTTGGTGTTGTACATTCTGTGGTTTTGAACAAATGTATAATGATATGGTCCATCATACAGAGTATTTTCACTGCCCTAAAAATCCTCTGTGCTCTGCCTTTTCATCTGTCCCACTCTTATAC
Organism: Enhydra lutris kenyoni; assembly: GCF_002288905.1. Classification (NCBI taxonomy): domain Eukaryota; kingdom Metazoa; phylum Chordata; class Mammalia; order Carnivora; family Mustelidae; genus Enhydra; species Enhydra lutris. The sequence goes on along the minus strand of NW_019154103.1, from coordinate 7,540,058 downwards.
TACATCTCTGGCAACCACTGATCCTTCTACTGTCTCCATAGTTTTGCCTTTTCCAGAATCATTTAGTTGGAATCATACAGTATGTAGTCTTTTCATATTGGCTTCTTTCACTTAGCAATATGCACTTAAAGTTTCTCCATGTCTTTTCATGGCTCGACAGCTCATTTCTTTTTAGTACTGAATTACATTCCATTGTCTGGATGTATCATGGTTTATTTATACGTTCATCTACTGAAGGACATTTTGGTTGTTTCCAAATTTTGGCAGTTATGAACAAAGCTGTTATGAACATCTATGTGTTTTAATTTTTGTGGTTTTTGTCTAGATTCATGTTTTTGCATGTGGATATCTAGTTGTTCTGGTACCTTTTGTGGAGGAGACTATCTTTGCTCTATTGCATTGCTTTTGCTCCTTTGTCAAAGTTCAGTTGACTATATATGTAGATTTTTTTTCTGGCTCTCTATTCTGTTCCACTATTGCACTGTCTAATTTTTCACCAATACCACACTGTCTTGATTACTATAGTTTTATAGTCTTTTTTTTTAATCGAAAAAGAATAGTCTTTGTGTGTGTGTGTGTGTGTGTGTGTGTGTGTGTGTGTGTGTAGTTCTTTTTTCCCCAGTCTTCCAAGATTCCCTGTTTATGCACCACACCCAGTGTTCCATGCAACACATGCATCCTTAATATCCATGACCAGGCTCACCCATTCCCCCTTCCCCCTCCCCTCTAAAACCCTCAGTTTGTTTCTCAGAGTCCACAGTCTCTCATGGTTTGTCTGCCCCTCTGATTTCCTCCCATTCAGTTTTCCTTTCCTTCTCCTAATGTCCTCCATGTTATTTCTTATGTTCCACAAGTAAGTGAAACCGTATGATAGTTGACTTTCTCTCCTTGACTTATTTCATTCATTATAATCTCCTCCAGTCCCATCCATGTTGATACAAAATTTGAGTATTCATCCTTTCTGATGGCTGAGTAATATTCCATTGTATATATGGACCATATCTTCCTTATCCATTTGTCTATTGAAGGGCATCTTGGCTCTTTTCATGGTTTGGCTATTGTGAACATTGCTACTATGAACACTGGGGTACATATGGCCCTTCTTTTCACTACATCTGTATCTTTGGGGTAAATACCCAATAGTGCAATTGCAGGGTCATAGGGGTAGCTCTACTCTTAATTTTTTGAGGAATCTCCACACTGTTTTCCAAAGTGGCTGCACCAACTTGCATTTCCACCAACAGTGTAAGAGGGTTCCCTTTCTCCACATTCTCTCCAACATTTGTTGTTTCCTATCTTGTTAATCTTTGCCATTCTAACTGGTATAAGGTGGTATCTCAATGTGGTTTTGATTTTAATTTCCCTGATGGCTAATGATGATGAACATTTTTTCATATGTCTGATAGCCATTTGTATGTCTTCATTGGAGAAGTGTCTGTTCATGTCTTCTGCCCATTTTTTGACATGATTATCTGTTTTTTGGATGTTGAGTCTGAGGAGTTGTTTATAGACCTTGGATATCAGCCCTTCCTCTGTAGTGTCATTTGTGAATATCTTCTCCCATTCCATGGGTTGACTCTTTGTTTTGTTGACTGTTTCCTTTATAGTAAGTCTTAAGGTTGGATAGTATCAGCCCTCCAACTTTGTTCTTCTTTAATATTGTGTTGACTATTCTGGGTCTTTCCTTCTCCATTTAAATTTTAGAATGAGTTTTTGCTATCCACAAAGTAATTTGTTGGGATTTTGATTAGGATTGCTTTGAATCTGTAGATCAAGTTGGGGAAAAGGGATGTCTTGACAATACAAGATGCCTGACCTTTTTAATCCTTAACTCTTTAAAGCTTTGCTTTATCATATGTGCCCTAGGTTAGGGATTCAGGATTATGATAATGGTTACTCTTTCTTTCTTTCTTTTTTTTTTAAACCTGGGAAGCTGTTAATGCTGTTAGTAAGGTCCAGCTGAATAGGATAATGTATATTCTTCTAGAACTTCGTGCTTGCTCATTTGGTCAAATGCAGGGTCCCTTTTGGATGGACAAGTTGCAATTCTGTGACTTCTTTTCACTTTTTTTTTTTTTTTTTAAGAATATTTGAAAATAGAGGTGTCCTATTGTTTAAGCTTCTTCATCAAATATTTACAAAGTGCAAAACTATGCTTCCCTCAAGGCGATAAGTACAGGAAAGATAGACAGTTAATAGTATTATAACTGAGGTATATACTAGTTTTAATAGCAATTCAGGAGGAATGCTTTTTTCAGCTTTTGAGATTTAGGACAGGCTTTATAGAAAAAGTGAGTCTGAGCTGAGCTGGAAGCTGAGTGAACGAAGGATATTTTGGGCAAGGAATAATTAGTATGAAGTCTCAAAAGGAATGATCATGAATCCAAGAAGTGACTGGTAGTTTAGATCAGGTGAATTGTAGGTACAGTACTATGAAGTGATAGAATATAAGGGTAAAGACAAAGGCAGGGGCTAAATTATGAAGTCCTGAAGTACATCAAGGGTTTTAGATGAAAGCACAAAGATTTTAAACACTGTACATGACATGATTAGATTTGTGCTTTTAGGCATTCACTTGACATCAACATAGAGATGGATTGAAGAAGGCTGAGAACAGAGATAGAGTCTACTTATAAGTCAAGTGTAATTGTCCAGTTGAGAGGTGATAGCAAACAGTAAGTAGAATAGTTGGAATGTGAAGCAGAAGTTTCCCAGATTTTAGATTTGAGGTGAGCAGTGATGTCATTGACTGAAAGAGGAAATATAGAAAGAGCAACAAACTTTGGAGAAAAGGTCACAATTTGTCTTGGACAGGTTTAATTTTGAGATGCCTAAGTGACATTGAGATAGAGTTGCCCTAATACAAGGTCAGAGATATGGGTCTATACATCTGAGACAGGTCTACAGTGGTTTGGAAAATATAAGCACAGACCATACTATTGGTGAAAAATATTTATAGATTCAACTGCCCAATGTAACAAGTAAGAGCAGGGCCTGGGGTTGGAATCCTGAGGAAAGTCAACATTTAAGCCTGGGTAGATGAAGAGCAGCCTCAAAGGAAACTAATTGGAGAGGAAGAGGAGTAGTCAGGAGAGAATAATGTATGGGAACCAGGTAGGATATTTAATGCAGAGATTAAATTCTGTGTATGTAAAAGGACCCAGAGATTGTCCTGAATTGGGAAGGGGGTGAAAGTGAGATTCAGAAGGCTGCTTTAATTCATTTTTCCACCCCAAGGGTTACTGAGAATAGCTGAAGTGTGTGGTGCCACATGGAGTAGTTTCAGGATTAACCATTTTTTTTTTTTTTAAGATTTTATTTGAGTGAGAGAGAGAGCATGAGTGGGCGGTGGAGGAGCAGAGGAGAAGCAGACTCCCTGCTGAGAAAGGACCCCCCCCCCCCCCCCGCAAATGAGGCAGGGCTGAAGGCCTAACTTTAGGACCCTGGGATCATGACCTGAGTTGAAGGCAGACGCTTAACCGACTGAGCTATCCAGGCGCCCCACATTTTTCTTTTTAAAATAGAATAAATTTGAGCATGTATATAGATTGAGATGAAAAGAATAGGGAGGTTGAAGATATATGAAAGAGAAACATGCAGAGAAGTGCAGAAATGAAGAAATTCAGGGAAATCGAGAGGTGGAAGCCTTGGAGAGGAAAGGGCAATTTTAGATGGAAGGAAGTGTGTGATTTTATTTTCTGGAAGTTTTTCCTTGTTTCTAATGTAATTTCCTTTATCACTTCTTTTTTTTTTTTTTTAAGATTTTTATTTATTTATTTATTTGTCAGAGAGAGAGAGAGAGAGAGAGAGAGAGAGAGGGAGGGAGAGAGAGAGCAGGCAGAGTTGCAGGCAGAGTCAGAGGGAGAAGCAGGCTCCCTGCCCAGCAAGGAGCCCGATGTGGGACCCGATCCGAGGATGCTGGGATCATGACCTGAGCTGAAGGCAGCTGCTTAACCAACTGAGCCACCCAGGCGTCCCCCTTTATCACTTCTTTTTTTCTTTCCCAGTTTACACCCAGCCCAGTGCTATATAGTATTTCCTATGCCTCCTGTGTTCGTTACCTTTACCCAGATCAAATCCCCTTTGAAAATGTATTTCCTGTTTGTTTTCTTTAATGAAAGTTCCCAAAGCTTCTGTGAATTTCAGAAACAGAAATGCCAGGAAACTTCGTTCTCCTGAAATTAATGTCCTTTTCAATTTGGGTAACTTAAAAATAGACACTTTTAAAATCTTCCTATTTAATTTTTTAATGGCAGAAATTATGCTTTATTCTTTCTTAATTTTATATGTAAAACACCTTTTGAAATTACTTTGGGCCCATGTACTTATATCCTGAAATTAAGTATATATGATGCAGCAGAAAAAATAAACTAATAACTAAGATTATCATGAGAATTCAGTTTCTTTCACTGGGAACGGGAAGTCAAATATTACAGTATGCTAGCACTCTAATGATTTTAGAGTCTAATGGATGACATGAGGTATAGCTAAGAATAACCAAATACCCATGTGAAAATAATAGCATTGAATTAGTCAATTGGCTCACTAGAATGATATAATCATGGTTAGACTGTTTCGTACTCATCTTGTATGTCTTACCTATAATAGGCATTTATTTGAATTGAGTTAAAATAGGCTAGGGGATGGGTAAAATAGGCGACAGGGATTAAGGAGTGCACTTGCGATGAGCCCTGGGTGATGTATGGAGTTGTCGAATCACTATATTGTATACCTGAAACTAATATTACATTCATAAACTAATATTACACTAATATTAAACTAATATTATACCTGAAACTAATGTGAAACTAATTACCATGCTAACTAGCTGGTATTGAAATAAAAACTTTTAAAAAAGTTAAACAGCAAGATAAGACAATGCAGATGACAACTAAAATGGGAGTATAATCTTGGTGAGAAGGCAATAAAAAGTGTTAGCAAGAGAGAAAGCAAAGAACAGAGGTGGTTAAGTTATAAAGAAAATCAAAATGTGTCTGGGAGAGTAGGAAAAGAATGAAGAAAATAGAAAAATTTGGTGATGAGCAGACATTGTAAATAATTATGGAATTTTCCACTGAATATGAAAGGTTAGAAAGGAAACTGGGCAAATTTTACTCTTAATAGAAAGGCTTTTTTTTTCTCGCCATACTAGTTATTAGAATTTTTTAGAATATCTTTATTCTTTTAAAAGTACTTTCGTGTATACCATCTCTTTTATCTACAGAAGTTTGTAAAATATATAATGTATTCTCTCTTTCTTTTAAAGTTTTATTTGTTTATTTATTTGACAGAGAGGGAGAGAGACAGCGAGAGGGGGAACTCATGCAAGGGGAGTGGGAGAAGGACAAGCAGGCTTCCCACTGAGCTGGGAGCCCAATGCAGGGCTCAGTTCCAGGACCCAGGACCCCGGGATCACGACCTGAGCCAAAGGCAGATGCCCAATGACTGAGCCACCTGGGTGCCCCTTATTCTCTGTTTTCACACAAAGAAACTAATGAAAAAAAGAAAAACAAACTATTTTCTCAAGGTCAGATTTATAATTAGAATTGAAATTTTGTGAATTGTAACCAGTGCTCATCTCAGTAACAGATGATATTTGTTCAATACAGAGCAGAATTTAGTGGCCCACTATTAATAAGACATTAATTATAGTTCCCTTTTGAACATCCTGAGTGGCTAATTCTAGACAGTAGATATAAATGGGACTCAGAAGAGTTGTCTCTTCTGAGTCTGGTCTATATTGAGGCATCCATGCATTACTGGCAGCTGCATGTGGGGTGAGGGGCTGGTTGCCATAGGATACTCAGGAAATGAGTTGGAGTATGAGGGTCAAAGGTAGGATAACAAAGTGTTTGCTGTCTTATCTAGGACAGGTATCTACTCCATTTGTAACAGCTGATGCTGCTTGGACTGCCAGAGCTGCATAAACTTGCCCGTAATCAGCATGAGCCATCTTGAAATGAGAACTCTTAATACCATACTCACAATAGAGGTAAAATAATATAAGAAATAAAAGTTCAAGCTCAGCTCTGCTGCTAACCAATTGTGTCCCCTAGGCAAATTATTTAACCTCTTTAAGCTTTAGCTCCCTCCTCAACCAAATAGGCATAATAATGAGAGGACTAAATGTTGAATGTATGATGCTTAGTATATGATGCTTGAATTTAGCACATAAGCTATTTTAATGATACTTTAAAATATTAATTCATCATGAATCCAAGAGTATTATGAGAATTTTATGATAGTTGCACAAAATGTAATGCTTACATTTTATAAGTTATTAAGTAGTGTTAAGGAATAACACAAGAACATGTATTTGGAAGTTTTTAGGTACATACACGTTTTACGTAAAATCCTCCTTAGTTTATGAATAGATAATTTTCATCAGTATAGATTATGAGTAAGATTAATTGAAAATATTTTTTTGGGCCAAAGAGAAATAACTTCCTTAGCTATTAACGATTTGAAGTTATAGTAATGTGGCCTGTCTCCTGTGTGGTTTTTTTTTCTTCTTTTTTTAATTTTTATTTTCAGGTAGTCCCAAATGTGGCCAGTGGATTAAGGTTATTATATTATAATAATAAGGTTATATTATGTTAGCATCCTATCTTCGAGACACCTCTGGAGTGTTTATTCACCCTTGTAGACTTCTCTGACAATCATTTTGCCTTCATTATTCGCTTAGAGATATTAACAGCCAATGAAATCATTTTCACTCACATCCTCAGAATGGACGAAAAACAGTGTTTGGATGAGAATCCTCAACTTGGAAATCTTGTATTTTCCTTTGACTTATATGGGGGAAATTTTAATAATAATAAATAGTACAAGAACAAAGATTTTAATGCTTAGCAGGTTTTGATTCCTGTGTTTGTTTATTTTTAGGGATTTTATTTATTTACTTGAGAGAAAGAGGGAGAGAGCGCCAAAGAAAGAGCATGAGAAGGGGAAGGGGCAGAGGGAGAAGCAGGCTCCCTGCTGAGAAAGGAGCCCGGTGATGCACGACTGAAGGCCTAACTTCAGGACCCTGGGGTCATGACCTGATCTGAAGGCAGATGCTTAACCGACTGAGCCACCCAGGCACCCAGTTCCTGTGTTTAGTCTCTAACTACTTCATTTGTTTTTATTGTATTTTACTTTATTTATTTATTTGAGAGAGAGAAAGAGAAAGCAAGTAGGGGGGAGGAGCAGAGGGAAAGGGACAAGCAGACTATGAGCTGAGCTTGGAGCCTTGTGTAGGACTCAAACTCAAGACCCTGAGGTCATGACCTAAGTCAAGAATCAAGAGTCGATAACTTAAGTAAGGCACCCAGCCGCCCCTCTTTTTCATTTGTAAAATACAAATTTTTCACTTGTTTCTGCTTAGGAACAGAGAGACTAAATCTAAACCATTACTCATGATGATGAATCCATCATGTTTCAAGGATGATTTTTGATATCAGGCTTAATAGATGTAGAAGTGAGAGCAAATGAGAAGCTCCTTAGCCATTAGCATTTCCAGTTGTACAGAGAGGAAGTTTGTATCTGTGGAATTCCAGAATTTTCTGCCCTTGGCCTGTATGGAAATCAAGGAATGAGTTCAGTGGGTCATTAAAAAAGCTTACTAAAGAAATAAAATGAAATTCCTCCAGCTAAAAGTAAATCAAGTATTGCTATGAATCTTACCTACTTATTAAAAAGCCTAATTTCTCCTCTAAGACATAGTCCACATTTTCATATGATAAATGTCATGTCATCATAGTATCAGCCATAAGCATTTACCCAGGGTATTTATAAAGTCTTAATAATATATGAGATGTAACTTCTACATAGAGTTGTATTTAGGTGCTTTAGGAAATTGAGTTGAAATTTTGAATTCAACTCATCTCTAGTTTTGGATCCACACACATACATGGCATGGATCATATATATTTTTTTTCTCTTGTGCAGGATGTGATGCGGCATATTGCATAGATTATGCATTAATATATACTTGAAATATTAGTAGAAGAAAACCATAGTTTAAAATTCTAATTTATCAAGGGTTTATAGAGGTCTTTAACCTTGTTATTTTCTAAATTAGCTAAGTGATTTGTCTTCTGTCCAACGAAGGCAGGCATGGATTAATTGCCAAATGTGAACTCACGTTTTATCACAGTGCAGGTTTGTTGCTGTTGTTATGCTATAACTTTTTTTTTTTTTTTTCAAATATTAGGATGGTATTGTAGCAGTCCCAATATACTGTATGAGTCAAATAACTAGTACAAAACATGGGTTGGGTTTTCTAGAAAAGATAAACTTTTGAAATATCTTTCCCATCTGTAATCATATCTTAGGTAAAAACATACAAATACTTATAAAATAGATGAAACGTCTTCAACATGAATATCATGGCACTAAAAATAAATTTTATTTAATTTTTAAGTTTTTATACTTTCAATTTCTTAATATACTTCAGATTATTTTTGACTCAATTATGAAACTTTCCTAATGAGTTTGGTTTTTTAATTTGAAAATTTGCCTTATTTTTATGATGACTATTCTTTATTAGTAGTATCTCATAGCTTTCTGGTGGCCACCTGAGCTCTATGGTCTTTGAAGTGATGGAATAGAGATTATGAATACACAGAAAAGAATTAACATTTGTTTTAGTCACTGTAAAATGGTACCTAGAACATGGCTGGCCAGGAAAAGTTTTTTTTTTCCCCCTCAGTTTTTTCAAATTGTGGCAAAATGCACAAAAGATAAAATTCGCCATCTTAACTATTTTAAGTGTATATTTCAGTGTTATTAAATACATTCATAATGTGGCGCAGCCATCACCACCATCCATCTCCATAACTCTTTTTACCTTTTTACCTCCTAGAAGGAGGCTGTCCTTCCAGCCCGTCAACCACCATTCTGTTTTCTTTATGATTTTTGGCTACTTTAAGTACCTTATATAATTAGAATCATACAGTATATTTCTTTTAGAGACTAGCTTATTTCACTTAGCATAATGTCCTCGTGGTTCACCCATGTCGTAACATATGTTAGAATTTCCATCCTTTTAAAGGCTGAGTAATTTTCCATTGCGTTTATGTCCTACATTGTGTTATCCATCAGTGGACACTGGGATTACTTCCCTGTTTTAACTATGTTGACTAATGCTTCTTTGAACCTGGGTGTATGAATATCTCTGAGATTTTCTATTCTTTTGGGTATAATCAATCATATGGTTAAATCTATTCCTAAATCTTTTTGACGTAATTGTAAATGGAATTGTTTTCTTAATTTCTCATTTTGATAGTTCATTGTTAGTTTATAGAAACACAACTGATTTTTGTATATTGATTTCATAGCCAGCAACTTTACTGAATCCATTTATTTAGTTCTAACATTTTTTTGGTGGAGTCTTTAATAATTTGAGTCTTTTCTTTCTCTCTGTTCTTCTCTCTCTTTTTAGTTCCTCTAGCTCTAAAGGTGTCAAGTTTATTGATCTTTTTGAAGAACTAGCTTTTGGTTTTATAGAATTAATATTCCTGTTCTCTGTTTCATCGATCTCTGTTCTAATCTTGACTATCTCCTTCTACTAGCTTTGGGTTTCATTTGTTCTTTTCTAGTTCCTTAAGTTTTAAAGTTAGGTTGTTGATGTAAGATCTATCTTGTTTTTTACATATATTTATAGCTTATATTTATAGTTTTAAAATTCCCCCTAGTATTGCTTTTGCTGTGTCCCATAAGTTTTTGTATGCTGTGTTTTCATGTCATTTCTAAGTATTTTTTTAATTTCCCTTGTGATTCTTTTTTGATCCATTGGGAGTTTGTGTTAATTTCACAAATTTGTGGATTTTTTAGTTTTCCTTCTGTTACTCATCTCTAACTTCATCCCATTGTGATCAGAGAAAATATTTTGTATGATACCTATCTTTTCAACTCTACTGAGACCTAATTAATGTATGCTCTAACTTATGGCCTATCGTGGAAAATGCCTCAATTACACTTGAGAAGAAGGTGTATACTTGTTGCGAGGTGTAGTGTTCTGCATATATCTATTAAATCTAGTTAGTTTATTGTGTTGTTTAACCCTCGTTTCCTTGTATATCTTCTATCTGGTTGTTTTATCCAGTATTGAGAGTGGAGTATTAATGTCTGTAACTATTATTGTGAAACTGTGTATTTCTTCCTTTGGGAAATGTCTTTAAAGGGTATATTTCTTTATTTTTATTCAGGGAGATCATGCATAGGTGATGTAGAATTGTCAGAAATATACCATATATGAAGTTATCCCATTTTAGTAAATTGTTTTATTTTCCCTCATCTTGATCTTGTAAATTTTTAAAAAAAATATATTTATTTACTTGACAGACAGAGATTGCAAGTAGACAGAGAGGCAGGCAGAGGGAGAGGAAGGGAGGCAGGCTCCCTGCTGGGCAAGGAGCTTAATCCGAGAACCCTGGGATCATGACCTGAGCCAAAGCAGAGGCTTTAACCCACTGAGCCACCCAGGCACTCCGATCTTGTAAACGTTTGACCTCCAATTAAATCCATAAAAGGAAACAAAAAGATAGAAATAGAACAATGTTACTATTCCAGGATAAATACTTGATCTAATTATATGTATAAGTAATCATTTATTTATAGTTTTTTAATAACTTTTAGGACATAATCTAATAATAAATCGTTTTCTTCCGGTCCACTTTGTAAGACAACATTTTAGAAGTAATAATGTAATAATTTTCCAGAAGGATCATATAACATTTGTTAAGAAATTAGTAAATAAAAAGATATGAAGGTGTTTGTTATAATACTGCACATAATATTCTGTGATTAAACTTAATACGATTTAAAACTACCATTATAAAATTTTGGTTTTAAGAGCTTTGAAGTTCCTTAAGAACATGAAAATAGAATAATTGCAATATACTGTAACTCGTAACACACTTGACACAGGTGGAAAACTTTTAGCTATATCTTTGTATATCTGTAATTCCTAAGTCCAAAAAGGGACATAGAAAGGCCACGTACAACTTTTGATTGATTTCCTTCTTGTAAAAGAGCTGAAGTTTACTCAAATTATTTTTCTTTATTGTTTTCCTTATTTTTCCCTGCTTATTACAGAAACTTAAAAGGAAATTAAATGCCAATATTCAGTCATTCATATTTTTCATCTTTGAATGTAATCTTATTTTACTGAACTAGTCATGTTATAAGGCCTACAGAATGTTTTCTCCTGTGGGGAGAGATTCAGACTGCTCCTTTAAGGGTCAGACCAAAGAGGCCAGGTTTAACTTACCAAGTTTTTATCGTACCATCATTACCTGTGCACTTGGTACAATGACCTGCCCTAGCAAAATGTATGCGTATTAAGATTTTAAGCAAGCTACTCACAGTGTTGATTATATTACTAATAGTCTGCTTAGTTTATGCCAGATGCTCTGTTTATGTTGTGTAATTCAGATTTCTGAACAACCTCATTTTATTTTATTTATTATATTTTATTTTTTTTAAGGTTATTTATTTATTTATTTGACAGAGATCACAAGTAGGCAGAGAGGCAGGCAGAGAGAGAGAGGAGGAAGCAAGTTCCATGCTGAGCAGAGAGCACAATATGGGGCTCGATCCCAGGACCCTGGGATCATGACCTGAGCCGAAGGCAGAGGCTTTAACCCACTGAGCCACCCAGGTGCCCCTCAACAACCTCATTTTATAAAGTTTAAGCAACTTGAGCTAGTAATTAATTGGCAGGGCTGGCTTTGTCTGAGATATATCCTGTTCCAAAACCTGTGCTCTTAACTACTTAACTTAGTCTACTTTCCAGTTTTTGTAGAATGAAAAATGTATAATAAAAAAAGATTTCTGTTCATCAGTGTAATTGCCTTTGTTTGTTGCCGGTATTTCTAGACATTTGCTTTCCTGATTTTTTAATCATTTTCTATAGCTCATTGTTAATTTTCTAGATGGTAGGATGATCAGAGACATAAGTTTTGTAAGCAGTGTAATTATTTTTTTCCCAACTGGTTCCACCTTGCTTATTCCCATTGTTCTTGAACAGAAGAGGAAAAAGAGCATGGACTTTTTGAATTATCAAAATTACTAACCTATTTTGGTAATTGCAAGGGCAAACAAAAGGAAATTTTAAGAACATATGTTTGTTTGAACAATGTGATTTAATGGTCAGGATACTAGCCTGGTAGTTGGACAACAAAATTATCTTGAAAAAATAATGAACCACTTTATTCTTTAATGATTAAATTAGGATATTATTTATTGTTTTTATCTTCATGGGAAAGTTGGGAAAAACATTATAATTATTTCAATCATGTGTTTAAGTGAGATAAACAGACAATTAAGAATGACAGTTTAAAATTTTTTTAAGTTATTTTATCCTTTTAGAAAAAATCTTAGCATTTCTGAAAGAGCTAGATTATATCTTATTATTGCAGGAGGTACCTTACCTGAATTTATATCTTTCAAAGAAATATTTGTCCTGAAGAAGAAAACACATTTTGTATAAAGAATAATACATGTCTTCTATTTTTGGAATTGTGATCTCCTATTTGATATTATGTGACTTTCTTAATGTTTCCATAATTACTTTTTTAGTGTATTTTGGGATCTCTACTGTGCAGCTCCAGAAAGACGGGAAACATGTGAACATTCAAGTGAAGCAAAAGCCTTCCATGATTATGTGAGTTAATGTATAATTTTACTAAGTTATATTATTAGTTTTCTTTTTAACCACTGCTCTTGGACCATCTACTCTTTTACTTTGGTTTTAAGAAATTGGTTGTTCTTTTTTTCTTGAGAAATAGGGTTATAACTTTAATAGTGAAATACAAGTGAGTGTTTAAGTCTTGTTGAAAGCTTAGGATAAGAGGCTAGTCCTAATGCCAAGTTATTAAAGGTATTTTCTTTTTATCTTTAAGCATGCCTGATGTGTGAAATTTCAGATTTATAAAAATTAAGTAATAATTCCTTATTCTAGAAAAGGAGTCATAAGAATAGTGTGAATGATAAGTTCCTCTTTTGCACATAAGATTGAAAAATATATCATGATATTATATTTTTCTTTTTTGTACCTTTTGATTACATATCATAAAGCTAAGTATCTGTTACACTGAAATCATTTCTACAAATAAAATTTATTATGAATTAAAGGAAACTCAAGAGAGCAAAAAGATTCTGTGCAAAAATGAAAATTGCATTAAATAATTAAAAAAAAATTTTTTTTTTTTAAATTCCTAAGGACGGACAGTGGACTGTCCCTGGCTAGTTGATGTATACTGAACATTTTGTTATAAGAACTGCAAATGTGATTTTAGAGAGTTGATGGTATGAGGAAATAGAATTGTAGAAAAAAGGAGGGAAAAAAACCCAAGATTTGTAAGGGAAAAATTACATTTAAGAATAAGATGGTATTGTGAAGGGACTGGAAAATGTAGAATTGACCATAAAGGAAGGATAGCTTGAGTTTGGGAGGAAGGAAATCCAGTGTCCTTAGTTTGGAGGAAGTGGAAATGGGCTGAAACCTGAGGTTATCTGATATTAACTACTTAATGATGTTGGTAGAAGGGGGACATCATTCTGTGTGAATAGCCTTAAAAACCAGAATCAGAGTTCAAAAGGGAAAAAAGACCTCCCAAAGGATATACTTGAGGCATAGACTAAAGAGTAGAAATATCTGGGACAATTACAGCCCCAAAAGTAGCACAAGGAAAAGTGTGCAGATGGAAGAGCATTAAAAGTCTTGGGCATCTGGGGGGACTGTGTAATACTTTTCATTTTGGACTAAGCTGATTAAAGTGACTGTTCCTGCTTGCCTCATCTGATGTTGACTGTATTCATAAAGCTTGCTATGCAGTAAACAGTGATAGCTCTTGGCGATAATGTGAAAGGGATGGTTCTGCATGTAAAGAAGAAGTAGAGAAAAGGCAGATAAAGCAGGGCCCAGGATACAGGATTTATCTGGCCTATCTTGTTTTCCATTTTTACCCTTGGGTGGTGGCAGAAAGTAGAGCAGAGACTCAACCATGAAGATTACAAGGAATCTGGCTTGAATGGGATACTTCATCTCATCTATCTCCTACACCAAAAAGACATGCCTAGGTTTGGCATGCTAGTCTTGGGAAACGTTTTTTAAATACTCACTAATTTTGATAACTAGGTGGCATTACATAGTGCCAGTGTTCTACTCCAAAGGACCATTAGTATTTGTGAATCTACATTTTAAGAAATTAATTATATAAATAATTCTTCATAATTCTGTTGTACAGACAGTTGCACCTACTGTTCGTCATGGAGATCTTATAAGGAACACTGACTGAACTAATTTAGATCTCTCAGAACGATTAGGTAAATCATCATCATTGTCAGAGCCTCGTCATCTTTGTTGACACATACATGTTACGTGCACAAGGCATTTTCAATATTTCAGATAGCATTCACACTTACTAACTTCAAAAGTCCACTTAAATACTTCAGGTTTTTTTTAAATGAGCACTGGCTAGAGGTATGAATGAAATTATTATTTTTTTAATAGATTTTATTTATTTGTCAGAGAGAGGGAGAGAGCGAGAGAGAGAGAGAGATGGCAAGCAGGCAGAGAAGCAGGCTCCCTGCTGAGCAGGGAGCCCCATGCGAGACTCAGTCTCAGGACCCTGGGATCATGACCCGAGCCCAAGGCAGCGGCTTAACCCCCTGAGCCACCCAGGCATCCCTGAGTGAACTTGGAATAGATTTTCAAGGAAGAATAATCTGTTATCATGTAATTTGGTCCTAAGAAAATGTAGTTTAGAAAAAAATAAGTATTTGGATTTTATAATCCATTATGAATATTAGCACAGGCTTTATCAGATGTTTTATAATTTTATCTTAAGTATTAGTTTTAAGAAACTTGATTTATTTTTAGGTGGCATCTTCATTATCCTTTAAGCCAGTTTATTTTCAATGGTAATACGTCTCCAGAATTTTCTTTTACATGGAGATTTGTGTGAAAGGATTTGACTTACATAATTTCATGTTGTAATTGGATTTTTAGACATACATTTTTTTGGTAGCATACTTTAATGATAATTTTCATGAGTAGGATTTCCTGGCTTCTTAATATAAGTGACAGTTTCTGAAAATGATCAACATAATTCATGTTTGATGTGATTTTGAATGACTCAGGGAAGAAAATGGGCAACAGGAACAAACACTTAAGATTGTGGTAAAATTCTAGAATGTTATATTTCTTTATTAGAGTTCATTATGGAACCATTTCTATAATAGTAATTAATATGTATTACCTACTGAATTTTAAGATAGCTCTCAAGAGAGCATCCTGAGAAATATTTTCTTCAGTAGTTCATCTTTAGAATAAAAAAATACTTATTTGCATATAAAATTCTCATATGTTTAAAAAAGTAGTCTTGTTATTTTATAGTTTTTATTTATAAGATTGAATGGATAATGAAATGTTGACTACATTTTTTTGAAGAAATGATAGAGGCATAATGAGGTAAAAAATGAATAATCTTTTTAACTACAAAATAGGCTAAACTGTTAACAGTGATCACCTTTTGATGTTGGAATTATGCATGACTATTATTTTTGTCTTCTATATTTCTGTATTTTCCAAATATCTTTAGTTAGTATTAATTTTATGTTCATGAAATTTACTTCAAATGGATTAAAATCTGCCTTCCAGTGAATTATAATGTTTCTTCTGAAAATAGAAAATAAAAAACTTACTAAAAATTTATATTTGAGGTGGTCCTGTGTTTTTATACACTGTAGGCATTTAGCATCTCTATGAGAAACATTTGTTTTTTGTGTGTGTACCTATTAAGGGGGGAGATCTAGAAACTGAATAGATGTAGCTTTTAGCCATTGTATACTTTTTATTTTTTATTTATTTTTTTAAAGATTTTATTTGAGAGAGAGAGAGAGAGAGCATGAGTGTGAGCATAAGCTGTGAGGAGAAGCAGAGGGAGAGGGAGAAGCAGACTCCTGGCTGAGCAGGGAGCCAGATGCAGGGCTCATTCCTAGGACCCTGAGATCATGACCTGAGCCCAAGGCAAACGCTTAACTGACTAAGCCACCTAGGTGCCCCCATTGTATACTTTTTAATAAAATCTTTTTTTTTTTTTGGTAATTATTGTTCCAGAAACATTTTTAGCTTTTGGGTTATTATTATTTTTTTTTTCTGACCATTGCTTCTTTAGATTAGGGATTTTTGTCACTTTGTAATTTTATTTGTCAAATGGTTACACATATCCTTTCTTTCAAAAGTTAATATCCTTTCTGTCCAAAAAAAATCACTCTGTTCATACTTATTGTGAGAAAAAACAAAACAAAAAAAGTGAGAGAAAGAAAACATTTAAGATAAGTAAATACTTTGATCTTTTTGCATTTGTATTTTAAAACATATTAACTTAAATATTTAGCATCTATACACAATGCTGTATGTAAACTCATGGTACATTTGAAAATCAACAGTTATACAGTTATACAGATGCACTTTTGAATGACAAAGGTATAAAAAACACAAGGAAGCGATTATTATACTAATTAGGATAATGGTTGCTTACAGGAAGTGGGAAAAGGTTCTGATTGGGATGGGGCTCACGGAAAGGGCTTTTGAGGTAGTTGACAAAATTCTATTTTGCCTGACCATGGTGATATTTACTCTTTTTTTTTTTTTTTTAAGATTTTATTTATTTGAGAGAGAGAGATCACAAGTAGGCAGAGAGGCAGGCAGAGAGAGAAGAGGAAGCAGGCTTCCCACTGAGCAGAGAGCCCAATGTGGGGCTCTGTCCCAGGACCCTGAGACCATGACCTGAGCCGAAGGCAGAACCTCAACCCACTGAGCCACACAGGCGCCCCATGATAGTTACTTTATAATAACCATGTGTTTGTTTTATAATATTTAATAAAATTCCATAATTTATTTTATATTTTTTCTATATTTGTATTTTTAGAAATTTTTAAATAACAAAATTTTAAAATATAGTTAAGATAACATTAGAAAAAAATATACACAGTAGTTTTTACTGTGTTTACAGGTATTTTTATGGTTTATCTTTGAGACCTGATGGCAGCAAATAAAGTGATTATCTCCAAACAAATCTGTTAGATTGTTCTCTGCTCTGACAGATACTGTGAAATATGTCTACCTGTTGATTTTCTAGAGGCGTGTGGAGAATAAGATCAGAAATATTGGAGGAAATTTTAATAATTAGGAGTTTGTTTTATATAGAAAGTTTACTATAAAACAATTACTTTTCCACATGGCTGGGAGATATCTAACTTGGACCAGTTATTTTTATCCTGAGTGAGAAGTAGGTTCATCTGAACTGTAAAATTATTATTAGGTACTACAATATTATCATTAAAAAGTAAACCATCATCTTACATGTTTAAAAATAATACCTACTTACTTGGAAAGTTTATTGAACTACCTTTATTTTCTCGCTGTTTTGGTATGTTTTTATTTTACCCTAAAATCATAGGCAGTGCTTTTATGTGGAGTTAATTAATGTTCACTAGATTTCTTTTTTCTGCTTCAGATCAACATAGAGTTGTTTTAACAATTTATTTCTAATTTCATTCATTCCCTTTAAAAAAGTGTCAATATATACTACTAAACTTAATGAGAAACGTATACAATGATTATAATTTTAGTTCTCTGGTATGAATGAAGATTCCTTAGTTGTCCTAAGCAATGATAGAGCCAAAATATATTATTGCTTTAGTGTGGTAGTAATGAAATCACATTATTACAATGAGCTCTTTGAGAGCAGAGAATTAGATATATTCTTCCCTGGGGTCTGTCAAGTAATAGATGTTCGATAAATGTTAACAATGCAGTGGTCTGTAAGTTTGGGAGACTGGAGATGTTTTAAATTGTTCAAATGTTCAGATAAAGTGATAGGCTTTAGTTATAATTTTTGATAACATGTGCTGATTTTGTGTTCTTGCCTAAGCAAATGTTTATAATATCTAGAAAAGATTGTTATAGGTTTATAATGATGTGCTACGTTTTAAAAATGTTATACATCCTAATATGTAAATAAAATAATAGAATAATGCTTTTATTCATACCTTATGAAAATTATTTTTGCAGATATCGTATATTATTCAAGAAAATACTTCTGTAGAAAGTATAGTGTAGTGAATATGTCAATAATTGTAATGATTTTGTCTGGTGACAGATGGTAACTATACTTATTGTGGTCAGCATTTTATAACCTATGTAAATGTCAAATTACTATTTTGCACCCCTGAAACTAATATAATATTGTATGTCAACTATACTTCAATTTAAAAACTTTTTAATTATTTTATTTATTTTTGTGAGAGAGAGACGAGAGAGTGTGTGCACAAGCAGGGGGAGGGGCAGTGGGAGAAGCAGGCTTCCCGCTGAGCAGGGAGCCTGATACGGGATTTGATCCTAGGACTCTGGGATCATGACCTGAGCTGAAGGCAGATGCTTCTTAACCGACTGAGCCATGCAGGCATCCCCAACTGCCCAAATTTTTTAACAGAAAGAAAAAAAAAGAAACTATTGCAGAGAGTTAAGTTCACCCTTTGCTGTGTTAACATCTTCTGTGTCCTCCCTAATATTCCTGTATATTAGATTTTTATTTTTTTAAAGATTTTATTTATTTGAGAGAGAGAGAATGAGAGAGAGAGAGAGAGAGCATGAGACGGGCGAGGGGCAGAAGGAGAAGCAGACTTTCTGCTGAGCAGGGAGCCTGATGTGGGACTTGATTCTGGGACTCCACGATCATGACCTGAGTCAAACGAAGACAGTTGCTTAACCAACTGAGCCACCCAGGTGCCCACATTAGATTTTTATAATGGGATATTTTCTGTAATGATTTGTGAGCTTCCTCAGGGAACATGCTTTGTCTTACTTGTCTTTTTCATCTCCTGTGCCCGGCATGGTGCTAGACATGAGATGTTCAAATTATGTTTGGTGTTTATATAAATAATGATTAAATAAAATATTACCTAATAAATATTTGTTATTTCTCATTTTCATATTCCCGGATATCATAGTTGCAGGAAGGTCATTTAATACTACTTTTATTCATTTTGTATTTCAAAGCAAATTTAGATAAGACAGTAATCTGTAAAGACATAACAAGTGAATCAAAGCAGGTAGCAAAGGCTTTATATTTCAGGAAGCACAGCACCAGGAAACCTAGCTGTGAACAAAATGGATATTATCCCCATTCTCATGGGCTACCATCTAGCGAAAGAGACTTTTGCCCAACAAGTTTGAAATATCAAGTAGTAAAATACATGGAGAGACACATTATAGTCTTATATTGCTAGATCATTCAGAATTTATATATGTAAGAATATGGAGAGAGATGGTAAGTACACATAACTTCTGATGTGTGTTTAGATTTCATCATATAGTAACCATAATTAGTAAATGCTCAAATGAAGGTATCATATTAGGCAATAGTTATCCTAAACAGTGCAAGTAAACTAGAGTCTTAATAGGCTAGGAACAAATAGAGTTACATTTAAAATCCATTAAAGATGATGAAAACTATTGTAGGTGTGTATTAATATTTATCAGTCAATATACAGGCTTTTCTTCACCTCAATAGGTGGGGACATAATAAGATTCACTTTTCAACCTTATCTGCTGTATAGTTTCTACCGCTGTTTTCGTTTCTTATAGGATCCAGTTTAATTTCTTTTGCCTTGTATAAACCTTATTAGCCACCTTACATTCTTTCTAGCATAAGGTAAATTGTTTGTTTATTTTTGTGTAAAAAATATGCTGTGTAATTGTTAATTTGAGGAAGCACATCTGCACTTTACCTATGGTGTCCTGGCTTGTCTCACTGAGCTCAGGATTGCTTCTGGGAGGCTTCTAAGTCGTGCTGATAACAGGATCAGCTATGTTTCTTATTTCTTTTGATCCTGGGATTTCTTATAGGGCAATAAGTTATGTCAGTCATTTAACAGAAAGCATGAATAAAGGGAGACAATCAAAGAAACTATAAAGAATTATGGAAGGATTCTACTTAAAAATCTTTTATAACATAATTTATAGCATTACGTAGATATTATGAAATCCTTAAATAAATGAAGAAACTAATATGGAAAAGAGATAAGCAGAACAAGGATGATTTGTTGCATTGTGGAAAAGAATACATTTTTTCAAAGTATGTGGTTTCAAGGAACTTCCCCTTAAGTCCCATTCTTCACACTGATGTATTCATTTTTATTAAAATCTAATTTCTGGTGAATGTGAAAAGATGAATATGGGAAGACCTTTATTTTTTACTATATTTTAAAAGAGTTTATTTATTTATCTGACAGAGAGAGACACAGTGAGAGAGGGAACACAAGCAGAGGGAGTGGGAGAGGGAGAAGCAGGACTCCTGCCGAGCAGGGAGCCCAATGCTGGCCTCAATCCCAGGACCCTGAGATCATGACCTGAGCTGAAAGCAGACCTTTAACGACTGAGCCACCTGGGCGCCCCTATTTTTTTTTACTATTTTTGATGCTGATGTACACTGCCTGTGATTATGTTGCCAATAGAGTCCTAACACAAAAACAAAACCTGATAGAAATATGATACTCTTTCAAAAATAATACATATTTCTAATGTACTAATAGAGATAGGAAGTTCATAAATTTAGAAGTCTTATGAAGTAAGTTATTTTTGTGATTTATAAAAGGAAAAGTGAAATATATCTAGATACCTTAGACTTGTGGTGTTATATTTCTATAGCCACTTTGTTTACTTTTCATATATTATACAACTTGATTTAAAATTACTCTATTTGGTGAGGCGGTGCCTGGCTGGATCAGAGAGTAGAGCATTGACTCTTGATCTCAGCGTTGTAAGTTTGAGCCCTACATTGGTATAGAGATTACTTAAAAATAAAATCTTTAAACAGCAACAACAGCAACAAAAAGGCCAAAAACATTAATGGCTCTATTTTGGACAACTTAGACAACTTCATGAAAGTCTTGTTTTTATTTCTTTCCTCTTTGATATTAGGGAAAGAAATTAAAAATACTGGCGAAACTCTTGTTTCATTTACCTCAATCTAGTTTCCAATTATTCTTGTATGTCTTGGATTTTTGGGCATTGGAAGTGAGTTTAGGGGTCCATATCTCTTTAAAATAAATAAGTGCCTCACACGTTTAGGTATTGTATCTTCGAATATATATTAAAAATTTAATAGTTACTTAGCCAAGAAACAATGGACAGGTCTATAAATGGTGTGACACTGTTTTGTAGAAATACGAATGCAGTATCTGTTTTCTGTCTTCATGAAATGCTTATAAATTTGATTGCATTTATTTTGAATATTAAAGTCCCCTGCCCCCACACATATATTTGACTTGATACTTTCCCCTGCCTCTTGAGTTTAAAAACCACAATTATTAGAATACTGTTACTACTATTATGCTATTACAATATAAGGGATTATTTGTAGCCAGCGACAGTAGGTAGATATCATCAGTTCTCAAAGCTCAGGTGCTAACTTTGAATCTTTGAACTCTCTAAAGGGAATTCTTGGGCTACCTTCAAAGAGAAGGTACAGATTTTTTTAATGCGGTTTTATGTATTTCTTATCAAAGTCAAACAACTTTAAAACGTGTGATATATTAAAATATCTAGATTTTTAAAGAAGAAAGGGGTACAACTACTAATAAATGTGATTCTATGCAGAATTATCACTGAGAGAAGTGATTTTAGTAGACATAACTTAGAATCATCCTTCATTTCTTTATTAACTCTTTTTTTGAGAACCCATTTATATACAAGTTACTTTAAGGCTATGTTCATAAATATTTCTCTCGCTAGGGGTTCATAATGTGGAGAGGTATATGAGCTGTATATTATGAGTTATTTGTTATGAGTATAATGTAGATGATAACTTTTATACTGTATGACTTTAAACACTATGAATGTGCCCTGACTTTGAATGATAACTAGGATTTGGGTGAGAAGAGGTGTGTGTGGGAAGGTGTATTAGAGAAACAGGCTACATTGGAAAAATATAAGGTATGTTTAGGGAATAGTGAGCAAAGCTGTTTGGCTATAGAGTAGAAAAATCAAAATCAAACACAGGATTATTGCTTAGCCAACGGTTAGTAGAATTTTGAAACCGTAAGAACACTATGAAATTTTCCTTTTCACTGGTTTTATGTTGAATTTCCTGGACTCTTGGGCTAGGAGTGAGAGCCCCCTACCAGAGGGGCTCTTGGTCTCTTCTCTTTTAACTGAAGCAGCTTGGTTCTCCTTTCCCATTTCTTTCTGTTTTCTCTTTCTAATTAAATGGAACAAATCTCCATTTAAGTCATTACTCATGCCATAAATGAATCTTCTTTTTATCCCCATGATTGTTCTCCTTTTTCTCTGACTAGTCATCCAAACCAGTCGATTCCATTGCCTAAACATTTCTTATGCATGTCTTATGCTCTCTAATCCCATTGCAGATGCTTCAATTCAAGTCTTACCCTGTTGCAAGAGTCTTACCACAACTGTTTCTCCATCTGTCTTCCTTTACCCACTCAGGGTTCAAGAACTCTTTCTTCAGCGTTCTTTGTAAGATTGTTGAATAATAACCTCTGTTTCTTTCGGTCTCTCTCTTGCTATCTCTTTTGTATATTGCCAGTGTTAGAATCCAAAACAATCCCAAAACTTTAAAAAAAAAAAAGTTGAAAAATGCTTATTTGGTTCAACTTATTTTATTAGATAGAGAACGTGGTACCCATAGAGGTAAGGGATATGCCATTGTTTAAAAGTTGTATGAGTCTTTGCCAGGAAAATTCAGGTTTTCCAAATATTCCCTGAATTCTTTTCAACTTCCTGAATGAAGCTTTTGTTATGTCTGCAGTGGAGAATCATCTTTTGAGCTTATTCAAAATATAGTAAATTATATTTTAGGATGATTAATATGAGGGCATTATGTCAAGAACCAAAGAAAGGAAAGGACTAAAGGTAAAGAATGGGAAGAGGCTATCCTTAGTCTTTGTATAAGCTGAAAAGCCCTTGAATTAGGGTAGCAGCAAATGAAGGTAAAAATGAAGAATAAAAAAGAGGAGTTGTTAGAACCAAGGAAGAGAGAAAAGTTTTGAAATTTTTAGCTAATATAACTGATGAACGGAGCTTTATGATACCATTACCAGAAATCTGAAATTTGGAAGGAGGAACATAGAGAAAGTAGGTTCAGCTGTAAGACTGGCTTAAATAATGAGAGAATAAGGGTAAATTAAGAACTGAGGCCTGGGGTTAGAAATTTGGGGAGGAAATGCTCATATGTAGGCAGTGATAGTGAAGAAGGTGCTAAATTACATCACACTGGATAGACTCAGTTAGATAGCTTGGCTAGTGTGTCCTGCATAGCCCAGGAAATTTCCTGAATCAATTCACTATTTCGGGGTGCTTCCAATTTAAACTCTAGGGCAACTAATAAAATTTGTTTGGTGTTAATGTACTATGTTGAGTTCCTAAGAAGATATTCAAAAGCTGTTTATGATTTTTGAAGCAAAACTTGAGACTCAAACTAGGTCAATGCCTGAGTGATCTTTATAGGCCACAATTTCATTTTAGAAAGCAGTCGTGTATTGTATAGGGGAGAGAGTAAATTCAAATTTAGGAGGAAACTAAATGGACTTAAATGATCCACGACTGCTTCTAGAAGTTTTTGAAACTTTGATTAATCTCTCTATATTACCCTCTTTCTTCATTACAAGACTGTTTTTTAGCAATCATATATTTAGTTGCCTGTTAAGTAAAGAGCAAGGTAAAAGTTTTCATCCTTAGGGTGGTAAGCATATATAAAGCCTTGTAAAAATATGTCATGTTCAGTTTTGTAGTCTGATGGCTTATACTTAATTGGTACTCAATTAATAGTTGACGAAGGAATGTACATTCTTTAGGCATGCTATTTCTAAACTAAGTTTCGTACTTCCGTGGGCACATTGTACTGCTCATATGTGATCCATTTAATATTCCCTCTTCTTTCTTTCCCTTGATTATTACCTTATCTTATGTATCACCTTTTCTTATTCCTCCAATCATCATTATCCTTTCTTAGTCAGCTCTAAGGTAAATACAAAAAGGAAACTATTGTAGAGCTGAAGTCACATTATAGTTTTTATTATAGTCAAAAGCCCAAATGCATAAAGGAAGTAGAAAATCTTTAGATATTGAAAAATTACTTCTGTTTTGCTTACAATAGGACACTTTAATGTCATGTGTCTTATAAATTATGAGGATGTTTCCCATATGCAAATTTCATCAACCCATAGTCACATACGTGAGATTAACTTCCTTCCTTTTTTTTCTCTCAACTAGGATATTCTTGCACAAGGACATTGGGATCTTGCTTATGAAATCTATAAACCTATCCTATCACAGGTCACCTACCTATATACCCTTCTTATCTTTTCCAGACTATAAATCACCATTTCCTTTATCAGTTTTTCCTCCCCATAGGTCGTACTCCTTTCTTTATGTCTAGGATTTTAATTTCATTCACTACAAGGACATACAGGAAGTAACAATATGGGCAATGGGAGGTTTGCAGAGAAGTAGGAATTGCAACAGGTTTTTATGTTTGAAATGGAAGTTACCTGGGTTTATCTCCATGTCCACTAAATTACCCATTACTTGTTTACATTTATTTACTTGAGGCATTGTGGAGAGAGTGGAGTGGGTGGGGCATTTTAAGTCTCCTATTTGGGAATCATTTTTACCTAACTCCTGTCTTGACTAGATGAGAGCTAGAGCTCAGATCAAGAGAGAGCTGAGCTGGCATTACTGCTGGGTCCTTTAGAATGTGTGGTATGCTTGGAAACCTCTCACTTTCTAAGTGGGCTTTCTTGGAGGGCACAGTGAATAAGGAGGGCACTTTTCTAGACCCTCAAAGGTTCTCTTCCTGACTCTTCAGCTGCCTTTTATTGCTTAGCTTTCTATCAGCTTGTTCACTTGATGGGACTTGCAGGCTAATTCCACCTTTGAGAGAAACTAGGCTTTTGTGTTTTCAATGAATGTTTGGCATTCGTTTCTTCAGTGCCAATAAAGTTTAATGGCAGGTGTTACTGAGGGAAGCTTTCTGCCTTTTATTACTATCTCTCTTCAATTGCTCTTAGCCACTCCTATATGTTACTGTGTCAAAGTTGTGCATCAAGTTGGATCATCTCCTGATTCCTCTTTCTTGTCTGAGGAGATGCTCATTTCCAGAACAAAAATGATTGCTCTTGCTTAGGGCCCTTCCTGCTCCGATTGTCTCCCAGACAGTCTCTGAATCAACTCTCAGGCTTCTTTCCCAAATTTAAATTTTATTGAACACTAATAAACTTGAGCAGTTTCCAGCAGTGGGAAGATAGGCTTTCCTCTTACATCCTTTGCAGAAAAAATTGTTCAAATAGAATTCTACATCTATAGTGAGGACTTTCCTAATTTTTCCAACCTTAGTAAATTGTCCACCTTATGGATTTAAAATATGAGATAGGTTGTCTGTGCTCTACCTGAATTTCTTTGATTCAGATTCTTAGCTTAAAGTACGTAACCTTTCTTGTTGTTTTTGAAAACTTTTCCAGTTAAAGTCATAGCAAGACTGAATTAAAACAAACAAAAAAATTATGTCAGTAATTTTCCTTGAAGTAAAAAGGAGCCAGTATGATTTTTTTCCTTATTTTAGCAAATTTCAGAAGTGATAATTATATATAGTTTTCTGTAATTTAAAGTGTATATTGTTCTCATGGGCTTTTAATATCTATCTGGAACAAAAGCAGCTGTTGCTTACCTTACTCATATCAAAAGACCAGAATAGCAATAATGGGAGGTATTTAGGGAACTAGAGTTGATTTATTTAATTTAGATTTAAAAAAAATTAGTATTAGTACTTTTTAAAGATTGAACTGCAGTTTCTCTAAAGCCCTTTTAATTAGTTGGTTAGTTAATTAATTAATTCTTAACCAATAATAGAAGTTAATTAGAAATCTAAAGAAGGAATAATAGATCTTATTATTAAATATTTGTAGAGAAAAAGTTCATGCATGTTTTTCCCTTGAGTAGAGTATAAGTAGATAGATAATTATTTTACTCTAGTGGTGCTGTCAGGAATAAAAATATAAGAGCTGTCTTTCTGTTGGGAAGAATCAATGAATTGAGTCAGAGTTAATTTATAAGGTTAAATAGCTGAATTCAATTTAGGGCTTTTATTTTTATAGTTTTTTATTTAAAAAGGGATTTTTTAAAGAGAATCATCTGAGGATCAGCTTTTAAAATAAATAACAAATATAAACTCTACTTAAAAGTAAATTTCAAAAGGTTTAATTCTATATAATGAAAATTAAAGAAAGAAAGAAGATAGGAATCAGAAGATAACACCTTGATATTTTGGAAAGTTCTGAAAGTCAGAGGTTAATTTATATATTAAACTAATGTTCTAATGAAGGAAAAAATGTAGTCCTTAATTCAAATGTATAGGTAAATAGTGATCAGATTTATTTAAACTACTTTGAATTCTTATCACATGAGATCTTAATATCTCTTTAAGTGCACAAGGAAAAGCTCTTTAAGTAAACTGGTCCATAATATCAAAAAACAAGTAAAAAGCACATTTAAAGTACATTTTAGCAGATTAAAAGATTGGAGGAGTTGCTATTAGATTATTCAGATAATATTTCCATTTTCAATGAAAACTGAAATGTATTTCATAGTACATCATATGTTCAGTGATGTCATTAAAAAGATCTGATCATCAATGCCTGTCTGTGTGAAGTATTTAAATTTTAAGGCAGTTGACATTTATTTGTTTTGTATTATGAATAGAAACATTTAATTTTTAAGGTCTTTGCTGCCACTTTACCTGGAATTGAAATTATAGTAGCCTTGTGGCCAAATTGAATTTATTTAGCTTATTAAAAATATAAGCAAGACTATGCAAGCTGATGTACCATGTTTATATTTGACAGACATTTAGCTAATAGAGTTTAATTTACCATATCTATCCCTTGTGCCCAGAAAAAAAAAAAAAAAACAGAGAAGAGTTTTGTCTTTGAGGCAACTAATAATTTTCAGAATAAAAGAGGATAATCTGTAACTTCTGTCTGCTAGTGATTTCCAATAACTTTCAAGATTTTATTTGTTTATTTGACAGATAGAGATCACAAGTAGGCAAAGAGGCAGGCAGAGAGAGAGAGAGGGAGAAACAGGCTTCCTGCTGAGCAGAGAGCCTGACTTGGGGCTCAATCCCAGGACCCTGGGATCATGACCTGAGCTGAAGGCAGAGGCTTAACTTACTGAGCCACCCAGGCGCCCCCATTTCCAATAACTTTAGAAACACTTCTGTTTTAATATTAAAGCTGCTTTTCTGATGGGTTTTCCTAATATTATTTTAATAAGATCAGCACAGAGCATACCACACTTGGTCAAAATTATTTGATGATGACATAAGAATGTATCTAAACATTTAAGAATTTCTTCTCAGGTTACAAGGCAAGTGACTTACCAAAAAAAATCTTATTTTCTGCTGTATCAACACACTGTGCAACAACAAGTGGAGATATCACAACATTTATACTCTTGACCAGTTTAGCTGTGAAGAGTTCATATAATTCATCCTTCCTATTAAGCCAGTGAGCACTGTATTTCATAAATTCTACAAAGTCTTTTAATAAAATGCTTGTGTTTTTAAATATTTCTGAAATTGATATGCCTCCTATAAAAAACTAATAAAGTTTCATGTCATGGTGTAATTACTTGGCAGCATTTTCCCCTCTTTTTAGTGATACATAAGATAATTGTGATCATTGTGAGTTTTAAGATAATGACATTTTATTGATGAATTCTGAATATGGTAGATATGTAGTCTTCTCTGGACTTAGAAAATAGTAAATGAAAAAACTTACTAATAGTAGTGCATTGTATTTTTGAAACAACATACTCATCTGTTATACTTCTTGCAGTGTCATTAGTATAGAGTTTAATACAACATGTTTTGGGGGCACCTGGATGGCGCACTTGGTAGAGCATGTGACCCTTGATCTCAGGGTCATGAGTTCCAGCCCCACATTGGGTGTAAGCTTACTTAAAAACAAAAACAACATGTTTTTTGTAAAAAGTGGTAAATTATTTTGAATGATGGCATTCACATATTTTCATTATCAGTTTCTAATTTTGTGTAAATTGTAACTTCTTTGATAACATTAAGCTTTTCAGAAAGACATTCAGAATCTTATTTGTATATGCTCATGTTATATATTTGTCAAAACAGTATAGTATAGTAGAGGTCCCAGAAGTATTTTTATAAAATCTAACTAATAAAAACATAGTTTTTCTTATCATAAAAGGTGAACCCAATAACAAATAATTGTCATAACTTCTAGTCTCAATTTTTTGAGAAATGACTATAGTTTTTATTGTATATATTATTATCATTTAAGTCGAGTTGTCACTGATTGAAGCCTTGATTGTGTTCCTCTTAAGCCCAATCAGTCTTTTCATACCCATTTTAACTTTTCACATTTTTCAAAGATGGCAAAAGCCATCTTTGGTTTTTTTTTTGTTTGTTTGTTTTTGCTTATGACCTTGCCACTCTTAACATCAAGAAGTGGAGTCTAATTTCCTTTCCCTTAAACCTGAGCTTATCTTAGTTACTTGCTTGTAATCAGTATAATATGTTGAAGTAATGATATGTAACTTCTGAGGCTAAGTCAGAGGAAGCCTTGCATCTTCTCTGTTGGTATCTCGGAATGCTTACTCTTTGGCTATTCCTTCTCAAGATGGTCCCTCTTTAAACCTCAACATCATTCTATGAGAAATACAGGCCCATTATCAGCAGTTTCTCAATCTGCTAACTATCTGAGCCCAGGCTTTAGTCATTAGTGAAAAAGCCCTTAGCTGTTTGAGACTTCCCAACTGAAATAGAGATATCATGGAGTCTGCAGAGACAGCTGTTTCCACTGTTCACTCTCCAAAGTTCTAAACAACATAATCCACGAGTATAATAAAAGAGTTCTTATTTTATCTGCTACTAAGTTTGGGGTGGTTTGTTATGCAGCATCAATAATCAGAACAGAATTTAATATCTGGAAGTGCGGTGCTACTGTAACAAAAACCACAAGTACATGGGATCAGCTGGTGATGGACAGGAGTTCATGAAACCTGAAATAGATTCATGGAGACTGTTGATAAGGGCTTGAAAGAGACTGATGCTAATATTACTTGAAGTTGGAAATAAAGAATATCTTTAGGGGTTTCTAGGTGGCTTGGTTGTTAGGTGGCTGACTCTTGATTTTGGCTTAGGTCATGATCTCAAGGTTCTGGGAATGAGTCCTGTGTTAGGCTCCTTGCTTAGTACGGAGTCTGCTTGAGGATGCTCTCTCCCTTTCCCTTTGCTCCTCTGCCTGCGCACACACATGCACTCTCTCTCTCAAATCATAAATGTATAGATAGCTTTATTATCTAGGGGCAGAAAGTTTAGTAAAACTGTTCACCTAGAGTAACATGGAAAATAGAAAACGTACTTAGTGAACTGAGAGTTCCAGGCAGAATGTCTGAAGCACTGTCAACTGTGTCTTTTGGTTATAGCTTATGAGATATGGATGGAGAGGATGAGTTAAAAAAGAAATTCTTGTTTTTGAGCAGAATCTGGAGGAAATGTGAAGGGCTCAGGACAGTTTTTCCAGCATGCAAAGTATTCTCAAAGGAAAAATGGCCTCAGAATAAAGATCAAATCCAGAGCAAAGTTAGGAAAATGTGGACTCAAGGTAAAAGTGAAAGTAAGGTGTTACTATAAAACCTTTTTTAAGACCTCAGAAAAATTTAAGGTGACCGTCATAGATGATCTCAGACACACACAAAACTTTCCAACTATCTTAACAGCAGAACTTCTGGTTTTCCTCTGTTAAACGAAAGGGCTTCTACGAATCTTCAGGGCTTTGTTCCACAGCAGCCTCTCAGAGGGCCCACGATAGAGAAGGACTTATTTCAAAGAGATCTGTGGGCATGGCTTTTGCCTGAATAGGTGGGTTTATAAAACATGTAAAAGAATTGTATCTTCTTGAAACAACATAAAATGAAGAGACTTTTGAACCCTTGAATTTATATAGCCACAAAAAAGCTAAGAAACATTCTCAGTTGCAAACGTGGGATTCTTTTTTCTGGAAAAGGAAGCATGACTTAGATGGTGGAACCAAGAGGCTGGAGAAGAGAAGCACAACTCAGAGAAGTACTGCCACTGAGTAGGACTGGGTCCTGATGAAGGTACTAGGTTACTACTAGGTTACTTGTGCCCTCTGGGCATCAGAATTAGTATGGACTAGTGACATTTACTTTCCTCCTGTTACCAACTACACACTGCCCCCTAGATTTTTGAATGGGCATATCTATTGAAATTATCCTGTCTCCAAAAACTAGGTATTTTGCATGTGGGAGAGGTACATAACTTGTCTCTTCAGTTCTTAAGTCTTTAGATTGAGAGAATTGTACCTGAGTTGCTATATCCAAGAATTCTATTTGCATCTAGAACTGATTTAGATGATTAGATCCTGGACTTTGAATAGTGCTGTAATTAGAAAGAGACTTTTGAGATTGTGGGGAAGGGAGTGTTTTTCTTGGATGTGAATTGTTGTGACCACAGAGTAGGTTGTGCCAGATTGAGTTTTTTGCTTTTTATTAAACTTTTTATTTTGAGATACTTATAAATTCACATGTAGTAGTAAGAAATAATACAAAGAGATCCATGTCCCATTTATCTAGTTTCCCCTGATGGTAACATCTTATAAAACTCTAGTACAGTAACCTGATCTGATATCCAGAGGGCACAGGTAACCTTGATCAGGGCCCAGTCCTAACTAGTGGGAGTACTTTTTTGTATTTTGTAGGCAGTCTTCTAGCTCCTTGATTCTAAAATCTTGATAAAATCCACTGATCTAATTTAGATTTCCCCGGTTTTATTGGTACTCATTTCTGTGGGTGTATCTGGTTTTGTGTGTGGTTTTTTTTTTTTTTTTAATGTGTAAGTTTGTGTATCTACCACCATGCTCAAGGTTTCCTTCTGTTGCTCATATATAGCCACACCTGCCTCCCTACCCTATACCTAATTCCTGCCAGATTGATGTCTGTTATGTCATTACCTCACATTATAAATTAGATATGCTTTGAGAAAAATGAATGTAGATGATGTATATATGAGATATATATATATATATATATGATTGTTATTAAATTGAGTCTATGAAAATTACCAACAAGGGGCCTCAATTTAGACATATATAAGGCTTGGTTTTTCCAAATTCAGAATTGACCTATTAATAAAATAAGTAACTATTGCATTGATAAAGGCTATTTTAATTTAGCCTCATATTTTTCACTGCTGCCCAGAGATGGTTTAAAACCCTGATATAAATACTTTGCTTATCTGTGGTCAGTTGAATACATAGGTTGGATAATAGTATAATGCCTTTTGCTGTTATACTTTAAATACATATACTCTAAATGGTGATACCTTTATTCTCTGTTGTTTGGCATATTTAGTCAGGAGTAACCACATATGAAAAGTTATAAGGAAAGCATTTCTAAAGGAAAGAATTACCTTTCTGTACTACTTTAATATCTGTTCTACAATACTATTTTGTTGCTATGGGAAGAAAAATAGGCAAAGTAATTTGTAAGGAATTTAGTGTTTTTTCCTTTTTAAATTTGTGATTACCAGATTATTTCTGGTTTCTTCCTCGTTTTTTCCCATTTCTCTCATCTACTCACCTGTCCCTTACAGTTTTCTCCTATAATCCTGAATTATTTATAACAATGCTTGAATCATTATGGAACATAGGTGTGGATTTTATTTTCTAAGATACGTGTAAGATCTTTAACTTGGTAGCAACTTAGTGTGTGATACACTTTGTGATGCACAGGTTGAAATATCTGAAAACTACTATTAAATGTGATTTATCTTGTTTCTAGCATTAGATCTACATCTTTTATTTTTAAAGAGGCAGTTAGACCATCTCAACACCACCTTTTTAATTTTGCTCCTTCTTTAATTAAAAGTATATTTATTGGCATTGCCAGACACAAGCCTGGGTGATAAAGAGATAAAAATAAGACAGATCCCCAGTGCTTAAAGAGCTTCTGTCCAACAGGGGACATAAATCAATAGATGATTACAATAAAATGTGCTGTGACAGGAAAATAAACAGCACATTAGGAAACGGTTGTTGGGTGGGCTTTTAACTTCGCCTACACAGGAGAGAGGACACTTTCATGAGGAGCTTAAGAAGAGATTAGAATTTGTTAAGTTTCACGAATACAGAAAAATTGAGGCCACATTCTTTTCTATACCCCACTTCCTGTCATAGTTCCTAGAAAATAGTGGGCCCCTAATTCATATTTGATGATTGCTGAAAAGCAGAGATGTCTACCTGAATTTTGACAGACAGTTTTGGAGTAAGCCGAGTGAATAATTGAAAAGAAGCAGCATGTACAAAAGTTGTTGTCCTTGGTAAAGTCCTCTCCTGACCCAGAAAGCAATGAATCAGTCTGTTTGTCTGTCTGCCTCTCTCTCTGTCTCCCTCCCCACCCTCCATAATATCTATAGACAGTGACCACTGTCTGTTGTCTCTAAGCAAATTGCTACGAGGTCTTTGTGACTTGTCCCAGAAGTTAGACAATAAAACATAATATTTTCAAAATCCCTATGAAAAGACTCTTCTGGGCTAAAAATTATGCTCGTTTGTTTTTGTTAAAGATGTTTTTATTAAAGTGGTACCTGGGTGGCTCAGTTGGTTAAGTGTCTGTCTTAGGCTCAGGTTATAATCCCGGGGTCCTGGGATCAAGCCCCCAGTCCAGCTCCCTGCTTAGCCGGGAGGCTGGTTCTCCCTCTGCCCCTCCCCCTGCCCAAACTCTTTCTCTTTCAAATAAATAAATAAAATCTTTTTTTAAAAAGATGTTTTTATTGACGAATTGGGGAAAAAATTGAAACTTGCTCCTTTTAGTTTTACAGAAAGTAAAAATGATGTAATTGGATTTCTCATAAAACATTTTTAACTAATGCTATAAGGGACTTCTGATTGGCTAACATCTTTAGCCTAGAATTTTTTGCCTGGGGAAAAAAGAAGCTGGGCATCCTTCATTTTTCCCTTTCTCCTTACAGTGGTCCCACTGGCAAAGGCTTGCCTTCGGGTGTCAGCTATCAGGCACTCTATTTCCTAGATATTCCCAATTGGCAGCTGCACTGTGGAGTCCTGGGTTTTTCAAATGATTTAAGACCTACTCTCCTCAGAAGACTAAGAGCAGGGGTGGTTAATACCAGGTTGTTGCTTGGTACCATACATGTTTGGAGAATAAAGGCAGTCAGATTCCTTTGCATTTCTCATGGGGAAGGGGTTATATTTTTTGTGATTAAGAGTCGAAGTAGGGTTTGACCCAGAAGGAAGCATTTTTAATATTGGTAAATCATAAATCAGTACAGAAGTAAGACGGACTATGCCT
Source organism: Enhydra lutris kenyoni (assembly GCF_002288905.1). Lineage (NCBI taxonomy): Eukaryota > Metazoa > Chordata > Mammalia > Carnivora > Mustelidae > Enhydra > Enhydra lutris. Next base: position 7,506,622 of record NW_019154103.1, on the reverse strand, counting down.
ATTTCAGAGATTTCTTGTAGCTTGATACGGCTATAACAAAAGGTATGAGGAGGATCAGAGAGGATTTTGAAGACGATTAAGTTCTGATTTTTACTGAGGGTGAATTGGAGCTGATATGGATTTTGACTTTACAGAGGTAGTAACATGATCAGATTTGTGTTTTAAAGTCCACTCAGGTATTAGTGTGGAGTGTGGATTGAAGAAAACAAAACTAGAGGTAGGGATGTATAGACCATTGCTTCGCTTCCTATGTCGGTGTAACAAAATTACCCCCACAATGTAACTGTATAAAGCTATCATTTATTTCACTGATGGATTTCTTGGTGAGGAATTTGGGTAGGCTATAGTGGGGAAAGCTGGTCTCTGTGTTCCATGGTATTTGATACCTCTGGAAAGGGCATCACTCCATTATCTTCTGTATGGCAAGTTATGATGAGAGGTTTGTTGTAATCCCCCCTTTTTCTTCTGGTAGCTGTCAGACTTTTTTTTTTATCATGGTATTTGAATATGCTGCATCTAGGTATGATATTTATCCTGCTTGATGTTTTCTGAGCAGGTTGAATATGTGTTTTGTTTTATTTTATTAATTATGAAAAATTTCTGGCTATTATATCTTCATATATTTTTTCTACACTTTTTTTTCTCTTTTCCTCATAGGTATGTTAGACTGTTTATATTTTCACATAGCTCTTGAGTGATCTGTTCTTTTTTTCTTCTTGTGTTTTTAAATTTTTTAAAGTTTTTTTGTTTGTTTGTTTGTTTACTCTTTACGTTTCAACTGTGAGTACTTTCTATGGACTTATTTTCAGATTGACTGATGCTTTCTCCACTGTGTTGAGTTTACGGATAAGTTTGTCAAAGACAGTCTTAATCTCTGTTACCGTGTTTTTATTTCTAGTATTTTATTTTATTTTATGGTTTCCATCCATTGAAATTTCCCATTTGTTCTGGCTTTTAGTTCACCTTTTCCCACTAAAACATATTAACTTATTAATATGTTTTAATAGGTATAGAAATATCTATTTATTAATAGATATAGAAATATTTAATAACTAGATATTTCAATTTCCTGCCTGATAATGCCAATAATTTTTCATATCAATGTTCATCTTTATTTTTTTGTTGATTGACAGTATGGCCTTTTTTTCGTCTGGTTTTTTGTTTTGGTTTTTTTTTTTGGTATGCCTTGTACTTTTTGGTTGAAAACATTTTGTATAGGACAAAAGAGGCTAAGATAAATTTTATTTAGCTTAGAAATTGACATGCCCCCCCTTTTTTTCTAGTTCTTTCATATATGGGGAGAACAGTTAAGTTAATGAAGTCAGGGGTTTTGCTGGCCGTGAATATCAATCAATGCACCATGGGCTTCAGATTTCTCTAGCATTACCTTGAATTCAGGTTGGACGCTGGTTTGCTAGGGTTTTTCTCAGTATCTGATCTGCCTTCAGCTCCAAATATTTCATCTGTTTGTGAGCCTTAGACAGGGTCTCTTCTTACTATCTGGCACCTCCCCTAGAAGTGGACTCTTTGTTACTTGATGATTAGCAGCCTGGCAGTATAGGGCAGGGGGTGACATTCTCTATTTTGATTCAGCCTCAGTGTTATACTAGGGTGTTTTCCCAGGTCTCTGGAGTATCACATTCTGAATAATCCTGTCTTATCCCAATGGTGGGGAACCACTGCTAGTGAATTCAGGATGTTTTTCTCTTCTTCCTCCAGGGATAGAGGGATTTTTTTTTTTTTTTTTCCTGTTCTCTTCCCTCAGCCAGGAGTCTTCACCTGTGCCTGAGGGCTACCATGTTTTCCTTTCCTTTCCTTTCCTTTCCTTTCCTTTCCTTTCCTTTCCTTTTTTTGTGCTTTCATGAGGGGTTTAAGGTATTTTGTTTCTTAGGGACAGGTGGTGGGTGGGCTGCTTATCCTCTCCTCCAGGCCAACTACATGAAGGAGGCTCTCTCCATTCTCTTGTCCCTCAACCCCCAGCTTTTCTCATGACCACCCTGGGGTGGGGGGGGGGTGCCTGTGAGAAGAGTCTGTGAGTGGATGAGCATTCCCCCGATGTTTCTGGCTCCCAGGGATTCTCTATTCTCATGCTGGTTCACACGCAGTCTTTAGCAATTTGTTAGAAATTTTAGCTAAATTCTTAGCAGCTTGTAATCAATCTGTCGTCTTCTTCAGGTAACCAGGTGCTCACGTCCTATTTCTCCTTAGAGGTGTCTGTCTTTACTGAGATGAGATCTCTTACGGGTTCAGGAAAATTCATGTCTTTGTAGATTAACTCCCTTTTTCTGTTGTAAGGTTGGAAACAATGCTGTTTCCAGCTTTTACATCTTATGTGTAGGTCCCTCAATATATAATCACACTATTAAACTGCATCACTTATGATACTTACTAGATTCCTCCAATGACCTGAAAGATCCACAGTTCCCACTTCGACTTTCCTTCTGATACATTCCTTTTAAATCTCTGGCTAGAGCCTGTAATTCTTCTTTGCAACACTTCCTTCCCCACCCCAAACGTATCTCTAAGCCTCTTATGAGAGGCACAGTTTAAAATCTATTGCTGGGGAAAGGAAAGCCCATTTTTAAGAAGTAACAAAATCTGGGCCCTAATGTCTACTCTTCTTTTATTAATTGATTCATCTAAAATCAATCAGTTAAATTTATCCATCTAAATATTCACTTTTAAAAGGGATGTTAAAATGTTCATTCCTCTTACAGGGTTGTTTCGAGATTCTGAGGTATGATATGTAAATTATCTCTGAAAAATGTAAAACTCTATACAAATTGTGATTTAATTTTGATCTTTTCCTATATACTTTCCACTTGTGAGTGCATTTATTTTTACCAAGATTAAATGGATAAGCTATAAGCTATCAGACTTCCTATTTTTGACTTAATTTTTTTATTTTTATTTTTTATTTTTTAAACGATTTTATTTATTTATTTGACGGAGAGAGAGAGAGATCACAAGTAGGCAGATAGGCAGGCAGAGAGGGAGAGGGGTGGGGAAGCAGGCTCCCTGCTGAGCAGAGAGCCCAGGACCCTGGGATATGACTTGAGCCGAAGGCATAGGCTTAACCACTGAGCCACCCAGGTGCCCCTGTTTTTGACTTATTTAAATAACTTTTAATTATTGGGTTAAAGATGTGGTAAGGGCCTGAATTGGTTTTTGTTTTAGCAAACTCCTAATTTGAGCTTCTCATTCTCTATTTCAGAGACTTTCCTGTTTCTCTTTTGTGGTCAGAATTTTCTTATCTCAAATTATTTCTTTTTACCTTTATTTCTTTTTTGCTTCTAACAAGTTTATTGTACTTTTTCCAGGCATCTTGTCATTAGGTGTTCAGAGAAGTTCTCTGAAAAAAATATCTCATTTATTCATAAATTTTTTGGAAAATTTGGTGACTCTGTGGCTGTTTTAGGAGAAAGTTGAGCTCAGTTAACAAGTAATTACCAAGGACTCATCCACTTGTACTTTCGATGCCAGTAATTGTCCTTCATAGGGACTTAGCAACTGAGATGCTCTGCACTGGTATGGTGGCAAACACAGAGAATGAGTGGACTCACTATCTCCATCTACCACTGCTTCCTTCTTCATAGAAATGTGGTTCCATGTTTCCTTCTTTTCCTTCCTTTGCCCTGAACCCTTTTCCCAACTCACATCTCAGTTTATTCTATTTCAAGCAGTATTTTTCTCCCTCATATGTATTTATTTACGTCTTATTTAACTTTTCTTCTTTTCTAAATATGGTTTAGTTATTATGCTAAAATCTTTCTCTTTTGCTCATCTCTTACATATAAAGAACCTCAAACAACCCTAGTCAGAAATTGGAAGATCTGAATACCATTACTGTTTTACTTGTACTGAATACCATTTACTATTTTACTTGTATTAAGAATGAAATATTCATACACTTAATAGAAATGAGACAAAATATAGTATTAGCCTGTGGCAGGGGGTGCTAAGAACAGCCCCAAATTCAGTGACTTGCTAGAAAGACTCACAGAACTCCATATATAGTCATAGTCAGTGATATGATTACTACAGCAAAAGCTTATAAAGAAAGAAAAAGTGAGGGGAAGGATGGAGGAAAAGGGAAAAGGTTCACAGGGGAAAGTCTGGAGGAATCTAAATTTAAGCTTCCAAGAGCCCTTTCTTAGTGGAATCACACAAGTTGCCCTGAATTATTCCAGCAACTACTTGTGATAACAAACGTGAAATGTCCCCTCAGGGAAGCTCATCTGAGCTCAGTGTCAAAGGTTTTTATGGGGGACTAGTCATATAGGTGCCCTCTGCCTAGTTTATTGCAAAATTCAGACTCCTAGAAAGAAAGCAAATGTTTAGTAGAAACCATATTGTTGTACAGGGCACATGGGTGGCTCACTCGGTTAAGCATCTGCCTTCGGCTCAGGTCATGATCTCACGGTCATGGGATGGAGCCTTACAGTGGGCTCCCTGCTCAGTGGGGAGCCTGCTCCTCCTGTTCCCTCTGCTGTTTCCCCCACTTGCGTTCTCTGGCTCCCTCCCTCTCACTCTCTGTCAAATAAATACATAAAATCTTTTCAAAAAATAAACATATTGCTTGTACAAACAGTTAGGCATAGTGAGCCATCGTTTTATGAATGTTAAGAACCTTCCTGAAATAAAAATTCCCAAAAACCAGCCAGAGGCCAGCCTTACACACAGTCCTTTCAAAAGATGTCAACCTCAGGTCTGTGATGTTAACTCCCCCCCCCCACCCCCCACACTGCAGTTAGACTTTGAAGGTCCTTCCAGAAAGCATCCAAAAGTTCTATTCAGAATCAATACTTTGTTCAGAATCAGAACTCTGGTATGTTTCCTCATGTTCTGCTAATTGAATAGACAACTAGCATTTGTTACAAGTTATTATAATATTCTTAGGAAATAATTTTCTATTACTTTTCACCTCAAATAGTACTTTTATTATTATGAGTTTAGAAGGCTTTTATACAAAGCCTGGAAATTTCATAACAGGTTCATATATCTATCTATCTATATATAAAACTTCTAATTTTCAAACAACTGATTTGCAAATGAAATTTTAGAATAAAACCTAGTTTTAGGATTTTCTTAATTGCAGTATGCAGAAAAGGAAAAAAATTGCCGTAGATTAGATTCATTGGGGGAAGGCTTTAAGAAGGAAACTGAAATTCAACTGAAGGTGGTGAGGGTGGGAGGACATAGGATACACCAGGGAACCCGAATAGCCTGACTAAGGGAAAATTGAGATGCGGTGAGTCGGAGAGGTACTTGTGTATTATTACTCTGAAGCAAACATAAACTCATAATTACTCTTAGCATCAGTTCTCTTGAGACATAGACACCTGATCTGTGTATTTTCTGTTTTTGTAGATTCTGAAACTATTACTAGGATGACCTACTTTTCTTATTTAATAGTTTGTATGAAGTATATTATATATTTCTCTTTTGTTATATTTTACAATCTTAAAGTACTTAATTCATGGGGTTGTTTTGAAGATTTAGTAAGATATGTGAAAATGATATGTGAAAGTATTTATGACTATCATTTAAAAAATTAAAACTTTCTCATCCCAATGAGTTAAATTGGGCATATACTTAACATATAATTTTTATTATGTATAGAATTTCTGACACAGCAATATTATATATCTGCCTCAGTTTATTTTTACTTCTCCTCCTACTACCTGACTGAAGACTCATACCAGAAGATCTTTTTGCTGCTGAACATTATAGTCATTTTATTTTATAGTGTATGTGTCTAGCATTTATGTATGTGTTGGTTTTGGTTTTCCTGCTTATTCATATCGCATGGGCTCTTTATTTGGCCTTTATTTCCTATGTTCTTCTTTGGCTCACCACTCAATTATTTGGAGAGCAACTTTTGTAGAAATAAATCTTCTGTACTTCTGTTTCTTGCAGTGTATATATTTTTAATGTTAAAGTATAATTTAAAAGGGTTGTCAAGTATAGGTTAACAAAGCTCTATAACAAAAGTCCTTTCTTTGTGCTAATAAGAGATAGAAAATATTTCATCAGTGCCTGGTGCCTAGCTTAAAGTTGCCTAACACATTGTAATTATGTATTAATATTTGACTTACTATGAAAAATTGAGTGTATTATCTAATTCTTTCAAATATAAGATATATTGCAAGAACTATTAGAAATTCAGCCAGGGGCACCTGGGTGGCTCAGTGGGTTAAAGCCTCTGCCTTCGGTTCAGGTCATGATCCCAGGTCCTGGGATCGAGTGCCGCATCGGGCTCTCTGTTCCGCAGGGAGCCTGCCTCCCCCCCCCTCCCCCCGCCTGCCTCTCTGCCTACTTGTGATCTCTGTCAAATAAATAAATAAAATCTTAAAAAAAAAGAACTTCAGCCAAATAATCATTGTCTAATAATACAGTAAAACTCTTGGTAAACATCTAGATGAGACATTAAAAATGTTAGACCAAATATTTGAATATATCACTGAGCACTACAAAAAAAACCCACCTAGCTATTAATGAATAACTCAATATTTGGCTGATTTATTCTCTTCTCTTTAGATTTCTGATGTATGTAGAAATATCCTTAAAGTTCATTAAGTAATACATCTTAGTGTTATATTGACTAACCTGTTTCAAATTAATTTTTAACTATAGAGACTGGTGTGACATAGTTATTGTAATTAAAAATTCAGTATTCAAATATTATATTTCATATTGGGTGTATTAACAGTAGTTAGTAGAAAACTGCATTTGGTAAAGTTGGATTTGAAATAAATTCTTAGCTAGAAAATTACTATGGATGGAAATTTCTGGAATGACAATGGCATTTGGTAGATAATTATGAACAAAAATGCCATTTGTTCTATTTAAAAGCTAAAAAACTGTAGCTTGGTTGACGTGTCTAATTTTTAGGATGAAGGAGAAATGTACATGTGGATAGCACCTATTTATGTGTTTGATTAACTAGTTTTCAGAATAGTTCCTTCATTTGTTATTTATATTTTAAAATATTATCTATATGTTAAAGTGGGATGGTAATATATCTGATTATACGTGTTTACTAACAAATGTCAGTAATCATTTGAAAATTTTCCTTACACTTTCTTGTGTCACTTGTATATATTCTATAAATGAGAGATGGGTGTTAGAGAATTATACTGTTTAATAGAAGTCTAATATAAAAATTGAGTACATATACATTAGGTTTAATGTAGACTATTTTCAGAAGAATGCTTGCTTTTTGTGAATTTAGAAGAATACGTATTAAACCAATTATTTTTCAAATGATTAAAATGGAAGTCTCATCTTTGGTACCATGAATTGTTTAAAGTATAATTTCATCAAAATAAAGAGAACTTAATTTTGCTAACTATTTTATTTTATTTTTGATATATTTGTTAAGTTTGTAAAGAGAAAAAAGTGGCAACTCATAGACCTGAACCTTAAACAAAGAGGAATACTCTTATCTGGTGAGGTTGGCTTTTCTTAGACAAAACAACCAGAGCTTTAACTTAATACTTGAACAAACTGTGCTTTTTTTTCAGGGAAAAAGCTATTTCCTTTGAGATTCAGTTTGTTAAGAAGCTCTTTGAAAAACTGGGAAGAGCAAAGCCTTAGCTGAGATAGAACTTGACTGCTACTGAAAAGGATATTTCTATATTTTTGCTCTATTAAGCTTTACTTCTAAATTTCTGAATTTAAAAAATTTTTAGTTAGAATTTATAGCTAGAAGTAAGTTTAAATTAATCCAGGTATTTGTTTTTGAAGCAGCTATATGATCTTCTCTTGTTTGAGATTGGTTTTCTGTACATATCCTTGCTTGAAAGGAGCCAGTCAAATGGGAAATACTGAGACAGGGCACAGAGAAAGACTGAATTATGAGAATAAGGCTACTCTTCTTAGATTTTTCTATAAAACATAAAATACACTTTATCTCCTTGTCCTCATATACTTAAAAAGAAATCATTGTACTATGCTCAATTTTAGGCAACAAGTAGCTATAAGTAATAGATTTTCCCAAGCAGAAACATTTTCCTCTGTCTTCCATGGGCAGAAGTCATCGTTTTTTTCTCTCTACTGTTTTTAAAAGGCTGAAATTGAATTTTTCAACTTAGTAGTTACTCTTACTCTCACTGAATCTTTCCCCTTGGCTCTGAAGGCTCCTATTAACATGGTACGGCTGCCACAAAATTGTAAGGTATACCATAACAGATTTTTAGGGCTAAAAATGATTTTTTGGGTTGTCTAGTCAAATAACCTTCATTTTATATTTAACCCAGAGATCAGTTAAAGCCTTCTGTCCACCCTGTCGCCTCTTTGCTACACATATCCTGAAGGATTATATGCTCATGGTTACTTCCAGCTTCAAATTTTGGGCCTCAGTGACTCTTAATCTTACTTGCACTTTATCCACTAATCCATTTCTGTTTATTATAGACCTTGGCAATAAATGCTATGATTGAATCACAATCACTTGGTGCCCTTCAGATAGTAGGCCATTAATGTACCTATGAAAACCAGAGTAGTGGACTGTATATTTGACCTATAAAATCTCTGTTGTTTTATTTTAAGATTTTATTTATTTATTTATTTGAGAGAGAAGGAGAGAGGGCCCATGCAAATGTGAGTGGGGGAGGGATAGTGGGAGTTGGGGAGAGAATCTCAAGTAGACTCTGCTGAGCGTGAAGCCTGGTGCAGGGGACTTGACCGCACGACCCTGAGATCATAACCTGAGCTAAAACCAAGAGTGGGACACTTAATCAACTAAGCCACCCAGGCACCCCTAAAATCTATGTTTTTACTTAATTTTCTCCTGGATTACTTGGTGTTCTAGGTAGAAGAGCAGAATATTTTGTATTTGATCTGTATTTTTTCTTTCATTTTTAGACTTAAGATATTAAGTGGTATAAAGACCCCAATTATGAACACAAGTATATTGAAGATTATCTTTAATCATTTATGCTTTAGAAAATAGGATATTGGGATAATGGTATAACTCGAAGGTGAGCACTATAAAATCACCTTTGGGTGTTAACATATGGTGTCATTGCTTCTTCGTTGTTATTTTTTGGTTTTTTAGTAAAAGGCAAAAGATTTATTCAATCTGAAGAGAAACCAGAGTATAACATACAGTGTCATTATATGTCCTTGCCTTCTAGTCACAAAACACTTTCTTTCCTCACTTACACATGGGAATTTTTTTTAGGAGAATCCCTGTGAAAATATTTAGCCTTAAAAATTTTATAAATATTTAGCCTTATAAATACCCTGATATTGAGCAGACATATACATATACATATACTTGATATAATACACTAAGCCTGAGACTATACTTAAGATATCTGTGTCATCATCATCATCATCATCATCATCATCATCATGTCTAATAAGATATCAGTCTCTCTCATCCACAACCAACCTGCCAGGTTTGCATAATAATTCTAATACAAAACAGGAAAATAATAAAATATGGGGATATGAAAAAATAGGATTGGGAGACTAGACACAGTGATGCCCTTTTCCCAGCCAGAAATTAAGATTTGCAGTCTGAAATCAGAATGTAGACAACCAGTATGTGGGTGCTTGGGTGGCTTAGTCAGTTAAGCATCTGCTTTTGGCTCAGGTCATGATGCCAGGGTTCACTGATCAAGGCCTACTTCTCCCTGTCCCACTCTCCCTGCTTGTGCACTGTATCTCTCTGTCAAATAAATAAATAAAATCTTTAATAAAAGAGAGAGAGAGAAAAGAAAACCAGTATGTGTTTTGGCTTTGCTTTGGATATCTTTGGGTTGAGTTGTCACCTTCTTTATCCTTCTTCCCTGTAGGTCTGTCTCAGTAGGTACTCAGTAAAGGTTCATGAGCTTGCGTTCCATTTGGAGTTAACATGGCTGATGGTGTTTGACTGTCCACCTGAATAAAGCCAAGAGTGTGACCTAATATATGTTCTCCACTGTTTTGGGTATATCCCTCTGATTCTGTTTCTTCCCCTACCAGCACAGCCTCTGTCTTTTTTTTCCCCCTTGTAATTGCTATACAGTTAGACAGATTTCTCTTTAAAAAAAAAAAAAAAAAAAAAAAAGGTAGTAAACCATCTCTGTAGTCCTGCTTCAATATCTTGATTTACAGAAATTATAATTTGTAGAAATATAGGCATTTTTATTCTATGAAGAGCCTCTTAGTCCAACTACATACCACCCCTTCCACAAAATTCAAATTTTCAGAAAGAAACCAAGTAGTAATTTTTGTTTTACAGAAAATTTCTTCAAGGCTTATTGAAAGAGTAAGCTTTCTTAATACATTGTGTGTTATTTCCAGGATATTAACACAGCTGGGGCTAGAGGGCAGATTAAACTGAAAACTGAGTTGTTGATTTATTGCCAAATTAAGATCAGAAATTAAGATAAAAGATCTCTTAAATTAAAAAATTTATACTTACTGGTAAGTTCTCATGAATACATCTCTGGTGCAGAAGAGACCTATTTGTAATGCACTCTTGTGCACTTAATGACCAAATGTTATAATTAATTTAAAAATTGTTGCTGGTAGTTGGTCAGGACAGACACTGGCGAAACTGTTCAGCAGGTGGTACCTTGGTGTTGTTTGGCAGCTTCCTTTCCTTATTGCGAAGGCCTTTATCTGAGGTGCCAGGTACTATTTTTTTATTCTTAGCTACTTGAAACCTTAGGTTATAACCCGCATCTTTTATAACCAGAATGTGTCCACTCCTATTTCTACAGTGGATGAGGACAGAAACAACTAAGATTAAAATTAAAAACATAATGAAATTACTCATCTTTAAACCATCCTTAATGAGGTCTGTACATTTTAATGGAATGTGACTTCTCCTTTTTCCTTTGTCAGTCCTCCTCTTCTTACACTTTAACCCTCAGATCTGCTGCCTTGCTAATTTTTTTCTTTTGCCCTCATAATTGGTTTTATTGTCCTCATTAGGATCACTCTCCAGTCCCTCTCAAGCTTTAACTTTACTTTTCCAGTTGGTCTGTTGGACCTTTATACTGTGTGTCATTCTGCTGCTTTAAACTCGATGATTTAAAAATAATTAAAATCAACCTACCCAAGCCTAACCTAAACAAACAAAACTTTTTATGAAAAAACAGTAAGAAACATGTTTGTCCCTTCTAACATTCATAATTCTATTTCTGATGTCATCTTTCTTCTATTCTCCCAGGATTTAAAGCTAACATTTGATTCTTCCCTCTCTCTGCCAGCATCCTCTAAATGATCTTTGACTCTAGCCACCTTCCCTGCTACCAGACTAATGTTCCCAAATTACTGCTTTAATCGAGTAATTCCTCTACTCAAAAGTGTTTAAGGATTTCACAATACTTTCAGGAAGACAGCCAGATTTCTTTAGGTGACGTAAAGTTTTCTGATTATCTGCTTCTGTTCTCTGTTCATTAACTTTCTACTCCCATGACTTCAGCCACGTTTGCTTGTAGATTTTCCTGTGTATATGCAGTAAAGCTGTGCTCAAACCCATTACTTTTAAAAATGCAGCCCTTTCTCAGTCACATAGCTTTGGAAATGTTTCTCTGATGTTTTCTAACAGTCAACCCCTCTCTCCACCTGTTAAACTTTTAATCCATCCTTTGAGCTCCTATCCTAGACTCCATTTTCTTCATAAGGTTCTTGATTGCTTCAAAGGGTATACTCCAAATAGAATTTATCTTTTATTTGTGCATATATAGCAATGGCTATGAACAAAAATAAATTTTAATTATTGGCATAATTTGTTACCACCATATAGTTATAAGGTTCTAGTTCCTAGCACAATGCCTACTGTATTTCATATAAGCATTTAATATATAGGGCATGGTTAGCTATTTCGGTGTACTTCATTTGAGTGGAAGACAGTATAGTATAATCACCAAAAGCAGCCAGTAGCTTTGGAGTCAGACAGATGGATCGATAACAGGTTTATATCCAGGTTGTACCATTTCTATGCCGTGTGACCATGTAACATAAGCACTATGTTAATGAACCTCTCTGAGGCTCATGTCCTGATCTTTAAAATAAAAAGTCAGTTTTTATTAAAGTATAAAACACATACACACACACAAGTTATAAGCATGTATAAATATTTCTAATTCCTTCAGCTTCTTATTTGTGCTGATAGATTTTTTTCTAAAGATTTATTTATATATTTTGTCATGGAGAACAGATTTATGTCACTGAAGTTGATTGATTGGCCCATTTTCCATTGAGGAACATGCATAGGAGAGTATGATAGCAGAGAGAAGCAGTAGCAGAGAAGAAAGCCATACCTTTGGGGTCTTTCCCTTGCCAAGAAGTGATGGCAAGAAGTTCATCCCAGGTCAGTGTTACTCCTTGACTGCCTCTTTGTATCTTCATCCTCCTGGCCACACTGAGTGAGTGGATCATGCATGGGAAAAATATGTTGGTTTTTTGGTAAAGTATTATGATAATAAGTAATTAGAAATTAATTTTTGCCTGACACATTCCAGAGTCTATCCCTAGAGTCTTCTCAGGTAACAGTGTCTTTAATGAGCAGAGTTCTTTTAATTTTTAATTTTTTAATTTTAATATTTTTTAGAGAGTGCATGCACACATGCACAAGCAGGGTGGGGAGGGGCAGAGGGAGAGGGAGAGAAAGAATCTTAAGCAGGCTTCATGCCCAGAGTGGAGCATGAAGCTGGGGCCAGTCTCACAACCCTGAGATTATGACCTGAGCTGAAATCAAGAGACTCATACTAAACAGCTTAGCCACCTAAGTGCCCTTTGTTTTGTTTTTTAAGGTAGCAATCTGTTGACAGTGCACATTGCTGATTATTTAAGTAGATTCCATTTTCATTATGTAGTACTCCTTTGATATATTAAAATTTCCCCTCAATTTTTAAAAACAAGTGATGTCTGGAACCAATTGCAATGACAGGAAGGTCATTACTGTTTTGATATTGTGCTGCAACAGTTCTGGATGACATAGGAAGGTATTCAAGCATTCTGGGTAACCTGTGTGATATAATGGATGGGTATTCTTGAGCATGTGCAAAATGAAGATTCTTTTTCCAAAGGGCATTTTATGTCTGTTTTCAGTTAGATTCCTTGGATGTATTTTCAACCATTAGGAACTTACTTTATATTTATCCAGTTGTGAATCAGTGTGTTTGAATTGTCTTATAAAGGCAGATTTGACTTATAATCAAATTTTCATCTGCATTAGAAGGACTACCAATGATGTTTTTGAGTAAGCTGTAGTGTCATCACACATTCTTTTAAATCTGTGAAATAAGATATCTTTTGGTTGAATTCGGATCTGTATTAAATACTTACAGTTAAAGCATTGTTCTTAAGTTTGTTCATAAGTAATAAATTCCAGATTTTAGAATGAATGGAGGTATCTAGGTAAAAGAGTGTTAGCCTACAAAAAGGACCAGACAGAAAAACATCATTTTTTAAAAATTGAAGTATAATTGACATATAACATTATATTAGTTTTAGGTGTACAATGTAATGATTTGATATTTGTGTATATTGTGAAATAACCACCACTGTAAGTGAACATCTGTCACTATATATAGTTATAATATTTTTTCTTGTCATGAGAAATTTTAAGATCTACTCTCTTAGCAACTTTAAATTAAGAAAGCATCATTCTTTTTTATTGTGGTTTCATTATAACAAAGATATTATGGGTAGGTTGGGAAGAGCTTCTGACTTTGTCAGTTGTAAGTAATATATTTAACTTTGAAAGGAAGTATGCTTTCTAGTGTTCCATTGTAGAAGAGCTATATAAAATGATTAATAGTATATAAAGAAAATACATTTAAGATAAAATACTTTTTAATATTTCATATACCCATTTAGGCTCTTGAATTTTAGTTTATGTACTTCTATAAGAAAAAAATGTTAACAGAAGAAGGTAATATGAGTAAAGGAGTCGGGTACAAAATAGTAAGCACTGTCTGAATAGCTACCAAAAACAGAAATCTAAAAAAAAATAATGAGGTCTGTAGTAAGTAGATACTTACAAGGAAAGAATGGTCATAGACCCAGATTTTTCTCATTTTTCTTTTCTCATTTTTACTATCAGCATGTTTTATGATTTACTTTCACTTGTATAAATTACTTTTGTAAATTTGCAGTTTACTTTTGTAATTTACATTTTATAATTTTTCCTATTCTTAAATATTCTCCTTTCTCTTTTATCTAGTTTCTTCTCTTTTCCTTTTTTTACATTTCCCTCTCCGCATTCTTTCTTTCAAATTGCTTTCCACACCTTTATTTAAAGTTAGTTTATTTACTGATTTTTAGTGATCTTTACACTCAATAAAGGGTTCAAACTCACATCCCCGATATCAAGATCCCCATTTTCCACACCGTTAGTACTTCTTATCTTTGACCCTTTCCTTTGTTCTTATTAAATTTGCATACATTTAAAAAAAATCTAGTGGGCACCAGTCTGGCTCAATTGGAAGAGCAGGAGACTCTTGATCTCAGGGTTGTAAATTCAAGCCTGGGGTGCCTGGGTGGCTCAGTGGGTTAAAGCCTCTGCCTTCAGCTCAGGTCATGATCCCAGGGTCCTGGGATCGAGCCCCACATCAGGCTCTCTGCTCCGCGGGGAGGCTGCTTTCTTCTCTCTCTCTCTGCCTACTTGTGATCTCTGTCTCTCAAATAAATAAATAAAATCTTAAAAATAAATAAATAAATTCAAGCCCCACATTAAGTGTAGAGATTACTTAAAAAAAAACCTAGAAACAATTTAAGTTCAATCATATAGCATCTCTTTATAAGTAAAATTTATTTTCTAATTAACATAATAGGTCAGCATGGTTTTTGTAATGCCACTCTGATTGTTTCCAAGCACTGAAATTCTTTGGAATGTTGGAGTGGCAAGCAAGAACAATGACAAGACCTCAGAGAATGGCATCAGGGTGCATGGGACTCTTGCGGATCTGTAATTCAAGCAGCCTCTGATTCTCTTTTGGAAGTAGTTGGTAATGTGGCATCTTTGACCCGTTATTTAGTCTATACAAATGCAATTGCTGAATATGGGAGAATTTAATTTAAATGAGTAATTATAAAAGTATGAAATGCTCTTATTTTTGTAAAGCTCGTAAGTGTACTCTTGGTCTGTTTACCTGGGTTTAAATCCCATTTGAATCATTTACAAACTGTCTCATTTTGGGCATGTTTAATAATTCCTCTAAATCTTCTTTTTCTCTCTTAAATGGGTCTAGTAATAATATGTTTCTAATACAGGTGTTAGGACTAAATATGATAATTTATATGATGATGACTGTGCTTATTGTGATTAGCACAGAGTAACGTATGGAGTTGTTGAATCATTATGGCGAACACCTGAAACTAAAGTAACACTGTAGTTTAATTATACTTCAGGAAACACTTAAAAAATATGATTAATTCATATAATGTTTTTAACACAATCTGGTATATAGTAAGCATTTAATAATGTTAGCTGCCACCTCCGCTATTGCTATTATAACTAATACCCTACTATTTTTATTAAGTTATTATATTACATTTGAAAGTTAATCTCAACATGAGACAGAAGAGTTGGAAAAGGATATAATTTATGTGGGGCTACTATTAAACTTTTTTGGCTCAACAAGTTATGTGGAAATTATAATTTCCTCCTAATTTTGCTCTTATACTTTTTTTTCTCTTTGCAAGCCACTATATCGGATACTTTAAGTTTATTCTTCTCAATTCTTATTTTATCTGTAAACTAGTCACTGATGGCCTCTGTGAAGGCGTGATTTCAGAGTCACTTAAAAATGAATCAGCGTAATGTTTTCACTATACATTATTATTTTGAAGAAATTATATTTTCTCTCTAAATAATCTACAACTTTTAAGTAATCTTTAAATGTTGAGAAATTTTTCACTTAAAGGTATATGAGCGTATCTGTTTTGATAAATATTTACCAATATTAAAGTTTTATGGAAGAAGAGAAAGGAGTCTCCTTAGGGCCAGTGAGTCAATGAAAATATGCAATGTTAAGCAGTAAGAAGGGAGCTCAGATCAGTTTAGCATGGTAGCATAACATTGGGAAACTGAATATCCTACTGATTAATGTAGCTCCAGGTAAAGAGTGATGTTTTTCCTTGCTCAGCAGAGACAGGCATTTCTCCTGCACAAATGCCAAGAGTCAGAGACAGATGAAAGATAGGAAAACTTCCAGACTTACAGCAAAAGTAGAAAATAATTAATACATTTCAAAGCGGACTCATATAAGTGGAAAAGTTTGAGCGGAGAAGTTCTAAAAGCCAGTGTGCATCCGAACATCTAGACTAGGGTGGAACCCACAGTGTTTGGGTCACAGGGGAATCAGATAGTGCCAGGTCTAGGATTTCACCTCTTTGCCTTAAATATTTTCTTTTTTCTGTCTAGTGTGTAGAGTTTTGTGATTGGTGGCTGGATCATAGCATTGAGATTTGGCGAGTAATTCTAAATGGTTGTTTTGGTTCCTCTCAATTAATTTTGAGAAGAATTTTTTTAAAACCTCCTTCAGGTGTTCATTAGAAACACATGAATCCAGGTGGACTTGACTAGTTAGATTTAATGTAATTTCATTTAGAACTCTGGTTGGTATCCTGAATTAATTACACATAGCACATCAGGTTTGTCATCAAATGCCAAATTAAAGAGTGGTAAAGAAGTTCAGGGTGCTTTTCCAAAGTGTACCTGTCTAATCAATAAAATGATTGCATTCAGGAAAATATTTAAGAGAAGTTTATATTAATCTTTTCTGGACTGATTTTTAAGAAAACAAGGGAATCTCACATTATAAAAACAGAGAAACAAGAAAAACACACTTTAATTAAGTTCCAAGAGGGTAACCAAACTTATTAAATATATGTTTAGGGTCACCTGGGTAGCTCAGGTTAAGCATCCATCGTCTTCTCAGGTCATGACCTCAGGATCCTGGGATCTAGCCCCGCATCTGGCTGTGTTTAACTCCGAATCTCTTGAAGATTCTGTCCCTCTCCCTCTGCCCCTTCCCTCACTTACTCTCTCTCACTCTCTCTCTCTCAAATAAATAAAATCTTTAAAAAAAATGTTTAGTCACATTATAGCTGACATGTTAATCTTGGGTCATATTTATGATATGCTGTATATAATAGTGATACATGTGTTTTTATGTTTTGTACATATAAGCCTTGTATAATCAATGTGCAGAACATGTAAGGAAATATAATTTTTTTAAAGTTTGTGGCTTTTTAAATTTGTATTACATTTTATTTATTGTATTTATTTTGAAATTAAGACAAGGGATAGGAGCATATTCCCTAATTATAGCTTTTGCTATGAAAACATAATTCACTTTATGATAATGCACCTTCTAGTTCTGAACAAGGTAGAATTCGTGGTCAGTGGCTGAACATGAGAGATTCTGTCCCCCCCCCCCCCAAATAAGATAGAAGTTTATTTTTCATTCAGAAATGTCTGGACAGATTTGGGGGCCCCAGAAATATCAGAAAATCAGGCTTCTCCTTTCTTGTTGCTGTCCCAACTTGAACACAGTCTTTATCTAACAGTCTGGTCTTGTGTTCCAGTCAGCTAGAAAGAAAAAAGAAGGGATAGAAGAGGGCATATCCTTTTCATTGAAAGGAATGAAGTAGAAGTTAAATATATCATCAATGGTAAATAAATAAAATCTTTAAATATATCACCAATGGTCAGATCTCATTGGCCAGAACTTAAGTCATATGCTATCTCTATAAGAGAGGCTGGGAAATTTAGTCTTTTATTTATTTTAGAGAGAGAGAAAGAAAGTGAGAGCAGGAGACGGAGGTGGGGAGAGGTAAAAGGAGAAGCAGACTCCCTGCAGAGCAGAAAGCCTGACTTGGGGCTTGATCCTAGGACTCTGGGATCATAACCTCTGAGGCCAAGGCAGATGTTTAACCAACTGAGCCACCCAGATGTCATTAAGAAATGTAAAATTTGACTACTATGAACATGTGTTCAATTGAAAATTACTATAATTTCGGGGCACCTGGGTGCTCAGTCATTAAGCATCTGCCTTTGGCTCAGGTCATGATACTAGGGTCCTGGGATGGAGCCCCGCATCGGGCTCCCTGCTTGGCGGGGAGCCTGCTTTTCCCTCTCCTACTCCCCCTGCTTGTGTTCCTTCTCCCGCTGTCTTTCTCTCTGTGTCAAATAAATAAATAAAATCTTAAAAAAAATAAAATTACTCTAATTTTGTAGAGGGAAAGGGATTTGGGGGAGAAAACTAGAAATGACTATTAGAAATATGTTGAAGCCAAAGACAAGAACTGCTTTTAACTGTCTGGAGCGGCCTGGTATTCATTTAATTTATCTAAGGTTGAGGGTATAATTACATAATAAAGCTTTGCTATTAAAAAAAATCAGATTTTTAAAAATGAAAAGACATTAGGTAATATTTGATAAAATTCCTCATTTCTATGTATTGGTAAGGAGATGTAGAAATGTGAAGTGTCTTGCCAAGGTCAGACATATGGTTTCTGATAAAGCCTAACTAAATCCCAGTCAAGAATTTTTTTTAGTTAGTCAAAAGTATAGACTCTGAAGCCTAGGTTCCAATCCTAGCCTCTCTTTATCTGTGTGGTCTTATTACTTAATTTCTGTATGCCTTATTTTATGCATTGATAAAACAGGAATAATAATGATACTTATAAAAATACTGATTATGGAGATTTAATGAGTATATGTATGTGTGTGTGTGTATGTGTATAAATATATATAATATGGAATAGTGCCTAACATATACTCAGTGTTATCTGTGAGTTATATACTGTACTCATCGATATTTTTAGGGGACTAGCATTAAATATTTCACTTGAGTATAAAAGTAGTCCAGAAAAAATAATGCATGAGAATTTTTAAGTTTTTGAAAGTAGCAGAGACTGATAATTATTCTTTAATAATGACCCAAAAAGGAAAAGAAAGGAAAGGGGAAGAAGAAGAGGGAAGGAAAAGGAAAGGAAAGCAGAAAGAAAAGAAGGAAAGAGAGAGGGAGGGAGGGAGGAAGGCAGGCAGACTTGAAATAAGCCTAACAGGAAGAAAAAGGAAACAGACCATGCAGCTTGGCACTAGGGAGTCTGAATGCTAATATGAAGGAAACTCTCCACTAAGTAGTGATGTAATGTGAACCTGAGTATACTATAATTTCTCTGGAGAGATTCTCCCGTTTTTTATGAAGAAAAATCTCAGTTTCCTCATTTTCATTTCCATATGCAGAATTAAGCTAAAGAATCTCTAGCATCTTAGGTCTGATGTTAAAGGTATGTGGTATGTTCACTGAAATGCCAAGAATGCAAAGAAATAGAATTCTTGCACAAATTCCCCTTTTACACATGAGGGAAAAGGAGTAAGAATCAACAGCAAACTCCACACGGAGCACAGAGCCCATCATGGGTTGGATTTCACAACACTGAGCTGAGATCACAAACTGAGCCGAAACTAGAGTTGGGCTCCCGGCTGACGGTGCCAGGTAGCCCTCTCCTTCCACTTTTATAGAACACTGTCCCAAGTCAAGCTATTATATTTTGCCTCAAACTCTACTTTGTGTGGTATTATACCAGCTTTCTTTTGGTTGACATCTATATATCTTTTTTCTTTTTACTTAAAATTTCCTATATCCTTATATTTAAGGGTTATTTCTTGCTATTGGCATATATAGTTGACCCTTGAATAACACCCCCCAACACACAGTTGAAAATCTTCATGTAACTTTTGATCCCCCAAACATTTGACTACTAATAGTTAAGACTAATAGTCTGCTGTTTACCAGAGCTTGTCTGATAACATAAACAGTAAGTTAACACAAATTTTGTATTTGTATATTACATTGTATTCTTACAATAAAGCTAGAGAGAAGAAAATTTAACTAAAAATTCATAAGGTAAAGGAAACACATTTACAATACTGTACTGTAAAAAAGTCTGTGTGTAAGTGGATCCAGGCAGTTCCAACCTGTGTTGTTCAAGGGTCAACTGTAGTTGCATTGTTAAAAAATATACTTTGGTAGTTTTTGTTTTTAATCAGAGTATTTATTCTGCTACATTTAATGTAATTACTATAATTACATTATTACATATTATATAATGTATTACTATAATGTAATTTGAGTTTAAATCTACCATTTTACTATTTTCTATTCATTTGGCCCATTTTGTTACTTATTCTTTTTTTGCTTGTTTAATTTCAGTTTGATTATTTTTTCTTATGGCATCTCTTCTGCTTCCCATCATTAGCTCATTATATTTAAGACTTTCCTTTTTTTTTTTTAATGGCTACCCAAAAGTCTATACTATATATCTTGGATTTATTAATGTATGATATAAAATAGTATTTTTTAAAAGATTTTATTGATTTATTTGAGGGAGAAGGAGAGAACAGAAGAGCAGCAGAGGGAGAAGCTCCCTGCTGAGTAGGGAGCCCATCACAGGGCTCAATCCCAGGACCCCAGGATCTGACCTGAGCTGAAGGCAGACAATTAACTAACTGAGCCACCCAGGTGCCTCCATAAAGTAGTGTTATCGCAACTTCCTGGGCTATGAAAAAATCTTCCACTTTAATACATTTAACAACCCTTCCCCCAACTCAAATACTATTGCTGTATATTTTAATTTAATTATATGTGAGCATCATTATTACAACTGTTTAAACAGAAGATATTCCTTATAGCATCACTGAGTTTTCTTCTTGAACTGTTTTTTTCTGCTGAAGAATACACCATAGTTAATACATCATAATTTCCGTGGATCTACTGGTGATACATTCTTTCACTTTTTGTTTATTTGAAAAAGTCTATTTCACCTGTTCTTTTGAAGAGTGTTTTTGCTGGGTGTAGATTTCTCAGTTGACAGTTTTCTTTCAGTGTGTTAAAGACACCATTGTAGTATATTCTGGCTTTCATTGTTTCTCTTGAGATTTCTGCCATCAGTCGGTATACTTGTACCTTGTTTTGTTTTATTTCTAGCTGCTTTTTTTTTTTCTAGCTGCTTTTAAGATTCTTTTGCTTTTGTTTTCATCTCTTTTTACTACTATACATTTAGATATGGTTTTCTTTGTACTTACCCTGTTTGGCATTTGTAGTGTTTTTTAAATCTAAGGTTTTATGTCTTTACTCAGTTTTGAAATTTTTCAGCCATTGTATCTTCCTGTATTGCTTCTGCCTCTATTTTTTTAATCCTGTCATTCTGTAGCTCCAGATTCCTGTATGCTGGGTATTTTACTCTATCCTATCTATATATCACTTTTGTTCTTTTCTTTCTTCCATATTTTAGTTTGGATATTTTCTTCTCACCTGGCTTATGGTTCACTGATTTTTTTTTTCCAGCTCTGCATAGTTTGCTTTTAAGTCCGTCCACTAAATTCTTATTTTCAGTGATTGTATTTTTTAGTACTGGAATTTCCATTTAGATGTTTTCATTCCTCCTTTTTGTGATATTCTCAATATTGTTTAATTTATTGCTTAATTTATTAGTCATATTAAGCAAAATAGTTTTTAAACTCACCCTGAAATCCCTGTTCTCTGAATTCTCTGAGTTGATCTGGTGTCTGTTTGTTTTTCTTGGCTTCCAGATACTTAGTGTTATTGTCTTCTCATATACCTGAGTATTTTTTATTGTGTCCCATATGCTGTACATGAGAAATAAATAGAGATAACTTGAGAATCTCAATGATATTCCAAAGAAGATTTATTTTTGCTTGTTGCAGGCAGCAATCTAGGGGTACTAGGAATCCAGATCATGGTAAATCAACCAGTGGAGTAAAATGGTATCAAATGGCTTTATCTCCTGTGAGTGATGGTCTATATGTAGATTTATATTGCCTACAAGGGTATAACCTGAGGTTCCAACCCATATCAACCTTTGACTTCTCCTTGGTAGGCCCTGAACATTAATTTTCATGTCCCTATACATTTATTAAAACCTCTGCTCCCCTTTTCAGCCTCTCCGCCATGCTTCTGACATTGACAAAAGCCTTGAGCACAAAATTGCTCTCAAGTGCCTCTCTGAGTTGACTTCCTTTCCTAATCATGACTTGTTTACTACCTCAATAGCCTCTGGCTCCTTAAAAATATATATTTTTTAAATACTCTTTCTGACTTTTTAAGGCATACTTTTGGTGGGATTGGTCTAGACTACCTCGTTTGTTAATCTGGAAGTGTAACTTTCTAAAGAGTGTCTATTAATAATGATGAATGTGGTAATGATAGCTAGTACCTTACTGATCACTTAAGACCCAGGTATAGTTTTCATGCATTACTTCATTTAACCTTTATGGTCCTTAGTATAAAACATGTACTATTATTATTCCCATTATTATGTATGAAGAAACAGATGTAAGGAGCAAAGGTACACAGTTAACATATGGCAAAATAGTTTTGAACTAAGGTTGTCTAACTCTTGAAACCACAGTCTGAACCAGTGCTTTATGTTACAGATTACAAATGCCAGCTAACTAAATCTGTGATAATAGTGAGGCTATCATTTGTAATTTCAGGCATATATGTTTTTATGTCTAGAGGTTCTAGGCTTTTTATTTTATTATTGAGTTTTTAATGTAACCTTTTAGCCATTCAGTGTACATATATCTCAGTTTACATTAACACAGTGGCTCCCAAACTGTCTCAGTTCACAGATCACTTACTACCTTGGTTATTTCCCCATGGAGCCTCTTTGCAAAAACAAACAAAACCATAACAGTTCTGTTTATTTAGTTAGGTCTGAACAACTAAATAAGTGTCTGTGGTCTGGTAATTTAAAGCCATTAAAGACATAGACTAAATTGAAAGAAAAAAAATTAATTTCTTTTTAAAATAATTACAGTTACTTATAGAATATGAGCACCTATTAAGCATTGGACAGTTTTTCAAATCTTGGAATCAGAATGGACACCACCACCCTCATTTCCTGTTTCACCTTGATTTTCATGCAGTGTAATGTCAGAATTGGCAACTAGTTGAAGCTACTAGTCCACACAATATATAACATATGTTGAGTACTCCTATGTTTCCTTTAAAATTTTAAGATATTCCTTGGTGCAAGTTTTTGTGGGACATGGCATTGGAACATTTGTGTTTAGATGCTGTAGGTCTGGAAAAGCTCTTTTCACCCCCAGATTTTGGAGTCTTTCAGGTAGTATGCATTTATCTTCTAGATGAGAATCCAAGCATTGCAAGTATTGATAAAATGTTCCATCTAAATAGGTTTTGGTGAAGGTAATTAAATAGTAAAACATTTAAAAGAATACTGTTGAATCTTTTGATAATCTCAATAATGGCCTCCAGTACATTTGTTTATATCTGTCTGAGGGTAATGAGCAGAAAAGTTTCTTCAGCCACTCAGAGCAGCCGGCTCTATGTATGCCAGGTGGATGTCCATGAAGTAGAAGACTGTACTTAAAAACATTTAAATGAGTGACCTTTTATGGCATCATGATTTGTTGGGGAGTGAGAGGAAGAGGCTGTCATTATGGCTGTTTTTCTCCTTCCCTATCCCTGGGGACATAGATTCAGGCTACCAAGTCATCGAGGTAACAGGGATGATGGTATATATGTGACATTCATATACTGAAAAGCAAATATGTGACACAGTCTATGAGGATTGCATTCTCTTGTTAGGATGGTGTTTTATGTTTACTAGAGATGAGGCAAATTAAAGGAGGAAAGGTGCAGAAGTCCAATTTCCATTTATGGTTGTGGTCTTGGACAAGTTGCTTTACCTCTATAAAATGAAGATGTTTCTGTATACCTTTTATATGAGCCCTGAAGTTCCTTTTCAGCTCCAAAATACATTGACCCTGTGGTTCATCTGAACCTTTTGCTGTATTCTTTTACCATGATAGGCCGTTCCTTTACTGCTAGAAATTACTTGTAAATTTGTAAATCTAATGTAAGTAAGCTGCCTTCTAAATGACCATTTAAATCTTACCCCTAGATTTATCCATGGAGCCATAATGTTTACTGACATGGCTTCCTGTGATGTGGTTTTTAATTGCAAAGCACATCTTATAAAAGAATTATAGCCTCCAAATGGGATAATTCCTGTGGTTTAAAAGTT
Source organism: Enhydra lutris kenyoni (assembly GCF_002288905.1). NCBI lineage: Eukaryota > Metazoa > Chordata > Mammalia > Carnivora > Mustelidae > Enhydra > Enhydra lutris. The sequence continues at coordinate 7,482,583 of NW_019154103.1, read as the reverse complement.
GCCACAAAGGAATTCACTGGCATTAGAAACCAGAACAGATTTACTCCTCAATTCTTGTCCCCGAGGCTCTAAAATGTTACTATAAACTCTAAACATGTCTATAGTTACCCAGATTTATTTTCAGGTTAATTGGTTATTCAATATTTTCCTGAAAACCCATTAATTAATATCCTTTAGAAAGTACATGTGTACTGGGCCATCAGAATCATGCGAGAAATAGAATACCTTTTTTTAAAAATGTCTCATGTGATACGATGTGCTGGGATTTGTAGTTGATTTTCCCAAATTGTTAATCTGCTACTTCTTGGAAGTTTTTTAATATTAAAAACATTTAATAACTTTTTTATTATGCAACTAATCAATTTTATGGAAGTGGGAGAGTTAGAAATCACAGAAAAGTATAAACATTTACTTTTTAAAAAGCTGGATTGCTGTGATTACTTAAAAACTTAAGTTCACTATTTTTTTTTTCCCAGAAGGCATTTTTCATTTGTTTATCATTAAAATTTATGTCCCTGTTAGTGTGTTAGAACTCTAGTAGGAAAAGACAGTCAGGAAAATAGGAAATACTCTACCTATAGGACTTTCTGGCAAATAATATTATTGAATATTTTAATTTATTTTATTTATCCTTAGAATCTTTATTCTAATAACGAAAAAAGAAACTGACTCTTTCATACCTACTTGAACTTATGTATTTGACTTTTTAAAAAAGTATATAATCCGGCATTAGCTGGTTATATAAATAAAACCAAGTTTGTGTTTAAATTAAAAAATGAAGGTGGGGGGCGCCTGGATGGCTCAGTAGGTTAAGCATATGCCTTCAGCTCAGGTCATGATCCCAGAGTCCTGGGATCAAGCCCCACATCAGACTCCCTGCTCAGCGGGGAGCCTGCTTCTCCCAGCCTCTCACCATGCTTGTGCTCTTTCCAACACTCTATCTCAAATAAATAAATAAATTCTTAAAAAAAAAAAGTTAAAAAATGAAATGTACACATCTAGAGACCTGAGCAGACAGCTGCTGGTTAGGAAAGTTTTAACAGTTTTCAATAGTTTTAAGTTAAATACAGTGTAATGGATCAGTATTGTTAGGAGATTAGTTCCACACTAATTTGTTTTTATTTATTTGGATTTCCTCCTCGATGTAACCTTTTTTTTTTGTTTTGTTTTTTGTTTTTTGTTTTTTGTTTTTTGTGTGTTTTTTTTTAATTTATTTCTTATTTTTATTTTTTATAAACATATAATGTATTTTTATCCCCAGGGGTACAGGTCTGTGAATCGCCAGGTTTACACACTTCATAGCACTCACCATAGCACATACCCTCCCCAATGTCCATAACCCCACCACCCTCTCCCAACCCCCCTCCGCTCAGCAACCCTCAGTTTGTTTTGTGAGACTACGAGTCACTTATGGTTTGTCTCCCTCCCAATCCCATCTTGTTTCATTTATTCTTCTCCTACCCCCTCAACCCCCCCATGTTGCATCTCCACTTCCTCATATCAGGGAGATCATATGATAGTTGTCTTTCTCCGATTGACTTATTTCGCTAAACATGATACCCTCTAGTTCCATCCACATCGTCGCAAATGGCAAGATTTCATTTCTTTTGATGGCTGCATAGTATTCCATTGTGTACATATACCACATCTTCTTTATCCATTCATCTGTTGATGGACATCTAGGTTCTTTCCATAGTTTGGCTATGGTAGACATTGCTGCTATAAACATTCGGGTGCACGTGCCCCTTCGGATCACTACGTTTTTATCTTTAGGGTAAATACCCAGTAGTGCAATTGCTGGGTCATAGGGTAGTTCTATTTTCAACATTTTGAGGAACCTCCATGCTGTTTTCCAGAGTGGTTGCACCAGCTTGCATTCCCACCAACAGTGTAGGAGGGTTCCCCTTTCTCCGCATCCTCGCCAGCATCTCTCATTTCCTAACTTGTTAATTTTAGCCATTCTGACTGGTGTGAGGTGGTATCTCATTGTGGTTTTGATTTGTATTTCCCTGATGCCGAGTGATATGGACCACTTTTTCATGTGTCTGTTGGCCATCTGGATGTCTTCTTTGCAGAAATGTCTGTTCATGTCCTCTGCCCATTTCTTGATTGGATTATTTGTTCCTTGGGTGTTGAGTTTGCTAAGTTCTTTATAGATTTTGGACACTAGCCCTTTATCTGTAATGTCGTTTGCAAATATCTTCTCCCATTCTGTCAGTTGTCTTTAGGTTTTGTTAACTGTTTCCTTTGCTGTGCAAAAGCTTTTGATCTTGATGAAATCCCAATAGTTCACTTTTGCCCTTGCTTCCCTTGCTTTTGGTGATGTTCCTAGGAAGATGTTGCTGCAGCTGAGGTCGAAGAAGTTGCTGCCTGTGTTTTCCTCAAGGATTTTGCTGGATTCCTTTCTCACATTGAGGTCCTTCATCCATTTTGAGTCTATTTTCGTGTGTGGTGTAAGGAAATGGTCCAATTTCATTTTTCTGCATGTGGCTGTCCAATTTTCCCAACACCATTCGTTGAAGAGGCTGTCTTGTTTCCATTGGACATTCTTTCCTGCTTTGTCGAAGATTAGTTGACCATAGAGTTGAGGGTCTATTTCTGGGCTCTCTATTCTGTTCCATTGATCTATGTGTCTGTTTTTGTGCCAGTACCATACTGTTTTGATGATGACAGCTTTGTAATAGAGCTTGAAGTCCGGAATTGTGATGCCACCAACTTTGACTTTCTTTTTCAATATTCCTTTGGCTGTTCGAGGTCTTTTCCAGTTCCATATAAATTTTAGGATTATTTGTTCCATTTCTTTGAAAAAAATGGATGGTATTTTGATAGGAATTGCATTAAATGTGTAGATTGCTTTAGGTAGCATAGACATTTTCACAATATTTATTCTTCCAATCCAGGAGCATGGAACATTTTTCCATTTCTTTGTGTCTTCCTCAATTTCTTTCATGAGTACTTTATAGTTTTCTGTGTATAGATTCTTAGTCTCTTTGGTTAGGTTTATTCCTAGGTATCTTATAGTTTTGGGTTCAATTGTAAATGGGATTGACTCCTTAATTTCTCTTTCTTCTGTCTTGTTGGTGTAGAGAAATGCAACTGATTTCTGTGCATTGATCTTATATCCTAACGCTTTACTGAATTCCTGTACAAGTTCTAGCAGTTTTGGAGTGGAGTCTTTTGGGTTTTCCACATATAGTATCATATCATCTGTGAAGAGTGATAGTTTGACTTCTTCTTTGCTGATTTGGATGCCTTTAATTTCCTTTTGTTGTCTGATTGCTGAGGCTAGGACTTCTAGTAGTATGTTGAATAGCAGTGGTGATAATGGACATCCCTGCCGTGTTCCTCACCTTCGCGGAAAAGCTTTCAGTTTTTCTCCATTGAGAATGATATTTGCGGTGGGTTTTTCATAGATGGCTTTGATGATATTGAGGTATGTGCCCACTATCCCTGCACTTTGAAGAGTTTTGGTCAGGAAGGGATGCTGTACTTTGTCAAATGCTTTTTCAGCATCTATTGAGGGTATCATATGGTTCTTGTTCTTTCTTTTATTAATGTGTTGTATCACATTGATTGATTTGCGGATGTTGAACCAACCTTGCAGCCCTGGAATAAATCCCACTTGGTTGTGGTGAATAATCCTTTTAATGTACTGTTGAATCCTATTGGCTAGTATTTTGATGAGAATTTTTGCATCTGTGTTCATCAAGGATATTGGTCTGTAGTTCTCTTTTTTGATGGGATCCTTGTCTGGTTTTGGGATCAAGGTGATGCTGGCCTCATAAAATGAGTTTGGAAGTTTTCCTTCCATTTCTATTTTTTGGAACAGTTTCAGGAGAATAGGAATTAGTTCTTCTTTAAATGTTTGGTAGAATTCCCCCGGGAAGCCGTCTGGCCCTGGGCTTTTGTTTGTTTGGAGATTTTTGATGACTGTTTCAATCTCCTTACTGGTTATAGGTCTGTTCCAGTTTTCTATTTCTTCCTGGTTCAGTTTTGTTAGTTTATATGTCTCTAGGAATGCATCAGTTTCTTCCAGATTGTGAAATTTGTTGGCGTAGAGTGGCTCATAGTATGTTCTAATAATTGTCTGTATTTCTTTGGTGTTAGTTGTGATCTCTCCTCTTTCATTCATGATTTTATTTATTTGGGTCCTTTCTCTTTTCTTTTTGATAAGTCTGGCCAGGGGTTTGTCAATCTTATTAATTCTTTCAAAGAACCAGCTCCTAGTTTCGTTGATTTGTTCTATTGTTTTTTTGGTTTCTATCTCATTGATTTCTGCTCTGATCTTTATGATTTCTCTTCTCCTGCTGGGTTTAGGGTTTCTTTCTTGTTCTTTCTCCAGCTCCTCTAGGTGTAGTGTTAGGTTGTGTACTTGAGACCTTTCTTATTTCTTGAGAAAGGCTTGTACTGCTATATATTTTCCTCTCAGGACTGCCTTTGTTGTGTCCCACAGATTTTGAACCGTTGTGTTTTCATTATCATTTGTTTCCATGAATTTTTTCAATTCTTCTTTAATTTCCTGGTTGACCCATTCATTCTTTAGAAGGATGCTGTTTAGTCTCCATGTATTTGGGTTCTTTTCAAATTTCCTCGTGATTGAGTTCTAGCTTCAGAGCATTGTGGTCTGAAAATATGCAGGGAATGATCCCAATCTTTTGATACCGCTTGAGACCAGATTTAGGACCCAAGATGTGATCTATTCTGGAGAATGTTCCATGTGCACTAGAGAAGAATGTGTATTCTGTTGCTTTGGGATGAGATGTTCTGAATATATCTCTGATGTCCATCGAGTCCAGTGTGTCATTTAAGGCCTTTATTTCCTTGTTGATCTTTTGCTTGGATGATCTGTCCATTTCAGTGAGGGGAGTGTTAAAGTCCCCTACTATTATTGTATTATTGTTGATGTGTTTCTTTGATTTTGTTATTAATTGGTTTATATAGTTGGCTGCTCCCACATTAGGGGCGTAGATATTTAAAATTGTTAGATCTTGTTGGACAGATCCTTTGAGTATGATATAGTGTCCTTCCTCATCTCTTATTATAGTCTTTGGCTTAAAATCTAATTGATCTGATATAAGGATTGCCACCCCTGCTTTTTTCTGATGTCCATTAGCATGGTAAATTGTTTTCCACCCACTCACTTTAAATCTGGAGATGTCTTCGGGTCTAAAATGAGTTTCTTGTAGGCAACATATAGATGGGTTTTGTTTTTTTATCCATTCTGATACCCTGTGTCTTTTGATTGGGGCATTTAGCCCATTAACATTCAGGGTAACTATTGAGAGATATGAATTTAGTGCCATTGTATTGCCTGTAAGGTGACTGTTATTGTATATTGTCTCTGTTCCTTTCTGATCTACTACTTTTAGGCTCTCTCTTTGCTTAGAGGACCCCTTTCAATATTTCCTGTAGAGCTGGTTTGGTGTTTGCAAATTCTTTCAGTTTTTGTTTGTCCTGGAAGCTTTTAATCTCTCCTTCTATTTTCAATGATAGCCTAGCTGGATATAGTATTCTTGGCTGCATGTTTTTCTCGTTTAGTGCTCTGAATATATCATGCCAGCTCTTTCTGGCCTGCCAGGTCTCTGTGGATAAGTCTGCTGCCAATCTAATATTTTTACCATTGTATGTTACAGACTTCTTTTCCCGGACTGCTTTCAGGATTTTCTCTTTGTCACTAAGACTTGTAAATTTTACTATTAGGTGATGGGATGTGGACCTATTATTGTTGAATTAAGGGGGGTTCTCTGCACCTCCTGGATTTTGATGCTTGTTCCCTTTTCCATATTAGGGAAATTCTCTCCAATAATTCTCTCCAATATACCTTCTGCTCCCCTCTCGCTTTCTTCTTCTTCTGGAATCCCAATTATTCTAATGTTGTTTCGTCTTATGGTGTCACTTATCTCTCGAATTCTCCCCTCGTCGTCCAGTAGCTCTTTTTCCCTCTTTTGCTCAGCTTCTTTATTCTCTGTCATTTGGTCTTCTATATCGCTAATTCTTTCTTCTGCCTCATTTATCCTAGCAGTGAGAGCCTCCATTTTTGATTGCACCTCATTTTTAGCTTTTTTTATTTCAACTTGGTTAGATTTTAGTTCTTTTATTTCTCCAGAAAGGGCTTTTATATCTCCCGAGAGGGTTTGTCTGATATCTTCCATGCCTTTCTCGGGCCTGGCTAGAACCTTGAGAATCGTCATTCTGAACTCTAGATCTGTCATATTCCCAATGTCTGTATTGATTAGGTCCCTATTCTTCGGTATTGCCTTTTGTTCCTTTTTTTGTGGTAAATTTTTCTGCCTTGTCATTTTGTCCAGATAAGAGTATATGATGGAGCAAGTAAAATACTAAAAGGGTGGCAAAGACCCCAGGAAAATATGCTTTAACCAAATCAGAAGAGATCCTTTCAGAAAGTGGTTGATTTTCTGTTTCTAGAATTGCTGTTCTTCTTCTCTTCGATCTCCCGTTGGATTTGTGGGTGTTTGCAATCTTTAGATAAGCTATCTAGCTGATCTCCTGCTACCTGAAGTAGTCTCAGCCTGCTACTTCTCCACCATCTTGACTCCACCTCTCTTAAACAAATTCTTAAAGACTCTCGATGTAACCTTTTAAGGAGACTAGCCCAGATGCTATTAGCAGGTGACAAAATGGTTTTTTTGCTCCCTGCACTTCTATCCCAAAGCCTCGCTAAAGCCATCCCTCACAAAAAAAAAAAAAAAAAAGGAAATAAATTAAAAAAAAATCAACCAAATTTGTTTAAAACCTACAAGCTAATGCCTCAAAGCTTGATTTGTGGTGAAAACCAAGTAAATGCTATCATCTGTCTTTGGCATAATTGGGTAATATTAGGGAGACAAATACAGTCTTATATAAAGGCTAAGTAGAAACTGGTATATTTACTCTGCAAAAGAAACTTCAAGACAAGTTCCCTAGCCTGTCCTACATAGGAACTCTGGAGTCACCACTGCCTAGAAATATGTCATATAATAATGAATTTAAGGAACTGGACTTACTTGAAATGAAGAAGAGAAAAACAGATACGATAATTGCCTCCAAAAAATCCTTTAGGGCTACCATTATAAGAGAAATAATTACAAAGGACAGAAGTTTCAGGGTGATACAATTTGGCTTATAAAATAGAACTACTTAGACAAACCATAAGGGATTCTTAATCTTACAAAACAAACTGAGGGTTGCTAGGGGGTGGGGCTGTAGTGAGAGTGTGGTGGGGTTATGGACATTGGGGAGGGTGTGTGCTATGGTGAGTGCTGTGAAGTGTGTAAACCTGACGATTCAATAACCTGTACCCCTGGGGCAAATAATACATTATATGTTAATAAAAATAATTTAAAAAGTAAATAAAATAAAATAGACTACTTAATGGTCATGTGTGTCCATGGACATGGATATGTCCACATATGATGGATTGCAGTAGGAGGAATTGGAAAGCAATGACCTAAGATTAATTCTGACTTTAAGATTCACAGACTTTCGGGGCGCCTGGGTGGCTCAGTGGGTTAAGCCGCTGCCTTCGGCTCAGGTCATGATCTCAGGGTCCTGGGATCGAGTCTCGCATCGGGCTCTCTGCTCGGCAGGGAGCCTGCTTCTCTCTCTCTCTCTCTCTCTCTCTCTCTGCCTGCCTCTCTGTCTACTTGTGATCTCTCTCTGTCAAATAAATAAATAAAATCTTAAAAAAAAAAGAAGATTCACAGACTTTCCTCCAGTAACATTACATTGAGATGTGTTAATGATGAGCAGTGTAATACTTTTGAAAGATTTTCTTTAATATTCTACCTTACATTTTCTGTGTGTTACCTTGTAGCAACATGGTATAACTAGTGAAGTGGGTTCAATTCCAGGCTCTTCTGTTTGCTCAGCCAGATGCCCTTGTGCAGGGAAGAGAGTACATACCTTGTACAACTGTACACCGCATCTCTGTTTGGTGGTCAATGTGAAAATATGGATTGTTTCTCTGTAAACTGATTACTGGTGTCATGTGATCTTGTTAAGGTCGCTGATTGCTCCTCTTATGGTTGGAGTAATTAAAAAGTAACATAACTAAGTATCATTACTCAAAGATTTGTTTCCTCTGAATGAACTCTGAATAAAGTAAAAAGTTTCTTTTCTTTTCTTTTTTTTTTAAGATTTATTTATTTGCTGGGGGAGGGGGCACAAGCAGGGGGAGCAGCAGGCAGAGGGAGAAGCAGGCTTCCTGCTGAAGAAGAAACCTGATGTGGGACTCGATCCCAAGACCCTGGGACATGACCTGAGCCAAAAGCTTAACCGACTGAGCCACCCAGGAGTCCCTGAAGTAAAGTGTGTTTTAATGAAAGTTCTAAAATTTGCCTGACCCCAGATAACTGGAAGATTTAATCAGAAAGAACCCTGGTACTAATTAATGTTACTAATCAACCAAAAAATATTAATTGAGTTATTATTTTTTTAATTGAACTCATTTATTTATTTATTTAAAAAAATTTTTTTAAAGACATCTATTTATTTATTTGACAGAGAGAGAGAGAGAGAGATCACAAGTAGGCAGAGAGGCAGAGAGAGAGAGGAGGAAGCAGGCTCCCTGCAGAGCAGAGAGCCCAGTGCGGGGCTTGATCCCAGGACCCTGAGACCATGACCTGAGCTGAAGGCAGAGGCTTTAACCCACTGAGCCACCCAGGTGCCCCTATTTTTTAATTTTTAAGTGGGAGGGAGGGCTTCAGGGAAAGGGAGAAAGAGAATCTTAAGCAGACTTCATGCCAAACATGGAGCTCCATGCAGGGCTTGATCTCACAACCCTGAGATCATGACCTGAGCCTAAATCAAGAGTCCATAGCTTAACTGACTGAGCCACTCAGGTGCCCCAGGCTACTATGTTTGATTATAATATTTCTTATACCAATTATAGTATTAATATTAGAGATAGCTGCAAGGATATCCCACTCCTTCATATATGTGTTTATATTTACAAATATATTTAAATCTGCAGCTTCATTGAAGTAAAATTGATATACAAAAAACTGTACATATTTAATATATACAGTTTAATGAGTTTTGATATATGCATACAGCTTTGATTACCCACAATTAAGGTAATAAACATATACATCATCTTCGAAAGTTTCCTTGTATCTCTTTGTTGGTAAGAAAACTTAACATGAGGTCTGCATACTCTCTTATCAAATTGTTACATGCACAACACTGTATCAGTAACTATAGGCATTATATTATATAACAGATCTCTAGAAAATTTATTCATCTTATATGGTGATAACTTTATAAAATAACTCCCACTTCCTCCCCCCTCCCCATCACCTGGCAACCACCATTCTGTTTTCTACTTCTGTATGTGTGGCTGTTTTAGATACCTCATATAAGTGGAATTGTGCATTATCTGTCCTTCTGTGACTGAGTAGTTTCACTGAGCAAATTTCCTCCAGCTCTGTCAATTTTCCATTGTATTTACCTACTACATTGTCTTTATCTCTTCATCTGTCATTAGACATGTGAGTTGTTTCTATATCCTGGCTGTTTTCAATAATGCTGCAGTGAACATGGGAGTACAGATACTTCTTTCATATCCTGATTTCAATTCTTTTGGATATATACCCCAAAGTGGTATTGCTGTGTCACATGTTAGTTCTAGTTTTAATGTTTTTAGAAACCACCATACTGTTTTCCATAGCAGCTGCACCATTTTATATCCCCGCTAATAGTATTAAAGAGTTCCCATTTCTTCACAACATTGCCAATACTTATCTTGTGATATTTTTTTATGATAGCCATCCTGACAGGTTTGAGGTGATATTTCATTGCAGTTTTGATTTTTATTTCCCTGATTATAAGCACCTTTTCATCTACCCATTAATCGTATCTTTGGGAAAATGTTTATTCAAGTTCTTTATATATTTTTTAACTGGTTTATTTGGGATTTTTCACTAAAAATTTTTGAGTTGTAGAAGTTATATGTTTTGGAAGTTAACCCTTTATGAGCTGTTTGGCTTGCAAATAGTTTCTCATATTCCATAAGCTGGCTTGTCACTCTGATTATTTCCTTGGCTGAACAGAAGCTTTTTAGTTTGATGTGGTCTCATTTGTCCATTTTTGCTTTTGTTGCCTGAACTTTTGATGTCATATCCATGAGATCATTGTCAAGAACAATGTCACGAAGCTTTTCCCCTCTGTTTTCTGCTAGGAGTTTTACAGCTTCAGTTCTTATGTGTAAGTCCTTAATCCACTTTGAATTGATTTTTGTGTATGGTGTAAGATGGAGGTCTAATTTCATGCTTTTGCGTATAGATATTCAGTTTTCCCTGCATAGTTTTTGAGGAGACAATTCTTTACCCATGGTATAATCTTGGCACCCTTGTTGACTGTTTATAGATGAGTTTATTTCTCGTCTCTATGTTCCGTTCCATTGGTCTGTATGTCTGTCTTTCTGTTTATACTATATGGTTTAATTACTCTAGTTTTGTAATATATTTAAATCAGGATGTGTGATGCCTCCTGCTTTGCTACTTTTTCCTCAAGGTTGCTTTGTCTATTTGGGGCTTTTTAATGGTTTCATATGTATTTTAGGATTATCTTTTCTATTTATGTGAGAAATGCCATTGGAATTTTGATGGGAATAACACTGAATGTGTAGATCACTGGGTTTTTATGGACATTTTAACAATATTAAGGCTTTTGGGGATATCTTCCAATTTATTTGTGTCTTCTTTAATTTCTTTTATCATTAGATTATAACTTAAATATATAAGTCTTTCACAAACTATTTGGTTAAGTTTATGTCTAAATATTTCATTCTTTATGAAGCTATCATGAAGAGAATTATCCTGATTTCCTTTTTGGGTAGTTCTTTGTTAGTATACAGAAGTACAATTTATTTTTGTATGTCAATTTTGTATCCTGCAACTTTACTAAATTGTTTTTTATTAGTTGTAGCAGTTTTGAGTAAAGTCTTAAAGGTTTGCTATATATGATCATATCATTTACAAACAGATAATTTTTCTTGATCCTTTCCAATTTGTATGACTTTTATTTCTTTTTCTTGCCTGATTGCTCTAGCTCGGACTTTAGTACTATGTTGAATAAAAGTCATCAGAGTGAGTTGTCTTGTTTCTAACCCTGATGGAAAAGCTTTAAGTTTTTCACCATTAAGTATAATGTGAGCTGTTGGCTTGTCATATATTATGTTTGTTGAGGTACTTTCCTTCTCTACCTAGTTTGTTAAGCTTGTTTTTATCATGAAAGAGTATTGAATTTTGTTAATTGCTTTTCTGTATTTATTGTGATGATCCTGTGATTTTCTTCCCTTTATTCTGTTAATGTATATCACACTGATTTGCATATGTGGAGCCATCCTTATATCCCATGGAATAATCCCATTTGATCATGGTATATGATTCTTTTCGTGTGTTGTTAAATTTGGTTTGCCAGTATTTTGTTGAGGATTTTTGTACCTAAGTTTATCAAATATTGGCCAGTGTTTTTCTTTTCCTGTGATGTGGTGTGGGTATCAGGGTAATGCTGGACTTATAAAAGGCTTGGAAGTTCTCCCTTCAATTAAATTTTTTGGAAAAATATGAGAAAGATTAGTATTAATTCTTCTTTAAATATTTGATAGAATTCACCAGTGAAGCCATCTGATTCTGGGGTTTTCTTAGTCGAGTTAGTTTTAATTACTGAGTTTCAAATTCCTTACCAGACCTGTTGGTATGTTCAGATTTTCTATTTCTTCATGATTCAGTCTTGGGAGATTGTATGTTTCTAGGAATTTCTTCTAGATTATCCAATTTATTTGCATATAACTGTGGATAGTAGCTCGTATGATCCTTTTATTTCTGTGGCATCTGTTGTAATGCTCCTCTTTCATTTCTAATTTTATTTGAGTCTTCTCTCTTTTTTTCTTAGTTTAGATAAAGGTGTGTCAATTTTATCTTTTTAAAAAAACCAACTCATGATTTTGCTGATTTTTAAAATTGTCTTTGTAATCTCTGTTTCATTTATTTCTGCTCAAATCCTTATTATTTCCTTTCTTTTGCTAATTTGGGGCTTGGTTGGTTCTTCTCTTTCTACTTTTTTGATATAATATTAAAGTATTTAAGATTTTTTCTTAATGTAGATATTTATTGCTATAGAATTCTCTCTTAGAACTGCTTTTGCTATTTTCATTTTATTTGTCTTAAGATAGTTCTTGATTTCTCTTTGAATTCTTATTTGGTTGTTCAAGAGTAAACTGTTTAATTTTTACATATTTGTGATTTTTCTGATTTTCCTCCTGTGTTGATTCTAGTTTCATACCATTGTGGATGGAAATTATATGATTTCAGTCTTAAAATTTGTTAATAATTATTTCCTAGCCCAGCATATGATCTATCCTGGAGAATGTTCCATGTGCACTTGAGAGGAATGTGTATTCTGATGCTGTTGGGTAGATTGTTCCATATATCTTTATTAGGTCTACTTGATTTATACTGTTATTCATGTCTGCTGTTTCCTTATTGATTCTCTGTCTGGATGATCTATCCATTGATGAAAGTGGGATATTGAAGTTCCTTTCTATTATTGTATTTCTGTCTATTTCTCTTTTCACTTTTATTAATATTTGTTTTATATATTTTTGCTCCAGTTTTCAGTGCATATATATTTACAATTTATATCCTATTGATGAATTGACTTATTTGTCATTATATTGTGACCTTCTTTGTTTTTTTTTTAATTGAAGTATAATTGACATACAGCATCCTGTTAGTTTCAAGTGTACATCATGGTGATTCAATATTTTATATATCACAAATGATCCCCACAATAATTTTAGTTGCCAAACAGAGTTATTACAATATTATTGACTATATTCCCTATGCTATAGCTTACATCCTCATGATATGTGTTTTATAACTGGAAGTTTATATTTTTTTTGTTTGTTTTTTTTTGTTTGTTTTTAAAGATTTTATTTATTTATTTGACAGACAGAGATCACAAGTAGGCAGAGAGGCAGGCAGAGAGAGAGAGAGGAAGGGAAGCAGACTCCCTGCTAAGCAGAGAGCCCGATGGGGGCATGATCCCAGGACCCTGAGACTGTGACCTGAGCCGAAGTCAGAGGCTTAACCCACTGAGCCACCCAGGCGCCCCTGGAAGTTTATATGTTTTAATCTTTTTCACCTATTTTTTCTGTCCCCCAAGTCCCTCCACTTTTTGGTAGCCAATGATTAGTTGCCTATACTGATGAGTCTGTTTCTGTTTTGTTTGGTTTGTTCATTTTTAAATTTTGTTTTTGTTTTTTAGATTTCCCTATATAAGCGAAATCATTCAGCATTTGCCTTTTCCTTTCTAACTTATTTCACCTAACATAATACCCTTTAGGTCCACCCAGATTGTCACAAATGGTAAGATTTCATTATTTTTATGGCTGAATATCCAGTGTGCATGTGTGTAGCATATCTTCTTTATTTATTCACCTATCAAGGGATATAGATTGCTTCCATATCTTGGCCATTGCATTGCTGCAGTGAACATAGGGGTTTATATATCTCTTTGCCTTGGTGTTTTCTTTTTTTTTTTTTTTTTTTTCAGGTAAGTTCCCAGAAGTGGAATTGTTGGACTATATGGTAGTTCTTTCTTTAAACATTTTTTGAAGAACCTTCATACTGTTTTCCATGGTGGCTGTACCAATTTACATTCCTACCAACAGTTTATGAAGATTCCCTTTTCTCTACATTTTTGCCAACACTTGTTATTTCTGGTCTTTTTGATTCTAGCCAATCTGGCCCCCCTGAAATGGTATCTCATTGTGGTTTTGATTTGTATTTCTCTGATTAGTGATGTTGAACATGTTTTTCTGCACCTGTTGGCCATCTATGTGTCTTCTTTGTAAAAATTGAGTATTCAAGTCCTCTGCCCATTTTTTTTGTTTGTTTGGCTTGTTGTTTTTTTGATATTAAGTTGTATAAGTTCTTTGTATATTTTGAATGTTAGACCCTTATTGGATGTATGATTAGCATATGTCTGCTCTCATTCAGTAGGTTGCCTTTTCATTTTATTGATAGTTTCCTTCTTTGTGTAGAAGATTTTAGTTTGATGTAATCCCGTTTGCTTATTTTAGTTCTGTCTTTATTTCTTGTGACCGATTTTGACTGAATGTTTATTTTGTCTGATATTAGATTTGCCAAACCTAATCTATTTTGGCTACAATTAGCAACATATCTTTTACCATCCCTTTGTTTTCAGTCTGTGTGTGCATATGTGTATGTGTGTATCTGTCTAAGTCTATGTGTATTTTTAAAGTCAAAGTGAATATCTCATAGATAGCAAATTGTTTGATCCTGCTTATTTTATCTATTATTCTAAATCTTGTCTGTTGACTGGAAAATTTAATCCCTTTACATTATAAGTAATTACTGATAAAAACTTACTATTACCATTCTGTTAATTGTTCTCTGGCTGTTCTGCCATTCTTCTGTTCCTGTCTTCCTCTCTTGCTGTCTTCCTTTGTAATTGTTGAATTTTTATATTAGCTTGCTTTGATTCTTTTCTCTATTTTTTTGTGTGTTTATAACAGGTTTCTTTGTAGATTTTTCAATTCAGTTATTCTGTATTTCAGCACCAGTATTTGTTTTGTTCTCCTTTATAGTTTCTGATTTTGCTCATTCTCATTTTTTTTCATGTAGCATTTTTTGCAGTTTTGTTGTCTGTGTTCTCTTATAGTTCTCTGAGCTTTAAGATGATTATCTTTTGGTCAGGCAATTCATAGACTCTGTTTCTTTAGGGTTTGTTATTGGAGATTTATTTTTTTCCTCTGGTAGTGTTGTTATTTCCCTTATTCTTTATTTTTTTCATAAGCTTTACATTGACATTTCCACATTTGAAGAAACAGCCACTTCTTTCAGTCTTTATGGAATGGTTTGATTGGAAAAGTCTTCATCAGTGTAGCTAGAAATTCTGGGAGTCTCTCCAACCTTTTTTTTTTTTAAGGATTTATTTATTTATTTTAGAGAGAGAGGGCTAGAGTGTGAGTGGGGGCAGGGGTAGAAGATAGGAAGAGGGAGAGAAGCAGACTCCTTGCTGAGCACAGAGCCTGGCATGCGGCTCAATCCCATGACCCTGAGATCATGGCCTGAGCCAATGTTAAGAGTCAGATGCTCAACTGACTGAACCAACCAGGCACCCCCCTTCCCCCTTTTTTTAATGAATATGTATATTCCACTCTTCTTCCTCTCTCCTGGAAGAGAATTCCCAGTATTTTACACTTTCTTTCAATCTCACAGAGCCATTATTGGTACAGAGAGCCCCTGCCCCTTTCCCCTAGGGCATGGAGATACTGAGATGTTAGATGCAAGTTACACCTCTCTCTCCTCATCCTCCTCCCTGAGGAAGTTTTAGGATTATGTACCTTCTCTGAATCTCACAGAGTCAAGTCAACTGCTGAGATCTATTCTGGATTTCTGCCATCCACTGAGACTCCCCCAACCATCCCTCCCACCCCCTGTATTGGCTGCTGAGATCTTTGCTTGCTGTTGAGGTCCACACCAGTTGCTGAGGTCTGTGCTATGTGCTACTATCCATGCCAGCCACATGAGGCCTCGGAGTCTATTGGAAGCCACCTATTCCTCTGTCTTGTTCTTAACTGCCCTGAGACATTCTAACTAGGCTGGATCTTTCAGTACTCTCTGAATAAGGTGAGATAAGAACAGTTCTCTTGGGCATTGCCTGAAGGGCTGAGAATGTTGGATTCACCCCTGGCTTTCTCTTTCTGAGTGAGAGAAATAGCATGTTGAAGGTATTTTTTTCAGCACTTACCTATGCTGACACGGAGGAGGGCAGACACAGGTAAAGTGAAACTGCTGTTTTTACCCCATTCCAATGCAGTTGTCCTTGGTTTTGTGCTCTTCTAGGATACTGCATCTTCTTAACTGGATTCTGGGGTTCTCATAAAAGTATTCTGGTCTGTATATGGTTATTAAATCAGTGTTTCTGTGTCAGGAAGAGAACAGGGATTTCCTATCTATATTTCATATTCTTTCATCTTGCTGATGTCACTCTGTATATTATTTTTTAACTGATGGAAATTTAAGAAAACTATAAACTTAGGTACCTAATGTCTCTGAGAAGATATTTACCCCATTTATTCCTTTGTTGTAAGACAAGTAGTGTATCATTTAAATGGAATTATTTATTGTTAATTTTTACCTGTTTATGTAATGTCTTTTTTAAAGACATTTTTAAGTCTTTTTAAGACTAGAACATTTTAAGTCATCATAGTTTTATGTTAAAGTAAGATTTGAGACTAGCTAGAATCGACAGTGACATAATTGAAATTATATCTGAAGACTCAGATTTCAGGGTTTCCTAAACCACTTTACATTGCCATGATTATTACCGTAACAGGCTTTAATTTGGTGTCACTTTGAATTTAGGCCATGATGTCAAACTGTGCTAAAAGAAATTCTCCAGTGACTATAACTATTCAGTAACAGCTGTTGCTCTACCTGTGAGAGGATTTTTTAAAAAATTGTCAGCAAAAGAGCAGCTTGATATGCCTTTTAAATTATTACTGTATATTGGGGTACCTGGGTGGCTCAGTCCGTTAAGCATCTACCTTCAGCTCAGGTCATTGATCCCGGGACCTGGGATGAGGCCTGAGTCTGGCTCCCTGCTCAGCGGGGAGTCTGCTTCTCCCTTTCCTGCTGTCCTTCTCCATCCCCCCGGGCTTGTGCTCTCTCCCTCCTGCTCTCTCTCTCTTTTAAATAAGTAAAATCTTTTTATTAAAAAATGATTACTGTATCAGTTGTTGTTTATGTATGTAGAGGTTGACTTTAGTTGTGGATTTTTTGGGGGGTGGGGGATATTAGTTATTTAATTCTTTCAAACAAGGTAGATTTGGTATGGCTATCTCCACAGTGGAGGCTCTTGGTATTGGGAGAGCAGTCAGATGTTTCGAGAATATCTTCAGTCTAATTATGTATTTTATTTTGCTTTATAACATCATGGAGGCATGAAGGATTTCTTCTGGGATATAAATGTATCTTCTGTATAAATGATTTTTAAGAGTTTAACTAAAAATACTTACCTCCCTACTCCCTAGGCTACCTTTGTTCAACGTTTAAGATAGTTGTTATAGGATGATAGATATTAACTTCTTATTAAGAGGCCAGTTTCAGATATTGTGCTCCATAATTGGACTGCTGGAAGAACAAAAATTTCCAACTTTTTAAATTTAGAAATATGTTCCTGGAAGAAACTGAAGAATTTGATAAAATGTTCATATTATATTATAAAGAATCATTCAGCATCATATATGGAAAAGGTTATTGAGAGGAGTAGATACACAGAAAACTGTACATTATACTTTATAATCTTGCAAAGCTCACCTTGATTGAAGTAGGGATGGGAATCCTAGGAATTGGTTCTTTTCAGCTGCTGTGGTATTGCTTTTGAGATTTTAAGTAAACAAGGAACACAAAAGTGGAAGTATGTAGAGTTTTGCTTCTTTGACAACAGCTAGCCAGATGTTTGTAGAACTAATTTGCTTGAACTGAAAGAATCTGGTGAGGTGATGTTTGGCATTAGAGAGAGCAGAAAACCAGAACAGCACTTTTGAATACCAAAGCTTATAAATGACTGGCCCATTCTTAGGTCTAGCTTTCTCTTGATTTCTGATAACTGATAGCCTTATTTTGCATGAGTCTTTGCCTTTCTAAGATGCTTATTACAACCCTAGCTCTGCATGATTTTCTTGCTAGAGAATCAACCATCGTCTGTATGAGTACAGATAACTTGGCTCATAATATTGAGAGAATCTGACGGGTAGGCTGCTTTCAATCAAACATTTCCTTTGGGACAATCCATTACATAGAGTCTTTAGGGATGACAGTCTCAGCAGAATGTTTTTCTTCAAGTGTTTAAGGTTAGAACAAGCGATGAAACATGTTTAACACACTGTTTTAAGAAAAGAATTGCATTACACGTCTCATAAATTGAATAAAGAACTGAAACTAAAAAACTGTTAGGTACCAAGGCCACTCTAGGTTCTACCCTCTTTCTCTGTCTCATCACTCAGCCATTTCAGTGCAGGCATTCTCATGGCTGTGTGTTCTTTCCACACACACACTCACACCTTTCTCTTCTATGCCCATCACATTCACACTCCTCTTGTCTCCTCCTTTTGCTGCAGATTAGCCAGTTTTCTTTAAATCTGAGAATATTCAGATTTGTATATTATATATTGTATATTGTAACTGGCTAATCAAATTACCATCATTTTTTCTAAGCAGATCTCTTTAAGCCTGCCCACTTCGTACATCACTTAATAGCCTAAAGATTGGCTACCCTTGAGAAAGTAACTACTCCAATAATAATGGATCAATGGTGCATCGCCATTTAAGGGTTGTGGCAATATAAGTGAGGTGGTGAGGCTGGTAAAACTAATTCATGTGGATTTTCTAAATGAGAATACTATTCTTTTGAGAAGCAATTACTTTACATTCTTTTTTTTTTTAAATTATTAACATATAATGTATTCTTTGCCCCAGGGTTGCAGGTCTGTGAATCATCAGGTTTACACATTTCACAGCACTCACCATACCCTCCCCAAAGTCCATAACCCAGCCACCCTGTCTCTCCCCCCACATATTCCCCAGCAACCCTCAGTTTGTTTTGTGAGATTGAGGGTCTCTTATGGTTTGTCTCCCTCCCAATCCCATCTTGTTTCACTTTTTTCCTTCCCTACCCTCCAAAACCCCCTGCCCTGCCTCTCAAATTCCTCATATCAGGGAGATCATATGATAATTGTATTTCTCTGATTGACTTATTTTGCTTAGCATAATACCCTCCAGTTCAATCACATCATGGCAAATTGCAAGATTTCATTTCTTTTGGTGGCTGCATAGTATTCCATTGAACATATATACTGCATCTTCTTTAACCATTCATATGTTGATGGACATCTAGGTTCATTCCATAGTTTGGCTACTGTGGACATTGCTGCTATAAACATTCAGGTGCGCATGCCCCTTCAGATCACTACATTTGTATCTTTAGAATAAATACCTAGTACTGCAATTGCTGGGTCATAGGGTAGCTCTATTTTCAATTTTTTGAGGAACCTCCATACTGTTTTCCAGAGTGGCTGCACCAGCTTCAATTCCCATTAGCTGTGTAGGAGAGTTCCCCTTTCTCCACATCCTCACCAACATCTGTCATTTCCTGAGATGTTCATTTTAGCAATTCTGACTGGTGTGAGGTGGTATCTCATTGTGGTTTTGATTTGTATTTCCCTGATGGTGAATGATGTTGAGTACTTTTTCATGTGTCTGTTGGCCATTTGGATGTCTTTTTTGCAGAAATGTCTGTTCGTGTCTTCTGCCCATTTCTTGATCAGATTATTTGTTCTTTGGGTATTGAGTTTGATAAGTTCTGTATAGATTTTGGATACTAGCCCTTTATCTGATAGTCATTTGCAAATATCTTCTCCCATTCTGTCAGTTGTCTTTTGGTTTTGTTGACTGTTTCCTTTGCTATGCAAAAGCGTTTGATCTTGATGAAGTCCCAATAGTTCATTTTTGCCCTTGCTTCCCTTGCCTTTGT
>NW_019154103.1:7432482-7462917 GCF_002288905.1 Enhydra lutris kenyoni | reverse complement strand
GATTATTTGTTCTTTGGGTATTGAGTTTGATAAGTTCTGTATAGATTTTGGATACTAGCCCTTTATCTGATAGTCATTTGCAAATATCTTCTCCCATTCTGTCAGTTGTCTTTTGGTTTTGTTGACTGTTTCCTTTGCTATGCAAAAGCGTTTGATCTTGATGAAGTCCCAATAGTTCATTTTTGCCCTTGCTTCCCTTGCCTTTGGAGATGTTCCTAGGAAGAAGTTGCTGCAGCTAAGGTCGAAGAGGTTGTTACCTGTTTTCTCCTCAAAGATTTTGATGGATTCCTGTCTCACATTGAGGTCTTTCATCCATTTTGAGTCTATTTTTGTGTGTGGGGTAAGGAAATTGTCCAGTTTCATTCTTCTGCATGTGGCTGTACAATTTTCCCAACCCCATTTGTTGAAGAGACTGTCTTTTTTCCACTGGACATTCTTTTCCGCTTTGTCGAAGATTAGTTGACCATAGAGTTGAGGGTCTATTTCTGGGTTCTCTATTCTATCCCATTGATCTGTGTGTCTCTTTTTGTGCCAGTACCATACTGTCTTGATGCTGACAGCTTTGTAATAGAGCTTGAAGTCTGGAATTGTGATGCGACCCACTTTGGCTTTCCTTTTCAACATTCCTCCAGCTATTCAGGGTCTTTTCTGGGTCCATACAAATTTTAGGATTATTTGTTCCATTTTTTTTTTGAAAAAAAATTGGTGGTATTTTGATAGGGATTGGATTAAATGCGTAGATTGCTTTAGGTAGCATAGACATTTTCACAATATTTGTTCTTTCAATCCATGAGCGTGGAACATTTTTCCATTTCTTTGTGTCTCCCTCAGTTTCTTTCAGGAGTGCTTTATAGTTTTCTGAGGACAGATTCTTTACCTCTTTGGTTAGGTTTACTCCTAGGTATCTTACGTTTTTAGGTGCAACTGTAAATGGGATCGACTCCTTAATTTCTTTCTTCTATTGGTGTATAGAAATGCAACTGATTTCTGTGCATTGATTTTATATCCTGACACTTTACTGAATTACTGTATGAGTTCTAGCAGTTTTAGAGTGGAATCTTTGAAGTTTTCCACAGTATCATATCATCTGCAAAGAGTGATAGTTTGACTTCTTCTTTGCCAGTTCGGATGTGTTTTATTTCTTTTGGTTGTCTGATTGCTGAGGCTAGGACTACTACTACTATGTTGAATAGTAGTGGTGATAGTGGACATCCCTGCCATGTTCCTGACCTTACGGGAAAAGCTCTCGGTTTTCCCCCATTGAGAATGATATTCCCTGTGGGTTTTTCATAGATGGCTTTGATGGTATTGATGTATGTACCCTCTATCTCTACACTTTGAAGAGTTTTGATCAAAAAAGGATGCTGTACTTTGTCAAATGCTTTTTCAGGATCTATTGAGAGTATCAAATGGCTCTTGTTCTTTCTTTTATTAATGTATTATATCACATTGATTGATTTGGAAATATTGAACCAAACTTGCAGCCCAGGAATAAATCCCACTTGGTCGTGGTGAATAATCCTTTTAATGTACTGTTGGATCCTATTGGCTAGTATGTTGGCGAGAATTTTTGCATCTGTTTTGATCAAAGATATTGGTCTATAATTCTCTTTTTTGATGGGGTCTTTGGTTTTGGGATCCAGTTAATCCTGGCCTCATAAAATGTGTTTGGAAGTTTTCCTTCCATTTCTATTTTTTGGAACAGTTTCAGGAGAATAGGTTTTAATTTTTCTTTAAATGTTTGGTAGAATTCCCCTGGGAAGCCATCTGGCCCTGGCCTTTTGTTTTTTGGGAGATTTTTGATGACTGCTTCAATCTTCTTACTGGTTACGGGTCTGTTCAGGTTTTCTATTTCTTCCTGGTTCAGTTTGGTAGTTTTTGTTTCTCTAGGAGTGCATTCATTTCTTCCAGATTGTCAGATTTGCTGGCATATAATTGCTCATAATATGTTCTTATAATTGTTTGATTTTCTTTGGTGTTGGTTGTGATCTCTCCTCTTTCGTTCATGATTTTATTAATTTGGGTCCTTTTTCTTTTTGATAAGTCTTACCAGGGGTTTATCAATCTTATTAATTCTTTCAAAGAACCAGATCCTACTTTTGTTGATTTGTTCTACTGTTCTTTTGGTTTCCATTTCATTGATTTCTGCTCTGATCTTCATTATTTGTCTTCTCCTGCTGCGTTTAGGCTTTCTTTGCTGTTCCTTCTCCAGCTCCTTTAGGTGTAGGGTTAGGTTATGTTATTGAGACCTTTCTTGTTTCTTGAGAAATGCTTGTATCACTATATACTTTCCTCTCAGGACCACCTTTGCTGTGTCCCCAAGAATTTGATCAGTTGTTTTCAGTTGTTTTCATTTTCATTTGTTTCCGTGAATTTTTAAAATTCTTCTTTAATTTTCTGGTTGACCCATGCATTCTTTAGTAGGATGCTCTTTAGCCTCCATGTATTTGAGTTCTTTCCAAATTTCTTCTTGTGATTAAGTTCTAGTTTCAGAGCATTTTGGTCTGAAAATATGCAGAGAATGATCCCAGTCTTTTGGTACTGGTTGAGAATTGATATGTGATCCAGGATGTGATCTGTTCTGGAGAATGTTCCATGTACACTAGAGAAGAATGTGTGTTCTATTGTTTTGGGATGGAATGTTCTGAATATATCTGTGATGTCCATCTGGTCCAGTGTGTGATTTAAAGGCTCTATTTCCTTGTTGATCTTTTGCTTAGGTGATCTGTCCATTTCAGTGAGTGGCATGTTAAAATCCCCTAAGTGGCATGTTAAAGTCCCCTATTATGTATTATTGTCTATGTGTTTCTTTGATTTTGTTATTAATTGGTTTATATAATTGACTGCTTCCATGTTGGGTCATAGATATTTAAAGTTTTTAGATCTTGTTCGACAGACCCCTTAAGTATGATATAGTGTCCTTTCTCATCTCTCATTATAGTCTTTGGCTTAAAATCTAATTTATCTGTTATAAGGATTGCCACCTCAGCTTTCTTTTGATGTCCATTAGCATGGTAAATTGTTTTCCACCCCTCACTTTAAATCTGAAGGTGTCTTTGCGTCTTAAATGAGTTTCTTGTACACAGCATATCAACAGGTCTTGTTTTTTTATCCATTCTGATACTCTATGTCTTTTGATTGGGGCATTTAGTCCATTTACATTCAGGGTAACAATTGAAAGATATGAATTTAGTGCCATTGTATTGCCTGTAAGGTGACTATTACTGTATATTGTCTCTGTTCCTTTCTGGTCTGTTACTTTTAGGCTCTCTCTTTTCTTACAGGACCACTTTCAATATTTCCTATAGGGCTGGTTTGGTGTTTGCAAATTCTTTTAATTTTTGTTTGTCCTGGAAGCTTTTTATCTCTCCTTCTTTTTTTTTTTTTTTTTAAGATTTTATTTATTTATTTGACAGACAGAGACCACAAGTAGGCAGAGAGGCAGGCAGAGAGAGAGGAAGGGAAGCAGGCTCCCTGCTGAGCAGAGAGCCTGATGCGGGACTTGATCCCAGGACCCTGGGATCATGACCTGAGCTGAAGGCAGGGGCTTAACCCACTGAGCCACCCAGGCGCCCTCTCCTTCTATTTTTAAGGACAGCCTAGTTGGATATAGTATTCTTGGCTGCATATTTTTCTTGTTTAGTGCTCTGAATATATCATGCCAGTCCTTTCTGACCTACCAGGTCTCTGTAAGATAGGTCTGCTGCAAATCTAATATTTCTACCATTGTATATTATAGAGCTCTTGTCTTGAGCTACTTTCAGGACTTTTTCTTTGTCACTAAGACTTGTAAGTTTTACTATTAGATGGTGGAGTGTGGACCTATTTTTATTGATTTTGAGGGGGGTTCTCTGTGCCTCTTGGATTTTGATGCTTGCTCCCTTTGCCATATTATGGAAATTCTCTACTATAATTAGCTCCTGTATACCTTCTGCCCCCCTCTCTCTTTCTTCTTCTTCTGGGATCCCATTATTCTAATATTGTTTTGTCTTATGGTATCACTTATCTCTCAAATTCTCCCCTCATGGTCCAGTAGTTGTTTGTCTCTCCTTTGCTTAGCTCTTTATCTCTATCATTTGGTCTTTTTTGTCACTAATTTTCTCTTCTGCCTCATTTATCCTACCAGTAAGAATCTTCATTTTTTATTCCTCCTCAGTAATAGCTTTTTTTATTTAAACTTGGTTAGATTTTGGTTCTTTTATCTCTCCAGAAAAGGGATTTTATTTCACCAGAAAGGGAGATCTAATGTCACCCATACTTTTTTTGAGCCCAGCTATCACCTTGAGAATTGTCATTCTGAACTCTATTTCTGACATATTACTAAAGTCCATATTGATTAGGTCCCTAGCTGTCAGTACTGCCTCTTGTTCTTTTTTTCGAGGTGCGTTTTTCTGCCTTGTTATTTTATCCAAATAAGAATAGTTAAATGAGAGAACAAAATACTAAAAGGGTGACAAAGACCCCAGAAAAATATATGCTAACCAAATCAATAAGAGACCCAAAACCAAGGGGAGAAGAAAGCAGGAAAAGAAATTAAAAAAATAAAAATAAAAAAATACATATATTGACTGGTGAATAGTACAGAGCCACCCACTCGATTTTGAGTGTGTTCTGGTCTCTTAGAAGAAACTATCTCCGAAAATTTTAAAGAAAGAAAAAAAAAATATATATATACACACACACACACACACACGAAAATAATGGTAAAAATAATGAAGGGATGGAATATGACTGTAAAATGAAAATTTGAAAAGATTCTAAGAAAGGAATTGATAAGAGGTTGGTTGGAAAAAGGGAAAAAAAAGAGGAGAGAATGTGATTAGGCTGGAGACTAGAACAAAGCTATATGCTAGATTTAGGGTATATTTTGATTTGTTAGAAGAAATCGTATCCCAAAATTTTAAGGAAAAAAAAAAACCTATATGTATACAAAAAATAAGGCTAAATATAATGAAGGGATAAAATGTGACTATAACAATGAAAATTTAAGAAGATTTTTTTAAAAAGGTATTGATAAGATAAAATAGTTTAAAAACATTAAAATAGGAAAGAGGAAAAGTTAAAGAAAATAGAATAAGAAAAAAATAAAATTTAAAAAATTTACCTTTGAAATACTAAAGTATTCTGGGGAAAAAAGCCATGAATTCTCTGTTGCTTTCCCCTTGCTCTGGAGTTCTGCATTCCTCATTGATCAGTGAACTTGGTCTTGGCTGGATGTTCTTGCTGATCTTCTTGGGGAGGGGCCTGTTGCAGTGATTCTCAAATGTCTTTGCCTGAGGCAGAATTGCACCACCCTTGCCAGGGGCTAGGCTAAATAATCTGCTCAATTTCGCTCTAGGTAACTTTTGTTCCCTGAACGCTTTCCATGTAGCTTTAGAGGACAGGAATGAAGATGGCAGTCTTCCAATCTCCCGCCCAGAAGAGCCTAGAGCTCAGGGCCCCACTTCTCAGTGCGCCCTTAGAGAAAACCCATCAATCCCTCCTGTCTCCCTGGTGTCTGGCCACACTCTGTGCTAACCCGGCCTGTGACCGAGCGTTTCTGTCTCTGGTGCCTGGCCCCATTTGGAGTCTCCAAAGCCAGCAGATTCCTGCCATGCACTCCTGCACTGCTCCTCCCAGAGGAGGAAGGAGGGGGTGTCTCTGGATCTTCCACTTGTGGGGTCCCCGCTTGAAGAGCAGTGGCCCAATTGTGCCTTGGAACATGGTTTAAAGTAATCTCAAACTGAGAGCCCACTGCTCGGCTCTGTCTCTGCAGCCAGCTTCCCCAGTCTGATACTTGGCACCTCTGCCACACTCAGACACCATAGGTTTTTCTATGACCCTGCAGGTCCTGAGACCATACTGTCTCTGTGAGGGCTCCAACCCCCCTCTTAGCCTCTGGAGCGATGTCCCTCAGTGGAGCAGACTTCTAAAAGTTCTGATTTTGTGCTCCGCTGCTCTCTCACTTGCTGGGAGCCCTCCCTTCCCCCCACAGTCTATCTTCCCTTCCCTTCAGATTCAGTTCTTCAAACGTCCTACCTTCCGGAAAGTAGTCTCTTTTCTGTTCCTAGATTTGTGCTCTTCTTCTCTTGAATCTACTGTTGAATTTGTATGTGTTCAGAATGATTTGATAACTATCTAGCTGAACACCTGGGACCTGATGATATTTCAGTCTCTTACTTCTCCGCCATCTTGCTTCCTCCCCTCCAGTTACTTTACATTCTTAGATCTGATACTTTTAGAAAAACTTTGACTTTCAGGAAGGAGAAGGAAGAAGAAAGGATGGAATGTTCATGGAATATTTAAAAGCCAGATGATGATCTAGGTGGTTTTTTATTACTTCTTATATAATCAGCCAAGGTAATATAAGTGACTTTCCTAATTTAAGTGAGTAGCATAAATAAGATTTGAAGTTAGGCCTGTTTATTTGTCTGTCCCTAGAGTCCATGATTTTTCCCCAAACATACCATAGTGTCTTATTACTTCAATTATACTTTGGTAACGTATCTTGCTTTGTGTTGTTACTTTAAGTAGGTAGGAATTTAATATGTGAGATGAGATAGTCTTGAGAATGGAGAGCATGCATGTTTTATTCACTCTTGAATAAAACCTGTATATACAATAGTTTCTCAATTCTTAAATTTTATTATTTTAAATGTTTCACCTACTAAATGATAGAATATATTGCCTTATAGTGATAAGATCTTTTTTTTTTTAAAATATTTATTTGACAGAGCGAGAGATCACAAGTAGGCAGAGAGGCAGGCAGCAGGGGGGGATGCAGGCCCCCCACCAAGCAGAGAGCCCAACACGGGGCTCGATCCCAGGACCCCGAGATCATGACCCAGGCCAAAGGCAAAGGCTCAACCCACTGATCCACCCATGTACCCCATGGTAATAAGATCTTAAACAGTATCCAGGACTAGTTAAAATTTGAGATCAGATATTTAAACCTACATTCATAATACTAGTTGAAATTTGAGATCATGCTTTTATGTTCATAATTAGTAATCATAATTCATAACCTACATTCAGTTAAATATTTTTCATTGCCTTATTGTGGTGGGATTTTTTTTCTATTTCTTATATTAATGCATGATAGTAAAATTCACCCTTTTTGATGTACTACTCTGAGTTTTGACAAACACATAAAATAATACAGTCACTACTGATTGATGATATTGAGCAATATTTTCCTCCAGCCCTTAGTAGTTAACTCCTCCCCCTATCCCCAGTCACTGGTAACCACTGATTTATTTTCTGTCCCTAGAGTTTTGCCATTATAAAATGTCATATAAATTGGACCATATTTTGTGTAGCCTTTTGAGTCTGGCTTCAATCACTTAGCATAATGTATTTGAGATTAATCCATGGTGTGTGTAGCATGTGTTAGTAATTTGTTCCTTTTACTCCTAGGCAGTATTCCATTGTATGGATATACCAGTTTGTTTATCAGTTCCTCACTTGAGAGACATTTGGGGTGTTCCACTTGGAACACTTATAAATATAAACTTCCTCAAATAAGTTTTCATGTAAACAAAGAATTGTTGTGGTGGGGTTTGTTTTGTTTGTTTTCACCTGAAAAAATACAAAGGATTAGGATTGTTGTGTCATAGGGTGCTATGTTTGACTTTTCAGGAGACTACCAAGGGGCACCAGGTTAGCTCAGTTGGTTTAGTATCCAACTCTTAGTTTTGGCTCAGGTCATGATATCAGGGTCATGGGATCAAACCCTGTGTTGGCTCCTGGCTCAACAGAGAGTCTGCCTGAGTGTTTCTCTCTTCCTTTCCTCCTCCCACTATGTGCGTGCTATCTCTCTTGAAGAATTCTTTTTTAAAAAATGTACCAACCTGTTTTGCAAAGTGTCTGTATCATTTTATATTTCAAAATGGCTGTATGAGAGTTGCTCTGAATCCTCACCAGTACTTGGTATTTTCAGAATTTTTGTTTGTTTGTTTGTTTTAACCATTCTAATAGGTAGTGAATTCTCATTTTGATTTTGATTGGTTTTGATTGCATTTCCCTATTGACTAGTGATGGTGAGCCTATTTTTATGTGCTTATTTATCACTCCTTTATCTTTGGTAAGGTCTCTATTAAGATCCTTTACTCATTTTTAAAACTGAGTTGTTTGTTTTCTTATATTTTGAGAGTTCTTTATGTAGTCAGGGTATAAGAATTTTATCAAAAATATGATTTTCATAAACTTTCTCCGGCTGTGACTTGTCTTTTCATTTTCTTAATAGTGTACTTCAAAGAGAAGAACTTACTTTTTAAAAGGTGTTCTTGTTTTATTTATTTATTTATTTATTTTTCCACAAAATTTTACTTTTGGTGAAGTCCAATTTATGTTTTTTTCTTTTGGTGATATATCTAAGGAATTTTTTTTCCTACATTTCTCCTAGAAGTTTTATAGTTCCAGTTTTTATATGTCATTCTATGATCCACTTTGAGTTGGTTTTATATGTGCTCCAAGGTTTGGATTAAGGTTCCAATTTGGATTGGAATTTGGATTAATTTTTTATTTTTATTTTATTTGTCCATGCATTTATTTTTTTTTAAAGATTTATTTACTTATTTGAGAGAGAGAGAGAGAGAGAGAGAGAGCATGCATGAGTGGGGATGGGCAGAGGGAGAGGCAGAGAGAATCTCAAGCAGACTCTGTGCTGAGCATGGAGCCCACCACCTGGCTCCATCTTAGGACCCAGACATCACCAGCTGAGCCAAAACCAAGAGTCAGAGGCTTAACCAACGGTGCCACCCAGGTGCCCCTATTTTTATTTTCTGGTATATTGATATTCAATTATTCCAGCACCATTTGTTAAAAAGAGTCTTCTTTCTCCATTGAATTGTATTTGCATCTCGATCAAAGTCATCACGTGTGTGTGGATCCTTTGTCCTTTTGCCATTACCATGTCATCATTGCTGTTCTTTATAGTCAGGCAGCATAAGACCTCTAACTTTGCTTTCCATCATCAAAGTTGACTTACCTATTTGAGTTATTTTCCTTTCTATATAAATTTTACAGTCAGCTTTTGATTTCTGTAAAACAGACCTGTTGAGATATCAGTTGGAATTGTGTTGAGTTTATAGATAGTTTGAAGAGAATTAAAGTAGTAACAATAATTGTCTTCCCATTCTTGAGCATTGTATATCTTTCCATTTGTTTAAGTAATTTTTAATTTCTCTTGCTAGTGATTTGTAGTTTTCAGTGCACACATTTCTGTTAAATTTATAGAAAAATATTTATATGATTTTTCTGGTATAGTAAATAGTACTTTTAAAATTTCAGTATCTAATTGTTATTAGCCCATATATAGAATATTGATTTTCTACCTTGCTAAGCAACTAAATTTTAGTTTTAGTAGCTTTTTCTTGTAGTCTATTTTAAAGTTTGTATGTAAGCAATGATATCTATTTAGGATTCCAATAAAAAAGAGTAACATTTTGTTTTGTTTTATTCACAATGATATCTTTAGGAAATGAGATGCTTGTTCTGCTATATGTACCATATGGGTAGGTAATTCTTAGGGTTTGTTTTGTTTTTTTCTACTTGGTTGTTTTTAGTGTCAATAATTTGGTTATCAGAAGCCAGTTTAATCAATTATCTCATATCAAATGCCATATTCTTATATAGTTAATATATGTGTTTGGATGAAAAGTAACGTAGGGCAGTGCATGTTTCTTACAGTCTTTGCTGTTAATGGGTATTGAAAGAATGTGTATCTTACTTGCTGTAGGCAACTTAGATAAAATAACAAAAATGGAAAATACCTTCTTGCTAAGGTGGTACTTCTTTTCACAGTGCTTAGTCATCATTGTTATATAAACATAGAAAGGTCTAAGCATTTTAATCCTGTTCAAGACAGCCTTCATAATTTACATGATTTTAAAAAAAGAGTTGTGACATTGCTTTAGTAAGTTCTCAAGACCTTAAAAATGAATCTTTAATTTGAAAACATTATGATGAATGAGAGGCATTTACAGTGTACAGTGGCTGTCTAGATGCAATTCTACTCTGTAGTGTTTTATTGATTTCTTTCCTTCTGCACTGCCACAGCTCAGGATTTCTTCTCAGTATTGTAGGGTTATTGAAAACAAAATGCAGTTCATTCTGGCTAGTTTTGTCCCTCCTCAGTCCAAAGATTTGCTTATATTTGGTATTTAGTAGAAAAGTTTTATCTAATAATTTTGCTTGCTTATTTGTTTACATCTTCATCCATTCATTCCTTACCTGCTTTCTTATTTAATAGACATATTTGTTTGCGAACATATATCCTAAGCCAACTGGTTTGGACTAGAAGTTATTAAATAGAATTATTCTTTTAGGATTGATAAAAGGAAAAGAATGGGCTGTCTTTTTCAGAAAACTACATTGCCATCTCTTATTTACCCAAATAAGAGATAAGACTTTTAAAGATACTTTCAGTCATGATTTAGAAAAAATAGCTATTGTTGTTTCCTAGGCTTTAAAAGAGACTGTTAGCAAAATTTCTGCTTTATTTCCCCCCTATTTTCAGTCCGTTATTTTCCTTGTCCAGTATCATGGGATGGTCTGACATTAAAGCAGAAAAGAAACATTCTTGGGGAAGGATTTTTCATGGGATTATATTATTTGGTATGATATTTTATTCTAGCACTTTAAGATGTTTATCTATAGCAGTTGTAGTGGTGCTTAAAAGCCCTAAAATTTCTTAAACACATTTTTGGAATACCTAATGAAAGTATAACTTATTTATGAAACATAATTTCTTAGTCAAGTCCGCTAAAATGTATCTTTACCAAATCTAAGTATTCTTTGGCTTTGTAATACTACTTCTCTTTGGATGGAGTGTGATGAGAGTAAGGGGTAAAGGTAAAAAGATAAGCACTGTGGTAGCTTTCTATTCATAACTAGCTAGAATAATACTTACATGCTACCAGCATAGCCAAAACACCCACTCTGTCTACAAGCTGATTTTGAAGTTCTTTCAAACAGATATTTTCCTTTGTTTTGGCAGGAAATGCTTAAACTCTGGCTGTGTCTCCCTTATCCCCACCTCTCAAACCCTTTGGCGGTTAACAGTTTTTGGTTACATCTTTGTTCCTATCTAAACAGGGAGCAGAGTACTGAAATATAAAGGTTTTCTCACTATTAATCTCAGGGCTTGATGTTTTAAAACCCAAGAAAATTATTGATACTTTTGAAATAGAAACACAACCTTGAAAAAAAGGGAAATAATGTAAGAATCTAATAGCAACATGACCCTTTTGTTTCTAACTAAATAGTAAGTGTTATGCATTTAACAATGGCATGTAGTAAAAGGTACTTGATGTTCCATTGTATTCTGTTTTTTACTATAGTTTATTAAAGTTTTATTTTTCAGGGAAAGCAATCTTTTTTTTTTTCTTTCAGGTCCTGACGATGGAATTTATATTGTATGTGTTGAAATCACAAAATAATTGAAAGAAGTTGAGTGTTAGTATAATCAAGATAATTTTGCTTTCTTTCAAAAGCAAATTAAAAGGTTATTTAAGAATTTTAGGTTAGCTTCTAGACAAATAAAACTAGACTTTGTGGATACCTTATACAATATTCTGTCAGAATTTATTTTTTTTTAAAGATTTTATTTGTTTATTTGACAGAGAGAGACACAGCCAGAGAGGGAACACAAGCAGGGGTGGGAGAGGGAGAGGGAGAAACAGGCTTCCCATTGAGCAGGGAGCCCAATGCAGGGCTTGATCCCAGGATGGGGGCTTGATCCCAGAACCCTGGGATCATGACCTGAGCCAAAGGCAGACGCTTAATGACTGAGCCACGCAGGCGCCCCAGAATAGATAGTGTTTTTTTGTAAATGAAGTCTTTTCACAATCTTTTATTTGAGGAAACCTTAGGATTTTGATATTTGCTTTATATAAAGACATTTTTTATGGATGTACAGACTTGACTATACAAAAGGTTTCATTATAACGATATGCATTAAAATGAAGGATCAATTTTAGAAATGCAGTTAAATGAAATTTTGATAAGAAGGCAAATTGATTATTTAAGACACAAATCATTAGTAGTTCACAGTTCATTTCCATTGTTTCTTAGAACATTATAAATACATTTTTAAAACCTCTTCCTAGCATGAGTTTCCTGCCTGTTGATCTGATAATTCTAGGCATCGTTATACTGTTTTAGAGACCAGATGTCCTGTTCTGACAAGCCAAGTAAATATAGTTAGTACTGCCACTTTGTAGAATAAATCTTTTGCTTTGACCATTATTTTGGTCTGAAGCTTTGTGTCAAAGAGATAAGACAGGAAGTAAAAGGTATCTTGAAAGAGAAGGAAAGTAAAATACAAGTTGAGCAAGCTTTTACATTCAAATATGCAGGCGGTTATGATTTCCTAAGGAATAAAAGTATACTACTTGTTTAGAAAGTCATGTCAATTAGAGAGGGGGTAATTTAGTATTAAACCATGGATCCCTGATACAAATTTAGTTTAACATGTAAAATTTTGAATTTTTCAATATACTCGTATGAATGTTCTTATGTGTTCAGCTAACATCTACTGTGCCAGGACTGTGCCAGGTGTTAGGAATACAAAATACGCATTGCTTAAATATGAACTTGAAAAACTACAGTGTAGAGAAAGAGCTACATAACGGAAAAACAACCAGATAAGCGATTTCAGTGAAGTGTATGAGGTCCTTTATTTAGGAAAAAGTACAAGGTACTATAGAAACACATGGCAGAAAAAATGCAAAATCTCATAATTTATAGGCCATTCATTGTGTAACCTACTCAGAAGGGCCCTGCTACACTAGTGGGAAATAATAATTCCTAGAGTATCTGCTACTCTAGTCTCACTTATTTTATCTTAAAAGCAAGAGTCTAGCACCCTGTACTCTGTGACAATATCTTTCAAAAATCAAGACAAAATAGCAACTTTTTGAGACCTATGAAAGCTGAAAGAATTTATTGCTAGCAGACTTGTCTAAGAAAAATATTAAAGAAAGTTCTTCAGGCAGAAAGAATATGACACCAAAAGGAAGTATGGACCTATACAAAGGAATAAAGAAAATCAGAAATTGTAACAATATGAATAAATATATATTTTTAGTATTATTCAAATCTCATTAAAAGATAAATGACTTTCAGGGCACCTGGGTGGCTCGGTCGTTAAGCCTCTGCCTTTGCCTCAGGTCATGATCCCAGTGTCCTGGGATCGAGCCCCACATCAGGCTCCCTGCTCCGTGGGAGCCTGCTTCTCTCTTCCCCTCTCCTCCATTTGTGTTCCTGCTCTTGCTGTCTTTCTGTCAAATAAATAAATCTTAAAAAAAAAATAAATGACTTTCAACAAAATGATAAAAACATTGTCTATAGTTTTTAATGTATATCAGATGTACAATGTATGACAGGGTATAGAACACAAAGGCTGTGGGGAGAGAAATGAAAATATACTGCTTTAATGTTCTTTATGCCATGTGTGAAATGATAAAGTATTCTAGAAGATAGACTATGAAAAGTTAAATATGTATGCTATGTAAGTATGTATACTGTCAACCCTCAAACAAATAAAATCAGAAAACAGTTACCATTATAACCCATCAAAACAGATAAAAAAGAAATCATTTAAAAACTTTCAATTAATTCAGAAGAGAACATCAAAGAGGAAAAAGGATATAAGGAATAGATGTGACAGATAGCAAAGTGATAGGGTTAAACCTAACCATTTTAAGAATCATATTAAATATAAAAGATCTAAACACCTCATTTTTTTTTTAATTTTAAAAGATTATTTATTTATTTATTTGGCAGACGAGAGAGAGAGAGGAGAGATCACAAGCAGGGGAAATTGGCAGAAGAGAAAGAGGGAGAAGCAGACTCCTAGCCGAGCATGGAGTCCAATGTGAGGCTTGATCCCAAGACCCTGGGATCATGACCTGAGCTGAAGGCAGATGCTTAACCAACTGAGCCACCCAGCCACTCCTAAATTTTTAAAAGCAGAGATTGTCAGATTGGATGAAAAAGTAACATCCAACTACATGCCACCTATAAAATCCCGTATTAAACATAAAGAAACAAATAGATTAAACGTGAAATTCATGGAGAATACTATTCAAAACAAAGTTGGAGTGGCTATAATAATGTCAGAAAAAGCTTTCAGAACAAAGAAATAAAACCTGGACTATAGAAGTTTATTTTGTAATAAGTATTTATTTCATTAAAAGTTTCCCCTTTATCCTGCCACCAAAATGAGATAACATTCCAGTAAAGAAAACTGGGGACCAGTATTCCAAATGAATATAGATGCAAAAATTCTTAGCAAAAATGAAGCAAACAGAATCCAACCGGGGGGCGGGGGAGCAGAGAGGAGAGGTTATATAGTGTGAGCAAGCAGAGCTTATCCCAAGAATTTTAAGATTGGTTTAACATTTCAAAATTAGTCAGTGCAATGTTTCATCTCAGTACACACAGAAAAAGCATTTGACAAAATCCAGCATTCATTTATTATCACTCATAGGAAACAGAATAAAAAAAACTACCTCAATTTGATAAAATCCTACCACTGACATATTATTTCATGGTAAAATACGGAATATTTCCCCTCTACGATAAACAATAAAGCAAAGGTGTCAACTTTTACTACTTCAGCTTGTCATACTGAATGTTCTAGCCAGTCCACTCTGACAAGAAAAAGGGAAAAGCAAACAGAAATGAAGTGGTAAAATTGTAGACAACATGACTATGTAGAAAACCTGAAGTGGGTTGAGGGTGGAGATGTGACATGAGACTCAAAAGGTCATGAAGGCTCAGGCCATGAAGGCTTTTTAAATCCACATTAAGGAGTGCCAGAGTTTGATAAGGACAGTGCATAACCATTAAACTTTTTTATTCTATGCTAATCAGCTTGCAATTAGTATATTTTGATTGTGTTGTAGAGCATGTATCAAAGAGGGCCTATGACTTTGGGCAAAGACTTCAGTTAGGAACTTAAAAGAAATAATGTAGATAAAAAAAGAAGAAATAATATAGATGAAAGGTAATAGTTGCCTAGATTAAGGTAATAACAGTAAGGATGGAGAGATGTGAACAGATTTGATAACTGTTTAAAAATGGAGTGAAGAACCCACAACAACTCACATGTTTCAGGCGTGGCAAACTGGCCTGTGAGGTGAGAAGATGTGGTAGGTTTTAGATATGTGTAACCCAAGTATTTTTTGATAGCTAAGTAATGATGTACTGGAGCCAGTTTATACCGATGTCTGGAAAAGGAGGAGAGTTTCGATGAGAGATAATAGATTAGATTAGGAGGATGAGGAAGAATAAGTCAAAGGGACAAGGAAAAAAACCTAGGTAATGTTTGATGGATAGAGATGCTTTCAGAAAGCAGAGAGAGGGTAATTGTGTCAAATGCTGCTAACTAACATCTGTGTAGGGGTTACTATGGACCAAGCGTTGTTACAAAGTTTTGCATGCATTAATTATTTAAATTTTCACAGTGATCTTTTGAGCTAGGTATTATTATATCCCAGTTTTGCAGAGGCAAAAAGGGAGGGCACAGAAAGGTTAAGTGACTTGCCCAAGAAGATGCATAGCTAGTAAGTGATAGAATCAAGATTTGAACTCATGCAATTTGACTGTCATTTGCACTCTTGACAAGCAAAATAAAAGATGAAGTCATAGATGAATTTAACAATAAAGATTTCACTGATAACTTTAGTCCGTTTTAGTGGATCAGTGGAGCAAAACCTGACTGAAGTGAAATGAGGAATGAACAAGAAAAGGGAAACGTAGACAATGCTTTCATGAAACTTAGGTGTGAAAAGGAAGAGTAGAACAGGAGGAGAGTACTAGCTCAGATTTAGGAGGGGCCTTCTCAAGATAGGCAAATCCTGAATAAGTTTAAATACTGTTGAGAACAAGTAAGTAGAAGGAGGAGGTGGAAGACACATAAGAGAGGGAGAGAAGGAATAAAACGAGAGAGGTTCTGAACCATGGTGAAAAGGCAGTACAGAAGAGAATCTGTAGTAAATAAATATAGGAGTCCTAGGAGGAGAAAGACCCCTTTTGTTGTCACAGTGGGGAAGGAGGAGAGCATGGATGTGGATGCATATAAACTTACAAGTTTCCTGCTGTTCCAACTCCTTCAATATCAATTTCTCTCTCTTTCATAGATTTGGAACAGGGATGAAAATTCTCTGTGTCAGCAAGTTACTACCCATTTAACTTGGACTTCTGTTGGCTAAAGGGGAGAGGGAAGAGCATCCTTCTACTTTGCTATTGAAATACAGGTTTCTAAGATACAGACTGAGCTGGGGAAGTCTTTCTGGTACCGTTCCAGCATGGAGGATTTTCTGCCACTTTTGAAGAATCACATTTGCAAATTACCACAGGAAATGAACATATTCCTTGGGATTGTGTGCCGGGGTAAATCTGTATTGATAGAAAAAGTCCAGTATAAAGATAATCTGTGAAATACTCAGAAGTGATAGTAATCATGATGCATAGTATTTTTTATAAACAATTGTCTAGACTATTGGGTCAGCAAACTACAGCCCACTGCCTGTCTTTATAATTAAAATTTTATTTGAAAAAAAAAATTGGTTTGTAATTTATTGGGACATAGCCACATCCATTCTTGATGTATGTTTGTGGTTGCTTTTGCACTCCAATAATGAAATTAAATGGTTGCAGCAGAGATTATATGGCCTACAAAGCCTAAAATATTTGCTATTTTGCCCTTTTCAGAAAAAGTTTGCTGACCTCTTGTTTAGAATAATAAAGCAATTAAAGACTTGGAGAAATTTTTTTTTGAGAAAGAGAAATTAAGATACTAAAAATGTGAAGGGAAATTAGAAAAGTAGAAGACATCTAGGATATATTGCTGAATGAAATATCCCTTTACAAACCTACATAGATTATACCTTAATCTCGTTTTTATTTTAAAAATTTATGTTAAAATGTTAACAGTAGTTGATTCTGAAATGAGATTTTACTTGATTTTATTTTCTCATTGGTTCTTATATGTTTACTGATTTTTCTACAATGCATCTGTGTTCCTGTGTTAATAATAAAACCAACTATTAGTAGACTGGGATGAGAACATAGAATTTGAAGCAAATTAGAATATGAAGAATGGGGTATTTGGCAGGGTCAGACAAAGATAAGACATCCTAGAAGATGCATAAAGAAAATCCTTCTTGTTGGTTACCAAGAAAGATGGAGAATTTTTTTAGTAAATTCCTTATATTTAACCAGTATCTGATACAAGCACTGTCCAAAAAGCATAGTTTCCCACAAAAAAACCCTCACAAAACAAAAAAGAGAGTTATATAAATTATGACTTATATTTAGGCTTTGTTCCTCAATTCCAAAGATACATATTTTTTAAAGTTTATGGAGATTTTTTAAATGTTTGTGACTTGTAGGTAATACTTTGTATTAGTGACTTACTTTTATTTCAAAAAATTAAATTTAGTTATTTAGCTGTAAATAAAACCAATATTTTAATAAATGATAGAAGTTGTAGCTTTGTTTTGTTAAGAAGCCGCAGCTATGCCTTAAAAAAAAAGAAAAAGGTAAATAGCTTTTATTTGGGCAAAAATAAGTCAGAAATTGCAGAAGGTAATCTTTCAATGAAGTACTGTTATTAACCAGATGAGTCTTGAAGTAGTTTTACTGTGGTATTCTATTCCAACATCTGTCCTATGTCATTACCCAGATGTTCACGATAAAGTTCAATGGATCTTGACAAGCATTAAGTTGATTTCAGTGGCTGTACTGTGTTAGGAGTCATTGAAACAAAAGAGGAACCAGTTTTTACCAAGTCTCATCTCTTAACATATTTTTTTATTTAAATTGTCACTATGAATGGTATTTATTATCTCTATAATGACCAGATCAATTGTTAAGAGGAATCCCAAGATCAAAGCTTAGGATACAAATTACTGACTTGCCGACAAATTGCCATGTTAGAAAAAACAAAAATCAAGCCAAAAAAACCCCCTTGTTCTATTTGTCCTTTAAATATTAAATAGGAATTAATATTCATTAACTATAAAATGTAACTTGTAAGAGGAATTTTTATGTAAACTTGTTTAAAAGAAAATAATTAAATCAGTAGAGAATGAGTCTCAGAATATGTGGATATACATAGCATTTTGTTTGTTTGTTTGTTTTTGTTTTTAAAAAGAATTGTTTATTTACTGAACTTGGGGCAGATTAGATACACAACCAATTTTAAATGTACATCTTTTAATTCAATTTTGAAGTGTTTTCACACACACCAAAAAAAAAAAAAAAAAAAAATTGGCACTGCAACTGTTGTCTTAAGGTAAAATACAGTCACCTTAAACTGTTGCAAGTATTTTCACCAAAGGTTGAAAAATTGTTTATCCTGAACATGAAAACCTGTAACAAATTTAAATTAATTATATAAAACTCGTTACTTGTAGCTTTCCCCTGCAAAGATCCAAAAAAAATGTACAAGTAACTAATATACATCAGTCACAACATAATCCTGGATCACCCCCACACCATGACCAGATGCTCCTTTAATTTTAAACCCATCATCAGAGACCAAAAGAAAGTCATTTCATTTTATACAAAACAAAATTCACATGTACCAAAAAAGACCCAAGAAAAACAAAAACAAAATCCTAGTACTGACAGTGATGTCCAGTACCCTAATTAAACAGTGGCAAAAATGCCACTGATCAAAAATAAAATAGTGGCTGTATATCATTGCAGTGAAATCCAAGAGGCTTTAACCCTTTGGCATCAGAAATCCAGATGTTTCCAATTGTATGAATGCACACTTCCTACATGCCAAGAGCGGACAAAGTGGATGTGCCAGCACAGAAAGAAAAGAGCTACCATTGGCCGCAACATCCCGAGAACCGGCTTTAGTAGAGACCGCTTGCAAAGCTAGGCAGAAACCAAAAAATGGTTATTAGCTGCTTGTGTCATCAATTTAGTTGGATGTGATTGAGTCCTAAGGTTCAAAACACAAATTTAGGGGGGAAATGTGGTTAAGTCTAATCTTTAAAGCAAAAACAAGATAGACAAGTATCAAAGTACCAACCCGGTCACACTCCAGTCAGAGCTCTGCCAGTAGGCTGGGTAGAAAATGTCAAGATTCAGACAGTTGTTTCTCATAAGGATTCAACAAAAAGAATCTTTAATGACTTGAACTGCAGGATAAGAGACCCAAAGAATGCAGTCATTTAAGTGAAAAGTAATATGTAAAATTTGAGCCGATGTGTCAAATATGTAAATAATTATGTAAAATGAAATAA
The DNA here is from genome assembly GCF_002288905.1 of Enhydra lutris kenyoni. Classification (NCBI taxonomy): domain Eukaryota; kingdom Metazoa; phylum Chordata; class Mammalia; order Carnivora; family Mustelidae; genus Enhydra; species Enhydra lutris. Next base: position 7,443,667 of record NW_019154103.1, on the reverse strand, counting down.
ATTCAGTATATACTTACAATCAAACACATACACAGACATGTGTATATGTATATGTGTGTGTATGTGTATAATTATATCCATCTGTTACACCGACTACTGTGACAATGAATAATGGAATAATTTTGAATGAAAAATTTCAGCAATATTTTAAAGAAATTTCCTGTTAATGAAACTTATTATGTTATGGAATTATCTTAAAGGGAAGCTATAGATGTCCCACTGCTTGTTATTTAACATTGCTCTGAAAAAATGCATGTCATTTTTCGGAGTAAATGAGTCTGGCCATAGAGACACAAGATGTCCTGACAGATTGTATCCATATCAGACATTTATTATTCAAGTTGATTTTAATCATAATGTAGACTCAAAACTGTTTTCATTGCCTATGCAAGCACTCTCTGTTTTTTTGTTTGTTTGTTTTTGTTTTTTAATGAATGTTTTTCATTTATTCAGGAAGTTTCTAATGGCATTTGGGGGAGGGAAACTTCCTAGCTTCCTCCCTGAGTAATGCAGTTTTTATTTTTTGTTGAAATTGTAGGCTCAGCCAAAAACCAATATTGGATGGATGGGAGGAGTAAGGAAATAAGGGTGGGAGATAGGGAGGGGTATGGGTGGAAGCCATAGGGGGTAAGAAAAAAGAGAGAGAGAGAAGAGAAAACAAAAAGGAGGGGGCGCCTGGGTAGCTCAGTCAGTTAAGTGCCTTCAGCTCAGGTCGTGATCGGGTCCTGGGATCAAGCCCTGTGTAGGGATCCCTGCTAAGTAGGGAGTCTGCTTCTCCCTTTGCCCCTACCCCCACTTGTGCACATGCTCTCTCTCTCTCTCTTTCACTCACTCCCATTCTCCCTCTCTTTCACTCTCTCTCAAATAAATAAATAAAATCTCTTAAAAAAAACAGAAAAGGAAAACAAGAAAGTTAGCTATGTAAACATCTAGTTCACTTGTATAAAAATAAGGAATCGTAAAATGTTTTGCTAAAACAGCAGGATCCTGTCATTGTCTCATTTCTACTCCCTGCTGCTCTGATAATATAATTTTATTCATATATAAATAAATGAAGCAACAAGTATATTTTTGGTGATGATGTTGCTGTTAGTGAATTTCTAAGTAATTGAGACATAAAGGAGAGTTGTTCTGGTTATACTTTTTTCTGAATTTTTATATGACTAGTGGAAAATAGCTAGGAATCGCATAGAGCTTTCTAAGTTTACCTCAATAATGATATTTATTAATGTTATGAGTAAAGAAAATATCCTGTCCAAATCTGGGATTTGGAGGATGGTTCATAGGAATGAGTGGAAAGGTACAGGGGGGTAACAAATCAAAATCTGGTTGGGAAAGAGTGTAAGTAGTTGAAAATACACATTTGATATAACTTTTTATATTAAAAGCTATAGAAGGTAAAATTTAACAATAATCCTAACTGATAGAGATACAGAAAAGATAGAGTGAAAAGGTCCTGTAGGAGATAGATTTTAAAAGGCTGAGAAGCCACTATGTGAGGTAATAAAGGAACACTTTCTAACTCATTCTTAGAGTTTTAAAACATAATTATTTAAGTAGTCTTTCCAAATGATTATAATGCTACAAGTTTTAGGTTGCATTCCACTCTTGTTCATGAAAGAGCAAGTGTCTAGTCCATTCCCATTGCTTTTCTTTCAAGCTTTGTTCCATGTGAATTGAAGAAAAAGTAAAACCAATATTTTGGAGGGTTTTTCTCCTCCATTTCCTTCTAAAATAAATCTTTTTCCTGAAAGATTCTTATTATTTTAGAATTAATCCCTCAGCCTCTGTGATTTATATAGATCCACAAGTTGTCTTAGAGGAAATAAAACCAAAAAAGTGGTTAAAAGACTAGGGTCATGAGTAAAGGGATATGGATTACATTTACATTTCATCACACTCTGTGACCTTACAGTACATTTCACAAGGAAAGTAAACTCAGCGTTGCTGTTAATCAAATCCCTGAGCGTTTAAGTGACTCACCCAAGGCCACACAGAAAATGGGTGATTGGGCTGGAGTGAGAATTGAAGCCTTCTAGTCTGATTCTCCTCAGTAATGCAGCCTCGTTATCATCGTCATTTCTTGAACTCCTGCTGGGCTTGTAGTTCTGCTGGCAGTTTGTATCCTCATCAGAAGCTGTGACCTATTTTTAAAGTTGCCTTTTCAAGGGAAGAGACAATACTGCATGCTGTGTTTTATACATGGCTGTGAAAAATGGATGAAGTCCATTTTACAAATTCCCAATCTACTTGGCATTTTTACGTTCGTCGCGGTGACTAAAAGTCCATCATCATTTGAGTCATAAGTTAACTTAAAAATTAAACTATCCCAAACTGTATTTTGTTCTACCCCCACCTCTCAACATGCACACCTTTACATTATTTTCTGTATATCTTGTTTTACTTTACTTTGTATAAATCTCTGGGATTTTTTCATACAGTTTCTGACTACTATTAAATATGTGGTTTACCCTGCTTCTTAAGTATGGATACTTATTCTAAAAATGTACTGTGTGAAACCAAGTGAATCATAAGGAGGTGACAGCTATTGCTAAACATACTCTGTAGACTCTTCGTTGCTTATTATCTCTCAATACAGAATTAACACAAATAGTCACACCTTCAAGGACTTACCCAGCTGATGTCATTAGCTTCATGCTACAAAACAAAATAAATCTGTGTCCAAATTTTTCCTAGTCCCAAATGAATATTATAATGGAAGAGGAATGTGAGAAAGATCACAAATATTTCTAATAGGTGCTTAGTAAAATGTGAGATGACAACTTATATCATTTAATATTTTATTAATTATTTTCTTAAGGTAGCCTGTTCCAAGTGCTTAGAAATTCCCAGAAATGTATAACTAGCCCCAAAAGTGCAGTTACTTTAGAAATGTTTTATAGGTATCAACATTTTAAAAAGAGAAGTTTGTAGGGGCACCTGGGTGGGTCAGTGGGTTAAAGCCTCTGCCTTTGGCTCAGGTCATGATCCTAGGATCGGGCCCCGCATCAGGCTCTCTGCTCGGTGGGGTGCCTGCTCCCCCCCCACTCCTCTGCCTACTTGTGATCTCTGTCAAATAAATAAATAAATAAATAAATAAAATTAAAAAAAAAAAGAGAGAAGTTTGTAGGTATTTTAAAAAGCACATATGACATCAAAAAGGACAATGACATAAAAATATGTATAAATTCCAGCAGATTCTATATTTGATAAAATAGATTTTTTTAATTCTAGAAAATTTAATTTTATACTGTTTTGAGTTGAAATGTAATTATTAAACTATATCCTTGATGGTCAGTCATCACAAAATTTAAGTAAGATTCAAGTTGAGAGCTTCTCTGGAGGAAATTTGTCATATTCCTTTATATAAAAAAATACTTTCAATAAATAGTAGATAAAAGTAGAAAATTGCTGTTAGGGAGTCACTTATTGTTCAAGCTTTCCCATTGAGAAAGACTGATTGTACACTTCTAGAATTTTATAGCTTAACTCTGTTTAAAGCCATCATTTGCATTTCTAAAAGTTTTTAAATTATGAGTATAATAAAACTCCAGAAATGTATACCTAAGACATCCTTTTACTTCACTTGAAATACCATTAATTAGGAAACCTATGCTTGTGATGTGTTAAATATCTTCTGAATACAGAATTATCAAATTTATCATTAAAAAGCAGATACATATGCCTAAGAAAAATAAGGTCTTATTTTTCTAATTCCTAAAACCAAATGTATTTTATAATGTCATGAAATAATACAGAAGAAGAATCTTAGAGGCTAGGTAATTAGCTGTTTTAACAGTAAAATGAAATAAATTCTTCATTAATTGTAGTAATAATGTGAGTTTTCTTTTTTTCTACCATTATTATACTTTTCTTACAGTTAAGTGTGATGCTTTTGTTTTGGGAACTCAGAACTAGCTTGATAAGTTCTTATCCATGATTCCATATAAATAAGAAACCAATCCTGGTATTGTGCCTATGTGGTTAAATCAAGTAGAGATTTGTTGATCATGTTAGATTTATGCAGAGAATCAAATTGTCCTATGCAGCTCAGTTAAGGTTAATTTGAAATTTTAGACCATTTGTGAAAATTCAAAATGAAGGCTAAATAATGAATCAATGTGACTGTTTTCATCCCCCTCTTTTAAAAATCTTTAAGCTGTTGCTTTTCATTTTCTCATTAATAAAATTATTTTGATATAAATTTGGGGGTAATTTCATACATTTTTGTAATACTATTTATTGAACATCTAACTTCTAAATGTAAGGTGCTGAATGAAGTTTGATTAGATAATAAGAGACTATACAGTACTATTATAGTCTCCAAGGAATTTGCCATTTAGATAGAAAGTCAAGTCCCAAACACATGAAAGCTTAAATAAACAAATAAATGAATGTTGGACAATATCAGAGAGAAAAATAGTATCAGGAGCATTGTTCCTGCTTTTCAAATATCAGAAAGTAGATTTGGAGAAGAAAATTTAGGTAAGTACTAATTAATGTTCAAAAACAGCAACATAGGCTAACATTCAGTTCCACTGCAGTTTAATCACTTCATTAGCAAGAAGGAATATATGTACAGAGATACTCTTATTTTTTTAATCTGTGAATCTGGATATCTGTCTTTAAGACTGGGGATGAAAGGGAGAGTATGGGGAAGTATAATAAAAGAAGAGAAGGGGATATGATATCCTCTGGAGAGTAGATTGGTATGCAGGAAAAGAGGGCACAGAGAGGATGGATAAAACCAAATCCAGTTGACCTTAAGATTATGAATTCTTATGATACTTTAAAATATCATAATGCCATATTAACAGTTAATCAATATTCACTAAAATTATTGTCATAATTAAAACTATTTGAGATAATTTTTGCATCCCATTCAGTCATCCAAATGGGTATGATCATACCCCATTGTATACTGAAGTAGGCACTGTTGTTCCTTCCAAGGTGCTTACAGTGTTAGCTTGGAAAACAGATGCATTTAAGTACACAAAACTAACATGATATAGGATACATGTAGGAAGGTAGTGGAAGTAAAGCCTGAAAACCTAGTTTATATTCAGAGGATGGAGGGTTTTATTATAAGGTTAAGAAATAATCAGTTTAGGTAAATGGGACTCATGGAAGATATTTGAATGCATCTATTTGAATATATCTATATCAGTATGATATGATTGGGGCAGAGAGATTTGACAGTGTGGTCTGATACTGTCAGAACAAAATGAAGAGTTGATTGATGAAGAGAAAGATAAAGGCAGAAAGGTAGATCAAATGTTATTTTATTCCAGTGGCATGGTTAAAGTATAATAATGACTGAACGAGGGCTTTAATATTATAGATTAAAAGGAGAAAGATGATCTTGAAGACTTTGAAAATTCAGATATTTTAAGCCTTGAAGCCAGGTAGTAGCTTATCGGTTAGAAGCTTAGTTGGATAATTTTTAAAAATTTTAAATGCTTATTAAAAATTTAGGTTGCTCTTTCTTAGATAAAAATAAATTCATGCAATGCTAATTAAGTATGTACAAAATTTCAGTTTATAAAAGATTAAACTGCCTTCCTAATAGTATATATTTTAAAACATTTCATGGGCCCCAGGTAGTAAATCTAATGGAGGAAGAAGCTTGCAAGGACTATTTTTTACTCATTTCCCTTTAGTTCATGCAAATGTCATGAAGTCCCAATTTGGGCAAAAGAATTATACATTAGATTCATAGTTAAAACATTTCCTTAAGAACTCTAAGCCTAATACAGTGCTGTATGAACATGTATTTCTTAATAGACCCCACTTACTTTTTTTAGTCAAGATTTGCCCTTTACTCTAAAAGCCCAAACTGTGAGTGTAGCTGAAATCTCCTACTATATCATTATTCCAATAAATTCCAAGAGAACTCTTTGTGAGTGGTTTTTGACAATATTCAGATTCCTGAATTTATCGTGGCATTTAAAATTTTATGTTCATAAAATTGACATTGTGTTAGCAGGCAAATTTCTTTTGAAAAGTCATTTTTATAGAAACAATAAGTCTGAGGATTTTGCTGTTTGCCAGTAGTCTACCCAACAGTTAGTTACAGTGGGCTCATAATATTTACTAATGGAAAGGAGAAAATTAAATGACAGATGTTCTAAGAAACTCAAGGCCTTTTAAACAAAGACTAGTAGTTTTATCTTTGAACATATATGAAGAATTCTGTTAATAGAGAAATTTATCCCTTAGACTTCAAAGTCCTATTGTTATAATTTAAGCTTAAAAGGACTAAAACTCTTGAAAGTTAAGTTTTATGACACCGAGAAAGTATTCATCTTGTGGTAGCAGCGTTCTTTCCCCCCTTAGGAAGAAAAAGACATAGGAAAAAGACATTTTCAAATTTTACCTAAATACTGACTTCTATACCAGTGTAATAACTCCAACTGTACAACATGAATTAAAGACTTGTTTCGGTTTAGGTATAGCCTAATAAGTCTGAAAGTGATCATTATGCAACATAGCTTAGAGATGAAAAACACAAGGTTTAAAATCAGAATGAATTTAGACTTCTGATTTTGCTACTACTAACATGTGACCTAGACAAGGTAGGTAGTGTATTTGTGCCATAGGAAATAAAAAAAGATAAATAAAAAATAAAATTTATGGCTACTGTAATGATTAAATGAGATCACATAAAGTACAATATATATCACCCAGTAGTACAGGCTCAAAAATGGTAGACATTGTTCTTGTTTTTAATAAGGTCAAGTAGGCTTATACTTTTTTTAAAAAAGATTTTATTTATTTATTTGAGAGAGCACAAGCAGGGAGGAGAGGGAGAAGCTCAGCAGGGAGCCCAACGTGGGGCTTGATCCCAGGACCTGAGCTGAAGGCAGATGCTTAACTGACTGAGACACCCAGGTGACCCAAACCAAGCTTATACTTAAGCATTCCCTTTAAAACTCATAAAGAAAGGGGCATCTAGGTGGTTCAGTCAGTTAAGCATCAGACTCTTAGTTTTGGCTCTGGTCATGATCTCAGGATCTTGAAATCAAGCCCTGCTTCAGGCTCCACACTCAGCACAAGGTCTGCTTCTCCCTCTCCCTCTGCCCCATCCCCACTTGTGTGCTCTCCCTCTCTCTAAAATAAATAAACTCTTTAAAAACAAACAACAGAAACTGTTAAAGGCAAAAGGAAGGGAATTTCACTTGCCAGTTTGCCAGAAATGGAATGGGCATTAGATTCTGAGAAAATAAATTTATGATTAACTAAAAAGAAAATACTCTCTGCCTTCTTAAAAATAAGTTTTTTTTTTCTCTTTTTGATACTTTGGTAATTTTTTATAGTATCAGAATTAAAGATTTTGCATTAACACTGTTTTCCCTCCTAATCTGTCACATACTGATGTTTGCATTATATGAGGGTTATTTTAACACTTGTATAAGCTGCCCTGTTGTGTCTCTGGAAGTACAAAATGTGTCTTATTATTATATATATCAGAGTACATCACACCTATTATGTACTCAACAAGTATCATATATAAATTTCCTAAATCTCAGTTATTTCATATACTGTGCCTGTTAGAGATACTTGGTTTTTTATCAACTTAACCACAATAGACTATGTGGTGATATTTTCAGACCTCATTCACAAATCTAATTAATTCTGTGACTACTATCAGTGTTATGGCTACTAATTATTTCTTTTAGAATTCTATGTTTTATGCTTAGTGAAATAAGTCAATCGGAGAAAGACAACTATCATATGATCTCCCTGATATGAGGGAGAGGAGATGCAACATGGGGGGTTAAGGGGGTAGGAGAAGAGTAAATGAAACAAGATGGGATTGGGAGGGAGACAAACCATAAGTGACTCTTAATCTCACAAAACAAACTGAGGGTTGATGGGGGGAGGGGGGTCGGGAGAGGGGGGGTGGGGTTATGGACATTGGGGAGGGTATGTGCTATGGTGAGTGCTGTGAAGTGTGTAAACCTGGCGATTCACAGACCTGTACCCCTGGGGATAAAAATATATGTTTATAAAAAAAAATAAAAAATAAATAAAAAATAAAAAAATATATTTTTATGTTTTATACAGTCAAGGTAGGCAAATAGTTGTAAAAATAATCCAAAATCTCAGTGCCTTAATACAATAAATGATTCTTATGTCCATCTAGTGTGGCTAGGATTGCCAGATAAAATATAGGATGCCCAAGCAGAGTGATATCAACATCATGGCAACATAGGTGTTGTGGAAACTAGTAGCATATGCCAAGGGATCGGAGAGGAGACTCAACCACTAGTTCATTAGGTAATAGGCAAATGAACATAAGTAGTGGCTATAGAACCTATTGTGAACTAATTCTGGTCCTCTCCTCTGTGTTCCTGGAGCATCTGCAGACAGTGACTTGAGTAGTCACTTCTGGATGAGAGAGACTTTGTAGAAGTGCAGTTTTCCAGAGAAGTTCTAGAACTCCATTGGAGAAGGGGTGGGGGGAAACCAAGTTTGGACACAGTGAAGTGGGTAAGAAGAACAGCTTGTTTTTGCTGGCATCATCCCTCCTCCAACATGGCACAGTTTAGGGCTAAATTAGAGAATCTTCAACTTCCTTGAAAGAAAAGAGTCAGTGAGTGAACCCTGACTACCCCAGCCGTGTGTCTCAAAGAGACTCATTACTCTCTCACAACATCTAGAGCATTAAAAAGGGAACTCCGTGACTACAGGATGGGAGCAGAAATCTTATTAAAATTTTATTTTGCAAGTATTTGTTCACAGCATACTGAATTTAATCAGTTTTCATGTATTGTCCTTGTATCCTTTGATCATGCAAAATTCACTTATTCCTTCTAGGTACTTTTTTGAAGATTCTTAGGTACGCAATCTTGTTTTCTGTGATGGAAGAATTACTTCTTTTTTTCCAATCTCTATGCCTTTAATTTCTTTATCTTGCCTTATTGCACTGACTAGGACAGCCCATTAAATGTCAAATAGAGGGATGCCTGGGTGGTTCAGTTGGTTGGATGACTGCCTTCGGCTCAGGTCATGATCCCGGAGTCCTAGGATCGAGTCCGGCATCGGGCTCCCAGCTCCACGGGGAGTCTGCTTATCCCTCTGACCTTCTCCTTGCTCATGCTCTCTCTCACTGTCTCTCTCTCAAATAAGTAAATAAAATCTTTGAATGTCAAATAGAAATGGTAATGATAGACATCTTTGCTTTGTTCCTTACCTTAAGGGGAAAGCATTTAGTCTTTCATCATTAAATATGACTCTAGCTGTAGGTTTTCAAAGATAGAAATTTATTGGATTTAGGATGTTCCTCTCTGTTTTTATTTTGCTGAGAATTTCTTTTTAAATTATGCATAGATGTTGAATTTTGTCAAATGCAAATGCTTTTTTTATACCTCCTGAATTGATCATGTGGTTTTACACCTTTATTCTGTTAGTATTAATTTTCAAATATTAAACCAGTCTTGCATTTATGGAAAAAAATCTCACTTGGTTATGATTTATTATTAACCTATTTATATGTTGGTAGTGAGATGTTAGTGTGTACACTTAGGAGAGATATTGGTCTGTGTTTTCTGGTATTTTCTTTGTCTGTTCTTAATGTCAGAATAACACAGGCCTCATAAAGTGAGTTTTAAAGTTTTATTTGGGCCAGGAATTTTGTTGGTGGGAAAGTTTTTACTAAGAGTTCAATTTATTTATTAGATACGGACATATTTAGATTTTCTGTTTCTTTTAAGCTATGGTCATTGTTTTTTCTCTCAAGGTATTTGTTCATTTCTTCTATGTTATCAATGTTATTGGCATACTGTTATTCATAATATTCCCTTTTCACATCAATAGGACAGCTATTACTATCACCTTCTGATTTATATCTTTTATCTTTTTGTGAGTCTGGTTTATTAATTTTATTGAATTTTCAAAGAACCTGCTTTCTGGTTATATATATATATATATATATATATATATATATATATATTTTCTATTTTCTACTCTACAAGTTTCTGCTTTTATCTTTAGTGTCTCCTTCCTTCTGCTTATTTAAGCATTAATTTGCTCTTCTTTTTCTAGCTTTTGAACATGGAAGCTTTGGTTACTGATTTTAAATCTTTTCTTATGTAAAATTTAGTGCTATACATTTTCCCTATAGCACTGCTTTAGCTACATCCCACAAATTTTGATATATTTTTATTTTCATTCAGTATAAAATACTTTTTTTAGTATAAAATCCTTTCCAATTTTGCATGCAATCACTTCCTTTACTCATATTATTTAGGAGAATATTGTTTAATTTCCAAATGTATGGAGATTTTTAAAATATCTTTTTAATTACTAATTAAATTTTATTGTGTTCAGGTAACATATGTTGTATTTTATCTTTTTAAATTTACTGAGACTTGTTTTATGGCCCAGCACATGGTCTGTTTTGGTGAATGTTCCCAAAATACACATTAAAAAGAATGTATATTTTGCTATTGTTGTGTAGTGTTTTATAAATTCAATTAGATCTAGTTAATTTATAGATTTATTCTAGTCTTTTATATCCCTGCTGATGTTTTATGTATTTATCTATCAGTTAATTAAGAGAGAAGTATTAAAATCTCTACCTATAAGTATGTACTTGTCTATTTCTCTTGTCAGTTCTGACGGTTTCATTGTACTTTCAAGTTCATTAACTAGGTGCATATACATTTTAGGATTGTTTTGTCTTTTTGATCCATTGACTCTTTTATTATTATAAAACTATCCTTCTTTATCTCTGATATTCCTGGTCCTGAATTCTAATTCATCTGATATTTATATATAGGTACTCCAGCTTTCTTATGATAATATTAGCAAGTATGTCCTTTTCAATGCTTTTGCATTTAATTTATGTATATCTTTGTATATAAAATATGTTCCTTGAGGCAACATGTTCTGGATCTTGTTTTATTTTCTGAAATCTATGTATTTTATTCCTGTGTTTTGATTGCTTATATTTAGTGTAATGCTCTGTATTTGGGGGTTGCCTTATCTATTGTTTTCTTTTTCTAATTTAGTCTTTGTCCTTTTTCTTTTAATTTGACCTTTTTTTGATCTTTTAATATTTGACTTTTGATATTCCACTTTATCTTCACTATTCCACTACTCCACAACTGTTAGGTATACTTCTTTCTTTTTTTTTTTTTTTCTTTCCTTTCCTTTCCTTTCCTTCCCTTCCTTTCCATTT
>NW_019154103.1:7194039-7432472 GCF_002288905.1 Enhydra lutris kenyoni | reverse complement strand
CCTTCCCTTCCCTTCCCTTCCCTTCCCTTCCCTTCCCTTCCCTTCCCTTCCCTTTCTTTTGATGCTACAGAGGTTACAGTATCTACAGTATACTTTTGTATATTTCAAAGTTCAAAGTTAGAAAATTATTGCTGATGTCAACTGTGTGCATCATTGATTAATTAATTACCAAAATTTTAAACTAATGAGATTGTAATTTGAAGGTGATAGTTTTAAAGCAAAAATTAATGAGCACTATTTTATAAAGTTTCCTATTCATCTTTCATATTTGGCTTTGATTGAATTATCGCTTGTTGTTTTGTATTAAGGAACATTCTTTTTATCAAATAGACTTTGTCCTAAAGGTGTACTTTCTCAAGAGAAACTTGGCCCTGTATACACTTGGCAGTACTACCCTTCAGACTCATTAGTTGATAGTTTACTTTTCATAGCAACTGTTTCCGATATCTCCTTTCTAAATGCTCTCAGTTTCAGTTCTTCTCAATAACAGCTGATAATGTCATATCCTTTTTGACAGAGAAGAGTGAGGCCATCTGGAATGAGCTGCATGACAGACTGCTTTCACCTCAACTAATTTTCATTTTCTTTAACAGAAAGTGATGATAATCCCATCTTTTCTTGCAGTTTCAGAAGAGATGCCTTTCTTCCCTTCTTAGACTGTGTCCTGAATTTAACTTCTTTGTCTCTTAGAGACCTTACTCTCATATTTTATCATCATCTTGAACTCCTTCCCCATCTGAACAAAACCTCCACTTGACTGCCATGTTCTTTTTAACTACTTTTTGATTTCTGTTCTATCTTTCTTAGCCAACACCTTTAAATGAGTAGTCTGTAGCTACTACCTCTATTTCTTAGCAACTCCCATCCTTCTTCATATCTTGTAATCTAGCTTCCACACTACAGCCTCACTGTAATTATATTTCTTGGCCTGATGAATGCTTACTTACTTCAACACTAAGTTCCAGAATATTCATTTCCAAGAAGCCTTTTCCAGATAACCAGGGTGGACTCCTTATGGATATCTTTTTTTATTACTTTGTGTATCTAGTTCCCACTTTATACTATATTTACTTCTTTAGATATGTAATCATGTCTTATTTATATTTACATTGGCAGTATCTGATATATAAGCTCATAATTAATTTTTTAGTTCAACTGAAAGTACCTTTTCCTTTACTAATTTTTTTTGATCAGTGTGTCATTCAACATTTTAACCATCTACTTGAGATTATCTTCTCTCTTGCCTTCTAAACCTTTCTGGTTTATTCCTTCAACATTCTTTTCTGAGAGCCTACTATTTGCAAATACTTGTTTGACACCATAAAATTATCATTATATATGTTTATGTACCTTTGAGTGAAAATAACCTCTCTCTCTCTCTCTCTATATATATATATATATATAATTATTATAATAAATAATATATTTACTTATTATATAATATATTTATTATAACCATATAATAAATATATTACATATCAACCATATAATAAACAATATATTTATTATTAAATATTAATAAATAATATATTTAATATTAATATTATTAAATAATAAATCATATAGTATTTATTTAATTGTATTATAAATAAAATTATAATAAAAATAATTACTTTATTATATATAAAATATATATAATATATACAAATATTACATATATGATATATATAATGTAACTATTATTATTCCTTTCCATCATATTAGCTTTTCTTTAAGATTCAGTGCAACCAACACTGTCTTTTGTGAAGAAAACCCCAGTGTTAGGTTGTTCTCCTCTTAATGTGAACTCCTATAGAACTTACAGTAAGCTATGTTCTGAATAACCTGTGTCTTTGGTGAGGTGCTCATCTCCTGGGTATTGCAAAGAGGGATCAGGATACTCTGGGAATCGACTTAACATGAACTGTATCAGGGAATTGGTGTGTGGAAGATAGGTGACAATGCCTCTGGTTAGGCATAAATATCCAAATTTTTCACAATCATATGAAGAATAGGTAATATTTTTACCAAGGCCATGTAATAAAGTACAATTAATGATAACTTTTCTCCCAATGTAATGGCATTTGTTTCCTTCCAAGATATTCCTCTTTACTTTTCCCTTTAATGCAATTTCAGGGGTTAGAAACCACACATTATGGTTGGTTTTACCCCATAGCTATGTTTTTACCATTCTATATTATTTTTGATAGTATATATTACCTTACAGTATAAAATAGTCATTTCTCTCTTTTTTTTGTTTTACAATAAACTTAAGAATAGAATCTTATATTCTATTTCACTCAACTGTATCTGGCAAGTGCCAAGTCCAAGTTAGAAACATAATAAATACGTATGTAAATTTTATTTTATTTTTTAAAAGATTTATTTATTGAGAGAGAGAGAGAATAGACAAAGGGGCAGAGGAGAGGAAAAGAATCCTTCTCCCTGCTGAGTGTGGAGCCTGGTGCAGGGGTCAATCCCAGGAGACCTCAGTCCTGAGACCATGACCTGAGCAGAAACCAAGAGTTGGCCGCTTAACTGACTAAAACACCCAGGTAGCCCTGTTTCTAAATTTCAAATGGACCACAAACAATAAGCTCCCGATATTTATTACTGTTCAGGGATAAATCCAGAAAATCTGATTTTTCTAACTTTTCTATCATCTAATAATACATGTTTAAGCTATGCACTTTCTCTAAGTACTTCTTTAGCTATACCTTACAAATTTTTTTTTAAAGATTTTATTTATTTATTTGACAGAGAGATAGATCACAAGTAGGCAGAGAGGCAGTCAGAAAGAGAGGAGGAAGCAGGCTCCCCGCTGAGCAGAGAGCCCGATGCGGGCCTCGATCCCAGGACTCTGGGACCATGACCTGAGCCGAAGGCAGAGGCTTTAACCCACTGAGCCACCCAGGCGCCCTACCTTACAAATTTTGATACAGAAGGTTTTTGTAGTTCAAATCTAAATAATTTTCTATTATGATTTTATGCATTTAGAAAAATATATTTTTAGTTTCTGAAAATACACAGTTTTAAAATAAAAGTTTTATTAATTTCTAATATTATTGCTTTATATTCAAAGAATAGAATCCATAAATATATATTCTTGGCTATTTTTGATACCTTTTTATGGCCTACTTTGATCTATTTTTTTATGAATATTGCAAGACTGTTTGAAAAAATATATATTTTCTATTTGTGGGTACTGGGTCTTATAAGTGTCCTTTAAATCAAACTTATCAATTGTGACTGAATCTAATTTTTAGTCTGCTTAATGTATGAGTTTTTGAGAAGTCTCAATCTCACTATGATTATGGGCTTGTCCATTTCTCTTTGTAATTTTGTCAGTTTTGCTATATGTATTTTGAAGTTATACTGTTGGGTACATTAAGGATGAGTTATAACTTGATTGTTGTAAATTGTTATTTTTATTATTAAGTAAAGACCTTTGTATCTATCAATGCTTTTTGCCTTAATTTTTATTCTGTTAGACAAAACATCCAGTCTTATCTAGTTGAATATCACTGATAGTGATTTCACAATGTAAGAAGTGATTATTTTATGGTTCCATTTTCAAAATGGTGTTTAAAATGAAGTTAACTTAATGGCTATATGTGATTGGCAACCATATATTAGAATTTGATCTTGAAAATGAATTATGTGGTCATCTTATAGTAGTCAAATTTACAATTCATATGAAATTATACTAAAAATAAGTTGACATTTCCTATGTAATAGCACCATTGATTCACCTACAGGTGAATGCTCTCATGAAGATTATATAATTTATTCTGCTTTAGTGTCTTTAAAACTATCCAAGCCTATTTAGAAAATAGTGAAGCAAGAATCAGTTACATTGACTTCTGTCAGTTTGTCTTACAGGAACTTGATATGCTTGTTTGATATAAAATAAAACAGGCTACTTTAGATTTAAGATACTTACTAGTTTTATAAATGACATAACATTTATTTTATCTAGATATAAAACACGTCCTCCTATTAGCACTGATTCATTCCAGCCTATTTTTACTGACCACATTCCAGGCACTACTAAATGCTGCATATACAAAGGAGGAAAAGATGCCTTTTCCTTTAAGGCTAAGTATTTCCAGTCTGTACAGAGAAAATCTCATCATAATACGGTTGGTCCTACAATAGAATTTGTTAAGAGTTACAGAAAGGAACCATAAATTCTTATTCATCTTTTGCTGATGAAAGTATATATTGCTAAAATTACATACCTAAAGTGTGGTCTATTGTTTCTCTGAAATGTCAGAAAAATAGAAAAGAAGAACTTAAATGAAAAGAAATGGGTTTAAAATATAAGGTCAGTAAGACAGATAAGTTAGGGGGTATGGAATTTCCTTTCTAGAAATACTAAGACCTGAATTGTTACTAAACGTTTTTAATGTTTCATGCATTCTAAAGTGAATTTATGCTTTTCCCTTCTTCTACTCCTTCATCTACACTTGACGTGTGTTCAGTGTTAGCGGAGTCACTGCACTGGAACAATGCCTATGCTCGAAATCTGGGAGCCATCCACGATCTGCCCTTCTTCCTTACTCACTTGTGATTTACCTTCCTTAATCCTGGCGGTTTTAAACTTTGAAAAATGTTTTGTTTAAGATTTTATTTCTAAGGAATCTCTACACCCAGCGTGGGGCTCGAACTCAGGACCCGGAGATCAAGAGTCCCATGCTTGACTGACTGAGTCAGCTGCGTGCCCCTGAAAACGTATTTATGCATCCACATTTCTTCTCCGCTGCTGCTCAAGCAACTCAGCCTATCACTGTGCAACTTCAGAAGGCATCTTCCCTTGTCCCCTTTATTTCCTTTTCTCAGGGAGCTACGACACCTATTTAAAACAATAGATTTGGTGATCATGTGCTTTTTCCTCAAAAGTTCTTAATGAGGGGCGCTTCGGTGGCTCAATCCGTCCAGCATCTGCCTTCAGCTCAGGTCATGATCCTAGGGTCCTGGGATCAAGGGCCACATTGGGCTCCCTGCTCAGCCAGAAGCCTGTTTGTCCTCCCTCTGCCTGCCACTTCCCCGTGCTGGTGCTCGCTCCCTCCCTCTCTCTGACAAATAAATAAATAAATAAATAAATAAATAAATAAATAAATAAAATCTTTAAAAAACAAAACAAAACTTTTTAATCTTTATATTGCTCCTCTGTTAAAGTTAAAATCCCTTCTCATGCCACACTTTGGAATCACTGTGATTCAGCCATACTGACCTTTCTTATAATTTCTTATACCCTGTCACTCTCTTGGTCACCATAGGGTCTTAACTTTTTCATTCTTCTAGTTTATAATATTTTAGTTCTGTTACCTCACTTTTTCTTTTTTGCCCCTTTATCAGTATCTCTTTCTTTAGCTTCTCAGCCTAAGTGTTACTTCTAGGAAACATTCTCTAACTCTCCAAAGTATGTTTTCTCTCTTTTTATTTTTTCTTCTGACATTTATCGCTTTAGTAAATAAATATGTGTGTAATTATGTTTCCTCCTCTAAGATTATAAACTCTTGGCAACAAAAATAAAGTTTGCTTGGTGTGGAATCAGATATATAGTAGACACAAGTATTTGTTGGATTAAAAAAATATACTCATGAATGAAAATTATGAAATAAAAAAATTGATTTAAAAATATGTAAAAACTTGGGGTGCCTGGCTAGCTTGGTTGGTGGAGCATGCAAGTCTTGATCTCAGGGGGTGTGAGTTTGAGCCCCATGTTGGGTGTAGAGACTACTTAAAAATAAAGTCTTTGAAAAATATAAAATAAAATATATGAAAATGTAAAACATTTCAATCATGTTGTCATTTAAAGACATCAAATTTTTGCAGTTGAATTTTTTTTTTCTTTGTTTTTAGAGAGAGAACACATGAGTAAACAAGCTGGGGGAGGGGGAGGAAGAGGGGGAGATTTTTTTTTTTTAATTTTTAAAATTTAAACTCAATTCATTAACATATAATGTATTATTAGTTTCAGAGATAGAGGTCAGTGATTCATCAATCTTATATAATACCCAGTGTTCATGACATCACATGCCAAGAGGGAGAGAATCTTAAGCAGGCCTCATACCCAGCATGGAGCCAGACACAGAGCTAGATCTCATGACCCTGAGATAGTGACCTGAGCTGAAATCAAGAGTCAGATGCCTAACCGACTGAGCCACCTAGGTGCCCCGTAACTGAATTTCAAGCCACTTTATATGAAAAGGCTCTCTTGCTAAATTTTTTTAAATTTGAAACCTTTTTATTCTTCCTTAAAATCCACTGTTACAATATACTATGCTAAATGAATTTTACCTGCTTCCAAAAAGCAAATTGTTTAAAGATAAATATTTCTTATCTTGAGAATAGCCAAAAGAATGTGGTACAGTGTCTGAAGGCAGATAGATGCAAAGGACGAATTCTATGTGCTTTGAGGAGTGTTGCTATACTCTAGAGCCCAGTACCGCTTTGTAATTTAAGATTTGGTATATTTGTTTTTAAAAAATATATAGTCATATTAACTCTTTATGTTGAAATTGTAATTAACCATCTTTCTCTGATGACTAAATATGTTACAGATTTCAGATTGGTGAACATCAGTGATTACTGTAGAACAAGTAGTTGGAGGTTAGAAGAATAGTAGATGATGTTTGGTCACATGTGTCTCAACCAATGTCTCATGAGATTCATTATTATTTTTTATTTTAAAGCAAGTTTCTAGCATGATTTTCTTTACTTTTGCCTCTCTGTTCTAATGGAGAGTACCAGTTATTTGCTGAATTTCTCATATTTTTTAGTCTAATTAACTGTATTTTTATAGGTACTACCTATGAGACCTTTATTAAGGCACTTTTTAGGTTACCTCTCCACCAAAACATTACACAGATGTAAAAGCATCCTTTGCAGGTATCCCTTAATCTGTATGGTTATATGTGCTAATATATAGTAATGTTTTGTTTTGTTTTGTTTTGCCTTGTGGCAGCATCAGATAATTTCAAGCCCAGTAACAGAATTAAGCAGAGGCATATTCTATATTAGTAAAAAGGATTTAGAAAGCTAGCCCCTGTTTCCAATTTGGAGCCTATGTAAACAAATATTTGCATTTAATATTTTACTTTTATTTTCATTTTGTACTTTTTTATAATTCATCAGTTATGCCACTTTTAAGAAAACAGTAACTCTTATCTTTTAAAACCAAATAGTAGTATTTCTGCTTAAATCACTGTTGAGTTATCTTTTTTATATAAATATATAAATATATAATAAATATTTATTTATATAAATATATAAATTTATAAATATATAAATATATTTATATAAATAAATATTTATTTTATATTTATATATAATTTAATTTATATATATAAATTATACATAATTTATATATGAATTAAATAACTAAGGACAACTAAAGTTTGAAGCTTAATCTTAGTATAGAAATCATCCAAAAATATTGTGATGTCATGAAATAACTTGATATTTACTTTTTTAAACCTCTTAAAATTCTGCTTATGCATATTTAGCTATTCTAGATAAAATTTTTGGAAATTTGTTACTTTTGGAAATTTGTTACACTGGATGCATGTTGTTTCAGGTCCATGGCAATAATGCTATTAAAAGAAAAAAACTGAGATTTATTGACTTCAAATTTCTTCCTACCAAAGCTGTAAATTTCAAAAGCAATAATATATTTCAGAAGAGATATGCCTTTTTGCAAAACTTTTTAAGTGACTTACAAGTGATAGGATTTTTTAAAAGATGAATATATAATGATTACGTTCTTCCTGGAAAAATCAAACACACAACCAAAAATTTAAATGATTTATATTATTGATACAGAGCTGTACCTCCATGACTATAATCTGTACTGTGACAAAGATTTTTTTTTAAAGGACCTAAAAATAGAGGTTCTGGAGTCATGTGATCAAAATCTTGGAATCTAAAACAAGGCCATTTAGGGTGACAGAAGAAGCAGCTGAGAAAGGTCCTACAGCAGACCACTGAGAGGAAGTCAAGAAAGGTCAGTAGTTCCGCCTGAGAGATCTTGGAGGCTAGTAGCAGGCAACACATAGTGGTACGTGCGAATAGTTATCGCTAGGTTGGTATGGAATGAGGAATGGAAATGCTCTGCAGGTAGCAGATGCTATGCACCATGGGTGCATGGCAAGAAATATCGAGTAGGGTCTAGGCAGGTGAACTATCTGTATCTAGGGAATGCACCTGCAAATAGTGAAAATTCAGCTGTGGAAGTTCAGTGACAGAATATAGTCTTTACGAATTAATGTGAGGAAAGAACTCAGTAGAACGTTTTGCTCTAGTCTCTGAGACATTGAGCTGCTAGTTAAATGGGAACTGAGCTGGAAACCCAGCAAATGGAAGTTAAGAAATAGACCTTTTGCCACAGGGATTGAGGATGGACCCTAGTTACTTTGCATCAGTGTGCAGGGTCAGAACAGTCATCACAGTGAACCCTAAACTCTGGTTTCAGTTGTCTTTATGTTTTCTCTACCTAACGAGTCTAGATGGGATTGGGGGAACCTGCAGTTAACAGTTAAAGGGCCATTTCTTTGTAGAGAAGAAGAAGGCAGAGCTGGAGCCTGGCAGGCAATTTTAACTGAAGAAGAGATACTGCTTTTGACATTCTTCTCCTTGCTATGCTTCTCTCCTGTCAAGGGGAAAGATCAGATTCACATGCGACGTACTTCAAAGCCACTGAAAGAACTGTGAGACCAGGAAAACCATTACAACCTAACCTAGGAAATGTGTGTGTGTGTGTGTGTGTGTGTGTGTTTTGTATAAATATATATATGTGTGAAATTTATTATCAAAGTAGTTGACATACAATGTTTGATATTTGTTTCAGGTCTACAGCATAGTGATTCAACAATTCTATACATTACTAGGTGCTCACCATGATAGATGTAGCTGCCATCTGTCATCATACAAAGTTATGACAATATTATTGACTATATTCTCTATGCTGTGCTTTTCAACCTTGTGACTTACATACTTTAAAAAAAAATGTTGTACCTCTTAATCCCCTTTACCTATTTTGCCCATCCCCCTAGCCACCTCCCCTCTGGCAACCACCTGTTTCATTCTGTTGTTTATTTTTAATTAGGAAGGTTGATTTAATCAAAATGTAGTATTGACACATACATACTCTGCAACAGGTTAAGTACAATAACCTCTAAGGATCTTTAGAGTTCCCCAATTTATAGATGCCCCATGAAATTGTTCTTCAAAATGAAATAGTCATTTTGGGGGATAAGTGTATTACTTTTCTGTTGCTGCTGTAACAAATTGCCATTAAGTTAGCATCTTAAAACAGCATAAGTTTATTACCTCATAGTTCTGTAGGTCAGAAATCTGGGTTGAGAAGGCCATTTTCTCTACTCTGGTCTCACAAGGCTGAAATCAAGGTGTGGGCCAGCTGAGCTTTTCCCAGGAGCCTCTGGGAAGCATCCACTCTCAAGTTTAGGGAGACTCTTTATAGAATCCAGTTTCTTGTGGTTGGGGAGTCAGCCAGGGCTGCTCTTAGCTTGTAGAGGCACTGCATTCATAGGCCTTGGGGGTTAGAGCATGATACCTTTAGGGGCCATTCTGTCTACCACAGAGGGAATTATTTTTTCCAAGGGATAACTCTGATAATTCAGTTTCCCTTCCTAGGTGCTACTAGAAATAGTTAAAATACCTAGATTCTCAGACAAGTAGAGGCCCAGGGACTTTTATACTCAATCAATAGTATAAAAACGAGACAAAGACTTTCATCTTTAAGGTCAAAAAGGAAAATTAGGGCAATCTACTAGAATCTATAGTGGTTAAAAACTTGTGAAAGAGGGTACAACAATATTTCTAACATCTTTTCCTTGTATTTGTCTTTAAACTATGGTATTTTGAAATACTGTTGGAGGTTACATTATTAAGTGACTAAAATGTTTGTGGATAGGGAGGGGGGATGTTTAATGGAAAAGTTCACCAACTTTGTGAACTAACAAAAGGTGGGCCTACAGTTTGACCATGTGGTCATAATGCAGGCTTATCGCTTTAGTAAAAACTTACCCAACCTCTGACATTCGTATGAAGACAATACTTCTCAAGGACTGATCTTAAATGAATGCTAAACATGTTTGTCATAAATATCCTTATTTTGTTTTAAACAAAAAATTTTATGTGGTATTTATATAAGCTTTCTTAACTCATAATTATCATTTGGAGGAGTAATCAAGCCAAGTTCAAAATTTTGTATGATGAAACTGAATCCGTGAGTCTTCAAATAGCCCCAGGCACATAATGACCACCTACTATTGGGGTTGCATATACAAATGTAAAGATACCACCTAGAACTTAGTTATCTCAAAACAAATCTCTTACACCAGCTCTTTTTCCTTATACTCTACCTTTTCTAATAAAACCAAATTCAGAATTCCAGGAATCGGATTTCTAAGACATGGCTGCTGTTCTGAAAATTAACCACCAAATTAAAGGCTGCCTGCCTCCTGAAAGTATCCTTTAGGAAGGATACCATTCTTGTGTTGATCAGCGTCCTGCATTTCTTTTGCACTTGAAACATCTTTTTTAACACCAGTAGCTCCTTCCCTTCTGTTTGCCTGTCTTATTTCCCATGCTTCTTGGCTTTCATATGAAAAAGTCAGCATTTTGTAGAAATTACCAACCAATCAAAGCTCTCTTTTTCTTCTATATAGCAAACACCAGCTACAATATTTATTTTGCCAACTCTCATCACTTTCTGTGTTTCTAAGTGTCAGGGTCCAGGGTCTACTTCTTCACTGATGTTTGGTTTTCGTTACTTGATTTTGTTTTTAATGCTATCCCTCTTTTGGAATCCAAAGGGATTATAATACTATTCTTTGGATAATTAAGGTTTAGTGATAGCAACATATAAAATTTTTTATGATTTAAAAACAGGCCTAAAAAGTAGCACAACAGTCAATGATTCTGGTTCTCCAGACTATAAGAAAGTGACTGAGGGGAGTTGATTGGAGTTGAGTATGTAGTACTAAAGCTGAACTTGTGTAATCAATGCAAACAAATGCCCAGAAATAATGTTAAGTGATTTTTAGATTATTGCTAGGATCTAACTTTCCAAAACAGACAAACTTGAACTTCATAGTATTAAAATTAAAATGTTTTATATTTTATTTTATTTAAATAAGAGTTCTTGTTTAAGTTAGAAATGTCCTCATATTATTTAACCTTAAATTTTAGGGATTAGGTTTGTTTAAAGTTAGTGTTTGGTCCCATTATTGACAAAACTGGCAGTGTGTATAATAATGTTCCTTTATGTTATAAGTAGAAATAAAATGAAATTTCAGAAAGTTTTTGGGAATTTTATTAAAAATCATTTGTATAATTTTAACAGTTAACTCTATGTATCCACCCATTGTCTTTCATAGATTTTTTTTGTCATTTGCATAATTATAGTATATATAGTCTACACTCAATTCTACCTTTGGCGTGTTTTCACAAAGCATTATATCATAAACGAGTTCCTGTATTGCCCAAATAATTCCATTTGTAACCATTATTTTTAATAGTTGATCATGGTTTGTCACTTAGATGTACTACAATTTATTTAAACATTACATTATTGCTGAATTTTTAGGTTACTCTGAGTATTTCTTACTATAAATATATGACAGTGAACATACTTTATGTGTACTGTTTTTCTCATAGTTCAGAATTTATATTTGAATAGTATCTGAAAAGAAGGATCACTTAGTCAAAATTTATTAATTTTTTATAGCACATGATATATACATATAAAGTGCTTTTTACAAGTGCACCAATTTCCCATTCCACCAATAACTTAGAAAATTCCTTTCCTGGTGAGATTCTTAAGCATATTTCCCTTGTTATCAATAATATCTTAACTATTAGATACTAATAACATTTGCAAAAAATGACCCTTTGAGGTTTGTGAGAACTTTCCTTTATACCTGATAACTGAAAAGATTTCACCCCACCCGTTTTCTAGCATTTGAAAAAAAATAACTCAAGAATAATCACTGAAGAGGTTCACATAATTTTAGGCAAGTAATTTAGAAATCAGTACCTAGGAACAGAATGGAGGCATTTGGGAATTATAAATATCAAGAAAACATCCTCAAATATCTAAAAGAAAAAAGCAGATCACATCCCTAGGAATAAAAATCAGGACAGGATCAGATTTCTGCAACACTAAATACCAGCCAACAGTGGTATCTCTAGTTTTGATGAGAGTCAACAAAGGTATTTGCATATATAAGGGTTTGAAAAATGATATTGATATATCCTCTGGCCAGCCTAGAAATGTATAAAAATTAAAACTCCTGAGTAGCAAATGTTCTCTTATTTTTAAGAAACTGATAGTGGGGCAGGGCACCTGGTGGCTCAGTTGGTTGGGCGTCTCTTTTCGGCTCAGGTCATGATCCCAGGGTCCTGGGTAGGGTCCTGCATCAGGCTTCCTGCTCAGCGGGGAGTCAGCCTCTTCCTCTGTCCCCTGCTCATGCTTTCTCTCTCACTATCTCGGTGTCTCTCAAATAAATAAATAAAATCTTTAAAAAAAAAAAAAAAACCAGAAACTGATAGGGAAAACAATAGATAAAATTGGAGTTCTTTCTTTTGATGCTGAAAGTATGGTTACAAAGCTGAGTGGAAAGGCCAGAAGTTATTACTGAAAGAAGAGATGATGAAAATAAAAAGTATGTGCCTAAAACTGCAGGTGTTTACAGTAAGAATCAGGAAGTGGAAGAGGAAGATATAGAATAGGAAGTCTAAGGTAGCTTCATTTTTTTATCAGGAAAAGGTAAATGATATTGTTTGTCTTAATTTTAGTACCTTTAAAACTTAGGATAAAGACAATTCATTTCTTTTTTCTAATTTTAAAGGACATTTCATTAGATGCATATTAGAGGACTTTTCTTGCTTACAAGTGAAACAAATAAAGCATAAAGTTTCAAAATAAGTGGATGGGAGATATAAAATAAACACCAGGAAGAAGAGCTCGCAATACTGATTTCAAAGTAGATTCAAGGCAGTGATTATTAAACATGAAAAATAAGGGAGAAATGGACAAGCAAGAATTGTGTAGTATTATATATATGTGAATAGAGACAATATGAAGGAATAACAAATGGAAAAAAGGTAGACTGTGGATATTTTATTAAATATTCATGGGAATTTATGAAAATTGACCATTGGTTAGACCATAAAAAATTGTTCAGCAAACTCCTAAATATAGAAATTGTATACTACATCTTACCTAGACGCAGTAGAAATTAAAAACAAAAATAAAGCCTCCAACCCTTTGTAATTTAAAGTATATCTTTGCTTATATCGACAAGGTTTGATGTTGGTGTTCTCATATTTTTTTTTTTTTGCTAAATCATCTAATCAGTATAATTTTGGTTTCCAGTTATATCCAGTAATCACAATTATACTGATTAGATGATTTAGGGGAAAAATCATGAACATCAACATCAAACCTTGCAGATTCAATCAAAGGTAAATTCAGAGCCAAACCTTACAGTTTTATATTCTTTGTGTTAAAAAAAAAAAAAAAAGAAAAATTATTTACTCATTTAATTGAGAAGTTTGAAAATAAACAATAAAGCCTTTAAAAGATGCATGGAAACAGAGATCATTTAAAAAAGCAAAAGAAGTAAACAATGTCTGGCAAAGATGATGGTGACAGTGCTAATTCAGTTGAGAAGAGAGAAAACGGATCCTCCTCATCGGTTTCAGGGCCAGCAGTCAGTAAGGCAGTCCAGGGCAGGTGAGCAGCTCTGCTCCACGGAATCATCCAGAGACTGAGACCGAGGCTGGTGGCGTGATAGCAATTAGATCTCTAATTAAAAATAAGTAGGATAGGGCGCCTGGCTGGCTTAGTCAGTAGAGCATGCAACTCTTGATCTGGAGGTTGTACGTTCAAGCCCCAAGTTGAGTGTAGAGATTACTCAAAATAAAATCTTAAAAAAAAAAAAAAAAAAAAAAAAAAACAGGTAGGCTACATTCCAAACTCTTAAGACCAAAGCCTGGATGTGGTATATTCCTCTTCTGCTCACAATCCATTCATGAGAACTGTGGTTCTTGGTGAGAAAAAAGGAGACAGAAATACGATGTAGTTGGGCTGCTGTACGCTTGGCTACAGTTCTTTTACCATGGAAGAAGGGGAAAAACAGATGTTTGTGGTCTACTAGTCTCTCTCACAGCTGCTGCAGAGGATTTTTTTTAAGTATGTGAAAGTAGTGTGAATATGGATAAAACTAAAAATCTCAATGAAATGAAGTGTTCTGGGGAAAATGTAAATGAACAGAATTGAAGCAAATAGAAATTTAGAAAATATAAAAAGAATAATGACCGTAATTAGTTCCAAAATTGCCTTTGTATTCAGGCAGTTTTACTGCTGCATATTTTTTAACTTACAAAAAGCAGACAAACACCATATTATAAAACTTCTTCACAGCATTATATAAGATAGTTTGACATCCAGTTAATTTTGGGAAGGTAAAATAATCTGGATGTTCAAGTTTGAAAGATAAAATACAGCAAGGAACATTCTAAACCTGTCTCATTTAGAGTATAGATGTGAAGATCCTGAATAAAATATTAGCAAGTTTTAATTCATTAGCCTATTAAGAGGTTCACCCATGATGATCAAGCATGCCTTAGCTCAGAAATACAATGATGCTTTAAGTTTAAAAAAACTTTCAGTATATGATTACTTATATCAAGCTTCCCAAAAGAAAAACCAAAGTATCAACCAAATAAAAAAAAGGCACAAAGCATCTTTTTAAATTTTATTTCATTGAAAATTGTTTTTAGAATACTAAGCAAAGAAAGATTTTTTAGTATGATAAAGAATATGTCTTCAACCAACAGCCAAATATTTAATTGTGCTTTGCATTAAAATTATAAAGATAAGATATTACCACCATTTTAAATGTTTCTCAGAAAACTTCCTGCATATGGCTTAAAAATAGCACAGATAGCTTAATAGTAAAAACTCCCTATCCAGTCTCTTCCAACTCACCCTTCTCTTTAATCAGTTCTTCCTGTTTCTAATAATCATGGCCCTATTTTAGTGCTGTTATTACCTTAACAATTTTACATATACTTAAAATACTTCTTCTATTGCACCAAGTACAGACTTTATATCTTGATTACCAGGTGTATAATTAGGTAACTGGTTCTCTAACATCCTTAGTATATAAAACTGCAAGTTATTTAATGTGTAGAATCTTGATAAATGCTAACTTAGTAATCAATTGTATCCTAATTTTATTTTTAAGCAAAATTTTATTATATACCTATTGTTTTGAAACCTCCAAACAGAAGTATATACAGTTTTTTTCTTCTGTCAGAGGCTACCAGCGATAATAACTAAAATTAAAATAAAAATTCTTTTTTGTTTGTTTGTTTAAAGATTTTATTTATTCATTTTACAGAGAGAGATGCAGCAAGAGAGGGAACACAAGCAGGGGGAGAAGCAGGCTTCCCACTGAGCAGCCCAATGCCGGGCTCGATCCCAGGACCCTGGGATCATGACCTGAGCCAAAGGCAGACGCTTAACAACTGAGCCACCCAGGCACCCATAAAATAAGAATTCTTTTCGTTTTTATTTAGGAAGATAATATGTAAAATAACAGTATATCTCTCTGTTCTTTAAATTCAGAAATAGGGAATTAAAGGAGAGTAAAAATATTTTTTAAATGCAGTTATTCAATAGCATTTACGAGAAAGGAGAAAATGGGGAATGGTGCTGGACATATATACAAGGGAAAAACAACACAAAAAGAAGGGGCACAGATTGACTGCTGCCTTCTTAAAGAGTAGAATTACATTACTATAGGACATCCAAGAGACGGAAATGGCTACACAGACTTAAGCAAAGATAAATATATAATAACATGCAAAGATTTCATAGTGACTCTTTAAAGTTCATTTTACTATCTCCTTGGGAAAGCAAATCACCAAATTTAATATATCGCATATATAAAAGTAGGTAAAGTTATATTAGTGACTTGGGGAAGTACAAAAGAAAAAGTGAAGTTGTCACTCTCAAAAACCCTTGAAATTTAAGACTATGACAAAGTAAATGATTTAAGAGCAGTTCAAAAATACATATCGGAAAGTATATATTGAAAGCATACGAGTTAATCCAGTAGAGAGACAAAACACTTTTAATCATAATTAATATTTTCACATTTGCCCTGAAGTCTCATGTATTCAGTTTAGTTAGAAGAAATATTTTAAAGTCATAATATTTACATATTTTTCTTTTTTTGAGAGAGATAAAATAAAAAGTGAACCCTAAATAATCATGCGTATATTACATAGTAAAGGGTTTTTCATGGTATTCTAATGGAAATTCACACAAATCCAGCGAAACTGATGCTTTCTGGTAGTTCTTTTTTTTTTTTTTTTTTAAAGATTTTATTTATTTATTTGACAGACAGAGATCACAAGTAGACAGGGAAGCAGGCAGAGAGAGAGAGGGAAGCAGGCTCCCTGCTGAGCAGAGAGCCGGATGCGGGACTCGATCCCACGACCCTGAGATCATGACCTGAGCCAAAGGCAGCGGCTTAACCCACTGAGCCACCCAGGCGCCCTGGTAGTTCTTAATATAACTGAAATAGTTGCTCTTCTTTTGTGATTTAGTCACAACCCTCCAAAATAATACATACTTTATAAGTAGAGCCAGCAAATTTCTGTCAATCCTCAAGTCAAGAGATAAATTTCTCATAAGTTGGAAGTAAACTTGAAACAAGTCCCAGAGGCGCCTGGGTGGCTCAGTGGGTTGAGCCGCTGCCTGCGGCTCGGGTCATGATCTCAGGGTCCTGGGATCGAGCCCCGCATCAGGCTCTCTGCTCAGCAGGGAGCCTGCTTCCTCCTCTCTCTGCCTGCCTCTCTGCCTGCTTGTGATCTCTGTCAAATAAATAAATAAAATCTTTAAAAAAAAGAAAAGAAACAAGTCCCAGAAATTGTAGCAATGACAGTTCATACTCTCTGGGTCATGAGATGAAGCCCCACAGTTGGCTTCCTGCTGGGCGTGGAGCCTGCTTGACATTCTCTCTCTCTCCCCCTCTCCCTCCGCGCCCCCCTCCCAACCCCTGCTCGCACATTCTCTCTCTCTCTAAGAAAAAATAAAAATAAATCGTAGCAATGAACTCCAAGAAATTTTGTACTTCTTCATTCTACATAAATCCCTAATCCCAAAAACTTGATTCTCGTTTTGCTTACAGATTCAAAGCGTATATTATTTATAGTGCTACGGTATATAAATGAGCAAGTTAAGTGATTTGAGAAATACACTCTTTCACAATGCTTACAGTGCGATTTAGTGTACTTCTGGAGTATTTATTATCAGACTAGTATTTGTTAATGATTAACACGGTGTGCCAAATGCTACCCTAAGATTGAGTCCACACAGTACAATAAAGGGTGAATTATCCCTTGTCAATAAATCCCAGAAGAATGGATGCATGATTTAGCTCAAAAATGCGGTCCACAGAGTGAAGTTTGGGCTGAAATGCTCTGAAGTAGTGCTCGTACTGGGTAAACAAACTGGATAATTACTAAGATTCTGTTCATTTCACTTCATGTCCTTAGGCCTAGGCTAGAAATTACTATCACACCAGAAAACTACATCATCGTGCTGTAAATCATAAATCATCCAGCTATAAAACTCTTCTCTCTTCAAGAAACAGTTTGCTGTTTCTATTCTGTTTTTTTTTCTTCTTTTATTCTTTTCTATTTTCAAGAATACTGTTTGCCTAAAGCACGATTATTAAGAAAGAAAATTTTCCACAAAATTCTTGTGCCCCTATGAGGGAATAGGTGCAAACCGTAGGAATTTGGTACTTCTTGACATGTGGGGAGGCAGTCTCAACAACAGAGTAAGAGGCATAGTTAAATGTTAGTCGCCATAACGTGATCCGTTAGTTTCTATGGCTTATTCATTCATTCCTGACTATTCTATTTAAAGTTAAAATCCCTACCCCCTTTACTGGGAACTCCCTGTTCCCTGTTCTTTTTTCCTCAATAGAACTTATTATCTTTATTTTTCCACTAACATACTAATTTCTACATGGCAAGGATTTTAAGGATTTTTTTTCCTGTTGTGTTAACTGCTCTGTTGCAGAGCATGTAAAAGTTCTTGACAATATATATATATTATATATATTTTTATAAATATATTTTATATTTTTTACATGTATATTTTACATATTACATAAATATGTAAAAATACATATATTTTTACATATTCATTTACATATTTACATATATAAATAGATATATTTCATATCTGTTTATATGTAAAATATTTATATTTTATATATAATATAAATTGCATTTATTCAATAATTTTGAAATCATGAAATGAACATTCAGAAGCCATTTTTAAAGATTTAATTGTTTAAATCTTTATCTGAACCATACATTTTGTTTCACTTTTAAATAATAGCTGAAAAATACCATAGGAAGCATATATAATGAAGAATTTTGAAGAAAAAGCATATTACATACCTTTAAGCTATGTGGTCACCAAAAAGAAAAAAAATAAAGGAGTCAATGGTGACCTGGCATTTTTGTTGAATTTTAATTTAGATGCAAACAAATGTTTTCTTCTCCGTTGGGGAGACAGAAGGTTTTTTTGATTGTTTTGCTTTTGTCTTTTGCTTTGAAATGTTTTTAATTATATATATTTTTTTAATTTAAATTCAGTTAGTCAACATATAGTACATCATTAGTGTCAGATGTAGAGTTCAATAATTCATCAGTTGTGCTTATCACATCACATGCTAGGCAACTACAATTGAGGGAGAAATAACACCGTTGAATTACAATAAGAAGTTGCATTAATTCACTGAATTCTCTTTTGTTTTTAAAAACCTGCTCAAGGGGCGCCTGGGTGGCTCAGTGGTTAAAGCCTCTGCTTTCGGCTCAGGTCATGATCTCAGGGTCCTGGGATCGAGTCCCGCATTGGGCTCTCTGCTCAGCAGGGAGCCTGCCTCCTCCTCCTGTCTTTCTCTGCCTGCCTCTCTGTCTACTTGTGATCTGTCAAATAAAAATAAATAAATAAATAAATAAATAAATAAATAAATAAATAAAATAAAAACCTGCTCAAAATTGTAGTACACATTTCTGTAAAAGTATAGGTGAGGGTGGTTTACAAACTTGTCTCAAGAATGTTTCTATCGGGACACCTGGGTGGCTCAGTCATTAAGCGTCTGCCTGAAGCTCAGGTCATGATCTCTGGGTCCTGGGATCAAGCCCCACGTCCGGCTCCTTGCTGAGTGGGGAAGCTGCTGCTCTCCCTGTCTTCCCCACTTACGCTCTCTCTTGCTCTCTTTCTTTCTCACTCACTCTTTAACTCTCTGTCTCTCTCAAATAAATAAATAAATAAATAAATAAATAAATAAATAAATAAACCTTACCCAAAAAAAGGTTTCTGTCCTGCAATTAATTAGAACAACGGTGACATCCTATGTCTAGCTCTAAGTACTGAGAGCAACTTCCCCATTACAGTAGTTGACTGTCAAAGGACCTCGATCAAATCTTCTTTCCTAGATCTAGCTATAATATCATATTTAAACTAGAAGAGAATAAATGTTTGGTGGTAAATTTTCCTCTTACTATAACACTGTGTTAAAATTTTATACCAGTTTAGTTAAAATGAAAAAAACAATGTGCCTTTTATTTTTTAAAAACATGAATGTGGATACATAAAGCAAAATAGAACAATATCTGGCAAATGGTAGGTATTCAAGTAACATACACTAATTAAATAGCATGTTTTTGCTTCAAATAGAATAACATGGGTGCCTGGGTGGCTCAGTTGGTTAAGCCTCTGTCTCTTGATTTCTGCTCAGGTCTTCGTCTCTGGGTTGTGAGTTCAAGCCCTGCATTGGGCTCCATGCTTGGCCTGGAGCCTACTTTAAGAAGTAGTAATAATAAGATAAAATAGAATAGAATAACAGATTAATGTTTCATCTTAATATCTAAGAAATATTATTTGTCCTTTTCTATGCTTTAACAGAAGTTTAGAATTTTGGCATTCATAGGTAAGCAACATTTTAGATAATAACCACATGTAAGTCTAGATTTCCACAGGAAATACTGAAATCATTGGTCTTCATTATTAAAATCTGCTAGTATTATAGAATAAACATATTTTAGTATTTTTGTCAACTTATATACCAGGAAATGTAGGCTACAGATATATTGATTTTCATCCTCTAATGAAATATTAATGTATGAATGAACACACTGATATATGGAGAAGAACAGTACAACAGATATACTAGATCCAGTATTTGTTTTGAGTTCTTTTCATGGCAGGATTGTTGTATTCATACTGATCTTTCTTCAGCACATTTCTGGTCCCTTTGTGACTGTTCTTCTTAGTACTTACAGTATGTCTAACTAGGTAGAAGGATGAAGCCCATGGTTGTGGACTAGTGAGTGATATGCATTACTATTGTAAGAATTAAATCTAAAACCTAGATTTGATTACAAAGAGTCTAAGTCAAAATTTTTAGTACTCCTATTTTATGAAGCTCTAGGGTTCCACAAAATAATTTGGAAGTGAAATAGACTGAGTTTTTCAACCTGGTTTTTTTTTTCCATAATCTGTTTATATGAGACTAATCTCTCTAAGTCTAATTCTTTTCTTTTATTGTCTCCTAATTACTTTTTCATCCTCACCACCCTGTTTTTGCTCTCAGTTATGTTTTAGCTTCCAGTTGTTGTATATTAGAAATTGAATAATGTGTTACTACCTATAGCCAGAAAATTAATTGTTCTTGTTTATGACACAGAAAAGCATAATCTAGAAAAAGAGTTCTTTTTTCCAACTTCTGTACCCACCATTTTTAAACTTATCACCTACTTATATACATATTTGTTATTGATATTACCATTTCAGATGCCTGTGCCTTCAATAAAGGATTGACTTAAACTTTTATCTTTCTGTCATGTTATTATTTGCATTTTATGTATCATTCACGTATACCATCTTATTAAAATCCTATTATTCAAACAGTTTTAAAAGACTTGTTTAAACCAAATAACTTAGTCATATACTAAACTAACTGTTGTACGTTAGTTTATCTCTGGAGTGGGGGAAATTACCAGTAGTTATTCCTGGGAATGAAAAGCTTCCCTTCCTACAATCTATGATCGTTAGTCTTTGGTATTGTGCCTTCGCTGTAATGACGTAGGTTTGTTTCTCCTTTATTCTTTGCAGAGTGCTGCAGCAGCTCCCAGCCCAGTGCTAGGAAACATTCCCCCAGGAGATGGCATGCCAGTAGGTCCTGTACCACCAGGGTTCTTTCAGGTACTCAGAGAAACGCTGACTAGGAATTTTAAGGCATAGGAACTCCTGCTTGATTTTACTTAAAGACATGAAGGAGAATGAGGCTGTTTTAACTCTGAAGGTAAACTTAATGTGTGCAGCCAACTCTTGATATTCAGAGATGGGTTATCTAGTACATAGATATTAGTGGAGAGATATAGCCCTTCCTTCCTATGTCTTATTTGTTGTCAAATTTTTATTCATGTATTTATTTTGCCGTTTTCATGTTTAAGTAAGGAAGAAAGGGAGTGGGAATGCAAACTGGCCCGTTAAGTTAATTGTGGTAAAGATGTGGTGGGAGAAGAGGCTAAAGATGAAGTTCTGGAATGATAGATGGATTTTAACTATCCCAGCTATCCCGATCTACACAGACCAAAGATAATCAAGATTTGGCTGTACTTTCTAAATATGGCTAAATCATAACCTTTTCACTTATCACAATGATAGGCTGTATCAAAATATTTTGATAATCATCTTTTTGGCTTTTAAGCTAGAGTTGTTATTAATATTATTATGTGACATTTTAAAATTGGATTTTAAAATACATATGCTGGTATTTTAAAATCTCAACAAGATCATTTATTTTAGCAATGATGATAGTGATTTTAGAATTACAATACATCACTTTTAAATTTTATTGCATCTACATTTAATTCTACAGTTTTCTAACCCAAACCAGTACAGATTCGGAAGTTTATTTTTTTTAACCACGTAGTTAATTTTATAACATCTTTTGAGAAAATTAACAAGAACTTAGGAGTTAACTAGAATTGGAAGGCATTATGGGAATTAATGTAGTATGCTATATTGTTAGTGATTACATTAGGTACTTACAAACTGATTTGTCACTTTAGTGTTTTTGTGTTTTTAAAGTCCTTGACAGTCACTTGTTAGTTAATCCATACCATCATAAATGTGAAAATAGAGA
The DNA here is from genome assembly GCF_002288905.1 of Enhydra lutris kenyoni. Classification (NCBI taxonomy): domain Eukaryota; kingdom Metazoa; phylum Chordata; class Mammalia; order Carnivora; family Mustelidae; genus Enhydra; species Enhydra lutris. The sequence goes on along the minus strand of NW_019154103.1, from coordinate 7,410,213 downwards.
AATAAAATTTTCCAGAGTTATAGCAATTGAACACAAAGGTCTTAATTAGAACCTAGTACCAGCTCTGAAATGCAAAGTCCTTTAGGACATGCTTATTCATACCACTACTCTATATTAATACCCAACTGGTCTAGAATATTCAGAAGCCTTTTAGAACTCATATTCTATCTTGAGGGCCTTTTCCTATAATGTAGCAACATATTATAACTCTTGATTTTTAACTGAGCAATCTCAGTTTAAGATAATAATAGCTAACACTTATTTGCTTACTGTATGTCATGCTTTGTTCTAAATGTCTTACATATATAAAGTCTTAATTCCAACAGTAACCCTAGGTATGAAGAATGTGTTATTAGAGTTCTTATTGCACAGATGGAAGAACGAAGCCTTGATGCATAAGTGGAATGCACAAAGTCAGAAAGTGACAGGGTCAGGATTTAAATCGAGGCTTTCTGGACTTCTGCCATAGAATTTACCTCTTAAAGTTCATAAATGACCATTATTCATAAAATATTTTTAGTTCATTTACCTTTTTTTCTCTCATGCTCTATTTATCTTGCCAATGATGAATTAGAGTTAGAGAGTAATTGAAAGGGTTTATTTACATGTAAGAGATAGTAGACGCTCTCTGAATGGCACTTTTAAAAAGAGGAGTGGGTCAAGAAGGGAGTTGAATACTATTAAGTTTAAGCAAAGATATATAAACCCATACATTTTCATCTTCACATTTTGTAAAATGACCTATTCTCCTCTTACATGTCTTCTGCCTAATTCTTAGTAAGAGTAGTTGAAACAGACTTAACTTTGTTTCAGTTATTCTGGTGGGTACATGCTTAAGAACTACTATATACCAGGCAGGCACTGTGGTAGGCATCTAAAAATGAGTATGTTAATATGTACCTTCCTGAGTCTCACTGTCTAGCCCGGAGGCATTATTAAAAATAAGTAACTGTAATGTAACAGGCTATGTGTTGTAACAGACTCAAGTGTAATGTCTGTGATGACCTAGAAGAAGAGCTGATAAGTCAACCTGAATTGAAATTGGGAGTGGTTTGGAGAAAGTTTTCCAGAGAAAAAAAGCAGGGGAATGATATTCTAGAAGATGGGAACAATGTAAGCAAAAATCTAGAGGCCCTCGAAAAATATACATTGTGGTTAAGGAGAGAGAGATAGGCAATTAGAGTATAGAAAGAAAATGGCTGTATCAAGGGAGTAGAGTGTGTTTCTAGGGCAAACCATAAGGCCACCAAACCCAAAGTTGGGAGGTCATTGTCAGGGAAATATTGTCAAAAAATAATAAATGAAATCCAAATTGGCATCCAAAGATGAGTCATGCAAAGAGGCAGGGAGTGAGAGAAAGAATATTCCAGGAAGAGGGAAAAGAATTTCCAAAGGCCCAGAGGGGAGAGGAGAGGAACTAAATATTTAAAACAAAACAAAACAATGGAGCTTACTTAGTTAAAGGGAGAGTGGCTGGTGATGAGGCTCCTACTGAAGGATTTCAAGCAGGAGAGAGGCATGTTAATATTTGTACTTCTAGAAAAATCACTCTAATGGCCAGAATTGCAGAGGTACAGGTCTAAAGGTAGGCAGGACTATTGAAGAGGCAGGTACAGTGATCTAGGTGAAATTTAATGATGGCCTGAACTAAGTGGCAGTGGGTGTGGAGAGAGATGAACAGATTTAAGAGGCAAATAAATACCGAGGGTGTGAATAAAATAATTCAAGAATAAAGTCCTGGTTTCTGTCTCAACCTGGGCAGATGGGGGTTTTATTTTCGAGATAGAGACCACAAAACGAATAGTAGGTTTGAGGTGGGACATAGGAGGTTCCTGTGGGACCTCCAGTTAGAGATACCCTTTAGACTAGTGAACATATGGGCTTGAAGCCTAAGGCACTGACTGATCCAGGCTAGAGATAAAAATTGCAGGATTACTGTCATATTAAGAGCACTCGAGTCCATGGGGGTATTAATTATCTAGCCAGAAAGTACAGAATGAGAGAGTGAGAGGGTACGCAGTGAACTCCAAAAACATTAACACTTGAAAGATAAACGAAGAACTTGTTAAAGGGAATGAATGCAAGGGAATCAGTCAGTTGACCATTTTAAGTAGCCCAAGGAAGAGACTTTGTGGACCTATCGAAGAGTAGTGGCAGTAAGATTGGAAAGAAGGAAGCGATTCATAGTTATGTTTGATAGGCTTTAGTTGATTAACCAAATTACAGTTAGTAAGGAAAGAGTTGAAAGAATCCAGGATCATTCTACGTTCCTACTTCGGACCTCTGGAAAGTTTTAATGTCTTTATCTGAGTTGGGAAAGATAGACGGTAGAAGTTAGATATGTTTGAGTTTGGTACATGTCATTCCTCTTCATCCAGGGAGACCAGTCTAACTAATCCCAAATACTCTTTTTCCCTATTCAGCAAGCTTAATGTCCATTCTCCCTAGAAATACCTCTTTGAAATAGTGAACAAGTCATACTATCAAACTTTAAAAAAAAGAAATAGGATGTTATTGTCTTTTGGTACATATAATGATGGGACTAATCTACTCAAGAATTTCCTGAATATCAGCATCGGTTTCCTATAGGGATTGGTCTATACTTCAGCGTAATTCTGGCCATAATGCCTATTGTTAGTGAAGAATAGCTAACTTATATAAGTAAAAATAGCAGCAATCATAATTCATGTCTGAACACCAGTTTCTAATTTAATCCCAAAAGATACTAACCTCCAAGAATTATCCAAAATATGAGAATAGTTTTGAATTCCTATTCTTAGTGAGGAAATACAAAGCTTATTTGGAGTCAGCTGGAATGGGATGAGGCCAGGAAAAGACTGAGGCTATCAGAATGTAATTTAGAAAGAAGAAAAGAGAGAGGAAGGAAGGAAGAAACTAAAGAAAGAAGAGTTTGTAATTAGCACATAAAGCACTATCTTCACTAATTCTGAGTTCTACTCACTATGTGATCATATTGTAAAATTTAGACTAGTGTCTATTTGTGACAGATATTAACATTGTTCATACTTAAACTTTGACATTTTTATTGAAATGCAAGAGCTTCTGTTGTTGAATGGTAGACCAATTAAGTAAAATCAATGGGAATAGTAGGTCATGCAAAAGGAGGGATCAGTTTAGTAAAAAAAAAAAAAAAAAAAAAAAGCCACTTAAAGTAAGATACATGTTTGTTTACTTGGCATCGTATCAAGAGTGATTTGTATGCAAAATCCTATAAATTCTCAAAGTGAGCTAACTACCATGGAACTGGTGAATGATGTTAGAGCAGCTTTCTTTAATTAGGAAGTCTTGCTACTGGGTCAAGGGGAAGCAGTCAAAGTGGCCACTGATCTAACTAGAGTTTGGCAGTTTTAGAGGAAGAAAATGCATTATTGTGGTTGGTGTGAGTACACATAGTAGGCAATCAGAACTGACTCTATACTCTGAGTCTCCTGGCCCTGTGTTAGAATCTTGTGCAAAATTCCATTGTATGCTAAGAAATATGAATTATGTATTATAAGCATCATTGTGCTATTTATTCATTTTTATAGCATTCTTATCAAAAGACAGGCCAAGTTTGATTCCTGCAATTTATTGAATGGTAGCAGTGTTCCTTGAACCAATTAGATTTTCTTCTCACTTATGTATAACAATGAAAATGGTTTAGCAGAATGCATAAAATAAAGTCCTTTCTTTGTGTTTAAAAAAATTAGACTATTTGTCACTTTATGAAATTCTGTAATTTTATAGATTTCAGTAACAAGAAAGCTTCTCTTGTGAACGTACTGTAGTTTATATACTGCATTAAAGAAATGGGCATTTTTTAAATTTCAACCAAGAAAACTTTACAGAGGTGAGAATACTTTATTTTTCCCTCCTCTTTGTCTTTTTTTTTTTTTAAGATTTTATTTATTTATTTGTCAGAGAGAGAGAGAGGGAGAGAGAGCAAGCACAGGCAGACAGAATGGCAGGCAGAGGCACAGGGAGAAGCAGGTTCCCCGCCAAGCAAGGAGCCCGATGTGGGACTCGATCCCAGGACGCTGGGATCATGACCTGAGCCGAAGGCAGCTGCTTAACCAACTGAGCCACCCAGGCGTCCCTCCCTCCTCTTTGTCTTTACCACAAGAAAACTTTTAAGTAGAAACTCTATTTTTTGTCACTATAACTAAACATATCCATATCTTTTATTTTAAAAATACAATCTTTTAGTAAGTGCTAATGTAGATACTTTTGAGTATATAACTAATGTGGGCTATGCTTATAAATATCTACTTTTGAACCCTGTGTAGCCTTTGGTTCATTTTTACCATGTGTTGTGTTTTGTCTTGATTTTTATCTTGATAAATTTGCTGTCCTATACTCACTAGATCTTCAGTTTTCTTAACTGAAATTGTTGAAAACTAATAATACATTGATGTTGGATTATAAATGTAAGGCTTGGACATCAATAAGATTATAAATATTTGTGAAAGATAGAGTATACCAAGCAATTTAGTTTCAGACTAAGGCAGTCATCCATATTTTAAAGTCAAAAAGGATAGAAACTCTGATACTGTAGAAAACATGCAGCAGGTTTATAAGTCACGTTTTGCTTTGCAGGCATAATGTTAGCAATGGGAAAGCTGCTTTGCCATCTAGTGGTGGTTTGTAGATGTCTCTACTTTTCAGGGTGTATTTTCCATAGGTTCTATTTTTAGCAAGACTGCACTGTAGCAAGCTGACCTAATGCTTTGACATAATAATCATGCAATAAGAAAAACAAAAAATAGAAAGAAATCTTCCCTTTTCTCCATCGTGTTGTTATTGACCCGAAAAAAAGCTCAGTATAGATGACATTCATAAAGCAATGAAGATAAAAACCAAGCTCAGGGAAATACAATATTCTTGGTACTTAAAAGAAAAAGAATCAAAATGAATCAAAAAATGAGAAAAAATAAGTTTTTATTTTAACTGTCTAATGATCTTGAACCTGAAAAGAAAAAACAAAAACAACAAAAAATGAAAAAACATTTACAAGTCCTGGTTAAATATTTCTTGAGCTGATATTTAATTTATTTCTGGAAGTAAGTCCTACATTTCGAAGATACCTTCATAACTCAGCATACTCATCTGTTCTGCTAGTCCTTTAAAAAAAAAAAAGATTTATTTATTTATTAGAGAGAGAGCGTGCATGTGTGTGTGAGGGGGGGGTTGAGTGGAGTGAAGGGGAGGGGTGGAGGAAGGAATAGAGAGAGAGAGATTGGAGCAGACTCCCTGCTGAGCATGGAGCCTGATGTAGGGCTCCATCTCATGACCCTGGGATCATGATGGGGGCCAAAATCAAGAGTGGGATGCTTAATTGAGTGAGCCACCTGAGCACTCTTGCTCTGCTATTCCTATTTAAACTTTTATGCAACTATTCTGTAATCAGTTACACCCTTTTTACCCTGTTATTTATACATGTAATTAAATAGTCTACATGCTTTCTCAGTTCCCTTTTATTATTAATCTTCATATTGCCTTTACTCCCATTGGTTTTCCTTTCCTCTTATCCTTCCTCCCCATGGCTGTTGGAGAATTAGTTTTAGGAAATACTCTACACCAGGAGAACTCCCTTTCCCTCTTCCTGGAAGTTGTAGATAGCATCTCTAATCTTAGATAATAAGCCAAAAAATTCGTTAGTATGTCTTTCCTTAGTTTGAATGAGTATGGTACTAAAAATCTAGAGTAGACTTGACTTACTGAACTATAACATTGTCACTACATAGAGTTTAAAAATCCAGACATTAAAAATAAGTGTTTTTCAGAATAAAATACTCTGGGATTTGGAGAGGGGAGGTGGGGAAGGTTGCTTATTTATCAAAGTTCAATACATAAAAATTAAGTTTAATTCTCTTCAAAATGTAATTTTGAATCTTAAAGAACAGAGATTCTAAATATCGAAAATAGAACAAGTTTTTCTCTAATTCAGAGATAAAAGCAGTCTAAAAAATAAATAAATAAATAAAGGTGCCTGACAGCTGCTGGCTTTGATAATGCTTTCCTGCAGTTGTGGTAATAGTTTTTCTGGCCTCAACTATTAGAACAAATTAAAACTGCTCAGCTTGAGTAACTAAGTAAGCTCTTTCAAAAAATTGCAGTTTCAGACAACTAAAGATCCTGCAGCAGTAGCTAGATGGACAGAGAGCAAAGAAGAAAGTATCAAGGCTTCAGAGTCTTTACATAGGTTTCTCGGAAGAATGGAATTAAATCGTTTTCTGTTAGAAAACCCTACTTTATTTGTTTATGTATCAAAATGGATATTTAAGAAAAAGTGAGCTTGGCCACCCTAGACCAATATTGGTTTTCCTTTTACTTTAATCCTGCTTCTGCTAGCTAAAGGTGTTAGGATATTTAGTATGAAGCAATAAAGTATCATATTTTAAAATTATATCTGTGATAAAGGTTTATGTATTTTTCAGCTAATTTGAAATTACAGTGTTTCTTTTGAGAAGACCTTATTTTGAAAATTCTCCCCAGAGTGCTTGTTTTTATTATAGCTACTTGGAGGAGGGTGAAGAATGGATAGCAAATTGCAAATATACAAAGGCAATTTATAACAATTTTAGTTTTATTTTATGTTGGTTACAGAAACAAAGTGGCCACCATTCTTTGCGGAATTAAAGATAAGAATGGGTGGGACACTAGGCTGGCTGAATTGGTGGAACCTTCCACTCTTGATCTTGGAGTTGTGAGTTCAAACCCAAGGTTGGGTATAGAGATTATTTAAATAAATAAATAACTTAGAAAAAAGAAAAAAATAAGGATGGGTTATTAAATATATATTTACAAATGCCCTCTATGGGTGGGATAGATTTGTTTTAAGTATACATTAGGATGTCTTCAGCTTTTCTTTTTTTTTTTTTTTTTAAGATTTTATTTATTTATTTGACAGAGACAGACAGGGAGTGAACACAAGGGAGCCTGATGCGGGACTTGATCCCAGGGCTTGAGATCATGACCTGAGCCGAAGGCAGATACTTAACCCACTGAGCCACCCAGGTGCCCCTGCCTTTAGCCTTTTTGAAAGATAGCTTATCACTAGGTGGTGTTCAGAAATAATTTATCTTGTATCTATATGAGGAGTTGACAAACTTTTTCTTTAAAAAGCCAGATAGTAAATATTTTTGGCTTTGGAGGCTTTGAAGTTACAACTACTCAACTCTGTTGTTATAGTGTCCTTATAAAGTGTAAAGCAGCCTCAGACGTTTTGCAGCAAAACTGTTCCGGGGAAACTTTATCTACAAAAGCAAATGGTGGGTCACACTTATTGGGTGAGCCATAATTTGCCCGCCACTAGATAGTTTCTAAGAAATCTAAAGAGTAAAGACGGAACAATGTCCCTCCAAGTGTTTTCTGTGCAGTACTGACATGAGAGCCCTGGGTGTCAACCGACTTCTTGTATGTCAGAATTTTGGGGGGGGTAGGGAGTGAGGCAGAAATCTTTTGTGTTTTTGTTGTTATTGTTTTGTATTTAGCTGCTGGGTCTTACAAACTAAAATTTGAGAACCACTGGCAAAGATGGCTGATGACATACAGCACCAAACATTTACTACAGCTCAAGGAGGTGGGTGGGGTAGGGAGGTGAAGGTTGAGGGAGTCAGCCCGCAGGCATGCAGCTCAATGAAAGGCAGGCTCTTAGAGATATGACTGGGGGCTACAAGGTGGGGTGCCATCCCAGCAGGCTGCCTAGCTTTGACCTTGGGCCACCTGTGCTCCCTATGAATTAAAAAAAAAAAAAAAAAAAAAAGATAAATAGAAATCCCTGCTCACAGGGAACTTAGAGTCTATTAAGGGAGAGAGTAACAAAATAAATATGATATATTAGATTGTGATAAGGACTAGGGAGAAAAATGAAACCTGAAAGGAAAATAGACATTATTGCCAATGTTTTAGATAGGGTAGCCAGAGAAGTACGCATCAAGAAGACACCCTGTTTGTAAAGACTGAAGAAAGTGAGAGAATAAGCATATGACATCTGGGGGGAGTGTTATAGGCTGAGGGACAAGCAAATTTAAAGCCCCTGTGTTCAAAGCATGACTAGCTTTTTCCAGGGACAACAGAAGGTCCAGGTAGCTAAAATGTAGTGTATGCTGGGGAGAATAGTTCGATATGAAGTCCTAGATAATAGAAAGTAGCATTTGTAGGTCATTGTAGGAATTTTGGGTTTTACTGTGAGTAGAGGGTTTTAATAGCCGTATTCTGGCTGCTCTGTTGAAATTAGTTTATAGGAGGGAAGGGTGGAAATAGGGAGACCAATTTGGATGTTGCTGGAAAATTTTGACAAGAGATTGTTATGGGCTGGACTAAGGTAGTAAGAGTGGTGAGAAGTGGTTGGATTCTAGATATATTTTGAAGTTCAAGCCAATAGATATTGGTGATGGTCTAGAAATGTGTTGTGAGACAAAAAGACAAATCAAGGGTGACTGAAAGGCTTTTGACTTATTCAGCTGGAAGGATGGAGTCAACATTTACTGATGTAGGTCACACTTCCAAGAGGAGGTATGAGGGGGAGTACCAGAAGCTTAATTTTGAACTCGGTAAGATTAAGATGGCTCATAGATATTCAGAAGATGTTGAGCAGGGAACAGCCTATCCCTCTGCAGTTTTGTGGTTCAGCCTTGGGCTAGAGTCATTTGGAAATTATTAGCATGTGGATAATATTTAAAGCTTTGAGCCTGGATGAAAACCTCAAGATAGTGAGTACTGATAGAAACAAAACCCCTGCCATGGACCGAGTGCACTCGAATGTCAAGAAGTCAGGGAGATGAGGAGGGACCACCAAAGAAGAATGGGGGGGGAGCGGTCCAAGAGAGAAGAAGCCAGGCATTGTGGTATCCTGGAAGCCACGTGAATATGTTTCAAGGAGGGGAATAATCAGCTGTGTCAAATGCTACTGATAGTTCGCATTAGTTGGGGAATGACAGTTGACTGTTGTATTTAACAAAGAGGTAATTTGTGGCCTTGATCAGGCCAGTTTCTGTGGAGTGATGGGCAGGGAAGCCAAATAAACATAGATTCAGGATAAACTGGAAGGACAGAAATCGGAGACAATAAGTGTGCCCAGCTTAGAGTTTTGCTTTATTTTTTTAATTTTTTTTTAAGATTTTATTTATTTATTTGACAGAGAGAGATCACAAGGAGGCAGAGAGGCAGGCAGAAGGGGAGGGGGAAAGCAGGCTCCCCACTGAGCAGAGAGCCCGATGCGGGGCTCGATCCCAGGACCCTGGGATCATGACCTGAGCTGAAGGCAGAGCCTTTAACCCACTGAGCCACCCAGGTACCCCCAGAGTTTTGCTTTAAAGGGAGAGCACGAGATGAGGCATTGGTTGGAGGGGGAGGAAGGGGAGGCCAAAGAAATGGTGCTGGGAGTGAAGTGTTGGCTATCATCAACTGTTCATCCCTGCCAAGGAACAAAGAAAACGGCTCTGCTGGTGCCTTTAAGAAGCATATAGGCTCGTGCCAGGTATCGTCTCTTATAAGAGAACAGGTATAATCTTGAGTAGAAGATACAATGCTAGGAAATAGAGTAATCAGAACACTAGGATACTTGTCAAGAAAGAATAAAATAGAATTAATTACTTTGAGTGCTCGCAAATGTAAATACTACCTGTTTTCTGTCATTTTTGTATTCTGTACATTCCACCGACATCTGTAAATATATCTTCCATTTGAATTTGCCTTATCAATTTTGTGTACCTGTATCTATTTAAGACTTATGTATCAAAATGTGTATTTTAAACTGGAGATGGAGAAATAACTTCACTTTCTGCAATTTGCAATTTGTGCAATTAATATACATGCTATCATTAGTTGAATTAGTAAGCTCTAGTTTCAAAACAGACTTTTTGGTACATTAACAATTGCTATAAAAACCTGTTCTGTGGAAAGATTATTCTATAAAGTTTAGACATGAGTTATATAACTTTAAGTATAGATTTTATGTTTATAGGAAAGTAACCAAGTGAATATGAGAGTATCATTTCATTTTTAAAGAAAGTAAATATATATATAATCTGCCACTTATATTAGAAGACCAAGACCATAGCCCAGTTTGTTTCACATTCTTACTGCTATTTGAGAATTTGAAAAGACTACTGCTTAATTAGTAGAATCTTCTCTACCATATTATCAGAAGGATAAGAAAAAAGTAGCATGTTTTCCTTCCTTCTTCCCTCCCTCCCTCCCTCCCTCTCTTTCTTTCTTACTTTTCTTCCAATGGTACATGTAGATAAATTAAAATATCTCTCTTCTGTACTCTCATCTGGGGCACATTTAGATGGAAGTATGAATATAAAATAGGGAAAAGGAAGAATGGAATACTTTTACATTCTACAATGAAAAAATAAGAGTGGTTTTGAAAAATGATTGTTATAGTTTCCTTTATAAATTAGAAATTCCAAACATGTATTTTCATACCCATAATGTAATTTTTTTAATGCATTAAGATGGGCTGATCTGTCTGGGACTTCGGTCAGTAGTGGGAGGGAGTAGAGAGCCAGATTCAGCTTATGTAGGACTCCAGCTACTTGCCTCACAAACAACAACAACATAAAAAAATGTGTCCTATGTATTGGTGAATATAAATTAATCTGAAACAAATTATTAAAGCTTTTTATAGAATGGTATCAAACTATTATAGCTTATTAGACCAACAGACAGCATGGTCCCCATTCACAGTCCAGAAGTCCATTGCCACACACCTCTAATATATGTAATGAAGGCTTGAGAAATAGTCTTATCTTCTTGAAAAGGCCCATAATGTGAGTGAGCAATTTTGATGCTTAGACTAAATCCATATCAAAAGAATCAACCTGCTTATAAGACTTTGCTGAATTGGATTAGCCTTACAAAAATAACATCTAGGAAGCTGGATCTGGTAATACTTTACAGTTATTTTATATGAGTTATTTTAATTAAGTGTTGATGATGATAGAATATGTAAGATGTATGGGAGATAAGCTACATATTTATGCTTATCAGCAGAATGCACTAGCACAAGTATGTCATTTTGTGAGCTAAATTAGTTTAATACTAGTTGGAATTAAAATGTGTTAATCAAGAGTGTCTTATCCACTGGGGTGTCAATAATGTCTGATGGAGGTTTTTATGGAAAACAGAAAAGAAACTAAACAAATTAAGATATATGAATTGTAAAGTAACTTTGATGAAATTTATTTGATGTATAATTTATGCTTCATTACTTTTCTACAGAAAACTCATGAAGCATCTCATGGAATTATAAAAATTAAAATATGTGAACATTTTTACTATATGAAAGATGGCTGTGGTGAAATGCAGAAGTCACAACACTAAAGATTTTTCAAAATAATATTCTCAATATTATTTATTATTGATAGCACATGAGTTCAGGAAAGCACAATTAAGAAAGAAGATTTACTTCTAAGTGAAATAGGGAATTGAAAAATAGAGAATAGAAATCTATCTAAGAAAATCTGAGGTGTCTGGGTGGCTCAGCTGGTTAAGCATCCAGCTCTTAATTTTGGCTCAGGTCATGATCTTGAGGTTGTGAGATCAAGCCCTGAGTCAGCTCTGTGCTAGGTGTGGTACCTGCTTAAGATTCTCTCTCTCCCTCTCCTTCTGCCCTTTCCCACCTCCTTCTCTTTAAAAAAAAAAAAAAAAAAAGAAAAGTGAAATATATAAAGGAAGATCTTGTACAGTAAAGAGAACTGAATTAACTAAAAAATGGTCACAGAGCAAGTAAAAGGAAATTTAGTGTTTAAAGGAATGTTTATGCTTTGGGTAAAATCTTACAGTGAACATATTTTTATTACCTTTCCAGGACTATAAAAAATAATTAGAACCTGCCATATTTAACATTTCCAGAAATTTTCTTGGGGAGAAGTTTTTCCCTTGCAAGATTCTAGAATAATTTTCATGTCATAGAATTGTTTCTTACTTATTCCCTTTGTCTGCTTAAACGGTACATAAAAAATTTCAGGAGAAGGATTAAATCTGTCTAAGGCCATAACTGCACAGGACCAAGTGAGCTAGATATTTGGTCTACATGTAGTTAATACAGTATTTTTCCTGCCTGTATGTCACTTTGCAGCTTATGCTTTTGCCTAAATGGTGACAGAAGCAGATTATTTTTTGGCAAATAACCATTTTCTTAGATTTTGGGATTAGAGATGGTTATGGGCTAAAGACAATATGATAAGACAGAATGTTTAATGTTCTTACTAAAATGCGAGCCTTTTCTTAATGGAAAGAAAATACATAGTCATCTTCGACGTGACTGAGGATTCTCTCTCTCTGAATAGATTTCAGTCTAAAAAGATGAGGTGGGGTCCTTTGTGTAAGCGCGGCTCTGTAGGAGACAATTGAGAGCTGACCTGCAGTGAGGAATTGATAGCCCTTCTCAAGGCTGGTCTTCTCTTCAGGAAAAGTTCAATTAAAGTACCACACTTTTCTTTTTTGTTTCACCAACTCCTATGTAAATTAACCTGACATCCTTTTATACCAAAAACTGGCTACTAAGTACTTCCAGTTTGTAAAACTAAGAAACATTTTTGTCAAATCTGACACCCCAGAAATAACAAAAGAAACCTGAAAGGAGTAGGAGGGGGTAAAAGGCCCTATTAGTCATCTCCATGAGAAATTCTCTTAGATGTTGTTGATAGGGATATTGTAATTATAATTCAGCATCTTCTTGGGGTCAATACTTCGTTCCTTACTGTTTTTATTATGTCCTCTGGAAGATATAATTTATCTACTGAAGCAAGTAGGGTTTTCCCTTCTATACATAATTGATAAGCATGTACTCACTAAACAAACCAGCTAATCCTGTGGCTTCCTGTTTATAACAGCAAGAGATATCACCTATTTTTTTTTAAGATTTTATTTATTTGTTTGGGAGAGAGAGAGAGAAAGAGAATGAATGAGCAGTGAGTAGGGGCAGGGGCAGAGGGAGAGGGAGAAGCAGACTCTCCACTGAGCAGGAAGCCCAATGCAGGATTCAATCCCAGGACCCTGTGATCGTGACCTGATCTGAAGGCAGACGCTTAACTGACTGAGTTACCCAGGCACCCCGAGGTATCACCTATTTTTAACAAGGCACATTGGTCAGGTGAGAGTTTATGCAAGAGAACCAAACTTTATTCCATCTTTGGCTGTTTTCTTCCATCAGTGTTGTTCATTCACTTAGTCAATGAGCCAGCTATGGAACCAGCCAAATATTTATTGAATACAACTCTGTACATTCTCTCTTAGCATGTGCTAACTGGGGACGCCTGGGTGGCTCAGTTGGTTAAGCAGCTGCCTTCGGCTCAGGTCATGATCCCAGCGTCCTGGGATCGAGTCCCACATCGGGCTCCTTGCTCATCGGGGAGCCTGCTTCTCCCTCTGCCTCTGCCTACCATTCTGTCTGCCTGTGCTTGCTCTCTCTCCCTCTCTCTCTCTCTGACAAATAAATAAATAAAATCTTAAAAAAAAAAAAAAAGAATGTGCTAACTGCTTCCTTTCCTTCCTTATCATGAATCTCATTATAAGTTATCAGATTATAATGAACAGTTTGATTATAATAATGATACTCTTCTAATAACACCGCATTCATTTATCACCATTCTTTTTTTTTTTTTAAAGATTTTATTGATTTGACAGACAAAGATCCAAGTAGGCAGAGAGGCAGGTAGAGAGAGAGGAGGAAGCAGGCTCCCCGCTGAGCAGAGAGCCCCATGCGGGGCTCAATCCCAGGACCCTGGGATCATGACCTGAGCCAAAGGCAGAGGCTTTAACCCACTGAGCCACCCAGGCGCCCCCATTTATCACGATTCTGTCCTCATCTTCTATTGCCTTTTGGCATGTGACTTAAAAACACTAATAAGTGGACTAAAGACAACATATAATATCAAAACTCTACCAAGAATATGTAAGAAAAGAGAGCTAGATCTTACTAAATTGATTTTATTTCAGTTGTCGCATTTCTTTTAGTTCAGTGAATCAAGAACACATGCTATGTAATGCTTTATATGCAAATTAACTTGCTTACCTGAAATATAACTGCCTTTTCAGCTTTTCCTCGTTGAGTGGTAGCAAGGGTAAGGAATTCTGCATTAAGTGAATGGTTCCACAGTTGCTGAGGGGCCGAGGAGGAAGTGCCAAGTCAGGCAATTTATTTATGGTCAGTTGGTCATAAGAATAAGGTATGTGTACCTGCCTTCATTCCATAAAGGTATTACTGTAGCAAGATGTTATCTCTATAAGAAAACTAAAATGGCAATTAAGAAATTTGGTCTTTGGTTTCCTTTTACATAAGGAGGTTGACCTAGTAAACTCTAAAAAGTAAAACTTTGTGCTATAAAATACATCCAAAAGTTATATCCAAATAAAATTTTATAAGTCAGATTTTATTATAATTGTACAATATAAAACTTTAAAACTTCAGTTGAGTAATTCTGTGAGGAGGTCATTTTTTAAGTGAGCATTTTTGAAATTATTGTCAGTTCATATTTTCTAAAACTTGGTAATTGTGTTCTTTCAGTCATTTTAAAAAGTTACTATTTTTTTCAAAATTAGAAGCAAATTTCACATGAATAATTTTGTCCTCAGAAAAGTTCAGTTACTTTACATTAGGTAAGTCCTGTAAAATTGTGTTTTAGAACATACCTCAGACTTCTAAATGTTACATTTGTCTATTCTAAAGAAATTGATATTTTTCTTCTCTTCTTCACTGATTTATTCTAAATTATGCTAATAAAATAAAATATAGTACATAGAAAATTGTATATGTTACATATATAAATAATATATAGAAAATGCTTAAGTGGCATTTTAAAGAAACTTATTTTTAATGATTTTAAATTTTCTTTATTATCAATTTATTCTCAGAGACTAATATTTAAAGACTTTCTAGGGGCACCTGGCTGGCTTAGTTGGTGGAACATCTGACTCTTGATCTAGGGGGTTGAGTTTGAGCCCCAAGTAGGGTGTGGAGATTACTTAAAAATAAAATCTTTAAAAATAAATAAATAAAGAGTTTCTAAAGCCATATTGAGATATTTAAAATAAGATATAAGGTGATTTGGGCACCTGGGTGGCTCAGTCAGTTAGGTGTCCAACTTTTGATTTTGGCTCAGGTCACGATATTGGGGTTGTGAGATCCATTGCTGTGTGGGGCTCTGCGCTGGTTGTAGTGCCTGCTTAAGATTCTCTCTCTCCCTCTGCCCCCTGCCCTTTCTCCCCCTGGAAAAAAAGAGAGGGAGAGGGAGAGATAAATTGATTTATATATTGCTGCATCAACTTTAAGAATTCTTGGAAATACCAGCTTTATTTTATGGATTAATTACCTTGACGTTAAGATAATTTCTTGCTCTGGGGTGCCTGGATTGCTCAGTCGGTTAAGCATCTGCCTTCATCTCAGGTCATGATCCCAGTGTCCTGGCATCGAGTCCCATATTGGGCTCCCTGTTCAGTAGGGAGCCTGCTTCTCCTTCTGCCTCTCTCATGAATAAATAAATAAATAAAATATTTTAAAAAAAGATAATTTCTTGCTCTGATATGGTTTTGTGTTCTTTCCTCTGAAGTGGGTTTCCTTCATATCAGGGCACACATTATACTGCAGTGCACTGAGTCCTGTAGGATAACAGTATGAGCGAAGTGCTAAGAAGTCAAAAGAGGAAGAGCCTATAGAGATTCTTCAGAGAGGGAGTGACATTTAAGCTGTCCCTAGGGAGATTAGTAGAAATTTACTTGGCAGAGAAAGGAGAATATTGGGTAGTCTCAAGAAACAGAGAATATTCTGGTGAATAAATCATGGTTATATGTTTTCTAAAAAAAATATTAAAATGTTAGAAAATATTATGGTGACTGATGGTAGCTGCACTTGGGAGCATAGCATAATGCGTAAACTTGTCGAATCACTGTTGTACACCTGAAACTAATATAACACTGTATGTCAGCCACACTCAAATGTACTTAAAGCTATACTAAAAAAAAATATTTTTAAAAGAAAATATTACAGTTAACATTTGAGCAATGTGTCATTTAAGATATATAGTTTGATCATAGATATTAAAAGAAGTTAGGGCTTAAACTGGTTCTTAGCACGTATAATTTTAGGATAAGTAAATTATTTTATTTTTTTAAGTTAAATATTTTTATATATATGTCCCCCCAAAACTCATCTTGAATCAACAATAACACAAAGGTTCACAGTTGGAAGACAATCTGTTCCCCTGTCCCAATGCCCTTAAAGCCATAACTGAAATACTCAAGCTCTGTGTTTCTCTATCCTCCTTCTGCTTAAAGATACCACATATTTCTTTATTCGTTTAAAAAATATGCTGAATGCCTAGTATGCGCTAAGTATCACATTAGATGCTATGGCATCAGCCTATGAGAAGCTCCCAGTCTAGAATGGAAATCAGACTACAAGTATCACTTGGATCTTCCCCACTTCTGTAAAAGAATAACCTCAAGCCAAAAATTGGGGATTTATCTTTGATTCCTCTCTTTCTCTCATTCCATATATCCAGTGCATTGTCAAATCTTGTCAACTCTTCTTTCATGAATGTCCTTAGTTTTCCTCTTCTATCCTGTATTTCTACAGCCTTTACTTCTATTTTCTTTATTTCTCAGGATGGGTAAATTATTTATAAAATGATTCCATTGGGAACATTTGGGATCTTCAAGAAGAAAAGAATCATGCTGAGCAATCTAACTTCAACCAGAGTGAGGAAAGAGAGTTGGTTCTTTCTAATTCCTAGGGCATTGAGATAAAGCACTAAGGGTTTATGAAAGATCAAATAAGAAGACATGGACTACCTTCCACTAGAAAAAAGGGCAAAGAATAAAGGAAAATCTCTCTTTTAGGGAAGCAGAAGTTTAAAATTCCATGAATAATTCTTGGTATAATGGAAAATAATAATCCTTTAAGACTGAATGACATTCATTCTGAAATAAATTATGATTCTGAATGGTATGAGCTTTTCTATAAAAAACTACTTAGAGGAAATGAGATGGACATTTGGTTTGTATTTCTATTAGACTTTTTTTCTCCCCATTCATTTAGTCACCAAATTTTATTGAATTCTCAGACTTTGTATATTTTTTTATTCCTTTCACTTTGGGTTATTCCGTTTTGGGGGGCAGATAGCTGAAACACGTAGAAAGGAGAATTTCTGTCTATAAATGTAGTTTCCATATGTCAGAATACAAACAGTGCTACTCATTTTATCTTGAGTTATAAAGAACCTGACTCCATGAATTTTGCCTTGTTTGGAAAGCTTTCTTCCAAAAGCAAAGCATAGCGTTGATTTTCATTCCTTCATAGCACTACATGTTCTATCAAGTCAGGGTGATGTAATTATAACTTCAGACGGAAGGCACCAGATTGAAATATGATTTTCTGCGGGTTTTCATTGATACTTTGCCATTTGGTGAAAAGAACATTCTACTTCTTCACATTACTGGACTGATAGAGAAAGTGGTTTTTCCAGAAGATTGCTTCTCCTATTAATTACAAGACAGGAACCTTAAAAAATCTGAATCAGAGGGCAGTGATTTTTATCTGCATTGTTCACTACCATGCCCAACAACTTAGCCCAAGTGTCTTGTAGGTATTGAACATACATTTGTTGAATTAAAGAATTGCTAGTATACCTTTTAATTGATAAGTTCAGCTTTTTGGTTTTTTTTTATTCTTCCCATTGACCTTTGATCTGAACAAAGTGTATCATTGCTGGAGTATTCTTTTTTCTTCTTTAACTAGGTTTTCCTTTTCTCTGAAAAGTATGGGAATACATTTCTCTAGCTCCTTGATACTACTGGTTTGTGAGTTAGGAACATATGCCTATATCTCCAGCCCTACACACTTCAAATATTTATAGCTATTTATGTATACAAATCTGTATCCTTAAGGGTGATGCTGGAGATAATTAACACAGAATCATGGAGTTTTGGTTTTGGTTTTGTTTTGTTTTGTTCATTTTTCTAAGGGACTTTAGAGATTATCCAGTCCAAGTCCCTCATTTTATGGTTGAGAAAATTAAAGCCCTGGAAGGTTTTCTAGCCCAGGGCCCCTCTGCTAATTAGGTATTGCAAAACTAGAACCCAGGCCCTGACTCCCAGCCAAATATTCTTTTCACACACATTATAAATATCTTTTTCAGGGTGAAGGCTTTTTCCAGTTAAAATATTGATTCACCATCATGATACCTTCAGGCAAATATTTTAATGCTCAAACTATTTAAAAAAAAAAAATTCCCCCCCCCAAATATAAAGAGTATTTCCTAGCCAAAAATTCTTTTGAAGAACCTGGTCTTCCCAAGCTATTAATGAAGAGTATGACATGTCTGTCAGTGGATACACTTTATATTACCAGCTGGTAACCTCTTAGATTAATACTTTACCGTTAAAGAATTTAAACTAGTTTTAATATCTTGAATTATACTTGAAAGGAAATTGGCTTCTGAATGGTGAAGTAGAAATATTAGTTGAATATTCTCAGTTGCTAATATGCAAACTCTTGTGGGTTCAGTTGTTGTGTCTATACCTCAAGAAGTAGGCAAGTGAGGACTTATGTGTATGTGATTAACTGGGTAACTTAAGGTAATGATCAATCTGGATAGTAACAGCTTATGTTGTAACAGCACTAATCTGATATCAACAGTGCTTTACCATATAGCAGTCTCTGTATTTTAGATAAAGGTAGTAGTAGGTTTTTATTCCAGTTAACTAGATTTTTGTCATTTTTCCTTTAATTGGATTGATACAGATGTGAATTTATAAGTGGTTTTCTTTTCTTTTTTTTTTTTTTTCTGCCAAAACCACATAAAATTGAACTTGGAGAAGGGCATAAAAGAGGAAATAAGTCAACTAAAGAGAGAATCTTTTTCTCTCCCAATCTTCCTCTACAGAGGTCTGTAGCTTCCCAGCAACCACATGCTCTGCCTCTCCCGCCCAGTAGTCTCTGGAGGGTGCCTCACAGTCAGATAGGAGAGTATGACAATCCCATTAAAGTATGTTTATTCACAGTACAATCAATTAGAGAAAATTTCTCTTTTCAGATAGTCCATTATATTAATACTGAAAACATCATTTTACATTCAGAGGAATATGCAAATCTCAAATGTTCTATTTCAGATAAGGTCCATCTCAATGTTTATCTCAGCATTTGGTATTTAATAATATTTTTAACATAATTTCTACCTCGGATTCCATTTCAAAGTGAATTTTATAGACAGGAATTATTAGTAACCTATTTTTATTTCTCTCATGTTTCAAAAACTAATTGTTACACTGATTAATAAGCGTCTCATAAAACATCACTTTGTAAAATGAAGACAAACATCCCAAGACCGATGATACAATATATAATTGCCAAATTTTTTAAATGAGTTCAGAATTTAAAAGGCAGTTATGAAATCAGGTGATTAAAAATAAAGCCGGGGACGCCTGGGTGGCTCAGTTGGTTAAGCAGCTGCCTTCGGCTCAGGTCATGATCCCAGCGTCCTGGGATCGAGTCCCACATCGGGCTCCTTGCTCATCAGGGAGCCTGCTTCTCCCTCTGCCTCTGCCTGCCATTCTGTCTGCCTGTGCTTGCTCTCTCTCCCTCTCTCTCTCTGACAAATAAATAAATAAAATCTTAAAAAAAAAAAAAAAATAAAGCCGAGTGTGAATATTGGGATAAGCTTCTAGTTGGCAGTATAGTTAACTAATTCTGTTTGAAGTAGAGTCTAGAAAGGGTAAAAGAGAAACAAGTTTGATCAAATACATGAAAATAAAACATTCTTTAAGTGTTAAAATTGGAAAACCCACTGAAGTTTTATCAGTTGGAGGTGACAGTATTACCTGGATAATCTAGTGTGTCTGTCCATTTAAAATGATCTCCTGATTAACATAAAGATTAACATGTAAAAACATGTAATAATGGTCTAACGTGAGAACACAGAAAGCAAAAAACTGAATTGCTTGTTTAACTCTAAAGTTCCTCTTGTTGGTTTGTCAAATCTTCCAAAAAATATTATAGAAACAGTCCATTCAACATAAATTTGTTAGGATTTTATTTTTCAGATGCTACTTTTTTAAGATAACCATGTTTTCAAAATGTAGCAAAGAACTGCATGCTCATTTCCTAAAATGTTTCTAGAAAATATGTTATGATTGTAGAATTTAATTATGTGAAGTACTATAGATTTAGCTTACCCACGCCTCTATTAAATTGATCTTTAATTTATATTACTTCACTCTTAATATTTTACTTTATGATATTCAACCATTTAGAGTTGATAATTTACTTAATGTTACATGTAAGGAGTAATCTTAAGTTTAAGTAAATTATACAGTGTGACATAATTAAACAAAATTATATAATTTTTCTGTAAAAATGGAATTCTGAATAACATTAGGAATATACTTTGAAAAGTTTGATGCCTGAATCTGAGTGACCAAAAATATTCTTCCACTCAACATTGGATAATAATTGAAATGTTATTTTTAGGATATTTTTCAGATGTTTTTCGATCTGACAGAGTCAGCACATTTTAGCAGAATCTGATTTATCTAACAAGATAAATTGACTTGAATTTTAACGTAAGACCAATTTTTTTTCTTTTGTTAAAAGTACACAGCTCATAACCTGCTAGGCTCAAAATACACAAAGAAATTTCAACTTTAAAATTTATAATCAATTTTG
This sequence comes from Enhydra lutris kenyoni, assembly GCF_002288905.1. Classification (NCBI taxonomy): domain Eukaryota; kingdom Metazoa; phylum Chordata; class Mammalia; order Carnivora; family Mustelidae; genus Enhydra; species Enhydra lutris. Next base: position 7,389,542 of record NW_019154103.1, on the reverse strand, counting down.
AATTATAACAGACATTTGAAAAAGGAAAGCCAAAGCTCTTTTCACCATAAAAAACCTATGGAAGAGAAATTTCTTTGCCATTTTAAACAAGTATGAAAGAAAAAGTGAAGAAATTCTGCAACTTTAAAATTATTAGGGGAAATTGATAACCAAACTGAATAATTGAGTCCAAAGTATATGTTCAGAACCCAGTTTATATAATGACGTGGCCAATAAGCTTCTTCCTGAAGTCTTTGCTGAGATTCAGGTGCCTAAATTCCTTAACTTGTTTTTTGGTGTTTTTTTTTGCCATTTAAATGTCATTATCTTAATAATAACTAACATTTTTTTAAAATTTGCTTTAGTTACTTTAGTCATCTTTGATGTTTTTATGTTCTTTTTGGAAAACGTTCCGGATATTCCACAAAATAAAAAATTGGATTGTGTTTTTTCTTAAAAGCGTTTATTCTCCTGAAAGAAACCACATGGGGAAATAAGTTGATTTATGTTTTGTATAATTCGAAAAGTTAAAACAGTTTATTTTCAGATCTGTATTTTACATTGTGCTGTTTTTTTTTTGTTTTGTTTGTTTATTTATTTGTTCTACTTCAATAGCCTTTTATGTCACCTCGGTACCCTGGAGGTCCAAGGCCCCCGTTGAGAATACCTAACCAGGTAAGATTCGTGCGCTGCTTACGTCTGTGGGTTTTGTTGTTGTTGCTTTTAAGAATCAGTAAAGATTTTTAAAATGTCATGAATATTTTTTCCTAGAAAAATACTAAATTATCCTTTCTCCATCCCATTGAGTGTTACTTCTGGTAATATGTAATCTCCTTCAAGGACTGGCAAACTACTGTCCATATGTTGGCTGACTGTTTTTGTAAATAAAATTTGATTGGAAAACAGCAACACTCATTCATTTACATATTGTCTGTGACTTCTTTTACACTGCAGTAGATTTGAGTGGTCATGGGAGACCATATGTAGCCTGCAACCCTCAGATACTTACTATGTGGATCTTTACAGAAAGAAAGTTTGCTGAGCCTTGAAGTCTACTGTATACTTTGAACCTAATTATGTATGTGTGTGTGTATATAAATATATAAATAAATAAATAAATATATATATATATATATATATAATTTTGGAAAATGCTCAGTACTGTTATTTAAAAGAGAGCAATAAAATTTTTTCTGAACATACTTTGCTTTATTTTTATAGAATATAGTTTCAATATCGTGGTTATAATACTCATATCGGTTTTGCCCAATTATAATAATATACTGAGAATATAATTAGCTGCTTCTAGAAGGGTTAGATCTATTAATAAATAAGTCATTAGCAATAGATCTTCCAATTTTTTTTACCTACTCGAGCTCTGAGATTTCATAAGCTTTTATTCTCACATAGTATTTTTTCTCAAAGCCTGAAATATTTATTTGCTAAAGACAATAAAGCACAATTTTTGCTTCCAAGGAGTTTATAATTTAGTTTTCAGATATAACACAAGAAGAAATTAAATGCTTAATTTTGTGGCATATTTATGTAGAGTGATTGTTTTGTTACTTTCTTTAATTCTGTTATTGTATGCTTCAGCATTTTCCAGGATCTAAAGTAAGCCCTGTTATTCCAGTAAATATTTTCTCATTCTTACTGTCTTTCTATCTAAACTTCCTTCCTGGCCAAAACTGCAACAAGAAAGTTGAGCTTCCTAGCATATTTGATAGCAACAGAGTTCTGCTTCTCCTCTCCTAACTCTTGCTGAAATTATGCAGTGTCCTTGAAGTGTCTCAGTTTGCTGGTGTTCTCTGCTTCTCATGCACAGCAAGGAATGCCGGCACCCACGTCTGCCCCCAGGGGAGAGCTTTAAACAGGCAGCAGTGCCGGATCCTCTCATGGTTATAGTCCTGGGAGTCCTCATATTAGCAGCTGGAGGAGCTTTTCCCTTCAGAATGAATCTGCATTCAGTACACAGGGCCAGGGAAACATGGCATGAAATAGAAAAAGGGAGTGTACAGATGCCAAATGTTGCAACATATGGGAATTTTGTTTTCTCTGTGGGTGAACCTGTGTGTATTGACAGTCAGATCTACTTGTATAGGTGATGGAGTCTTTAGAATTTCCTTCTCAGAGATGGAAAGTTGTATCTTTCATTGGAGTCTTCATGATGTTTCAGATGCCCTATCCATAGCCTTGTATGTTATGTAGATCTAATAGGTTCCTGAACATCTGAATTAGGGAAATGTGAATTTCTTATACCAGTATGTTACTAAAATTTTTTGACTCCATGTATTTCATATCGATGATGACAATCTGATGGGATTATTGGAACTGCATTTGGTGTTGTTGAAATGCCTGCCATGTGTAACACACAATGCTGGGTTCCCTATCTACCAAGACTCCTAAATTGGAAAACACACTTTGTGGAAGAGGAACGGGTTGTGGTAAATGTAGATTGTTTGAAACTTTTTTTAAGAGCAAGTGCATGATGTCTTTAGATTTTTTAAAGAGGCAATTAAAATTTTAAAGTAATAAAGAATTGTGATTCGGGCTCTTTTTCTTCAAGAATTTTAAACAGTGTTTATCTAAGTGTATTTTAAAATAATTATACTCTTGTCCAAGTGGCTCTTTTGTCCACTCATCCCCACACACACATTTACATAGTTAAGCTTCATTAATTCAAGCATCTGTCTTTCAAATCTGTAATAATTTACATTTATACTATTTTTAAAAAGGATTTTCTGAGCACATTAATTGTGTTAATAGTGTAAACATATTGTTTTAGGAAATGTTCAACCTTTTCAAGAGTATGACATTTTCAAGCAACAGAATGTTTCTTCAGTTTCATTATGTAGTCATTAAAGTAGAATTGGAAAAACTACTTTTGATGGTTAATTGGGATGTTGCATATAAAAACAACACAAATATGTTAAGTATTTTTTTTGTTTCATCTTCATTTAGAATGATCATAACCTAATTAAAATTTGTTTTTCTGATAGATTCTATCTAAGAAGATAGAGTGAAATACTCTCCAATGGTGTTGACTAATCATTTTGAATATGTAAAAGACTTTCCTTTAATAAACAGATTTTTCAGAATTTGTAACTTCTAGTGATTAGACTGTAGATTTTAACTTAAGTTCTCCTGAGATGGTTTTTATGGTTCTAGACTAAATTCACAATGCTTTATACTAGATGTATATTTATAGGGCTGGGTATTTGGAAGATGGTATAATATACTCTACCAAAAAAAAAAAAATATATATATATATAGGAAGGGGTAATGGTCTCTAAAATATGGAAGAAAAGTAGAATTACAAAAATATACAGTAGTGCAAAGAATAAATATATATAAAAACATATGCAGGGGCGCCTGGGTGGCTCAGTGGGTTAAGCCGCTGCCTTCGGCTCAGGTCATGATCTCAGGGTCCTGGGATCGAGCCCCGCATCGGGCTCTCTGCTCAGCAAGGAGCCTGCTTCCTCCTCTCTCTCTGCCTGCCTCTCTGCCTGCTTGTGATCTCTGTCTGTCAAATAAATAAATAAATAAATAAATAAAGATTTAAAAAAAAAAAAACATATGCAACATAGAAGTTAAGTCCAAAAAATATATTTGACTATACAATTTTACACTGAAATTGGCTCAGCTGTCAGAATAGGTAATTGGTGTGCAGCATTTAGAACCTGGAGTAGAACAAGCCTTTACCCTTCTCTTAGATAAAAAGTTGAATCAGAAAAATTCACAATGTTTATTCAACACTATGCTGAGGAAACTAAAGCAGACAGAAATACAGAGACTGTTAATGAATGACACCAAGAATAAACTATGGATTTATTGAAACTATGGAGTTATTGAATCCATAGAATTTTTAGTTTATCCTTTATTTCTGACCATTCCTGAAACTCTGTAAACAGGTATGTGACATAGTTAATGCTGTTGACCATTTTATATTCTAAAGCTTATACTGGTATTCTAAAAACATACTGCATTTGACCGTTCTACTGAAAGTCTCAAAGATATTTCTCCAATAGTAGATGAGTAGTTAAATACATGATGACATATCCAAATGGTGAAATAGTATGCAGCTACTAAAAGGCATGTTATAGAATTAAATTTTTGATAGAATAAAATGTTTATGATCTATTACCAGCTGTGAAGAAGTCACAAAGCCCATGTAGTATATCACCTCTTCTATATCACTATATGAACTCAGATAGTTTCCCCAGCTCGCCACACACACATACACTCATTTGTCAACGACTGTAAGGACTATGTCCTTTATTTCTGGATAATAGAATTATGAATGATTTCTTTTTTATTTCTGCATTTTAAAATTTGCATCGAACAAGTATTTCATTTGGGATTAGAAGAAGATATTATTAGTTAAGTATATAATAAGTAAGAGTACAGATATTTTATTCTTCTGGTTACTCAGTATATAAGATTATCCTTCATTAATATTGAATATGTAGTTCTTACATGATAAAATGAAAAACATAATGGATGCTAAAGATAGGCAAATCTTAAAAAAGATTTTCTTCATTACTTTTCACATAGGGAAAATGCCAATAGGCATTTGAGCAGAAAAAAGTTGTTGGGATGTTTACTCATACACTGAAAATAAGTTTACATATTCCTATAACAAGTTACCTATATTTTAAAGTACACTTCATGTTCTCCTTTCAGAATAAATGCCATTTAGCATGTCCTTTCCCAGTAATTTTGTCTTGATAAAATTTTCCACATGTGGAATTTTACTCTTATTTAATGATATCACTGTAAGAACTAAGAACTCAGCTGCATATAGAGAAGTATGTTCTACATTGAATCAATAATAGGAGTCTTATAGCTGAAGTTTTAAGGATGACTATAGTAAATCTCTAGCTTTAAAAATTAAATGTTGCACCTATCTAATATAAATCAGTGATTAATAATGAAAGTATATAGTAATTTTTTTGGCCAGTTCAAAATAACCCTTTCTGTCATTGAGATCTTCTTATTTCTTTATTATTGTGATAATTACACTACTAATATATTTAAATGATTATTTGAAAAATTAAAAAACATTATTTTCTTATGACTTTGAATTATGAGTGTATCCTGGGATATATTACCTTTACAATTTCTACCTTTGTAGAGCATAGGAAATTCACAAACTCAAAATGTCTGGCACAAAGGAAACTCATTCTCCTTCCCAAACTAAGAAAACTGAACATAGTAAATGCTGTACAATCTTGCTTAAGTTATGTGTGTAGAATTTTTTGGTACAATGTTTACTTCTTCTGCCAAAACATATCTTTTTAATTTTTTTATTAACATACAATGTGTTACTAGTGCCAAAACGTATCTTATTATCTTATAACATTTTTATCACAGATATTCCCTTTTTGGATATAAGTCAAAAAAAGTCCATTGCTATGTATTTGATTGGAAACTTCATTGGGCTATACAAAATCTGTCTCAAAAATATTCAGTCATTCAACAAATATTTGTTGAGTTTTACTGTGTGTTAGGCACCATTCTACTTATAGGCACACATCAACAAACTAATGAGAACCCCTTTTCTTGTGGAGTTGTTATTCTAATTCACCACTACCAAATAGAACATTTTTTTAAAACTTCATTAATTTAATTTTTTTAAGATTTTATTTATTTATTTGAGAGAGCTAGAGAGAGAGCACAAGTAGGCAGAGCAGCAGAAGGAGAGGGAGAAGCAGGCTCTCCGCTGAGCAGGGAGCTGGATGCAGGGCTCGATCCAAGGACCCTGGGATCACAACCCAAGCCAAAGGCAGCTGCTTAACCGACTGAGCCACCCAGGTGCCCCTAACTTTATTAATTTTAATTTAAATGCCTGCATGGGGCAGAGGACTAGTATATTGGATGGTGTACTTGCAGTAGTTGAGAGATAGACAAAAGAGAAATAAAGTAAATATATGTCAAATGGTGAGTTGTGCTTTGAAGACAAATGTTTTCTGAAACTGACTGTAACATTTCTGTATTTTAATATCTTTTCTATGGATAGTGCCCTTTTGCAGGAAAAAATGAGTGTGGTATTGTTGAAAGGACCTCATTTTTGTCAAGCATCTTATTAGCATGCTGGTCCAGATACCAGCAATGTCCAGCAATGCATGACTTTGAACAAGTGACTTAACTTTTCTGGGCCTTGATTTTCCTACCAGTAAAATGAGAATGGACTCAAGTATTTCTAAAATCCTTTCTACTTTTAAACTTTAATTAGATGATTCTACTTCATTTCATATAATTGAGGGGACCCATCCAAAATATTGGTAGGTCGAAATTACTAACTGAATTATATCATAAAAGCATTGATAAATTCACTATTTTTTCCATCATCGGTGAGCATTTAGTCTCTCTGAGGAGACAACATAGATATTGGTATTCAAGGAAATATATACCAGAATCTTAAGTTCCTAGAAGGGCTTACCACTGGAATCACATCATTTGTGAACTAATTTTTTTAAGAAGCAAGGCATTTCTCCACTTGTTTCTGTTTAAATAAAATTTCATATTATTTCATTTATTTTAAATCCTGGGAGTTAAGGCCTATATTTAGAACTTTGAAATATTTGACCTGATTTGAAGCCTTGGCTCTGCTTCTTACCAGTCGTATAGCCATCAACAAATTAATAAATTTATGAACAGTAGTCCCCCCTTATCTATGGAGGACATATTCCCAGACCTCCAGTGAATGCCTGAAAACCACGGATAGTACCTGATTCTATATATGCCATATTTTTTCCTATGCATACATATTTATGCTAAGGTTTAATTTATAAATTAGGTAGAGTAAGAGTTTAACAATAATAATTAATAAAAAATAGAACAATTAAAACAATAAACTGTAAAAATTATGTGACCGCAGCTCTCTCTATTTCTCTTCCAAAATATCTTATTGTACTGTGCTCACTTTTCTTCTTATGATGATCTCAAATGATCACATGCCTATGTGATGAGATGACGTGATGTGAATGACGTAGGTGTTGTGACAAAGCTTTAGGCTGCTACTGACCTGACAATACATCAGAAGAGGGATCATATGTTTCAGGACCGAGGTATACCATGGGTTAACTAAAACTACAGAAAGTGAAACTCCAGATAAGGGAAAACTACTGTATTAAAACTGGATTCATCAGGAATGATTAAAAATAATAACTTAAAAATAATAATTTCATGGGATTGTTGTAAGCATTGACTGAAATAATAAATTTAAGGAGACACAAGTGTATGTTACTATTGATATTATGTTTGTTATTATTAACTGCCCTCATCATTAGTGTTATTTTCTCTATCAAGTGAAGATGTTTTGTAGAACAGAGAATGTATATCAAAATTTGTGACAAGTCTGAATGCAATGTGATTAGCATATTAAAAATATGAAAATATCAACCCACAAGATGTATAAATTTATTTTTCCTGATGTTAAATTTTTAAGGGATGTGATGATTATGGCCTTGTTAGTGGGCAAAACAATCAAACAATCATCTGGTAATCCCAGGACTGAAAAAAATCTTTTAAAAGTTAGAGTTCTAAACTACCAAAAGACAAACACTGATGACTGAAGAGTTAGATTTAGAAAAAAGACAGTCTTTTTGAAAGACAACCTGATATTGATCGTAATTTCTGTGAGATTATGCTGTATTTTTAAGTGATGAATAGAAACTAAAAGACTTATCAACTATTCTGATATTCTAAGATAAACAGGAGAAAATAAAAGTTTGAAGAAAATGGTTTCCAGGGATAAAACATGACGCCCTTAGTGAGAGTTAGAAATTCAGATTCTAAGTCCAGAGTATAAAACTTCAACCACTTGGAGACCTAAAAAAGTAAGAAATCCAGACTCACAATTGAAGATAATGCTAATTAGTCATGTAATTTCAGTTCTCCTAATTCAATTTTTACATAACTTTTGATAGTGTTGACTACTTCTTGCTTCTTAAAACCCTCTATTATAAAGTGTTGGTCTTGGTCCACTTTCTAATTTCATTCCTATTCAGTTTCATTTTCCTTTCCTACATCTCCTTGGTATTTTTAAAGAACTGTATTTTTGTGGGGCACCTGGGTGGCTCAGTCCAGTAAGCATCTGACTCAGTTTCTGCTCAGATCATGATCTCCGAGTTATGAGATTGAGCCCCACATGAGGCTCCACATTCAGTGTGAAGTCTGCTTGAGGTTCTTTCCTCCTCCCTCTTCCTTCCCCTCTACTCCAACCCTGCTCATGTTCTCTCTCTCTCTCTCTCTCAAGTAAATAAATAAAAACATTTTTAAGAAGGATTATATCTTTTATCTTTTTTCTTTGAAGTCAATTTCATCCTTAGGACTTTATCACTGATGATTCCTAAAATTGCCCAACCTAAATTTTATTTCTTTTATGTCTTCAATAAATATTTCTCTGAGCCAATAGGCAAGATAGGTTCTATACCCCTTCAGAGTTTACAGTCTATTGGAGATGCAGAGAGGAAAACAAGCCATGATTGTATTTAAGTTCTATGAAAATGAGGTATAAAATCCTATAAAAGCACATAAACAACCCTTACCTCCCCGGCATATTAGGATGTTCAGGAAGGAAGGAGTCATCCAGAGTTGGCAGAAAAAAGAAAGGGTTGTTGTGGTTGGGAGACCTGTTATATTGAGCAAATAAATACACTGAGCAAAAAAGTAAAAGATATTGAAGACAATGGAAGTCAGGTTTCTCACTGTAGGAGAAAGTATTTACAAATATAAAAAAGAAGAAGGTTAAAAATAATCCTGAGGTTTTACTTTGGAATTTGACCTGTTGACTTGGTGCTGGGAAATAGGAATTTATGGCATGGGTATGTACCCTCCTCAGGGTACACACAGATATACAGTTATACAGTTAGTCATAGATGTATATGTGTTTACATTCACAGATTTTTATTTATTTATTTTTATTTTTATTTTTTTTAGTGCAGCATCTACTGAGAGGGCCAAAAAGCAGTGTACCAAGTTAAAATGAGCACTCTGAGAGCTCAGATCTTGATGTCTAAATGTTGTCTGTCCTTCACTAGAGGGAATCAGGGCTCTGGGCCCTTTGGAGTAAGGTCTGTTTTCAGAGCCAGGCTAGAACAAAATATGAGGTGAACTTGGAACATCTTGTCCAAGGAAGAAAATACTCAAAATATGATGGAGACGTGTCGAAAGTCCATAAGGACTTGAAGAGCCTCCTGCTGGCCAAATCATGAATATTTGAATACTAAAATAAATGATAATAATAGATTACAACCTATTGATTGGAATAGGAAGGAAGGGTGGACAAAAAGTTGTTCCTTAGAGTGGAATGCCAACTAAACCACATAAAATGATAGACAAGAAATATCTCCATTTGGCAACTATCCTAGTGCTTAGGAGTTGTCAGTGGATGCCGGTGGGTAGATAATTGACTGGTGAGGAATGGGATACTGACAATCTTGGAATAGCTCTAATACTAAAAGTAATTAATTACAGAGGGGAAAAGTAATGATCCCATGGTGTACAGACCTGATGGACACCAACACAATCAGATGAAAAAGGTTAACATCCCCTGTCATGGGACGAGTGAGCATCATGTGCCTCTGAAGTGATTCACCGAGAAGAGCACAGCATCATTTCTTCAGGAATCTTTGTAAGAAAATAGGACCCGAGTTGGGGTCATGAAAAAGCATCAGAAGATCATCCTGTAGAATTGAAGACCCAGATTCTAAAACTGCTGAGGACATGACAGGGAAAGACTAAGGAATAATTCCAGCTTGGAGAAGGGTGAAGAAATACAATAACTAAGTGCAACATGTGTTCCATGACATCCTCTCCACAGAAAGTATAAGAAACATGGTGGAGACAAATGGCAAATATGGTTGAGGTCTGTGGAGTGGATGGTAGCGTTGTATCAATGTGGGTTTCCTGTGTTGAAACGTTGTGTTATGGTTTTGTACAGAAATATCCTTGTTTAGAGAACTGTATTCTGTACTACTCAGAGGTGATGAGGCATAATGTCTACAGCTTGCTGTCAGGTGGTTCTGAAAAAGATTGATGATAACAAGTGCATATAGAGAGAAGGAGAAGGGGTGATTCAGGGGCAGATGTGGTAAAATGTTGAGAGTTGGGCAATTAGTGTCAGAGTCTATAGGCATCCTTTGTACTGCTTGTGGAATTTTTGTAAGTTGGAAAAAAAAAAATATATATATATATATAGTTTAAAACAAATGGGAGAACTTATCCCAGACTGGGTTTATATGGAAGAATTTTGCTAGGAACCGATCCCTAAACTGAGATCTAAAATATGTCAACAAGAGGCACAAAAAGGTCTGTGAGTTCCTTGACATGAGATATTGTTTATTTTTGTTTACTTTTGTTTTTAATGGTTGGCATTTAGATATTGATTTAATTCATGAATTGAAAAAACTTGAGGGAAGTTTAGTTTAGAATGTTAGGGGCAGCAGCAAGAAATTACCCTGGAAAGATAAGCAGAGAATGGATCATATACTAGTGTATGTATTCAGTGTGCTTTTAAGAAAAAAATTAAAGAATTACAAAAATGGCTTGAGAAATGGCAGTTCTCTACTGTATTCCAAGTGATGATGATTAAGAAAATAGTTCTGATCTGGATATATATATATTTTTTATTATTAAATTTCTTTTGAAATGTTTGAAATTTTTCACTAAGTAGAAAAGATTTATTCTGCTTTAAGTTAAATTAGTGAATCTTATAGAAATTTTTGCCACTTGTCAGGATTATGTGTTCATGTGAATGGATACATGTTTGGTCCAGCTCTAAGTGCTGCTCAGACAACTGTTAGAAACTTGTGATTCAGGACATATCCAGTATCACACCCTTCATAAAATAAACCCTGTCTGTTAATCACTCCACCTTTTTCACTTCTGGTTCTCTTTTTTCCATTCAGCCAAATCATTTGAACTTAATTGGAGTATTATTTTTCTAAATGGCTTCTTAGGGAAAATGTAACGACAAAAAAAGTTTATTGGCCCCTTGGCATTTTAGTCCTGCTGCTATTGTAATGCCAAATGAGTAAAATAATCTGTAGAAAATAGAGAGATTACATCCAAGAAGCAAAATTCGTTATTTCAGTACCCATAGTAAGTTACTTTGAAGGAAAGGCATTGTACTTCTCAGGATGAAAGAGGACAGTTTTGCCTAGATTTTTGTTTCTAGGAAGTACTTATTTTATTTACAAAATTGAGCAAGGTAGAATCTTTTTAAAACTAAGAACTTATACTAGGTATGTAGAGCTATAAAATTTATAAATTAATGTGAAAATAAGAAATCTGGTGAAATACTATATGTATTCTGTAATTATAGGAATTTTAAAGGAGAATTGCTAAAGCACTTATTTTGTAAATACTTAGAATATTTTTTTGTTTTGTTTTACTAAATATCCTAGGCACTTGGAGGTGTCCCAGGAAGTCAGCCATTACTTCCAAGTGGAATGGACCCAACTCGACAACAAGGTGACTACTTTAAATTAAAAGTGAAATTGAGGGGCGCCTGGGTGGCTCAGTGGGTTAAAAGTGAAATTGATATGCAGAGTCTCAAATAAATCTTTAATTTTTAAGGATAATTTTATTTGTATTAATCTCCCATAATTATACCAGTTGCATTTTTATAGGTAATATGGCCAAATGAGTTATATTTTCAGCTCTTTTTTATTTTTTAAGATTTTATTTATTTTTTAAGGTGGGGGGAGCAAGAGAGAACACAGGTGGGAGGCTGGGAGAGGGAGAGGGAGAAGCAGACTCCCTGCTGAGCAGGGAGCCTGACACTAGGCTCCATCCCAGGACCCTGAGATCATGATCTGAGCCAAAGGCAGACACTAAACCAACTGAGCCACCCAGGCACTCCTCAGCTAACTCTTAATTATGCATGATATGATGATGGTGATCACATAAGAAACCAAAGTATTAAATATCTAAAAATCCATGTTTTAACTAATAACTTCTAATACCTTTTATATAACTTCTAACAGGTGGGAATTAAAATAATTATTTCCTTTAGGATTTCTTCTGCCTTTTTCAGATAGTACATTTGAAAGATGAGCAGGAGGAAAAGAGGATGCTAAGTAACCAATGACTTAATTAATTTAACAAAAATCAATAATCAGGACCTTCCAACAGAGCTATTTAGGTACCACAGATGTGTGCGGCTCTATTACACTATTCCGAAGTAAAAGGTGCAGATGGTATGAGAGATACATTTCAGCACAAGTAGGAAGAAAAATTCAGTCTCAATGAATGGAGAATGTGGGCAAGTAGTCATAAGAGACAGAAAAGTAGCCATGGAAGCCAAGATGAAATGAAGTCCATGACCCAGTCCCTTAGTAAGTAAGGTTTAACACCAAGCAGAAAGGAGGCTACCACCTCCTGGTTTAGCACGCATTGTTAATATCTTCATACCTTTTTTTGTTTTTTAAAGGGCATCCAAATATGGGTGGGCCAATGCAGAGAATGACTCCTCCAAGAGGAATGGTGCCCTTAGGACCACAGGTAAATAATCAACACAAAAACTAGATGCTGAGTTTTTTGCCTTCATCGTATACATAAACAAATGATATCATTCGCTGGCTTTTATTATATGCATTAGAGGCTTGATATAACAGTTATTAGGCTCTTGAGGACATAATACCTGTGACATGTCCAAACTGATGTAACAACAAACCATATTTTAACAGGTGCTATCACATATGCCTTTAGTACATTTGAAAAACTATATTGTGTAGAAATACATTAAAGGAATTACTATAAAAAGCTATTAATTACTGTTTTGTTAACCAAGCTGAGGAAGTCTAAAAAAATTTATAGCAATTATTATAAAAGATAAGCATGGAAGTTAAATAAGTTAAATAAAACACAGTTGATATAAGATATGAAACAGAATAAACAACATAGAATATATTTCTATAAGTCTTTTAAAGAATGCCATTGATAGTTTCTTACCTGCAACCATTTCTTCATAGAATATGAAAACAATAGTTATTTAGAAATAAATATTAAATGGGTCTTAGTGAACAAGCATAATCCTATCAGTCTATATCAGATGTTAGCTTACTTCTCTAAAAGTTTCCAAAAGTACACACTGAGATTGAATCTATCCTACCTGTTCATGACATTTTTCAAGTATCCTATTACAGGATATCATTTATTTTTGGTAAAACATTCTTTTGTCTCTCTTGGGAAAACTAAATGAGGTAAAAATTAATTTTATCATGTTATATTTCAAAGAAACTAATCCCAAATCCAAAATTTTAAATTTCTATCTTATGGCTCAGAGAGTAATGTGTCATAATGTTGATTAAAAGAGTGAATTAACTTATTTTCTTTACGCTTTCCAAGAACAGCTATATAAGTCCACTTTTAGGAACTTGTTTCATGTATCTACTTTTAAAAAATTAAATTAGTATTTTGTTCTGTGCCCAAAGGAGTCAGAGAATTAATAATCTAACACTGAGATAATATGAGTTAGATCTAGGTGTTTCTAACCAACATAAAATATATATAAATATATATACATATAACTTATTAAATAAAACATATATTTATATAACTATATTAAATAAAATATATATAACTATATTAAAAGATGAAAGGCATTATAACCAAAATTTTCAGAGATTCCATATTACATGAAAAAAATAAAATGTTAATAGACATGACATCCTCAGAGTCAGAAAAAAATAATTTCTTTTATTTAGGCTCATTTATTTCTTATGTATTTTCTTAAGATCTTATAAAACTCTGATTTAGATATTTAAATTATTTTTCCCTATGTCTACTCATATTAGAGTCGATGATTTATGTGACCAACCCTCAGAAGTTATTGATAGCAATTAGAACTTATAAGATCTATAAGATAATCATTGACTGAATATATATTTTAGTCATTAATAAACTAAGCCAATTTGGCTCTACAGAACTTGAAAGACTTTTTCCCAAAAGATTTTCATAATAGATACATATTAAAATATACATAAAAATGTGATGCCTATAATTTAGTTATCATTATTCATTCAGTTCATTGATTTTTAAGCTAGCTGCTCTTTAAGCTTTTGCCATCCCAAACCAATATTTTCAATACTTTTTAAAAACTAGTCTGAGTTAAGAGTCGGTTTTACAGTGTTTGAATGATATGCCAATGGTTATTTAAGCTTTATGAACACTTAGATCTCATTTGAAAATGCATAGATGGAAAGCATACTGGTCTTTATGTTTTATAAATATTTAGCTGTATGTTTATGTGTTTTGTGTTATAAGTAATTTACAATAGAAAGTAAGAAAACATGTTTCTTGTGTATAATCTCTTATTGATGAGTTTTAATACTGAAGTTTATCATGTAAGTGTAAATTCTTTCTTTATATTTTTGAACTCAAAAGATTAGTTTATTTCTGCCATTTGGATTAGTACCCTTGCTATATGTTTCCTCATAATTTGAGGGCAATAAGGTGTTTTGGTTTGAATTTACCTCAGAAGCCAGAACTACCTACAACAACTTCTTTAAATCACAGCATAGAAAATGTCAAAGGTTAAAGGAAACTCTACATACCATGTACTTAAATGAAAAAGGAATCATATAATATGAATGGCAGATAAGTAAAATGTGAGATAAAATAATTTGGATGAGGGTTTCTTATGAAATATTTACCTGTAACACCTGGTATATGAAACATATGCATTATAAACTGTGAATTTGTATAAAGGTTATCTGTGTTTCTTGAAAGATAATAAAAAAATAATTCTCATAGTAGATATTATAACCATACAGATGTTACCCAAGAACAGAATGCATCTGCTTTTTTCTAGTTGAATTATAGAAATAATCTCTGGAATATTGTTTCTAGCTTTATATACAAACATAAAACACATCTCTTTTTGATCGTAGATATTATTTCCATAATTTTTTTACCTTAAGACCAGTTTAATGGAGAAGAAAAATAATTATCTGTTGGAACAACCGAATTCCAAGAACAGAGAAATATATATATGTTCTAATGATTCTTAGATAATGTTGATTTAGGCAAATGCACATTTAGATCATAGTAAACATGTGCTTGATACTTATTACATGAATGAAGAAATAAAAGTTTGCTCCAAATCTTGGCATATTTTTCTCACCCCTTTACCTGTTTTAAATTTAATTTTGGTGGTAATATACAATTACCTACTTAATCAAGAAAAATATCTTACTTAATACCATATTTGAAGACATTTTTCTATTTGCTTTTGTAATAAGATATACTTACCTTGCCTGTGTTCTTATGCTTGCCAGATTCCATATGATTAACAGAAAAATTCACCAAAATTATCCAATTAGTTTTAATTCTTCCAGAAATCTGAAGGATAAATGAGTTATATACAAATAGGAACATACCATGATTTCCAAATCAAATACCTGGGGTAGAGATATGGTGAGATGAAAATATATGATAAGCTCTCATGTAAAGAGAGAGTTAACTGATTCTGTATTTTCAAATTTCAGATAGGTAGAATTCAGCTCAGTAAGGGGAAGAACTTTCTAGAAAGTAAACTGCCCAATCATGGAAAAACTCTTTATAAACTTTCCAAGCAGAATCTGAACAGCCATTTTGTCAGGAACATTGCATTGAGAAAGAGATTAAACCAGATGGAATTGTATAGCTGCCATCCGCTTTAAAATTCAGTGATTCTAAATTAGCTTTTTCCATTCTGCCTTTATTGATACCACTCGGAAAGCCAGTTGTTATTCTTTCTTGTCTTCCTGTTTTCTTTTGCTTCAAATTATTCACAAAATGAAAATATTTTGTAAATCTATCAAATTATGTATTGGATAATTCCTTACTCATTTCCTGTGGTACTAGAGCATTGGGTATACCAAGATGAGTAAAACAGATTCTACCTTCAAGGTACTTACTGTTCAGCAGGAGACACACATACATAAAGAAAAGCTATTATGCAGTAAAAAAAAAAAAAAAAATCTAGAAAAGAAATATGAATGCTCTGTCAGAGAATCAGTACATAAATAAGCATGTAATTCTGTGAGGGTTGAAGGCTCAAGGGAAGCTGATGAGAAGAGGACTCATTTAAGTTGGTCCCTTATTAATGGTGACAAGAAAGAGTTAGCGGCTACAATTTTTGATCACCAGGTATCATGCTCTTAATGCACCAAGCACTATGATGGGTGTTTTATATGATTTTATTTTATCCTCCAACAAGCTTGTAAAGGACATGATATCACTTTGCAGATAAGGAAATGAAGTTTGAGTCGATCATTAAGAGAAGGATTGGCCTGTGATTACACATATAGAAAGAGGGGCAGAGGAAATGGGGCTGTGGCAACAGAAGTTCAAACCAATGTCTTTCTATGTCCTGAGCTATAAAGAAAATTAATGTTTTCCTTGATAAAATGAAACAGATCTTCTAAGACCAAAAATGGAAGGAGACTTTTCTTTTGAAGCATTTCTATTATACCTTACCATCCAGATTTTGTTTCCAATGGCTAATTTTCTTCTCAGAGACTTCTTGCTAACATTGCTGGTACCACTACCATGCTTCATCCAGAGGTTAAGGGAACTAACTAATCTTCTAACTAATGACTCAGCTGTGGATAGAAACCATTCTATCCCATAGCACATACAACTGGGATGTTTAAATAAGATTTCCCTAAAGAAAAAGTAAATAAACAATGAGAAGAACATGTAACTAGCTAATTTATTTATAAACTGTGACTTACACTCTGGAGTTAACAAACTCATTGACTATTTCCTTGTCATCTTAGCACCTACTACACAGAAGGCCACGCCATGAGTTACCATGAGTGAAAAAGTATCTTGCATGTTTCCGAACCACAAGAAATCCAGTAAGCTCTGGAGGGCATAGCTGGGAGTAGGGAGATAAGGTAAAGATCATAGGAAATGTATACAGGAAATACAGGCTAGGGCTGACCTCTGAATACCAGCATAGAGCCATGCTGAGGATTAGGTTATTTGTGAGGCAGTGTGGGACATCATGGCTTTTAGGTGACATAAACAGGACTGACTTTTTGAATCCTAGTTCTGGAGGCAGCATGAAGAATAGATGGGGAGGGGGAAAGGCTAAGTCAGAGAGACCAATGAAGACAGTACATTAGTCTCAGTAAGTGACAAGGAATAGTGTGATAGGAAAGAAAGCACTATTCCAAGAGCTATTTCATAGGTCAAATCAAGAGACTTTGGTAACCGCCTGGATGTGGGAATTGAAATCAAAGAAGGAGACATCATTGGGCTCCCAGAGGTTTTTAGCCTGGACTGTTGTTGTATGGCAAAGGGACACCACAGAACTGACTGAGGAAAGCAATATGAAGAACGCAGTTGTGAGGAGAACACTGAGTTTACTTTTAGATGTGTTGAGCATGAAGCAGTGTCCCGATGGAAACAGTCCAAATGACATTCAACATGGGAGTTATCCAGGAGCTTAGCAGAGATGTTGTGACCAAATAGAAAACATTTGGGATTCCTAAATAGTTGCTGAGCTAATGGTAGCAGATAAGATTACCCTTAAACATGAACTTATTAAAAAGAATGCTGCGGTTAGAACTTGGAAGAAAACAATGTTTCAAGAGTTAGCAAAAGAAAAAGAGCCAGCAAAGGAAACGGGAAAAAAGTGAGAAAAGTTGGCAGAATAGTGCTGTCAGAAAGCCAAGCATGAAAGCAGTTGATAGTGTCAAAATATATTAACATGACAACGTTAAAAAGCAATCTTTGGGCCCTAAGGGAAACTAAAGTAAGCTAATATGATATGCATGTTAAAACATTAAAATGTTTTTCTCCTTTGAATGTATGTAAGAGATGCTGACAGAAGCCTGTTGCATGATATAATTCATGTATACATATTTTAAGTGCATTTTAGTTTTCATATATTGTTATGTGTTTGTATATTCGTACATCTCTCTATGGGATATATTATTTTGTGAACAGAAGTTTGCATTCAGCTTTCTTATGTTAGGTTCACCTGTTGGGTTTTTTTCCTTCAGCTTTTATGTAATTGTTCTGGGTCTGGCAATTTCAACATGCTGACTAATGGTCTGTTCTTTAAAAACAGAGTTTTGGATTTATAAAATGTTTTATTTGAAAAAGTTCACTGTTGTACAGATATTGGGAAATTCATAAGGATATGGTGAATATTCTAATTGCAACTATACCTTAATTGTTTAACATGCTCCAATGATCTTACATAGTCATGTAGTTTTTAAAAGACACAGACCAAACTAATTATTAAGATAGAAGCAATAGTACAAGAGTGGATCCTTCAGAGAATGAATTGCACAGGCCTTCTCCAATCAGGAGTTATGTAGGGAAATCATTAACCTGCTCTCCTTTCTTTCCCCCCTCCTCTTTGGTTTTGTTTTTTTGTTTTGTGGTAGTCTGACCCTTGGTTATCATTACAGAACTATGGAGGTGCAATGAGACCCCCCCTGAATGCTTTAGGTGGCCCCGGAATGCCTGGAATGAACATGTAAGCAAAATGCTATGTTATCCTATTTAGTAAAGTATTCTATTTTCTGTCTTCTGAAGTCACACTAATTTGTAAGACAATTTAAGCACCTCAATTTCTGTGTAGTATAAAGTAAAACCAGAGAACTTACCTAAGCATGAGCTGTAGAGTTTGCTACATTTTCACAACATATTGTTTCTCTGCCTTCTCTGCAGCTTATAATTTTTTCCATCTTCAAATGCCAAATGCCAACTTTTAGCCAGATTTTCATGTTTCATTTGTTTATCTAAAAATGAGTCTTTTATAACTAAGCACATAGGCTCCATAGAGTCTGTGTAAAACTACAAAGAGAGGGGCGCCTGGGTGGCTCAGTGGTTAAGCATCTGCCTTCAGCTCAGGTCATGATCCCAGGATCCTGGGATTGAGCCCGGCACTGGGTTCCCTGCCTGGCAGGAAGCCTCCTTCTCCCTCTCCCCCGCCCTCTGTTCTGTTCCCTCTCTCACTGCGTGTCTCTGTCAAATAAATAAATAAAAATCTTTTTAAAAAAAAAAAACAAAAACCCTACAAAGAGATGCTGGCACCAAGACAATGACGCAACTCCCTAGAAGCAGACAATTGATATTAACTTCATTTTAATGATATATAGTAATTCCTAAAAGTTTTTAATTCCTACATAGAGTCCTTGCTTTGGCTTTGTTGGTACAACTCGTAACCCACCAAGAATTCTCTTTGGTAGTATCTTCTATATTAAAGAACTTTTCATATGATTGGATGAATTTTTGTTTGAAAATTAAGATGTGCTTGGATAAGGACTAAACTAACAGTTTTTTGGTTGTTTTGGTTATTTACTGAAAAGACGTTTCAAGCCCAAAGCCAGTAGTTGTTTCTAGAGACCCAAAGTAATACTGTCGGTTAAGGGATTTTTATTTATTTTTCATTATCTAACTTGCCCTCAAAATTCCACATATACCAGGTGCTTGCTCATGACTTTCATTAATTCACTAAAGGATCAATTCCATGATGTGGCCTAAAGAAAGCTTACCAGAAATAATGAAACTGTTCCATATAGGATTGTGGGTAGTTTCCTTGAATATATTTTTCCATTAGTCCATGTTTTGGTTACTTACATATCAAATTAGATAATTCTGCCATCACTTAATGGCATTTAAGATATAATGAGATAAGCTCTTTTGATATAGATAGGGATTTTTGTGAGTTTCTGAAGCCATTTTCATGGAAAGCAATTTTGCCTAAAATAGAAAATAGGTTAATAAGTGGATACCAGCCAGAATCAAAACTAACAGAACAAAGGGAAAAAGTAGGTCAAATTTTCCTATCACGTCTTTTCACTTTTAAAGTAAAAATGGGTAGGCATGAAGTCTGACTCTTCTTAAATCCCTCAAAGGCTTAGCCTTTAATGGTTGTTATAAAAAGGAGTGATATTTTATGCTTACATCAAAAGCTGCAACTCTCACCAATAGGATTTAGATATATATAAAATTTACCTACCTGAGATTCTGATTTTAAAATGCAATAGCTTTTAGGAACTATAATTTTGAATACTGTGTACAGATGTACACAGTATACATTTGAATATTATGATCAATATAGACTTATCAATAAATATTAAGATTGTATCTAATGTCATTTTGTATATTACACTTCACTATAATTAGCCATATGGTCAACTTTAGATCAACCTGTTTTTATGGGTATAGAGAAAGAAGTTATTTTTATGTGACCGTTAAGAGACTCAGCTGCTTAAAATTGTCTAGTTCTTTTCTCACGTACACTTAAACAGATAAACATTAACATTTGATGGATACATTAAATTCCCTAGACTATAGAGACTAAAAATATGGCTCAAATTTTTCAATATTATTATTTTTATTGATACTTGGATTTGGGTTTCTCATTTAAATATATACCAGCTGCTTTAAAATATTTCTTATTACATAATGTTGTATTGTTCATATAATTTCTGGTTTTTAAAGAACCTTGAAGCCTTCCAGATTCAGATTTCCATTTTTTGTTACCTTTGACTTTTATTTGGGTTCTTATATATAATTTTCAGTTTTCTGTAAATTAGGATATTCTTAAAGAACAATGAAAATGTAAATATTCCCATATTTACATTAGTAAATATTCCCTTCAAACAAGGAAGTTCTGATCCAACTTCCGATCCAATGGACGATCCAACCAAAGAGAATAACTCTTGTGTTGATATTGGCCCCAGCAAAGCAAAAGTGAATTTAAAGAGATATAAAAAATAAAACATATTATGTCCATTGTTCTCAATAGAGTTGAATCTTTAAAATAGATACTAAATCTTACTATGTTATAGCAAGTAAGTGCTCCTTTTTTTTTTTTTTTTTTCCAAATAAGTATTTCAAACTAGCATTTGTGGCTTTCTTCATGTTACTTTTTTACATGTTGGGTAACTTAAAAATCAAAGAAAAAGGCATCAGGATAGTGTTACTTTATTTATTTATTTATTCATTTTTAAGATTTTACCTATTTATTTGAAAGAGAGAGAGAGCATGAGAAGGGGGAGAGTCAGAGGGAGAAGCAGACTCCTCAGCGAGCAGGGAGCCTGTGGGACTCGATCCCGGGACTCTGGGATCATGACCTGAGATGAAACTGAGTCATCCAGGCACCGGATAGTGTTACTTTAAGCTATGTTTTTAACAGTCTAAGATATTTGTGTGCTAAGGTCAGGTGGGACCTGCCAGAGAACCATTTCTGAATGAGTTTTCTTTAGCTGGTCACATTTTCTTGTTTGCCATGAAAGTATAATGACAATGAAAATAACATCCATCGAGTGGGCACGGATGGATGTTATTTTCATTGTCATTATACTTTCATGGCAAACAAGAAAATGTGACCAGCTAAAGAAAACTCATTCTAACTAGGAAACTATTTGGAACAAAATTTTGATAATGTTATTTAAAAAATTATTGGTTACCTCCAAAGAAAATAATAATTCTGATATAATTTTTATATTTCTGTGCTCTAAACTCAGGATAAGTTATACGTAGTGTCATCTCAAATTAAGAGTATATTTTTAATGTCTAACTACTATTTTTATAAATAAAAACTTAATATCAATTTCAGTAATCTAAAGTAGAATTTACAGACTATAGCCAGAATGTAAATGTTTTCAAATGCATTACAGATAACTTTTTAAAAGAAACTCTATTTCTAAATTAACTACATTTTTAGGGGTGCCTGGATGGCTTAGTCAGTTAGGCATCCCACTCTTGATTTTAGCTCAAGTCAGGTCATGATCTCTCAGGGTCATGAGTTAGAACTCCATGTCTGGCTCTGTGCTCAGTGGGGTGTCTACTTGATGACTCTCTCTCTCCCTTTCTCTCTGCCCCTCCTCCTGCTCACTCGCTCTCAAATAAATAAATCTTTAAAAAACAAAAACAATAAATTAACTGTACTTTTACAGATTTCCAAAGAATTTAGGATTCAGCATTACAGCATGCCTAATTCAACTTTTTATATGTTGGGGTTCTATAGAAATGAAGAGGACAAAGGATTTCAAAGGATCTAGACCTTCTTGTTATCCTATAGAATGATAAAATTTGGGTAGTTATTATTTTGAAATCAAACAACTGTATTATAGAAGAAAAGAGGATTTTTCTTTACAGTAATCATAGTTGCTTGGATTGCATCATATCTGTATACCCTTACCAAAAAATACCTACTTCTTTTAAATTCCATATTTTGCTCTATTTTTAAATGAGGCTAACCTGATTCTACTTCAAACTATACCTATATAAAAACTTACATTCAAAATAATGCCTTTATCATAGTTCATAAGTTATTTTCTTGATAATAATGATGGTCCTCAAAAGGACTGGGAATTACTGAACTTAAGTAGTTGTTCCTTAAAAAAAAAAAAAAAAAAAAAAAGATTTATTTATTTATTTAAGAGAGAGAGAGGGAGAGAGAAAGGGAAGGGGTAAAGTGAGAGAATCTCAAGCAGACTCCCCACCGAGCATGGAGCCTAATAGAGGGCTCCATCCCATTACCCTGAGATCAAGACCAGAGCTGAAATTGAGTCACACACCTGACCACCCGAGCCACCCAGGTGCCCCTGAACTTGAGTAATTGCTCTAAAAGAACTACTCACTCGTATAGCCCCATTTTATTTAGCACTATTTGTGAAACTTAAAATGTTTTCAAACACAGTGGCATAATTGGGGAAAATATAGCTTATCCATGTGAATTATCATATTAAATCCTTTTAGAGCATATGAAATCACTATCATATTAAATTCAATCTAATATGAAATACATAGTGTGCTGAGACTAGATTATTATTTATCAAATAATTGAAATGCATAAAAGGTATTGTTACTGATAGTAAATGTAACATTTAACACTTAATTTAATGATATTTACTTAAGTAAAATGTTTAATTATTTAACAATTTAGCATATTAGTCTAACAAATAATTTTTAAATGGTAAGTAAAATATTTTATTATATTTAATCTTACATATTCCTGTTTTAAACATAATATGTCAAAATTATGAGATCATTATCAACATAACATCATTATATACAAATTTTTGCCATGATTTGGATATAGTATATTTTTAAGCTGTTTTAAGATAAATATTTCCCAATTTCTTTATTATACTTCATTTAACACCAAACAATGTGGATTAACATCAAACAAATCAAATGTTTTACTAGATCAATACATATCCTATGTTTTACCTCACTTTCCATTCATTAAGACATTGAATCCTATATGTATGATTATCTTTCTGAAGTGCTGGAAAATCATCATCATCACCATTTTAAGAGGCACCAGTTTCCAGAGACAGTACAAATGCCCTTAACCTTCTCCCCTGTGCGCAGTACTTGGACCAACTCCTTTCTGGCATCTTATTTTATCCCTTATTCCTCAAACAGAATTGGGAGAAGTTGCATTTGAGCACCCTGATAGAGCCCATAGACAGAATTTTCATGCACTTCCCTGTTTTTTATACCCCTGGGAAATTCCAAAACAAAATGAAAAACAGTTCTAAATAGTCCAAGTTGGATAGCTTCTATCTAACACATTGAATTTCAAGTTTAAGGTCCCTAAAATAAGAATCAAGGGACTTTTTTTTTTAATTAAAAATTTCCTCTGTCTTTCAATGCAATTAGAGGGAAAAGGGAATTTTGAGTGACCCTAATTACAGAGGACCTGCTGACAGCAGTCTACTTTTTATTAAGTAGTATTTACTTAGATATACTTAATACTAAAGCATGAGAACAAGAGACTTTTTTTACTTAATTAGGCATTAAGCTTGTTTTAAAATATTCATGTCCTTTTAAGCTATAGAATACAAAACATTATCCACTACCCTAAAATGAAGTAATATACTAACATACATTGGCATAGATTACTTCCTATTTTTCCCTAGATTTACTGTGGCTACTGCTTGAACTGTAATTATGAAAACAAGAAATGTAATTCCATTTTTAAAAATTAACTAAATTAAAGAGGGCACATGTTGCATGGCATACTGGGTGGTGCATAAACAATGAATCTTGGAACACTGAAAAAATCAAATAAATTTTTTTTAAAAGTAACTGAATTATCAGTAGCACTGTAATATAGAGTGATATAAAATAATATACAAAGTAATATATAAAGTAATCTGTGATAGTCTATGTGGGATTTTTTTTAAAGAGCCTGATTTAATCACCTTTGCTATATATTATTTGTAGTTTAATAAGAGCAATCATTTTATGTATATTGGTATTTTTTTAATAATTTCGTTTTAATTTTGAATGATATATATGTGGCAGTTATATTTATGTCATAGGATTACAGTTTATGTTTGTTTTAATTAGTGATTTTGGGGGTGCCTGGGTGGCTCAGTGGGTTAAGCCTCTGCCTTCGACTCAGGTCATGATCTCAGGGTCCTGCGATCGAGCCCCTCATCGAGCTCCCTGTTCAGCAGGGGGCCTGCTTCTCCCCCATCTCTCTCTGCCTGCCTCTCTGCCTGCTTGTGATCTCTCTCTGTCAAATAAATAAAATCTTTTTAAAATTAAAAAAAAAGAAAAAGAAAAAAGAAATTAAAAAACTGAGACATCTGGGTGGCTCAGTCAGTTAAGCATACAACTCTTGGTTTCAGCTCAGGTCATGATCTAATGGTCCTCACATGGAGCCACGCATCTGGCTGTGCACTAAGCATGGAGTCTGCTTGAATTCTCTCTCTCCCTCTCCCTCTGCCCCTCCCCTACTCTCATGCGCTCTCCCTCTCTCTCTCTCTAAAGTAAATAAATCTTTAGGAAAAAAAGAACTCAAAAGCTATGAAAATACAGAGAGTAATTTCAGTATTGAATTAGAACTGCATGGTAATTGAATTGGAAATATTATACTTTATGATTTGTTATTGCTTACTGTGAACGTTCAAAGCATAAGTTAAAATTTCATTTATCATATTATCTTGTAGGGGTCCAGGTGGTGGTAGACCTTGGCCAAACCCAACAAATGCCAATTCAGTGAGTATATGTATTTTTAAATTTTCTTTGCATGTTGTAGCATTTAGCAATAAAAATCTGTGGCTTTCAAAAGTCCTACAATTGGTTATATTAAGTTTTTTAAAAAGTAATCATTCCAAAAATATATTTTGCATATATATTTTTTAAATATGTTTAATTTTTGAAATTATATAATTTTTTTTACTTCACAGTCTAATGTAAACATGCATTCTATGTAAATTAACAGACTTCCAAAAATAAAACAAAATATGATTTAAGTATACTACAGAAGCCTTTATTTATTGTAATATATATGTCATAAAATGATTTGGTCTTTTAAAATAAATGTAATAATCACTAAGTTACCAGATAACCTCTATCTCTATCTATTATGATTTTATTTATTGTACTGTTATACCTAGGTTTGCTCTCTTACTATCCCAGGAAGCAAGTACACATTTGTCCAGTGCCTGTCAGCCAAATTGGTGTTCTTATACATCTATCTACATATCTGACATTCTGTGAATTTTCCCAATATGTTTTGTGATAGCAGTTTGACTCACAAATATTTTTCTCTCTTAATAATGTCACATAAATATACGCACAAGTTGAAAACTAAGCTTTCGGTGTTAAAATTAATATGATTTTAATTAGATGATCCTGGTGATGTTTTCCCTTCTTGACTTTGAAACTTTGAGTTTCTTTAGTATGTGAGAGAGGTCTGCTGTGTAACTCTGTGTAGTGCGTGCACTGCACAAAGGTTTCTCACTCAAAGGATTCAGTACAGCTCGTGCTCCACTTGTAAAGTCTATGAATATCTGCCCAGCAGGGATGCCTTTTACTAATATGCCCAGAGGTAACTTCATTGACTGGCAGTGGACTTAAAGCTAAATAAACATGAAACTGATTCAATGTTCAAGGTTAATTTAAACTTCAAGACAATTTAAGGTGAAGTATGTGTGGTATAGAAAGAATCATCCTAAATTCATTGCTCTTCTAAGGCAGAACCACTTTCTTCTCAATCAAGTAAGCAGCTGTCATATTTTTAGAGAAAAAAAATTATTTTATCTTCCTGTCTCTTTGGTTTCAATAGCTAATTGAAATAGCATTTGGGGTGGACAGAAGTGATGATCTTGCTTTCATTTGGGTCTTCAGTATACTATTTAATCTCAACAAGTCTTCCTATAATACTGTTATGCTGGATTATGTTATAATGTATCTTTATCTTCTAAAATTCCTTTAGTTTGCCTATGTGCTTTTGAAGAGTTCACATTTCTATTTGCTTCTTGCTATACGCCTTTCAAATTCATTCAAGATTTCACTTTAAAATGGCATCTGGCTACCAGCTCAGGACACAGTTCTTTCAACTTGCTATTAAAATACCCATAAAGGGGCGCCTATGTGGCTCAGTTGGTTAAGCGTCTGCCTTTGGCTCAGGTCGCCATCCAGGGCTCCTGGGATGGAGTCCATACCAGTCTCCTTGCTCAACAGGAAGCCTGCTTCTCTCTCTGCCTCTTTCTCGCTCTCTCTCTCTCATGAATAAATAAAATCTTTAATTAAAATAAAATACCCATAAAGATACAGGAAAAACAATTTTTTATAACACTGAAAACTGTGACAATCTTCCTATTGCCAGAATCTGGAAAGACTTTCTATTATCTGCACATCTGTTGAAACTGGATTAAAAAGCACAGACAGTGCTCCTTAACTCTGTAAGCCTTTCCACCTAGAAGCAAGAAGACTCTTTCTTCCTCACTGTCTGTGCTCCCTCTGCTGCGCCTTGCAGGCGGCCACGTGCAACTTCCACCCGCCACTGCCTGCCTCCAGCAGGACCGCCTTTTACACATGTGGCTGGAGACTCTCTCCCTCAAAACCTCCTTAGGAAGGTGAGCAGGATTTGATACTGAGAATGGTGCCTTGTGCCAAGAGGGTATATTATCCAAGTAAGAATATGGCGGAGAGGCAGAAATGAAGACTGAGTTCTGCATTCTGATAATTTTTAGTTTTCATGTCCTCCACCTCTTCAGAATTTCATGGAGCCAAGCAGTGTGGATAGGAGAATGTACTCTAACAAGTCAGCAGCTCTGAATTATTTTGGACCCTAGAAAGCACTAGGAATTAGGGTATGAGGTGTGCGTGTGAAACGGCCAGCCTGTGGTCATGGTGAATGGACAGTTGACCAGCACACATGTGGTCAAGTAAGAGAGTTGAAAACAATCCCTTGTGTTAAGAGCTGTCCCATGTGGATACATCTCCCCCTCACTCGAAGAAATGTCAATAAGGAAAAAAAGTGGGGAAGGCTTACAGCTTTCTCTTCAGAAAGAGAAAGGGGGTCATCATCCCAAGTTCAGAAAAGCAAAGCATTCCTCTGAAAAAATGATTGATTTTGAGAACAAGAAAAAGAATCATAAAAAACTGATGACTTTCTGCCAAAAACATAGGGCTTACACATGAAACAAAGCAAAAAAGTAATAAAGAGGGATTTCCCCCTCTAAATACCATTGATTTTATTCTAGTGACAACTCCTCTGTACTGTTTTGATTTCCAAATTCCTCAGACTTCTTGTCCGTGTTTTTAATTATAGACACTTTTTATTTTGTATCAATATAGTAAGTCTCTGGCTCTTGAGGCCCACATTTTCAAGTAGTTGATTATTCTGTTTTTGCTATTTCCAGATATGTTTTGTATACTGTTTTTTTCCTTTAAATGTTTATATCAGTGTAACTCCAGATTTATAGAAGAGTTGCAAGACTAGTACAAAGAACTCCCATGCACCCTTCACCCAGATTCCTGAGTGTTACAATTATACTGTATTTGCTTTATGATTTCTGTTCTCTGCATATACATATTTTTTCCTGGACCATTTGAGCTGTATTTAAGTTGCTAACATGATGACGCTGCATCCCCAAATATGTCAGTATGTGTTTCCTAAAAGCAAATACATTATCTTTCATAACTACAGTAAAGATCAAAATTAGAAAATAAGCACTAACGTAATGCTATTTTCTAATCTGCAGACCCCACTCAGATTTCACCAATTGTCTCAGCAGTGTTCCTGGTAACAAAAGAAAATCCCAGTTCACTTGTTATATTTATGCATCATGTCTTTTGGTCTTTAATCTAGGACAGTTCCTCAACTTTTCTTTGTCTCTCTTAACCTTGCAGTTTTGATGAATGCAAAGCAGTGATTTTGCAGAATGTGCCATAATCTGGCTGATATTTCCTCATGATTAGTTTCAGGTGATACATATTTAGTAGGAATGCCACAGTAGTAATGTGATTTTCTCAGTGCACCATCTCAGGAAGCATGTGATGGTGATTTGTCCCATTGCTTGTAGTGTTAACTCTAATCCCTTAGTGAAGGGTGGTACTTGTCAAATTTCTCTACTGTAAAATTGCTGTTTTTCCTTTTGTAATTATTGACTTGTGGAGACATACTTTGAAATTACAGTAAATATCCTCTTCTTCCTCATACTTTCATCTGCTACGTTTGGTATCCATTCATGATTCTTGACCAAACTGGTCTTTTTTTTTTTTTTTCCTCTCTATTGGCTTCCAAATGGCTGATTTCTAATTCTGTTTTCCTTCTCCCATTTATTAGTTGACTGTCTACTTAACAAAGACTTTTTCTTCTCCATTCATTCATTCAGGTATATCAGATGTACTTGTGAGCTCTTATTTCATTCAATAGGTTTTTGATGCTAAGATCATTCCAGATTAAGCCAGTAGGAACCCCTTCAAGCTGAATTATTTGTCCTTTGTTTGTTTGTTTGTTTGTTTTTAAGATTTGTATTTATTTATTTGAGAGAAAGAGAGCTTGAGGGAGAGATCACAAGCGGGGAGAGTTGGGCAGAGGGAAAGGAAACTCTCCACTGAGCAGGGAGCCCAGTGCAGGACTCCATCCCAGGAACCCTGGGATCATAACCTGAGTCAAAAGCATACTTACCCATCAGAGCACCCAGGGCACTCATTTGTCTTTTTGACATGTCTGCGTTATTCTTTGAGCACTTGTAACTCGTCCTGAATTTTCCCGATGTTAGCCCTGAAATAGCCATTTCTTTAAGGAGCCATGGTTCCCTTTAGTGGAGAGTGATACTTAGAACCTATCAGAATGATATGGCTTCTAGAACCTCTCAACCAACATAACTAGGATTTAGATGTATGTTCATGCACATATCCATACACCTCTATATCTTTCTGTATCTATCTATAGGTTAAAACCATGAGTACCCACCAGTGCATCAATTTCAGTCCAAAACAGGGTGTATTCTAGACTTGCTGCTTTCCACTTCTCTGAAAGTTAAAAAATCTGCCTACCATTATGTATAATATATTTATTATTTGCTTCATTTTTATCAGTCCACAGTTTTGTCATGTAAGAGTATTTTAATCAAGGGGCACCTGGGTGGCTCAGTGGGTTAAAGCCTCTGTCTTCAGCTCAGGTCATGATCCCAGGGTCCTGGGATCAAGCCCTGCATCGGGTTCTCTGCTCAGTGGGGAACCTGCTACCCCCTCTCTCTCTGCCTGCCTCTCTGCCTGCTTGTGATCTCTGTCTGTCAAATAAATAAAATCTTTAAGAAAAAAAAAAAAGAGTATTTTAATCAAAAGTTTTGGGCACCCTTTTACATGGAACATAGAAGAAACATTTTTAAAGGGCAATATTTTCAATTTAGAATAAAATTCTGATTTTTACTTTAAAGTTCCTTTGATCTGAACATTACAATATTAGCTTCAGATTCTTCTTTGGAAGTTTTTTTTTTTTTACAAATTTACTAATGATTTTTCCTTTTTTGTATCTTTCAAAGGAACTGGGCACTTGGGTTCACCTATATAGCACATTCTCATCATTAAGTAGGAAGCACTATTGGGACGCCTGGGTGGCTCAGCGGGTTAAGCCTCTGCCTTTAGCTCAGGTCATGATCTCAGGTCCTGGGGTCAAACCCCGCATTGGGCTCTCTGCTCAGCAGGGAGCCTGCTTCCCCCCTCTTTCTGCCTGCCTCTCTGTCTACTTGTGATCTCTCTCTGTCAAATAAATAAATAAAATCTAAAAAAAAAAAAAAAAGTAGCAAGCACTATTATTGAAAAGATCTGAATTATCTTTGTCTGGGGACGCTTTTGATTAAAAGGTCCAGAAAAACAACCAGACTAGGATCATATTGAGAGAATGCATACTGGATTATGTATCTGAAAAGTCCGGATATAAATTTGCTTTGGGGCACATTTGATTCCAAGGATCCAGATAATGTCACCAGGACCCAGTCTCCATCACTTACCTTTTTTCCTTGTCATGACAAGAAGGCAGTGTGGAATCCCAGATGCATATCCTCAGAGCTCTCAGTTTAGTACAACTGAACTGAACTCACAACTCTTTATCACTTAAACATAGAAATTGGGCATAACTAACTGAACTAGATTTGTTTAGTTTGGGTCCTATACTCATTCCTGAATTATGACCTGAGGTTACAATGCTCTTTCAGCCTGGCCAGGTCACACAGGCCCCCACCTGAGCCCCACCCAAACCACATGGGAAAATAAGAGGTATGGTTCACCGAAGAAAATTCAAGGAATTGTTAGCAGAAGAGGACATAAGCAAAAGCTACAGATGTCCAATATAACATTGTATTCATCAACTCACTAACATGACAGGAAAAAGAAAGAAGAAACTCCTTTAAAGAAAAAAAATGGCAATCTATTGTAATGATTAAGCCCAAAGGAAATGCAAATATCTTATTCCAGAGAGGTTCTGCTCTATACAAATATATGCTCATTTAAAAAAAAAAAAAAACACTAAAAAATTGTAGAATATTTTCAACTTTACACTGACACAGAGGGTGTCTTGATGTTGTCCTCCCTGTAGCTTCGAAGTGTTTTTAAACCACAGTTGAAGAATGCTACTAACCATTTTTTAAAAAGAAGCCAAAATCTCTAGCTACTCTGCTCTTCCCCTTGCTACGGCACCACTGTCATGGATATTAGGAGTCAGAATATTTCAGAATATTTGAATTATTGGTCACATATCTTGAATTATCTGTCTAGCTTAACCAGACAGTACATACGGCTCTGAATTTTCTCATCTGACAAATAAAAAATTCTTTTAATTCTATGATTCTGATCTTTTAGCTCTCTGATCTTACTCATCTACATCTGTGTTTTCATCTTTCAGTTCACATTAATAGATATTTTGTATGGAGTCTGGAGAGGCGCAGGAGGAGATTAATCACATTGGGAGAATTTGGACACTAGAGGTGGAAAAAAGCTTGGACAAAATAAAGAATTAGGCTGTTAGTGGCTAGGGGGACAGATTGTCTGGGAAGGTGCAGAAGGTGACAAAGCAGAAAAGAGGAAAAGAGAGCCATGAGGGAAAAATCTAAACTGTATCATCTGTGTGGAAGAGAGCTATATTTTAGGAAGATAGTCTATAAAATGGATCTAATGGAGAAATGACGTTATTTATATTATAAATATATAATATAAATATATATATATATGGTTTTACAGGTTTTATAAAATGTTATCAGAACCTGAGGTAGAGTGGTGATCGAAGGAATGACAAGTATGCATTTCACACATAGAATCAAAAACACTTGGTGATCTTTGATTTGGGGATAAAGAGAAAGAAAAAGTGGAAGATGATTTCAAGTCTTTGAATCCAGGTATCAGGGAGAATGGGAATAACACAAACTCTGCTAGAAATAGAAGAGAAGAAGGAGGTTTAGGGGGTAGACAGGGAGCTTTGTTTTGGAATGTTAAATCTTCTACTCAATCTAATAAAATACTAGATCAAGTGTGACGCCCAGCACAACATGGAAATGTATTCAGTTGAAGTTTTATCTCTAGTCCTAATCTCTACTAAATTCTCGATGCAGATTTCTAAATATCTGTTGATCAACTTCTACTAGTGCCTTCAAATTCAACGTGTTGGATATTTCCCCAGACTTGCCCCTGTTCCTGAATTCCTTACATACAAATTAGTAGCACTATCACTCACCCACTCACCAAGTTGGAAAGCTAGGAATTGCCTTAACTTCTCTCTGCCCTCGTCCACCACACCTAGTTTGTCACCATGACCTGCCAAGTACATTTGTGAAAAGTCTTTCAAATTTTCTTACTCCTGGGGCGCCTGGGTGGCTCAGTGGGTTAAGCCGCTGCCTTCGGCTCAGGTCATGATCTCAGGGTCCTGGGATCGAGTCCCGCATCGGGTTCTCTGCTCAGCAGGGAACCTGCTTCCCTCTCTCTCTCTCTCTCTGCCTGCCTCTCCATCTACTTGTGATCTCTCTCTGTCAAATAAATAAATAAATAAAATCTTTAAAAAAAAAAATTTTCTTACTCCTGCTTATCTTAATCAGCACTGCCTACAACACTGAAATCTCTTGCCTAGACCTTTTGCAATAGACTCCTAACTTGTATTCATATTCCATGATGAACTAGAGTTATCTTACTAAAATATGAATTTGAACATGTCGCTCTCAAACTGGTGACTCCCTATTTCCTACAGCATAAATTCAGTCACAGTCTGACCGTATATGCATATGATTTATTTCAATTTCCTATAAATACCACACTGAGATTATATACCATTTCCCTAATAAACTATATACTCTCATATTTCTTTTCTTTCTTTCTCCCTCCCTTCCTTCCTTCCCTTCTCTCTCTCTCTCTCTCTAATGCTGATCCTTCTTTTTATCTTTCTGGTGGTCATTTACTCTCTGTAAGTCAGCTACCCAGCTCAAATATCTTCTGTGCCTACATACTTCTACCTATATTGTTATATTTTATGTCTCTCACACTAGGCTGTCAGGTGCTACTGGTAACTTTCAAGAGTAAAGGTTCAGTGAAGTGCTACTAGGGGTAGGATCCCAAATGTTCTTTTTCTTTTAATGAGGGCACCAAAGAATATGAAGTAGAAACAGTGAGTATAAGCCAAGAGCTTGACAGGACACATGGAAAGAAATTGGACTAGATGAGGTAAAAATTTAAGTATTTTTAAATGTTTTATTGTTTTTAACTGTGCGTAAAGGAATCATGAAGAGGGAGAAATTAAAAACCAGAAAAGGAGCAAGGACTTAGGAGAATGAGGTAGTTGGGAACGGCTAGCTCTGGAAACAAGCAGAAAGATTATCTTTTTTTCTACCTGGATAAATGGATAAAATACCAATCTATTAATAAGAGTGTTGAATTAAAGGTGAAAGTATAGCAAGAATTTGATAGCTTTAATATATGAAAAAGGGCCAACTGACTACCAAATCAGAAAGTCAGTTGTTAATTATTCAAGAATTCTTTGAGCTAATTGTTAAATCATTGGTAGCTCTAAATCTTCCATGTGGGAATATTCACACCATATAAATTGGCCAATGCTACAAATTGGGACCTTTTCCTTCCCTGAGGTTATTGGGTTTACTGGCACACCACTAGAATGCTCAGGGCTTCCATGAAGGCCAGGCCAAAATGCTTCCAGATAATAGTAAAGAGTAGGTTGACATTGGAGAACATGATTATATTTTGGACCTTGTCCTTTGTTTTGTGTCTCTTTCCAGGAAATCCCTACTGTGAAACAGAAAAATGTGGCTAGGGGGTGATCAAAGAGATGGAAATTAAAGTAGGCTTGGAGCACTTGGGTGGCTCAGTCAGTTAAGGGGCTGCCTTCAGCTCAGTCATGAACCCAGGGTCCTGCAATTAAACTCCATGTCCCCTGACTCCCTGGGCAGAGGAGAGTCTGCTTCTCCCTCTGCCCCCCATCATCTGTCCTCATGATCATTCTCTCACTCTCTTTCTCTCAAATAAACAAATAAAATATTAAAAAAAAAAAACCCACAATGTTCTACAATAGGATAATTAATTAAAAATACTGGAGAAACAAAAAGCTGACAATTGTGTGGGAGGGGGCAGAGTCCATTTAGTAGGGAAATAATGGACTTAAACATGGAGGAATTGTAAGGGAAGAAGATTCTGGTTAGAATATAGAATAATATTTGTGAGTGACATGAGGAATAAGAAAGTGTCAGGCAAGGGAGTTGTTTAGATCTCTGTAAATAGTTCTAGGATGTGGTCATACTCACAAATGGAGGAGAGGGAAGTATATTGTAAAGTGAAGGAAGGCAGTGAGGTGTATATTCGAAAGATCTATTTGAACTCAAGACTTGAACTCACACAGGGCTTAAACTCATGACCCTGAGATCAAGACTTGAGCTGAGATCAAGAGTCAGACACTTAACCAACTGAACCACACTGGCACCCCTAAATTCCAAAGATTTAAAGCGTGGTTAGTTAGATCATATTTTGAAAGTTGGTGAAGAATGATGGTAGGCACTAGAGAGAGGTAGAAGAACATGGGCCAGTTGCTAAGGTTATAAGGAGATGAAAATTGGAGCCAACAGATAAGGTGGTGATTTGGAGGGAGCAAATGTACATGTTTAAAATAAGAAACAGAAGGGGGCGCCTGGGTGGCTCAGTGGGTTAAAGCCTCTCCCTTGGCTCAGGTCATGATCCCAGGGTCCTGAGATCCAGCCCCACATCGGGCTCTTTGCTCAGCGGGGAGCCTGCTTCCTCCTCTCAATCTCTCTCTCTCTCTGTCAAATGAATAAAAAATCCTTAAAAAATAAAATAAAATAAAATAAGAAACAGAAGATGGATGGTAGATCATGAACCAAAAGGGCCCTGGGAGAGCAAAGTTGTATTTAGCTACTAAGTT
Organism: Enhydra lutris kenyoni; assembly: GCF_002288905.1. Classification (NCBI taxonomy): domain Eukaryota; kingdom Metazoa; phylum Chordata; class Mammalia; order Carnivora; family Mustelidae; genus Enhydra; species Enhydra lutris. Next base: position 7,354,915 of record NW_019154103.1, on the reverse strand, counting down.
TAGTTAAGTGTGTACTGGCCGTCAAGATCTCAGAACTCCTAGTGGATGTAATCCTCATCATTAGTGATGCTGGGCAGGCTGGTCATGACCATCCGCAGGGCTGAATTACCCAAAGGCAGACCAAGCAGAGACCTCAGAGGCATGTAGTCCATGCTTAAGGCAAAGCATGGACACCAAACAAGGAGAGAATTTTCAAATAATTTAATATTAAATATTTTCCCCTTGAATGAATTATCCACTAAAGAAAAATCATAACTTTGTCATACTTCCTTCTTCTTACTTTCAAGTTTCATATTATCTTTATGTTTAATTATATGGAAGGTTTTGAGATAGAGGAAGGGTTTAGGGTAAAGACACTATAATCTTTTCACTATTCTAATGGTCCAGTTCTTGCTGTCTGCCTCAAAGAAGGTAGTAGTTTGTTGGCTTTTTCCAGAATAAGGCAAAAATATGTGCTCTGGATGTGCAGAATCTTCATGCAAGTGAGCTAGTGAGCTTCTGTGAAAAAAAAAGAAAATATTTGGACTTAGGTCTCTTTATTAATAATCTATACTCAAGGGCCTAGTTTTAAGTACCTGTTTTCTAATTTTCATTTCTTAAATTATGTTAACAATGTTGAATTAATATTCTAATCTCTAAAAAAGAGTTTGGTTAAGAGCTTGATTCGAAGGAAAGAATTTGTTGCCCATAACTGATCCCCCCAAATTAGTAGTTTTTGGAGACTTACATTAATGAAATCGTATACATTTATTACAGTATTTTCTAGTAGCTAATTAGAAAAGGGGAAAATGTGAAGCCTGCAAACCAAGTATTGACCCATACCACATGAATGTAGTAGCCTAAAACCTATCTTAAAAAATAATAATAATGCATCCCAGAATGCACATGAATTAGGAGTTCTATCTGTAAAAGCTATTAACTTGAAAACTCTGGTTTCTGGTTTTTAGCTGCACAAATATATATTTTTCTAATTACAGAATAAGTGTCATTAGCCTCAAGCAGTGAGTACAACTGCTCTGAAATGAATATAAGTTGAGGCTATAATTCTGTCTAAATTCCTCTTGACCTATATCCCCTTTTTTTTATAAATTCAAAATAATGTTGCATTTATTCGTTTTTCTGGCACTCAGATAGATACACATGCCTTTATTCTTTGCCATCCTTTGTGATACTTTTTAAAACTTGATAAAAGCCAGAAAATATATTTATTTTAGGTAAGTCTCCATACTGTCACATGAATCAAAATATATATTTCTTTGTCCTATTCATGTTCCAGATACCATACTCTTCAGCATCTCCTGGGAATTACGTAGTAAGTACATTTGGGATTGTTTGCTCATAAGATTTGATGTTATGTTTTATTTGGGCAATGAAATAGTTGTCCAGATGTTAAGAAGAGCCCCTGTGTATTGGCCAAGAAGGGAACATCTGATATGTATTGAGTTTTTCATCTGCCAACCTCACTACATATGTTGATGTTCATTAGTGAAACAGTTATCAATCTGGCCAAAATTGCCCTGAGTACTGTGTTTTACTTTAGCATATGTTTCTGTAAACCAATACAATACAGTCTGTCCAATCATGAAGAAAGCCATCCCCAGTTACACAATGATAAGCTTGAATTTGCAGTTCTCCAGGAGGATAATCTACACCCCCTCCTTCACTCCACTCACCACACACAAAGTTGAGGAAGACATTAGACTCCCCTCCCCCAACACAAAGGGAATCAGAATAATGCGTAGTAATTTAGGGGGAGGGGCTTTTGAGGGTTTTTTTATGCTTAGAAATTGAAAACACTTGTTTTTCTTCTTTTTATTATTTAGTACATGTTAGAATTTTCCACTAATTCATACACAACTAAAGTCAAATTAGAAGGTTTTACCTGAGTTCTTGAACTTACAAATGACCTTTTAACCATCATCACCTTATAATCCTTGCTACATCTCAAGACCATCCTGGAAGATACATTGTAATAATATTTAGGAGTACAGGCCTATCAGAAGAGAAAAGATAAAATGGTAAGAAAGGAAAACCTTTCCCTAAGAAATTTTGGAGGAGGTAGCTAACTGGGGTAGGAAAAAAGGAGGGCTTAAGAAGATTAATGAGTATTTTACTCCCCTTAGAATTAATGTTTTATGAATGTAGTAAAAAGCACACGCTGTTTTGGACCTATGAACTTAGTGCTCAGTGTCCTCTTAAGCTGTACAAACTAAGAAGGTCTAACTTTTTTCACATTCTCTATGAAGCAAAAATGAAAGTAAGAACATGTGGGTAAAACCTATTTTTTTCTTAAATCACTTGAGAATAAGCCTAATATGTAATTCTAGGAAATTATAGACTTTTATCTGAAAGGAAATTTAAGTTGCTTATTAAATAGCAAATAAATATATCATTTGAAATAATTAGTGGGCTGTGTCTACACATTCAGAATGAAGTACAAATTTATCCACTTAGTAATTTACCCAGATTAATTACGGTACATCTGAAAAATTCTAAAACCCTTTGCCTGAATTATCCATTTTGGTTGTCTGAAATAACTGAATCAACCTTAGAATCACTTAATTTCCATTTCAGATTGATTAGTAACCCACAGTATTAGTCAACATTGCCTCTCATTTCTAATTGACATGATAGCAGAAGGTACAATACTTTAGAAGTGTTATAATTGATACCAATAGAGAAAGAAAGAGCATCAGTGTGTTTTTTTAAACATACGAGAATCTTTGAGTTTTAAGCTTCCTATAAAAAACCCTGATATGAAACATAAGAAAATCACAATAAACTAAATCACAAATACCCATGAATGATGCTGTTGTATGGATTTGTAAAGGCCCCAATAAATGGCTTCTCCTTAACCTCATTATACCTGATGTGATTAAGTCATGAATAATAAATCAGTGTTACAGGCTCATTGTTTTTGGAAACTTGTCAAAACAGTCTCAACGTATTTAAGCTAAATTATATTTTGCATAATATTGAAATGATTGTGCATTCAAAGAAAATAAATTATGGAGAAAATATATTTCCTCTGTGATTTTCAAATTGAATTATTATAGATAAGTCTAACTTTTCTTCTGTTTTTCCTTATATTGTTTAATGAAATGCCTTATTTTTACTGAAATTTTGTATAATTATTTAGGGTCCTCCAGGAGGTGGAGGGCCACCAGGAACACCCATCATGCCTAGTCCAGCAGGTATTGTAATCACACTAGCCACACGGGCATTTGATTAATAGAGTAAATAACAAAATATAAAAATTGTTATGACGGAAGGTTAGTAGTATTCATTATCTCATTGATGGTAACAGAAGTAGACTAGAGGTAGCAAGTAGGAAGAAACAAGGTTCTCAAATAACCATTGTCCAATTACTTTAAGCATGTAGAAAATCCCTGTTGTGGTAACAGATAAAATCAGGATTAAAATGGTGTTAATCTCTATGAATTGCCCAATAATTTATCTGACAAAAAGATTCCTTGAGACTGTGGAAAAAAAAAAATCCAAATCTCACAACTTAGAAAAATTCTGCATGAGTAACACATGAAATACATGGGTCCATTAGATTTAATAAGATCCACCATTATCTTACGAAGGTGGATGTAGATGTGCTTACACATCCATATGGATTTATTAGCTAATAGATTCACTATGTAGTACAGGAATTTTTTTTCTTTTAATCTTCATAAACTAAAATACCTCAATATTTTATCAATTCACATGATGATTTTAAATAGCTTTATCCTTTTTTTCGAGACTTTAATTTGGCTATTAAATGCATTGTTTCTTGAGGATTCTAATGGTGGGAGTTGACATTGGTGCAGCCCTCCCTGGAACAGCTCTGGCAACATGTATCAAGAACCATGAAAAAGTTCATACCACTTGCCTCCATAATCCTTCTCTGAGAAATAATTAGTGATACAACCCAAGATTTATGTGGAGAGGTTCTCACTTGTCTTAATTAATAGTGAAATAATAGATACAACCTTCAAACCTAATCCAATTTTAGTGATGTTAATAAATTAATTTTTTGTGGAATATGGTATAGCCATTAAGATTATAACCAAAGAATTTAATGGACAATAAATGTTCATGATTCAATGTAATATGATCCCAATTTTACTTTAAAACATATATAACACAGAAATGTAGAAAGTAGAAAACAAAGAAATAGGGCTTTATCAGTGTTAACTTTAGGTAATGAAATAGATGGGACATTTTTGTTATTAGGAAAAATTTTTAATTATGTTGTACTGTTCAATTCATATGTTCTTAGTTGGTTTGTTGAAATCTAAGACATATGGAAGGTTGGAATTAAATATCATTAATCATACCAATAAATAGTAATTTTTAAGTTTTAAATCTTTTTCATTTTGAAAAGCATCAATTTGATAATTAACGCAAAATTTTGCTTTGCTTCACTAACTCTTTGGAATATATCATAAATATTTCATGGATTTCTGTCCTCAGAGCATCTTCATTGAACTGAAACAGAATTCATTCAAGATACAATTATGTGAATTGAACATCTTGCACACATTTGCATTCTTGTATGGTGAAGTTAAATGTTTAATTTATGAAGGTAGCATGTGATTAATAAACACTTCACTACAATCTAAGAAAAAATTTTCAGAGAAACTGTTAAACTTTGCAGGTGATAAGCAATCTGATTACATTCCATCCTTTCAAGCCAGAAATTGCCAGCAGTATGTCTTCCTAGCCTTGTGCGTACTCCTGTGGATACATTCTTTTCACAGTCATTCCTCCAATATGAAGCCAGTACCCTCCCTGCAAAAAAATAGATGCCAGAAGATACACTTTATTATAAAGTTCCTCTGTATATAAAAAGAAGTTAGATATTTTCTGGAAGATGCAACCTTATTCCTTTTGTTTTTTAGATGAAATTATGTTTTTGATTGATATGAAGAATAATAAATTTCTTTTTCTTTTTACCTATTTAAAGTACAAAGTAAAAAACACATTTCCTTGCCAAATTAATTACTAAAATTAGTCTAAAAAAATTAGTAAGGCTAATAAAGATGAGAAACCATTTGAAGATTTCCTATGTTTAAGAAGCAATCCAAGATTTTCTGAAAAATACATTTTTATGGGATAAAGTGTATTCTGTTAGTTAAATCTCAGCAGATAGTTACTGTCTAAGGCACACAATATAAAATGTGATCTTTCCTTCTGTCAATGAACTTATTAGAATCTTGTTGGAAGCAGGAGGGAAGAATAAGACAAAATATTAACTAGAATGCAAAGCAGAATTCAATGATGGGGGAGTATTCATTAATTTGGAAGTATCAGAAAAAACAAAATTTCATGTAAGTGGTAACATTTGCAGTGGGCCTGGAGTAGTAAGTGGAATTTTAATAGATGGAGACTGAACAGAAGATCAGTGGAGGAAGTAAGAACAAAAATACGGAGATTTAAGAGGTTGATCATATGCAGGCTGAGTTGAGAGGAGTATGATGTACATAAGGCTATAAAAATAGCCAAGGCCACAAAAGTCAATTGGGACCTTACTTAGTATAAACAGACAGAGATCTGAGGTGAGCATTTCAGCTTTTTCAGCAGTATGATATATTAATCTAGATGTGAAAAATAATATTTAGATTTGTGGATCACTGTTTATAAACAACTGATAAATGACTAACCTACTCTCTACGTGGTATCCATTAAAATAATAAACTTTTAATGTCTACTAAGCAATTACAAAATAAAAGGAAAATTAGTTGCTCATTTCTTTTTTTTTTAGTTGCTCATTTCTTACTCTATGTTTATTGCCATGAGAAAGTAAATTAATTTTATCTTCTGCCTTGAATCAGTACAAAAATTGTGAAACACATTTTTTTTTTCAGAATAGAAAGGCCCAATGCATTATATTTAAGAAAAATGTATAATTGTGGGAAAATAGGAAAACTTTTCCTAAATGTAAAATATATGGCCTTTTACTCCAGGTAATATGTTATAAAAACATATGTACTCAGAGACTTAATTAGAATTAGCTAATAGACATGAAATGTAAATTTAAAAAAATACTATAAAATGTTGTGTATTTTTCTATGGATATATACTATAGTTGCTTTTACTATAATGAATCAAGAATAAAATGCATGAAAAAAATTTCATCGAAAGTTGTACAGGAAGAAGCTGGCTTTTACTTCAAGCAAGAGAAATTTTCATTCCAATTTTATAGTCTTGTCCTACTTTCTTTCTTTTAGAATTAAGCAAGGATATCCCACCAGCTATTAATAATTATTAGATAAATAAACTGTTTTATAAATTGGTGTATAAGAAGCCTAAGGAAATAATGAACATTGAAAAGCTACTGAATCTGAATTTTAAGATATTTTTGTTATATTTATACATACAAATTGTGTAGTGAAATCTCAAAGTACCCATGTTTTTTTAAAAGAAAAAATTTACTGTAATTTTTTAGATTTTTGAAGTAATATTCCTTTCGACCTGAGTTATTCAAGTGATTACTCCTAATATATTAGGTAACTATTCCCATTTACAACCACAGAATGATAATTTCTGAGCTGGAAAATGACATACAAGTATTTGTTTCTGAACATTAGTAATGACTATTTCAAGTGCTATAGCTATTAATATGTGTCTGTGCACAGATTATCTTTATTATTACTTTGTGTTGACTTGGGTGTAAATTATAAAGAAAGATATTAATTACATAATGTTTTGTTTCAGATTCAACCAACTCTGGAGACAACATGTATACTTTAATGAATGCAGTACCTCCTGGACCTAACAGGCCTAATGTAAATACGAACTTTTAATAAATTTTGGAATGTAGTTGAAGGCTCAAACTCTTAAGTGCATTCCGTTTCCTAGATACTATTTAAGCTTTCTATTGTATTATCCAGGAACTTATTAGATACCCCCCAAAATCAAACCCTTTCTAGGTTCTGGGTTGAAAAAAATGTAATACATAAAATATATAACAAAGGGTTTCATATCAATATGACCTAAATGTAAGACTGCACCTAATCAATTATAAAATGTCGGTGCATAGTTTTATCTCAATTCTTACATACTTAATAATAATATTTGAAAATGACAGGTAATACATAATCATTTATATTTACCTCATTTTTAGTATCACTAATTTTTTCATTGTGGTTGTTTATTTCTTTTATCCTGATTAACTTGAAATAAATTAGGAAATTTGATATGCTTGTTTTTTTAGATTTTTGAAATCTGGAATTTAAATATGAAGATGAAGCAGGTCTACATAAAGAATTTGGGTGTTCTTAATAAAGCATATGGTTATGATTTTTCCGTAAAAGCTTAAAGAAGAATATTTATCTATAAGACCTACATATTAACAAAAAATATTTATAACAGGGTATAATTAATAGATATATACATGTATATATGAATATAAGGTCACTAAAATGAAATAAAAATTAGAAGACATAAAAGGAATTTTACGTAAGTATACCAAGACACAGGAATGAAATAATTATTATAACTGAGCTTACTAGCAGTGAAGACAACACATCCATCCATTATTATGATACTTGAAATATGGCCAGTCCCAGTTGAAGTGTGTTGTAAATATAAAATACATGCTAGACTTTGAGGCATTAGTTCATATATAATGTAAAATATTTCATTAAAATTTTTATGTTGACTACATGTTGAAATGATCATTTTGATAAGATAAATAAAATATATATTAAAATTAACCTGTTTCTTTTTACTTTTCAAACATGGCTGCTAGTAAATCTAAATTTACTTTTGTAAGTTTGCATTTGCAGCTTGCATATTATTTTTGTGAAGCAGTACTGCCTTCAGTTATCACTCTTCTCTTTATATAATCAAATAAATTGGTTTTCAGGAAAAAAGAAACAATTTCCTGTGAGTATACTCTAAAAGGTGTTTCCACAGTGATCTTAATGAACATTGAATATGATAACAAAAATGTTCATTGTAGAAATCCAGCAAAAATACAGAAAAGTTCTTCATAGTGCAAATTTCATATCTTAGAACTTGATATTTGAAATGGAGGGAGTGAGAGAAGAAACCCAGAGCATATGGTACTGAAGACATTTCTCTGGGCAGCTAAGCCGTTATCATCCAAGTATATTTCATTCTGGTCCTCTAACTCGATACAAAGATAAGAGATCCAAGAAAAGTAGAAGCTGAACGTGTCACTTTTTCAAATGTCATTCATCTCTGCCAGAGGTAGTAAAAGCAAATGCCTGCTGAGGGCTAGGTCTGTAGTTTTATGTGCTTCAAGGGTATATACCGATAGTCTTCGTGTCTTTGAAAACACTGTAGGGGCCAGATAAAAGGACTGAACCAAATAAGTTCAGAGGGTCTTGGCCTTGCCAGCACAGGTTTCTCAGCCCAGATCTAAACAATGCTTTTAACAAAAGCTGAATAAAACAGTAAGTTCAAAGTTAATTTCTTTAAGATATCATTTGAGGTATATATATATATATATATATATATATATATATATATTCATTCTAAGTTGTTTACTGAAAATCAATCTGTGTGCTTGAAGGCAACAAAATTGTAGTCATTATCCTGGGAAAATGTACAAGCATTTGGTTTGTATGATCCTGGTGGTGGAAAGCCTTCTTATTTCCAAACCAACAGGGATAGATAGATAGATAGAGATTAGAGATTATATACAGTTACATGTTGTCTGCTGAGGGCACCTGTTTTTCTCCCAAAAGGCTGTATGACTAACAAAACACCACTGCCCCATCTGCACACATAACTGTGCACAGACACACACACCACATTCAGTATTCTGTACCATACAACATGGAAGAGATGCTTTTGGCATGGGAAATTTTAAGAGCGAGTATTTTTCAATAGGTTATTTTAACTGTAAACGGAAGATAGGTAACTTGTCTTCACACGGGGTTTAGATTTCCTTAGGAGTATTCCGGGGAGATAAGGAAAAGACCGAGTGGGCGGGCCATGGCCTCTTCACCTGCTCTACCACAGTAGGTCAGCTCTCATCTGTTTCGTACTGGGCTTCCAGCTGAAAATAAAATAATCCCACTACTTTAAAAAATGTTAAGTACAACTGCTGTAGAATGTCCAGTTGCCATTGAACTGCCATAGTTGAGACTGCCAAGAATTAACTGTATTGAGCTGCCCCCTCAATACACTGAGCTAAATGTATTTAACCTGCAAGATGAAATTATTTATTATGTCCATTTGAACAAGGATAGTTTGTCTGCTAAGAAAAATGTTAATGTTGGCATAAGAATGCTGAGTTATTCTTATTAACAAGCCAATACTTTTAGCAGCTTCTTAAGAATCATCTCTAGTTTATAATAGCAAAATCTGTCAACAGCATAGGAAAGACCACTTATCTTCTCATTTGCACTGGAATGTATGTACTTTCTAGTTGAGGATATCTGAAGAAAAATTGGGATATGAATGAGGATTAGCCTGAATTTCCAGAACCTGGAGAAGATGGTATGAGGGAAGTGGGGTGGTCCAGTTGAGAATCTCTAAGGCTGGAAAAAACCTCAAGTACTTGAAAATGAAAATGAGTTGTGGAAGTATCTTCTCATGTTAAAGATTAGATATTGTAACATTGAGATAAACAGTTGTTTTCAATGTGATCATAGTAATTTTCTTCATTTTTTAAATAGTTTCCAATGGGCCCCGGGTCAGATGGTCCCATGGGTGGATTAGGAGGAATGGAGTCACATCACATGAATGGCTCTTTAGGTAAGGATATTAAGTTTGATGTTTAGAAATCAAAACAAAAACCTTAATTCTACATAGTGGATATTATAGTTTGCACAGTGCTTTCGTATACAACAATCTATTTTTAAATGCAACTTTCACTTCAGACTGATATTTGGCAGTATATAGGTTATGATGACTGGAGATCATTTGAAAATCAAAAGTGTAGAATTGTTCTCACCTAGCTCTTATTCATAAGTGTTTACTGTAACCTATCATGGTCTGGGTGTTTTATGATAAAAGGAGATACTGCTGCTCTGGGCAGTATATCTGGGCAGATAAAAGGAGATACTGCTGCCTCCCTCACCTGGAGGACTACAATATCTTCCCAACTGGTTTGTCTCTGAAGGTATAGAGACGGTCTCAGAGGAACTTAGGTTCTCTGCAGGAATTTCTTAACTTTGTTTTTATATTTTTAATTCTCATCTCTTTTAAAAATAAAATCGGTAATCATATTCTGAATAATCTGAAGGATTCTCTTAAGAGAGAACAGTGGAACATACTCTGCATTTGTCATAAAGCTGATTTCTAGTACTGTAACTAATGGTTGGACACAGACTTCGTAATGATGCCTTCTTACCGAATGAAGCCAAATAGCTTCAAGGTGAAATGCAAAACCAAAACCAAAAAACAATCGCATTTATGTTTATATATGTTTAAGTAACATTATCATAAGCTAAAAGTTGACAATGGGGATAGAAGCTTATGATAATTTTTTTTTCTTTTGGAAAAGGACCACCTTTTACTTAGGTTGGAGTAACTATGCCCACAAGTAACTTAGGTTATGCACAGATTTCACAACTCTAACCAAATGCCATCCTCTAATACTCTGAAAAGGATTGTAACTTCAATAATCAAGAAATTATTTGTAACACATTGATAGATATTTGAGCTTTTAAGGTCCATACTTATTTTACATATATCTATTTTGCCTAGATTTCAAAGTCTTAGTTTGCACTCTCCAATTATAGTAGCCACTAGCCATGTATGACTATTTAATTTTAAGTTAAAATTAAGTCAAATGTGAAGTTTACTTCTTCACCTGCACTACCACATATCAAATGTCAATAGCCACACAAAGCTACTGGCTACCTAATGGACAGCACAGAGACATCTCCATCATCAAACAAAGCTCTACTGGGCAGCACTTATTCTAGAACTTTATTTTTTCCTTTATTGCAATATAATTCACTTTCCCATCTTTCCATTTGAAAATTATTCACAAAAGGTGACATTTAATCCAGTTAGAAGATTTTCGGTTATATTATTTCCAATAAAAGAATTTGCAGAAGAGTTTCACATAGGCTTAGCATGTGGCTTATTACTTTTATAATAAACATTGTTATACATATTTTTATATACATAATTACATATATACATTGAATATTTAATAATTTATCTCTGTTTGTAAGCACTAACTTTTTTGTGACTAACTGTTTTCCTATTAAAATAATATAATATTTTTATGCCAAGAAAATTGTTAAAATAGTTAAAAATAAATCTAATATTGTGGCAAAGTTCTGATCATTGTTCCTTGTTATCTAATGTCTGATTCCATTTCCTAAGCAAGAAATTAGTATTGATTGTTCACTTCTGCCAAGAATCAACATAAAATTTTTTTAAATTTTGGGGCACCTGGGTGGCTCAGTGGGTTAAGCCTCTGCCTTTGGCTTGGGTCATGATCTCAGGGTCCTGGGATGGAGCCCCGCATTGAGCTCTCTGCTCAGCAGGGAGCCTGCTTCCTCCCCCCACTGCCTGCCTCTCTGCCTACTTGTGATCTCTCTATCAAGTAAATAAATAAAATCCTTTAAAAATTAATAAATTTTTTTAATTTTATAAATTTTATGAAAATTTTATGAATCAACATAAAATTATAGTGTGTTTTGAAGACATTCTTACTTTTGATAGATTGCTGTGAATATTGATTGCTGTCAGATTTTTAATTTGACATATAATATGGCTCAGAATATTATGAGAACATTTTGCAGATGTCCATTTTATATTTTATCAGATTTAGAAGTATCATTTCAGAAAATATATTTCTCTCTCTTGTTCTCGGTATACATACACATATGTACATACATTTAAAAAATTTGGATTGAATAGGATTTAGAAGTGATCTAATATTTTCATTTTCAGGAATTTAGGATAACAATAGTTTTCCTCATTCTGCCATTACAAAAATAAAAAAAGATGATGGGAGCTAGAGGTACAGCTCATCCTTGCATGTGCCATCAGATGATACTTATTTACCAGGCAATATAAGAGAAAAGGAATTTTTTAAGATTAAAATTTTTTAAGATTAGAAAATTCAGGAGATATATACTAGAAAATACAAAGAGTGTATTCTTTTTATTTATGTTAAAGGATTGCTTCATTTATATACAAAATCATTACCTAATAAGGATTTTTTTTTTCATATTTTATTTCAGGCTCAGGAGATATGGACAGTATTTCCAAGGTGAGTATTATATATCATCTGTGTTGCTTTTTTTATTTGCATTTTATTCTACATGGGACTCTTACTAAAATTATTAGAATAGCCTTAGGAATTTTGTTCTTGAACAAGCATTTGAAAGTAGAGGTCCACATATAATTAAGTAGAAGTTAAAAATATTAATGCATATAATAGGAAGGGGTAAAATGAGTTTTTTAACATGGTAAGATTCATTTATAGGACATACTATATACATGATCAGTTGACACCCAAGTAATAATTTAATTACCTTTATGATATATAAAACAAATTGACATAATATAGATAATCTTTTGAAAATGTAAAGAAGTCTAGAGCAAAATGAGAAGTAAATTTGAAGAATTTGTTGTTATATAAGGGCATTGCATTTATACATCTCATTTGTCTTCCAAGCCTTTATTAGGCAATGCTGATCTTCTCAATCATTATTCTAGTTCCCCAAAATAGAATAGGAAAGTAATTAGAAGAAAAGTATAATAATACAAGTAGGAAAGAGAGCCTTCCAATAGCATGTATCTGCGTTTTTCTTCCTTCCAATAGTTTGAGTGTTTAAAATTAATACTCTGCTAAGATGCCTTATATTTTTTTCGGAATACCTAAATACTTTTTAGGTCATGATGAATTTAAAATAGTTCTCTGTGGGTCAAAAATACATTTAGAATGGCTGATAAAAACTATTAACAACCATTAGAATGACTCTCTTAGAAGTCTGCTTTATATCAATAAATACCGAAATTCATTAAAGGGTAACTTCATTTTTAATCCTACTTCTAATTTATATTCATGTATAATAATGTAAAATTCTTGGTGCCAAGGAAAATACAGTAAGATTGATTGGGCTACAAAACCTTTTAAATTAAGACTTCAAGCTAAAGAGAGAGGGGGAGGGAGAGAGAGGGAGTTGAACTGGCATTCTGACATCATATATACCTTGTCTGGCTGCTTGGCCTCACAAGTGCTACATGCACTTTGGATATTTATGGTTCGGGACAATCAGCAAGGTCTTTTTCTCTTCTTAAAATAGACACATATTTATAATAAGCACTAGCTTACTTCTGTGAGAAATAGGTAAAACCTGCAAAAGGCCCGTTTTCGAAATAAGATTCATTGTACAATTCCATTAGAGCCATCTCTCTGGGAAGCCCCTTGACAAGTCAAATGACCATGATTGTACATGCTGTCTTAGGTATCCGAGAATTGATATTCACTGAATTGTGCTTTGTGGTCACCAATAAAATTTCTAATTTTGTGTTTGAGGAGCATTTCTAGTATCTTACACGAAGGTGGGATCCTCCAGATTGCTTACCGTCATCTTTCTAAAATTTCCATTCACTACCCACAACTTTCTACATTAGACAGATGTTAAACAAAATACTATATAGGAAAGTACTTTGGGTTTTTTTTTTTAAGTTTTTATTTAAATTCAAGTTAGTTAACATATAGTGTAATATTAGTTTCAGGAATAGAATTTAGTGATTCATTCCTTACATATATAACACCCAGTGCTCATCACAAGTGCCCTCTTTAACACCCATTTAGCCCATCCCCTCCCACCTATGGGAAAGTTCTTTGTAATTTATTCATAGAGCACTTTAAAACTTTTTAAATAGATTCATAATGACAAATTAAATACTGTCTTCTTATCTGTCCTCATATCAGATCTATTGCTATTCCTTCTGTGCTCATTTTCCCATTCCTATTTCTGGAGACAAGTTTTTCCATTACATTGTGCCCACTGCTGTTAACATTCTCTTGCCTGGTGATGTATTGCTTATTCTTTAAGCATTAATTGACCACCCAATGTGTACTTTTGTCCTGAGTATTATCCTGTGCACCACGGGGAGATATAGAAGACTTCTTTAAATACAAACATAATTTCTGTCCTCAAGTGGTTAGGCATCAATAAACATTATTGCACCAAGGCATTACTCCAGGCTCTGAAAAGCCAAGGATAAACATGGTATGATCTCTGCCCTCAAGAAGCTCAATGTAACTGAGGAGACCAAAGACAATAAGGAAAAACTTTTACAAAGCAAAGTCCAAATACATTTCAACTAACTTAAAAATTTCCCCCCCAAAACATGTCATTTAACGATGTACTAGGAATGACTAGTTGTATCTGCCTTCGGATGGGGTCCTACATAGCTCATTTCTGTGCTGCCCCCTGTCCAGGCTTGTTGGTCCTGGGCTCCAACCAGGATGTCTGGATGATGTACCACTGGTGTGTCTCACATCTCCACTACACTGTGGTTATTTTTCCTCTGATCAGCAGCATCATATGTACACCCCTTCTCTCCCTCCTTCATTCCACTCACAGCCTAATTATTTGAGATTTTTACTCCATACTGTCCACATTATCACTACCTCCATTTTCCCCACCTTCTTCCTTTTCCAACACAAGACCAACTATCCTAAGAAACTCCCCTCCCTTTTCTCCTGTGTCCTGGCTTCACTCCTTTTCATCCTGTTCTTTTTCTAGTCATTCTTATTTGTGAATCATAAGATAGTTGTGACAATTACCGCTCAACGGTTTTGTTCAAAATCCCTCTTAGGTCTCCAGCTTCACCTTCCTAGTTCTTCAATTAAACCTGTATTTTATTGAGTACCAGTATTACGTATTTCTTTAAGTGTCTTACTCCATTTTTTAAATGTTTAAAATGTGTTTCTTCTTTTTTTTTCTTACTCCATTTTTAATGTTGTTTACTAGTACTACTTCTACTTTTTTCTACCTTTTTATTGTAAATATACTCTATTTTATTCTTTTTCTATATAAGGTAATGAAGAGTACTGAATTGAGAATCAGAAAACCTGGTTCTACTACCTACAAACTGGGGCAACATGGTACTTAATTTCTCTTAGGCTTAGTTTCCTTAGCTTTAAACGAGAGCTTGTAGTTCATTCCCTGCCTTCTTCACAAAATTGTTGAGAGTCAAGTATGAACATATGCTAGGAGCTCTGAAACATTATACAGATGCTAAGTATTCTCCTCTTCGTGATCAGACTATGTGTTGTGGGCAAGGCTGGGAACCCACACTGTCACCTGCATTGTGATAGCACTTGTTTCAATGGTAAAAGGAGCACAAAACTCCAAATGAAGAGTTCTAAAATTATTTCTTGCTCAATTGAGGATTATCTAGTAAAACTCCTATGTATATTTCTCCAAAATGCAGAATTCATCTGTAATTTAGAAGCCCAAATGTGAAATTCTTTTCATCCCTTTTGCAGCTGAGAAGCCCCCCATTTAATCGATGAACAAAAATATTTTCCCTTGGAGTTGTTTTAGAGTTGGGGGTGGAGAAGAGCATATGGTTTATTTTCTTAGAAGGAGGTCATCTAAATAAGTTTTGCAGTTCACATGAACACATTTAACATTTATATTTTTGAATTTGGAAAAAAACTGTATCAGAGAAGGCCAGATCTGATCGTACCACACTTAATAAATTATCAAAGAACTCTTTTCAGTCTGAAGCCTTCTGACTCAAGAACTTTAGTTCCAGTTAAAGATCCCACCCACACCCATCACAGGGCAGCTAATAGACAACTGTGCTCCCATCATCTTCCCGGTGTGACCTGGGTTCTAGCTTACTATATCCCCTGAGAGAACCATGACTGAAATTTCGTTCTTTTGGGGGGCTGGAAGAGTCAAAATAACCCTCTGTAAAACTTGTTATTGGCAGTCTCTGAGAAATCAATTCAAAATCCACCTCATGGGGGCTTCAGATAGTGTCAGTATTATTTTATTCCAGTTATGGGCACAGTCAAAATTTCTGTAAATGAGCACTTGTTTAATAGCAGTTTGAAAAAGTTTGGAATAATTTCTGAGGGTGGATGGAAGAAGGAACAATAATTTAATTAATTAAAAGATGATATGTAAATTAAAAAAGAAAAGATGATATGGAAGAATGCTTGCAAGATAAAATCAGAGAACAGAGGTTCTAAGAGAATTGAACGTGTTGACAGATGAAACCACGTGTGTGTGTGTGTGTGTGTGTGTGTGTGTGTGTGTGTGTGGTGTGTGTGTGTGTGCACACACAGGCACATGCATATGCACACATGGATACACTTGTATGTAACATTCAGGTGTGTTGTCATGTTAAGGGAAAAACATTCCAGCTAGAAGAAAGGGTAAATGAGAACATAATAAAATCCCTTAAAGCTGGGATTGGTGGAATATAGCAGTACTTTCATAAGCTAAATTCTTAAAGTATAGGTAGGAAATACAGTACACATTAACTGAAGTAAGAAATGTAACTAAAATGCCTAATGTAGCTAAAAGTGATCTTTACTTGGATTCTTTTGTACTCTCTACTCCCTAATTATGTGCTTAAGCTATCAGAGCACCTTTTTGACTGATCTAAACCTTTTTGTGTAGACCTGATCTAAGTCCTTTGTTCTTGCCTTGATGATGAAATCTACTAGAAACTCTGCACACAAACACAGCTACAGCGAAATGTAACATACGCACGGTTCATTGCCACCCACACTCATAACCTATTCTGGACTGGTGTTTGGAACCACTATCTTAGCTGTTCCTTAGACACCAGTATTAAGTATGCCTTTGGCCTGTATCCTCATCAGGTCACTCCTTAATCATGGACGGCACAATTTCCGTAAGACTCCCCATTGAGAAACTTCTGCTTTCACATTTTGCAGAGATAACTTTAGGTTAAAAAAACAAAACAAAACAAATTTGCCCTATCATTTGAAGATTTTCAGATACGCCCACGGAGCTGGTTAAGAATAAATTTCAGAGACCTGATAGCTGTTTTGTATGCTAAATGTGTCCTTTAATCTCCTTTCATGTACTTATATATCTTCCTCCCACCCCAAAAAAGTCTATACTGCTGAGCCACCATGCCATGAACAGATTGCATGGAAAACAGAAATAATAAAAGAGCTGTTTTTGAAGTATTTAAATACTAATGCAGTGTTACTTTCAAATTTTGAATATTTTGAAATCCACATTTTGAGTCAGAAATTAGATTTGAAGCTAGCTACACTTCCAAAATTGTAAATTAAGAGATGATTCATGGAACCATGCAAGCAGAGACAGTGAGCACCCCAAATCCATCAGAGATGCACTGCTCATCTTGGGGCACCTCAGGTGCCACAGGAAGTGTGTTTGTTATACAGAAATGAGAAAGCTTCCAAGTGTATCCTTAAATACCCCCGTATATATGTTAGATTATTTTTTATTCTGAAATTACCAATTTCTTCATTATGTATAAAATGACAAATCCTTCACCAAAGAGATTTTGGCTAAATATTACCACATTTTTATAAATTTGGTTTTCTTTTTGAACTAAATCAGCATTAGCATTCCTGTTTCCAAAGTACAGTTGATTATCTAATTAATAACTTTAATCATTAAGGAGCTATAAAATAATACTTAGTTAAATGTTACTTAATTTTTTTTTTAAGGAAACAAAGTTATCCATGTTCATTTGAAAGTACAGTTGCTTTTCTGTATATTTGGGAAACTAACATTTTGAGAGAAAAATTTATCCAAAAAAGAATCCTCTTTATGCTATTAACTGTGGTTCCCCAGCCCTTGGGGTTCATTGGCAAAACGAGCTCGTATGGACTTCAGAGGATCCTTGTTCTCAGAACTTCCCTGTGGGGTGCACAGCAGGACAAGATATAAGCTGTATTTACACCAGTTCATCTACCTGTCTCTGCTTTACAGTTTTACCATATTCTAAAACAGCACATATTCTTCTGGGAATAACTCATTCATGAAATTTTAATTTTTATGACATAACTTTGTTTTAGTTAAGTCAGAATCTTCAGAGCAATTTTCTTTTAAAAATCTAGAACTTACTCAAAAAGAATATGAAATAGAAATGGCTCAGAAAGAAACCTACAATCTTTCTTCCATTTAAAATAACAAATAAAAATTTTTAACCTTGAGGTTTATTTTTATAAGTCAATAAATTAGACATGGAAAGAGTCCCTCAGTCAGAATATTGTGTGAACATGCTTTGTATGGCAATGCCATACTGTATTTCCTGTTGCTGGGGAGTAGCAGATGACCTCCCATAGCTAAAATCGCACCGTAATAACAAGACTAGCAAATTTAAGTAGAATATGAAGCAATCTGCGGCTAACTTAGGGTTTCATTAGGTTGCTAATATCAGCCATTTTATCTTAAAGTTTCCAAGTAAATCTACTCTTAAACTAATGAAAGGAAAAGATTCTAAAGCAATTCGCTTTGAGCCTTCTCTTCCTCTACAAGTGCATATTGAATTCTCAAGTCCTAAGGTAGTTCTCTTGTTCCTCACTATAGTTGTGAACCATCTTCCTTTTTTCCTATGGTTCATATAAAAAAAAAAAAAAAGTTGAAAGAGTATTACTATGCAAACCACATGTCGTATTAAGGGGAAATGTTTTGGAACAGTGACCTTTTGAAGTTTGATTAGTAAAACTACCAAGGCAGGTCATTGTCCCATCATGCCTGATCAGTGGGTAGGCTCTCTTCATCACGCCCCTGCTGGGAATGTTTTTTAAACTCTATGCAGTACTAGAACTCTGTAAGCTGAGGGTGGGAAATTGAATAAATATTGATTCTGAGACTAAGAAAACAGTTGTGCTTGGGTATTTTGGGTTTTTTGTTTGTTTTTTAATTTCTATTTGGGAAAGCATTAGTACTTGTCAAGGTGTAAAGAATGAACTAGAATACACAGTAGAAGTCTGAGATTAGAATTATAAGTCTGCTTTGTCCTTAGAGATGCTGCTGTAGATTCCATTTTTGAAACAGTATAATGCAAGAGGGAAATTAAAATCTTCAACAATGCCTTGTTTTCTAAATCTTGTTTACAGAATTCTCCCAATAATATGAGCCTGAGTAATCAACCGGGCACTCCAAGGGATGATGGCGAAATGGGGGGAAATTTCTTAAATCCTTTTCAGAGTGAGAGTGTAAGTATTCCTTTGACTACATTATTATATCCAAAATTTATTTCTGAAGCTTTTCTATTGGAATATATTCATAAAGCCACTATTATGACTGTTTACCTAGAGCTTAATAGGTTGATCTTTTAAAATTTAGAAAACTAAGTGGAATTTCTTTGGAAAAATTTGTTTTAATTAACTTTTTCTTTTTTGCTCCTGTCCTATGTACATAGTTACAAAAACAAAAAGTATAATACTAATTTTCTTATAGAGAACATTCCCTATAAAGGAACATGCTGGAAACAGGTTGCATATTTGATAGTTTTTACAAGTTTTCACGTTACTAAAATGTCTTGACTCGTGGCGAAACCAGGTCTGTCCTCAGTACTAACCTTAAGACTCTGAATCTTCTCTATAAGAGGTCTTTACTTCACACTTTGGCCTCACTGGGCCGAAGGCCAGTATTGGTGGTCTATTAACCTGTTGTTTACTTTTAACCCGAGCTGGATACCAGAGTCAGTTTTTGAGTATGATTACGGTGTTAAGCAAAGGCATCATCATTCCATAATCTCCACAGAAGTAGACAGGAGCAAAACGAGAAGCAGTAAAATTCATTCGCTTATTGAACAATTACTGAGCACTTACCGCAGGCCAAAGCGACAGGCGACGCACCGGAGAGATGAGAAAGACAATATGGTGTCTTTTTCAAGGAGTTATTACATGCTACAGTGATTTTTTTAACCTGATATCTCACATTAGGAACATCCATGGAATTTTTTAAGATATAATTGCCCAGAACTCTCCCTAGACCTCGTGAACCAGAATTTCTAGGAGTAGGACCGGTCATACCTGCAAATGAAAAAGCTTCGTTAGTGATGCTCGTGCACATGCTCTGCTGAGAACTACTGAGTCTGGATACAGCGTAAAGGATTTCAGAATCCAAACCAATTTCATCTTCATTGGATCAGTGCCCCCACATATGGATTGCTATCGTTAAAATCAGAGTAGAAAACTTCCTTCATTTTGCCCTAACTCAGCCTTTACCAGAGATGATACCCTAAGAATGTGAAGCAGCGGCTAATAACATATCTGCTTGTGCATGAAAAGGCTGCTTCGAGCCTCAGACTAAGTGTTCTGTGGTTTCTTTCACTTCTAACAAGCATCAACCTAACGCGCCTGTGTGGGCTAAGACTTCCCGTTTTTAAACATTACTTCTGTTAAAACTGGAAATAAAGTTATACTGATCTTTGTTTTATTTGCAGGATATATATATATGATTTATTAGTGAGGACAAAGAATGTATATGTAAAAATTCGTATTAAAAAATCAAAAGATTAGCCCATCGGTCATGATGAAATAGGTAGTTTGTCATGATGCTTAGGATTATAGGAATTCTTCTTTAGATAATTTAGTTTGTTTCAAGACTATGGACAAATTAGTTCATTTTAATCAGTTAATGTTCACTCTATCTAATTAGAAACATTTATTTCCTTTTCTGTGAATTCTTTCAACAATAAAATGGTATCGTTCAATGGGGTATATAATAATTCAGTTCAGCTCAACATTTCTTGAGCCTCTTATATGCAGTGTGCTTGGTTAAGGACAAAGTATTCTGAGATAAATATAACATATCCCTAACCCCAACAAAATGCAATCTGATGGGAAGGATGGGTTACAAAACTATTTAAACCATATGTCAGATTAGCAGATGCTATAATAGATATAAACCGGGCTTTTAAAAAAAAAAGTATAGAGGAAATTATTAATCTTGGATTGGAGAAGAAGACTTTTTTAAAAACGTCCCACATGACTTTAGCTTTAGGGACAAGGACAAGAGGACCTCTCCTCCTCCCTAT
Organism: Enhydra lutris kenyoni; assembly: GCF_002288905.1. NCBI lineage: Eukaryota > Metazoa > Chordata > Mammalia > Carnivora > Mustelidae > Enhydra > Enhydra lutris. The sequence continues at coordinate 7,333,951 of NW_019154103.1, read as the reverse complement.
TCCTTCTTTCCCAGATTTGTCACTGAGGACTGCTGCCTTGTTTATCTGTCAGCGGAGGGCTGCCTCTTTCGAACGGGCATCTGATAGCTTTTTGTGGGGATCAAAGAATCAGATATAACAGGACCTGAAACACTTCTTTCCACGGGATAAACACAAACCTCACCCTTTAAGCTTAACTGGACTCGGCATGTGCAAAACCGCAGATGCTTTTGTGAACGTGTGCTGAGGAGAGAGAGCAGCTGGAGCAGGGCCCCTCCCATCCCTGACTCCTGGCCCAGCCTCACTATCCCAGAAGCCAAGAAGAAGGTAAAATGCCAGACTCTGTACAGAGTTAGCAGAAAACAAAAGCTCCCTCCCTGCCACTCCCCTCCCTTCGTCCTGTCCCCACCCTAAAAGTCCCCAGAAGAAGAATAATTGGATGGCGACTGAGGAGCTCACCCACCACCCAGAGACAGTGCAGCCTTGGAAGCAGGTCCACACTGGCTGCTCCACTCTTTTGTCTGCCCGGTGAGGGCTCCACTCGGTTATGAATGATGTCATTGTCATCTATGGCTTCCGGCATCACATCACCACACATTTTGTTGAGACCTTTTCAAAAGATGAGAAAGGAAGACTAAGCACATTCCCTGCTGACAAATGTAGGGCTTTAAAGAAGTAAATAGGCTAGGTATCCACGAGTGAGGTTTCCTGTAACCGAGGAGAAATAGAACTTCTTAACGAATTTAAAAAGAAAACATTTTTGGATGAGTGAACATGTAAATTCTAGTGGTTTTTTAAATGGCTATAACTCTGAAAAGCACCTACTTCTGAGTAGTCTATCCTTTGAGGGTTTGTTGGTCAAATCTTGAAGTTAAACCACAGAAGGAGGCCTGAGAAGGGAGAGAACATCTCCTGAATGCTTTTTATGTGCCAGCCACTATCCTAGTCACTTCACACATGCTAGTTCATTTAATTAATATTTATAGAAACAAAATACCCAACCCAAAGTCAGAAACCTTGCAGTGCCAACATGCGACACACAGAAAAATGTGAATCAAATGTTACACTACTCAGCCTCTTTTTGGGAATCGTAAACAAGACCTTTATTTCAAGAAACAAAGATGCCCCCTAGTGTTCAAATTCAGTAAGATGTTTGTTTTTGAAAATCAAGAATACAAAAAAGCTTCTTTCGGAAAGTAGTTTTTCATTGTTTCTGCTGTAAAGAAAGCAGTTAGTCCTATTTATTGAATTAATCTAGCAGAATATTTTCTCCATGGCATTGAACTATAATCAACTGAGTAAAAGTGGAATTAAAAATCATGATATCTAATAGGAATTCTAAACAAGGTGGTAGGTCATCTTCTATTACCTTACTCCCTTTTGTCATTTTCTATTATAAAGAAATGTATACCCAAATTTTCTTTTACACAGTCACATAAACACTAAATTTATTTCACTTTAGTTTAGTTCAGGGTAACTGCACTATTCTTTATATATCTCTCGTTAAGAAAATAAAATATAGGGCGCCTGGGTGGCTCAGGTGGTTAAGCGACTGCGTTAAGCTCAGATCATGATCCTGGAGTCCCGGGATTGAGTCCCACATTGGACTCTCTGCTTGGCAGGAAGTCTGCTTCTCCTGCTGACCTCTCTCCTCTCATGCTCTCTCTTTAGCTCATTCTCTCTCTCTCAAATAAATAAAAAAGATAAAAGAAAATATAGAGAGATGCTTAGCAATAGAAATACAGTGAGATCTGAAGTGTTCTTGAAGCATAGAAATAAGAGCTTATGCACATTGTGCAAAGACCTAATGGATCTCTGCAGTGGGTTCCATGGTACGTGAGCTGTGTACAATAAGGAGAAAATCACAGATTCTCTAGTTTATACCAAAGCATGCCGTTTCAAAATCTATTTTACATAAAAAGGCAGAATAAATTAGTACATGTTTGAAATTATACCTTTAGGGTTTGTTTTGTTTGTTTGTTTGTTTTTGCTAACCCAGAGAGTTAATGGCTTTGTAAGAGCCATTACATCATCTGATTAAGGAGACCCAGACTCACAGTATAGTTTGGAAACGGGGCAGCCGCCTATCACAGCATTGAACACAAACATCACAATACTCCATCCTGAATGGACGCAGCAATACGATGGCGACATTGCCGTGTGGTCCCAGGCCAGCGCCTGTGGAAAGGTCTCTGAATAGGAGACGCCATTTAACACCTACTCTTCTTTACTTTAGGAAAACTGTAGGACACTTCTCCTATATGTTGAAGAACAATAATCAATAACGGAATTCCTTTTTGCTTGTACATTCTGTGAGTTTTCCCTTATTTTACGTAGATGAAGCCATTTCAGTAAAGGGCAGCCACAGATGAGGAGTTTACAACCTGAGCGGTGCAAGTGGCACATTGCCCATATAGATGCCCGCACATTACACACGTATATCACACCCGTATAGATGCCCGCACATTACACACGTACATCACACACGTATAGTTGCCCGCACACTACACACATATTGTACCTGATCCACTTAGAGCATCACGTTACAGTTACTTGTACTATTCACAAATTAAACTATATTAGATATTTGCTAACTTTTCTGAGCTGCATTGCTTGGAGCAGATGCTTCTATCCTTTCTGAATGAATCTGGCCCTTACTTTTTTTTTTTTAATTTTTTATTAACATATAATGTATTATTAGCCCCAGGGGTACAGGTCTGTGAATCGCCAGGTTTACACACTTCACAGCACTCACCATAGCACATACGCTCCCCAGTGTCCATAACCCCACCACCCTCTCCCTACCCGCCTCCCCCTGGCCACCCTCAGTTTGTTTTGTGAGATTAAGAGTTGGCCCTTACTTTTTAAGGTCTCAGTTATTCAGGATATGTATTAAATGAGATGGTCACTAGAGTTAATTCTGACTTATCCTGAAAAATTTTTTTCAGAAACTTCCTTTGAAGTCCTTTCTGAAATGCATCAGTATCTTTTACTTTTTTTAAATACCTGGCACTATAGACCCACAAAATCTTTTTCTTAAAACAATGATTGATGTTCTAGCGATGCTATTTAAATTTAAAACTAATTAAAATTAAATACAGCTAAATTTTCAGTTCCTAACTTATACTAGCTACATTTTAAGAGTCTGGTAGCCATGTGTGGCTAATGACTATTATATTGGACAGCACAGAATAGAACATATCCATCATCACAGAAAGCTCTATTGAGCAACACTGATTGGATCACCATTCTTATTGTACCAGTAGCTATAGAAAGCCTAGATTAAACTTTTCTGTGCCCATTTTGCCATACTCTTTAATTTTTTCTACTTTTAATAAAACCTTGGTATCCATGTATTTTCTTGTTGTTTATTCTTACCCCTAAAGATCAAATATCAAAATATAATTCTGTTTTGTCAAAGGCTATAGATAGCTCACTGATGCTTGTTGTTGCTATCTACAGTGGGAGATCTGCATGGTCTCATCTGATGAAATGAGGGGATGTCCTCCTCCAAGCACGGGGGCAGGGGCGGGGGTGGGCTCATTTCATCAGTTTTTGTCTGATTGCTTTGGGTTTTAGGTTTTGCTTTGCTCTGCTCTGCTTTCTTGCTGCCACTCTCAAAGGTAAAGGCAGAGGTTCTTCTGTCAAACCAAATCCCCTTCTCTTCTCTGGAAGTCGCCCCTTTTTATCACCCTACTCGCTGTAATCCAACATTAGAGTCAGTAGCATATATAATTTAGCTTTCTTATACTGAAAGGAAATTTGAGGCTATTAACTGATTAACAAATAGATTTTCTATGATTTGATCTGCATTTAAAGGATGAATAATCATCCCCCAAGGGTCCACTGGCCCATTATTTAGGCCTCCTCATTCACCTTTACTCAGGATCAATGTGGGGGTTGGGTTTGAGCCCTAGATTGACCCCTAACGACTTTCTGTCCAGACTTCTGTCAGCTGAGCCGTTGTCACCCTGTGCTTTTCCTCAGGACATCCTCCTTTCCCTATGAAATCCTCAGTACACACCTTATAGCTCTTTTCTGGGTCCTGTAGTAACTCAGCTCATCTAGAACTCACTTCATTCTGTTCTGTCTGCTCTCTTTTTAAAGTTCACACTCCACTTCCCAGGATCATCACTTTTCCTGTTGAAGGCTCTGCTGTCCAAGACCAATCCTCTTGACTTCACCTGCCTCTTTCCATGAGGCATGGTGGTTATTAACATTTTTTTAAAAGATTTATTTATTTTAGAGAGAGAGTCGGGGGAGGGGCAGAGGGAAAGAGACAAGCAGACTCCCCACTGAGGAAGGAGCCCAACAACTGAGGATGGGCCCATGACCCATGAGATCACAACTGGAGCTGAAAGCACTAGTCCCACAGTCAACCACCTGAACCACCCAGCCACCCTTGTTACTAATGTGCTTATAGGAATCCCTTTGCCCTGGTCCTTACCAGGTCCTCACCAAATATATTTAACAAAATATTTAAAATATTTAAGGGTTTACATTGATATTTTCATCTCGAAACTCTCTTCATCTGGAGACCATTACCATTTGGGATCCTCCCCACATCTCAGGCAGTCTAGAACTGTGCTGTCCAAAATGGTGTCCACCAGCTACATGGGGATATTTAAATTTAAATAAATAACATTAAGATTACAGTTCCTCAGTCACACTAGCCCATTTCATGTGATCAGTGGCCACTTGTGCCTAGTGGCTTCCATGTTGAACGGCACAGATTATAGAACCCGTCCATGGTTGAAGAAAGTCCTTTTGGACAGTGTTGCTCTAGAACTTTTCTGTCACAGTCTGTTCCCTCGGGAATATGCCTAGATTGCCATAATTATCACAATAATGGCTCTTTGTTCCTCTCTAAATAATTTTTGAGACCTCTTTTCCAAATTTCTGAAAGCCTCACCTTTTACCAGCTGTAAGCCTGATCAAACTGACAAGTAATGTGTAACTACAGAGCCCCCTGCTCCCACCCTAAAAATATTGTGGGTTGAAATTGGAGCCACAGATTAGAGGAAGACATGTATATCCTAAAGTATAAATCAGTTTCTTAAGCACTCTAAATGCTTTATGAGAACTTCTGGGGGCCAGCTGGGAGTTGGTTTTTATTTTGTTTTATTTCCCTTACACTATTAATTAAACACTTGCTGAACACTTTCTATATATTCAAGAAATACGTAGTTTTAAGAATTTTATATTTAATCTCCCCCAGATCCCTTTAAACCCATTTTACAGGTGAGGAAACTAAAACACGGAGAGGTTAGGTAACCTTCCAAGTTTACGTAGTTGGTAGGTCATGAGACTGTCCCTCATACTTATTTTATTGTGGATTGGATTTACCCAAAATGTTACAAATGCCCACAAAACATGAATGTAGCTAGAAAGAAAAGACTGAGGGACTGGGCCATTATCAACCACCTAAGTTCAGGGAAAGGAGGAGACTGGTTGCTTTCCAGCAGAAATATTTAGAATTTTAGGACTTAGTCAATTCCATATAAATTTACTTTTTTAATAGCTTCTTATTTTTATGTTATATGAGGTTAAAAGCTTGAGCATAAAAGATTTTAAGACATTAAAATTCATAGTTACTACTGTTTACCAAGAAGAACATTAGCGGCCTGTAAAAGAATTGTTGTTAAATATGGATTCTTTTTTCTTTCTAGTACTCCCCTAGCATGACAATGAGTGTGTGATCCATTACCAAGTCTCCTCATGAAAACCACAGTGAGTCAGCCCTTCACAGAACTACTACGGAAGAAAATTATTCATCACAGTGTACAGTTAAACAAAGGAATCTCAGTCACACCAAACCAACCTTTTTATTTCCTGCTCTCTCCCCTATTTTTTGAAGAAAGCGGGTCCAAACATGATTCAAACAACTGTACAGAGCGGCATATTAGAATTGCCCTAAACTGAACTGCAAATAATTATCTGTGTATGTATATGTGTGGGAAAAAGAATGTATTGCATATGTGTATGTTATATGGACATATGCACATACATACATTGGCCCACAGGACATTGTAAAATATTATTACATGACATCTTAAGTAGAAATAAGTAGGGACTTTTATTCCATCCTTTTTTTCACGTTTACATTTTAATTATTAAAAGTTGCTCCTGCCCCTCCCTGAACTATTTTGTGCTGTGTATATCACTGCTTTATATAAGTTATTTTTTAAGGTGAACTCAGATGTTATGGTTTTGTAAATGTCTGCAGTCATGGATAGGAATAAAATTGCTTATTTGAGAGCTTTCATTAAACTGCGTCTGATCCAAGTTCTCCTGTGAATCACAAAGTGTACTGTCTCCAAAAAAAAAAGGGGGGGTGTGTCCTCATGCTATGTCAAATCAAACAACTTCTCAGTTACCTTTAGTGAGAAGTATTTTTGTACTTTTTATTTAGGAAAAATACTTCAACTAAGGCCTAACACAGTATATTTCTGCAATAACTGCTTGTGATGAAATTCGTGACGTGTCTTTGATGATACAGAAAATCATTAATTAGCCCCAGCTGCTTACACCATAGCAATAAAATGACAGAGGTCATCCTATTTTTAGAAACATATTTTCTCTTTCACATGATAAAGCCCAGAAGTGATAACAAAACCATTTGCTTGAATTCGTCACTTCTCACCGGGGATAGTAGAGCTAAATTTTTAATAACATGTTAATGGAAAATGGTATCTGATTTTTACTCAGACTTCTTGTGAACATTTCCACATAGACACTCCAAAGAAGATACATTCAAAGGACTGAGACTTTTGGCAGAAGGGGAAAAGAAGTTTTTACTGTACCCGAGGGGCTCTGACGTGCTGCTTTTCTATCCTTGTAGCTTGCTTACTAGCAGCAGAACTAACTGGTAACGGTCCCATCTGTGCATACCTCTCACTGGCAGCTAGCACCTGCTCTGTTCCCAGGATCTAGGACTTTTATTTAGAGGAAAATCATTTATAGTAACTAATATTCATCTGGCCATTGACTTCAGCAGGCTCAATCTATGTTGTGTAACTGTTCAGAAAAGAATGTGTAAATGTTAAAAATTAAAGAAAAAAAAATGCTTCCCTTACGAAAGCACATTGTTCTATGGCATTTGCCAGAACTTTTGGGGGTTTTGTGTTTAATCTTACGTACAAACACCGAAATCATCATAGGAAAAGTGTGAAGACTTTGATTTTGCACTCCAAAAGATTAAGTTGGTGATCCTTTCTGTTAAAACTGTGATACAAATAACCACTGGTAAACATCAGCTGTATCTCAAACTCCAGAGAATCTGAAAAGCGTTGTGTAATCTCAGGTAAGAGTAATCCTTCTTTCTTTAGGCTTACGGTCTCTAAATTGAAAATTTAGCCATATATTTGCTATTTCCTCGTCCCAGATGACTTAATTCTCTCAAATTCGTAACGATTTATCTCTTCTGAAAGTAAAGATTTTGCCTGTGCATGATGGGGATGCTGGGCAGAACTGTTGAAGGGGGGGGGAAAGAAACTGAATTAAATGTATGCTCCAGAGCTAAACTCCAATCAAATGAGTCACCATTCATCCCACAGTGTGCAGGGACCTAGGACTGCACACTGGAGAACAGAGTCAAGCTTTAAAGCTGCAGAGAACTTTCATGAATAAGTCAAATTAAAAGGTCTTTAACTCAAGCCAAGGTAATCCAAAGATGACACTTTGGATAGACATGTGAATTTACCAAAAATAATTTTAATTTTCACTTTTTTATGATAATTGTGTGAACACTTTCAACCCTGTGATTATTAAGTTTAATCTAATGATGCTAGAAATTTCAAACGTTTTTTGACTACTCACTCCACTGTTACTGATCTTAAATTTCTTTTATTTGCCTTCTAAGAAGGTATTGTTTCTTAATATCACAAACAATCGTGAACCCACTTTTACTTGCCATTATTTTAGGGGTAATATTAGAATATAAATGCAATATGGGTCCCATTATTTCTAGTCTACGTGGTCAAAGAAAAAAAGTAAAATTTGATTTTTTTCAAGGTATAACAATCAACTCTTCATAAGTATTTATTTCTTCTCTATTGCAATCCAGATTACAAATAGCTATTTCAAGCTTTTTTAAATTCCTGAAATAGTTGAAAATTTATTTTTGAAGAGGAAGTTCTATTTAAGAAAATCATAAAATAAGAATACTAAATTTTACTATCAAATAACTTTCTTGTGCTCCAGATAGAGAATAGTATTATCTGCATAGTAATTTTTATATAGGTTTTGAATCATTTAAACTTTATTCTTTACTCTTGGTTTTCCATCTCCACTTATGCATGATATTAGTCTTGATATATACTACCTGTTCCTGAGTTATTTTTACATATGTCACCTCACAGGAATAGTGTCAGCAATTCTTGTGCACACTGAATACATAACATACACATATGAAATGTGAAAATGTGTAAGAAGTGAAAACATTAATTCTCATCACTCTGCTTTGCATTCTGCCAGACTCATACAGTGGAAAATACATGCCCAATTATTTCTCACGTCTAGCTGTCTTGTAACAAAGTTGCCCATGGGAACAAAGACTGTAGAGTGCCATTGACCTGGTAATACCCCGCACACTTGATGGGTGAATCCTAGTGCTGTGTTACAGGGGCCCGGTTTGGACACAGTTGCTGATGTTTAGGGACAGCACCGCTAGGAAGCTGAGGATTAGATTTCTCGTTACCCAAAAGATTGACAAATCAGTTCTGCTCCCTGAGCCGTGGAAAGTGCCCAAAACACCCTTTTCCTTCCAGGACTAGAGCAAAGGAATCTTCCATTTCTTTTTTTGATGATGCTCTAAGATAGCTCAACTCTGTTGCATTTCATAGGATCATTCAGTTAACATTCTTCCGTTGCTTAAAAAACAGCAAAGAAAATAAATTTCAGCTTGGGACATGAGGAGGCCTTCATCTTTCCACACCTCTTCTTCGTATTATTCTGGGCATGTGCAGGAAAGCATTCAGAACTGCTCCCTTGGCAGAGTTTTATACAGTCCTTATTACTGTGAAGTTTTGATTGGCTTCTTCCATGTCTTCCTCTGTACCTCCTTCCTAATCCCTGCATCATTCAGTAGAAACAAGATCCAAATGACGTTTTTACCTTCTCAGACCCTAAACTTTTCTTTCTCATACAGTATATAGTTTTCCAAGGAGACATAATTGCGATTTCCATTTCTTGATTCTCACTGTTGATTAGAAGCAGTGCCAGAAATCATAGCTACTTGATTTTGGAAGCCATTATAGTATTTTAACACTGGTTTCGCATTCATTTTTATGTTTTATATACCATAATGCACTTTTCTTGAAAATACTAATCGATACAGGTAATGCATGAGTGTATAGTCTGGGAGGGAGAAGGTCAATATGGAGGTGGGGAAGATTTGCCACATATTCTCCAAAAGGTAAATTAGCCTTTTGTTTTGTTTTGTTTTAACTCCCTCTCCTGGTGGTGTAAATTTCTTGCTCACAATGAGGAGCAGGAGTCTGCATTTGCTTAAAACAGTCACGCCCAGTCCTAAGCAAGTGTAAGAGGCTCCCGGGTCTTTGAAGCATAATTTGAGAAATACCAGACCAGAGGAAGAAACAATGGTGACCCCATTATTAATACACTTTTGTTTTGCATACTCAACTTGTTTGCATACGCACTTGCATATATCGGGGGTGGCGATAGGAGGTTTGCTCACAAAATACTCCTACTGGGACTTACATTATGTTATACCACAACTGGTAACGATTAAACAGAATTCTTCCTTTGACGGCTTTTTATATCTTTGGTAAAGTAGCTGATAAGCATGATTTGGGATGAAAAGACAGTAATACAAGACGTAAGCAGGTGGAATCTTCCGTATCCAGCTTTAACAATACCCATGTTAGCTTTTCCACTCAGACCTTCATAGGAAGGCGCTGCATCTGAAGGTAAGAGCACAAATGATCTTTTATTCCTTGGTTACTTCACTGCCAGTAATCATGCAATAATCATAGTTGTTTTTTTTTTAACGTAGATACTTGTTTACAAGAAACTGAATTGACATTCTTAATTTAGTTCACCCATAGCATCAGCTTTATCTATGAACTGTGTAAATCAGATTGAAAGAGATGACCTACAGAGAAAAAACACCTTAGACCACTTTAATTTTTTTTCGAAACTATATTCTGAAGAGAAATTCTCAGTTGAATAAGTTGAATTCTCCCAAGGAGAATTATGTTATGTTATATTAATGTTAACTTAATGTAATTGGTCTTCCTGAATAGAAAAAAAATAATTTCCCTAAGTAGTTTAATGTAAATATTTTTGCTGACTACATCCTTAAAATGAAATAGTTTCATCTGTAGATACTATAAAGTTTAAAGTGGGACTAAATATTTTCATGTATAGAATTATAGTTTGTCTCTTCTTCCTTTGTGGCTTTACTATCCTCAGAGTAAACTGGACTTGTTTTGATTATCCCAGGCATTGAAATATTACGATCTGTTCCTAGACTACTTAGCGTTGCATTTTTTAAATGAAATGTATAATGAACACAGGAAAAGTAAGTATTAATATTTCTTTAAAAATGCCACCAAGTACTTACTCCTAGTTAACATTAAAACTTTACCCCACTTTCTCTTTTCCATCATATGACCTCACTACATTGCCAAAGAAGTGAAATTTGGATTCTTCACAGTGTTCTCAGAACACAATACAATACGTCATCAGCTAAATTTCCATCACATCCTGGTAAAATTGCTCAGTAATATGTAATTAACTATCTAGTTATTAGAAAGCAATTCAAATAATCTGTCCAGTTTACATAATTTGAAAACAAATCTACTTTACATTTAGCAATACCTTAGAAATTTTCTTAATATAAACTACAGATTAAAATGTGTATAGTACTTTCTACCAGGTCATATTTTGAAATGTTTCATTTTCCTTGCCTTGACAAAACTAAAAACTTAACAGAATCTGTATGTTAGAGTGAATAAAAGACATGCTATTTTTTCTGATATGGAAAATGGAAAAGTCTTTATTCATAGAATTCTTTACTTACGATAGCTATGAGCTAATTGGATTGTTTAATTTACCTAATTATGATTTTAAGGTTTAATATGTTTGTTTGTTTTTTACCACATGTGTTAAATTGTTACCCATAATGTCATCCTGGAAAAATAGAATTATTTATAAGGTTTTTACAAATGCACAAATTATGTATAAATATAATTGGAATCTGGGATGATTCTTAGTAATCTGCTATCCTTAATTCAACCGTGGTCATCAGCTACCTGACACAATCTGTAAATTTAACATGCACGTGTGTGCGTGTGCGTGCATGCGCACGTGGCCATAATGGCATTTATTCTCAAATGGATTTATCACTTAATGTCTTTGTACAAATACCTGAGCTATTCGTGTAATGGGGAAAGTTGCCATAAAAATGTACATATATGTCCCTTAATTTGGCACCTGTTTTCACACTTAATTTTAAAAATACAACTTTTCATTTACAATTTCTACCCTTTCATTTCTAGCCTCTGCTTTATTACTTATAGAAAAAGTAAGGAAAATTATTCATCGGAAGCAGGCTTAAGTGTTTCTGAATGATAAATCAAAATACAACTAATGTGAATCTGTGTATATGACTGAAGTAGGTAGACATTATGCCTAACATAAAAACCAGAGTCTAATTGTTGAAGAATTTATATGCACTAAGAAAAGTCAATGTGGGTGCTTCTATGTGGTCAGATAACTAAACCAAATACCAGAAAGAATTAATATAGTTATCAAATATCTGAATTAATATGGTTATCAAATATCTATTAATGGATAATAGTTTCTATTTTATTCCAAACAGTATTATATATAATGTGGAAATCTGAAGCAATTATGCAGGCAATTTATGCAAAACTGTGCTTCTCCTCAAGTGCATTTATCTTTCTGATGAATTGTACAGATGGTAATCTCAGTTCACCACTGTCCAGAGAGAGATTTTGAAGTAGGTCCTGCACACTACTCTACAGATAAATAAAAACTTAGGAGGACGAAGATCTATAACTGAGATTTTAAAATTCATCCTAGATATAAATTAAATATATCTTTTTCCAATAAATTCTTTAATACTGGCTCCATAGTATTTAAGAGTGTTTAAGTATTAAGCGTTTCTAGTGTTCTGGTTTTGATCCAAATGAGGCTTTCCAGTTCAGCAAAGCAGCACATTTGTACATAGTGATTAGAAAGGAAAATGCAGTAAGTTCCAATGGCCAGATATCTTGTTACTTCAAGTAACTTGTTAGGCAATTGTAGCAAGGTGTCTAGATTTCTGGGAGATGGAGGGTGGGTAACAAAGCAAATGAATGGTCCCTGATTTAAAACAGGTAGGAGTCCTATAACTAAGATAAGATTTAGCATAGATAAATGAAAGCCAGCAGAATTCTCAGCTCCTCTTGGTAAATGAGATAACAGTGTTAGAGTCTAAAAGGAGGGAAAAGGGGTTAAAGTGTCTGCATACCCAGCCCCAAGTAATATGTATCAAGTATCAAGTAAAAGTCATCAAGTATTTGTTCTCATAGCTCAGTGTGTTCTTTTTTTATGTTCCAATAAAACTTTATTTACAAAAGTAGGTATGTGATTCACCAGCTAGTTTGCTGATTTATACTATATAACAACAGTGTTACCATAGCTGAAGTTAACAGAAATTCTCTAATATTATCTAACAACCAATCTAGATTCAATGTTTGCAGTCACCCCCAAATGTCTGCGTTGTATTTGTTGTATTTGTTTCCACTTGTATTGAGAAATAATTAAAATACATCACTATATAAGCTTAAGGCATATAGCATGATGGTTTGATTTCCCTATATCATGAAATGATTACCAGAATAGGTTCAACTAATTTATAGATACAATAAAAAGAAAAGAAAGGGAAAAATTTTTTTTCCTTGTGATGAGAACACTTAGGATTTACTCTCTTAATAACTTCCCTGCATATTATATAGCCATGTTAGCCATAGTCTCCATGTTGTACATTACATCTCCAGTACTTAGTTATCTTATAACTGGAAGTTTTAACCTTTTGACCACCTTCCTCCAATTTCCCCTTCCCCCCATTTTCAATGTATTCTTCAAAGTAAAAAAACACTTTACACTGAAAGAGGCATAGAGACTTATAAAGAAACTCCAGAAGTTTTACTCCCTACACAAATTGTCTGACGAGAAATATGGCATCCCTTTCTGGAAAGATGTAGAACCAATAGACATTGTACATTTAAATGTTTAGCTGTCTTATTCAGTTTGCAAAGCTTCCGTTGAAGTATGTGTCTGGCTCTGCTTGGCTATAGCTGCTCTTCTCAATCTACAACGGTTTCAAATTTTTCTCACAGATTGTGTCTTCGCATCTTACAGCATGTAATTCTTGACGGTAACAGGGAGGAACCTCTTGATGTCTAGTTATGTCACATGAAAAAAACTGCATTTAAATGTGCTTGCAATTTAATCTCAATTATCGCATATAATATATAAATGAGTATACATTGTATAAAAGAATCCAACATTACTTATTTATGTAAACATTGTTTCAGAGAAAGAAATGGCTTAAAAATTGTAAAGTCAAATGTATTATTCTCTATATATTCTTTCGTGGTGCTCACTGTTTTGTTATCAATTAATTATTATTCACTTGTGACTGAAGGGATATTACACATACTAAATGGTCTCAAAACTGTTTTAACAGAACAAATTGTTAGTCATTGAAAGTGATATTAACTTTAATTCTGAGAACTCAGCATGCTATTCCAACAAGCAGTTACTAGTCAAATTTTTGTGTATTTACTTCATTGTTAGTTGAGAAGTATTTACGTCAGCATACTTTGTGATTCGATGAAAAAACCCCAGAGAGCTAAACTTATATATCTATTAAAAAAGGAGAATCCAATTAGCACTTTAAAAAATATAGGGCATATATGAAAGTGTTAAATGAAAATAGAAGCATTAGCAATTTCAGGAGATCTATCTCACCATCAAAGTTCCCAGATTCAAAATTGAAATGCTCACTATAACAGCTACTAATAAGAAATTTATTGGACCAAATAAATAACCAAATCAAAACCAACATAGGAGCCAAATCTAATTTGCACCAAAGATAGATTTGTAAATCCACTGCCAGTGTGTCTAGGAATAATTACTCCACAAAATCAGACCATAACCAAATTCTCAATATTGACTCATCAGAGTTGAAAATTCAATCCTTTTAGCAAAAATACTGTGTGAAATCGAGGCAGTGCAATAATCTCAGACTCTTCTCAAAAATAGTAATCTTGCTGAAAGATTCTGGGAGCAAAATTACATGGTCCAGTAAAGCTCACTTTAGAATGTAAAGCATGCAAAGCCCAAATCTCTATAGAACTTGTATGCCACGAGTAGCTCTAAAATGAGCTTCTTAAATCATCTCGGAGGGAAAATGGTCCAGGGTGAACAGAGGTCTGGCAAGCTGTCTCTGATTACCTCACTTCCCAGATGATTTAAAACCTTGTTGTTTGGAAAGGTATTTGCTACCATATTTTCAAATGCTAGAAAGATTTGCATAATGTTTCTGTGTAAAAGAGAGTTACTGAACTGTGTATTTGCAAAAATGAATAACTAATAGTAAGTTTTTCCTTCAAGTAACCAGAAATATTGTGTTGTTTCGCTCTGGCAGTAGGCACTTCAGAAAACATGAAATACAGATTGGAAAAGTTTATGTTCCAGAAAACATAGATGTTCATTTGAAATCTGTTTAAAATAAAATATCTTTCTGGTTTACTTGGCAGTACTGCTTCTCATCAAGTTTATACTGGGCCTCAAAAAGGAGGTTCTGTTCATCCCACTTGTGCATTAAAGTGGCATTGGAAATGTATGAGTTTATCCAACTGAAGAGGAGTTTTGGAGCAGATAAATGATTAAAGTAGATAATCTTTGTTGTCATTGCACAAATAGATGTTCTCACTCCTGTGAAAAAGTTGTGAAAGGAAGGGAAAGTGAGGACGCCAACAGGGGGAGCTTGCTTGTTCTACTGCTAATTGTCAGTTGGATACCTTCCACAGGAAGAGACGGACCTTGCATTCCTGACAGGAAGAAGCCTACGCTTCACTACCCCAGCGGAAAGAAGAAACCTTTTCTTCTGGTCCAGCAACAGCCTAGCCAATGAAAGATTGTCAAAACACAACCAGTGGAAAGCCACTACACTTCAAACTCCTAGTTGACTCCAATGGATGTTTTGTTTATAACTGTCCCTCCCAACCACTCCCCCCTTCCTCTAAAAGAGAGTGTTCCTCACCTGTTCTCAGTTCTTGCCTATGGTTTTGCCATGGCTTGCACGTCCTGAATGGCAATTCTCTGCTATTCCCAAATAAACCGATTTTTACTGGTAAGATAACTGATGGCTTTATTTTTATGGGTAACACTCCTAATGAGTAGAAAAATTGACATTTAGCAAGATGAGTAATTAATCATAAACTGCTACATAAACTTCAGAAGTAAAGGCATACAGTTAATTCCTAATCTGTTGTGCAGATTCCTTCCTGCTGTAGATGAAAATGTGTACTATAGGCTTTATATTATAGAACGCTTTGTGGTGATCTTGATTCCACTTGTTAAAAATAAGCTACATGATAACTATTTTTCAATACAAATGCCAATAATTAAGACAATTCATATCTATTTCTGGCATAAAAACCTATACAGAATTCAGAAACTAGGGACTTCACCAAAAGAGATTTTTAAAATATCTGAGTAATTTTGGCTTTGGGGAGAGAAAGTATATAAGTACAGTGATTTATTAACATATTTCAGCTTTCAGACTCTTTAAATGCTTCTTTACTTCATAAGTTGAATTTATATTTTACCATTTGTTTAAAAGGTGGAAATGAGCTTAAGTATTCAAAATGTGTTTAGAGTTCAAGACATTCCTTCCATAGCTACTTGGCTACTAATTTTTATTTCCAGCAATTATGTTAAAAGAGTATGTAGAAAAATTTTTCAGCCTCAATTACAAGATCCAAGATGTCAAAGAACTGGTTTGTATGTAGAACTGTTTGAAGTGGAAAGTAGAATCTGCATGATTCAGGAATGCAAACAAAGAATTATAGGATTAGTTTCCCATTAGGAATTCTTTATTCTTCTAAGACATTTAGCAGGTGCACTGAGATGTAAAGGGGGCCATGTGGAGTTTCCTTTGACCTTTACATTTCAGAAGAAATGAGGCCAGAGGAGGAGTCTTACTGCAAAAGACCAAGACATGTATTGGCAGGGTTGGCTCCTCCCTCTTCCTTTGAAAGAATCCCATTTGCTTACCGGGCCTGAGCACTACACTCCCTTTCCTTCAGCGAAAAGTTTGACAGGCTCTGCCTGGATCACAAGGGCTCATTTCTCAAGCCAAGTTTAAGGCAAATGGTGTGAATTAAGATGGGCATGGGGATGGCAACTTCAAAAACAAAAAAAAAAGGACTAAAAAGACACCTATTTTCCTCTCACAGTTAGAAGAATGCATAGAGAATACTCTTGCAGCTCAGTGAAGAAATTAATTAGTTATCCAATCATTCATTATCTTGATCAGCTGAAATCTGACTTGCTCAGCAAGTAATTCACGTAAGTTTTGTGAGTAGAATTGCATTAAATTCTCTCTATGTATCTGCTTCTCTCTCTCTCTTATCTCATTTGGGAATTCTATTATCTCTAGTACCTAGAGTTAGTCCTTGAAGTTAAGGTACTATTTAGAATTATTGAAAAGTTAATGCACCTTCATGAGTAGCTATTAGTTCAAAAGGATTAATGTGGCTCTTGAAACACCTACTTTATTCCTCAAGGAGTAACTTAGACACTGGGAAAAAAAGTCCAATCTTTTTTGGAATATTAAGACAAGAAAGACTCCAGGAAAACACAGTAACTAAAAGCCAAGTCAATACAGATCTTAAACTACTATAACAACTGGTAATGACGTCTCACAATTGTTGTAATTTTTTTCTATGATGAATGATTACATTTTGATAAAAGAACTCAACTCACCATTAAGCAATTTTTCAAGATGTTTTGTTTCGGGGCTAACCATACTCATCTCTATCACCAGACCCACTGTGTACATGCAAGCCAGTTGTCAGTCATCTTTCTCTTATATCTCTCCCCATTGGTCCCTGGAGTCCTTTTATAGAAACAATGTTACTAAATGCTGATCAGGTTGTTCCTTGAGTCAATACAGCACAAGTTAGCAGCTCCTTAGAATGAACCACAACTGCCAGCCTCCTTGGCACCAGCCCCCTCTGTCATTTTCCACAGAAACCTACAAAACCTATTGCAAATCTTACTTTTAACTTCTAATCCCTTATTGACATTTTTAGGATTTTATAGTTTATATTGCATAAGTTTGGTTTTGTTTTTTGGGGTTTGGTTTTGTTTTTACTTTTACTTGCCTGTCTGGGTTTTAGCAGCTTTTAAGGGAAGGAACAAGGAAATCTTCCTGTGATTGGTAGGAAATGAGAGCGCTACAATGAGCTGATTACATTTTTTCTTAAACATGATTCTGGTTTCTACTGATAAATGTTAGGTATGCAGTATTAGGTAGGCATATGATCCTTGAAGTTCACTCTGCTTTTTAATAGCATATTACAACACTGGGGGGCCTGGGTGGCTCAGTGGGTTAAAGCCTCTGCCTTCCGCTCAGGTCATGATCCCAGCCTGCTGGGATCGAGCTCCACATCGGGCTCTCTGCTTGGCGGGGAGCCTGCTTCCCTTCTCTCAGTGCCTGCCTCTCTGCCTATTTGTGATTTCTGTCTGTCAAATAAATAAATAAATAAATTTTTTAAAATATAGCATATTACAACACTGAAACAAATGTCTATTAATATTTTATATATTAGCTCTAATGGAATATTCTGAAAGTATAGTAACACTTTCAGCCAAATATTTCTCAGTGTTTTTATTTATTTATTTATTTATTTATTTTTAAAGATTTTATTTATTTATTTGTCAGAGAGAGTGAGCACAGGCAGACAGAGTGGCAGGCAGAGGCAGAGGGAGAAGCAGGCTCCCTGCTGAGCAGGGAGCCCGATGTGGGACTCGATCCCAGGACGCCGGGATCATGACCTGAGCCGAAGGCAGCCGCTTAACCAACTGAGCCACCCAGGCGTCCCTTCTCTGTTTTTAAACAATAGGGGAGATCAGAGGAGGGAAACAGCATGTCCACTCATCTTTAATTATTGGTCCTTACGTGAATGAAGTTATGACCTGATTGTCTTACAACAAGCCACACTCACTTCTTCAATCAACATTTCCAACAGTAAATGTATCCAGGCTTCTAAGACTCACAAAAAACTGTAAATATAACTTAAATCTATAAATAACTTAAACTTTAGATGCATGCTCATTTCATCTATGAATTTTTTTTCTGTGACTCTTATTCATCAAAACATGCCAATACAGTAGTTTTCATCCGAACACATTCATTCAGTTATTTCAACCCCTGATAAGAGGGGGAAGGGGCACTGTTGGTGGTGAGCCCATTATACCGAGTTATAACTCATTAATTAATTATATGGCTTTCAAAAATTAAAATAATATGTTCTTAAGGAAAATAGTTAAATCACAGTCATATTTCTGAAACTTGAGTACTTAATGATTGTTTAGAATAATTAATGCTTATGTCCATGAGATAAGAATTCCTCCTTCACAGGTAGGCAAGTAAAATTAACGAGGGAGTATGCCGACTAAAATGGGGTGATCTTACTGTGTCCCAAATGACTCACATGTCCACTCAAAGGCTAAAATTAAAGGGTGGGGGTAGGCAAGGTAGAGAGCGAACCCAGAGAACACCGCTGGCCAGGATGGCAGACATGTCTGCTGGGCACAGAATGAGTATACACACTCCTGGCCAAAGTAACCTTCCTCTCCCCGAACATCAAAGAGGTGTGAGAGCATTAAAAATGTCTAGAAATATCAGCATTAGTATATCTCCAGTGAATGACTGACATCAAAGAGCAGTAAAATTCTTGAAATTTTTAAAGCTTTTATGTTTTGTTTGCTTGTTTTCAACATTTTATTGAGGTATGTTTGACAGAAAACCTGTATAATATATACAACTCAATGAGTCTGGAGGTGAGTACACACCCTTCCTGCCCCTTTATTATTATTACTTGTGTGTATATAGGTGGTAAAAACATTTAACAAAAGATACACCCTCTTAGAAAATTGTAAGTCTCTAATGCAGTATTGTTAGCTAGAGGCACCATACCATATATCAGATCTCCAGACTTACCCTGCACAACCAAAACTTTCTACCCTCTGTTTCTCTCAGTTTTATTATTTTAGATTCCACATATAAGTATAATCAAGCAGTACTTGTTTTTCTGTGTCTGATTAATTTCATTTAGCATAATATCCTCCAGATCCATCTATGTTGTTGCAAATAGCAATATTTCCCTTTTTCTAAGGCTGAATAATTTCCCATTGTAATATGAACAACATTTTTTAATTTATTCATCTGTGGATGGACATTGAGGTTGTTTCCAGATCTTGACTTTTGTGAATAATGCTGCAATGAACAGAGGAATGCAGGTATCTCTCTGGGATCCTGTCAGTTCCTTGAGGTAAATACCCAGGAGTGGGATAACTGGACCGCATGTAGTTTTTTAATTTTCTGAGAAACCTAAATATTGTTTTCTGTAATGACTGTACCAATTTGCATGCTCACCAGCAGTGTACAAAGTTTCACTTTTCTCCACATCCTTGTCAACACTTTTTTCTCGTTGTTGTTTTAATAAGTAACATCCTAACAGGTGTGAGGTGATAGCTTATTGTAGTTCTGATTTGCATTTTCCTGATGATGAGTGATGTTGGGCGCCTGTTGGCCACCTGTATGTCTTCTTCAGGTCCTTTGCTCATATTTTAACCAGGTTATCAGAATTTTTTTTTTTTTGCTTTTGAATTGTAAAAATTCCTTTTATGTTTTGGATATTAACCCCTTATCAGATACATGGTTTGAAGATATTTTCTCCTAGGGCACCTGGGTGGCTCAGTGGGTTAAAGCCTCTGCCTTCAGCTCAGGTCATGATCTCCGGGTCCTGGGATCAAGCCCCACATTGGGCTCTCTGCTCAGAAGGAAGCCTGCTTCCTTCTCTCTCTCTCTGCCTGCCTCTCTGCCTACTTATAATCTCTCTCTCTGTTAAATAAATAAATAAAATCTTTTAAAAAAAATTTTCTCCCATTCTGTAGGTTACTTTTTCCTGTTGTCGATTACTTCTTTGCTGTGCAGAAGCTTTTTAGTTTGATATAATCCCACTTAATTTGCTTTTGTTGCCTGTGCTTTTGGTGTCATAACCAAGAAATCATTGCCAAGACCACTGTCAATGAGGTTTTACTCTATATTTTCTTCTAGGAGTGTTATGGCTTCAGATTTAATGTTTAAGTGAAACAAAACATAAAAATTTGACTCCCGCAAACAGGAGGGTAGAGATATGTTCCTAATAAGGAATATGTGTAACCTCTAGGAAAAAAAACAAAAAGGAAGAAAACAACATCCCCTTAGATGAAGCACCTAAGAGGTAATGAAAGCCCAAAGTAATGTGATTAAATATGTTCCTGACTTGATGTGTTAAGCCTATTCATGTATTTAACAAGGATTTTTTTAAATGCCTCTATCTGTACAAGACTTTTATCCCCTTGACTACATTCTGAACTTTTATTGTATCTAAGCTCTAAAACTCTGACCTGGTGAAGTTGCTAACATTATTTCAAGAACTGAGGTAGTAAAGCATAAAAATATATTTTATGACATCATCATATTCTTGTGGAGATTGTCTACTCTTTTTCATTCATTTGAAGAGAACTTTAAATGTCCACTTCAGGGAAGAAGGCCACCTTAAGAATACACTGATGATGTAATGAGATTTTAATACCTGAAATGTTTAGAAAATGAAGAAGACATACTGATGAGAAAAAGATATCACAGAAAAGTAATTTTAATGAAAAGGTCTTAAAATGCCCATTGTCTAATAAGCAATGCAGTGGCAAACATCAGACTTGACAGAATCTGATTTTTTTTTTTTAAGATTTTATGTATTTATTTGACAGAGAGATCACAAGCAGGCAGAGAGGCAGGCAGAGAGAGGAGGAAGCAGGCTCCCTGCTGAGCAGAGAGCCCGATGCGGGGCTCGATCCCAGGACTCTGAGATCATGACCTGAGCCGAAGGCAGCGGCTCAACCCACTGAGCCACCCAGGCGCCCCTGATTTTTTTTTTTTTAAGATTTTATTTATTTGAGAGAGAGAGAGAGCATGAGTAAGGGGTCAGCAAAGGGAGGAGGAGACTCCCTGCTGAGCAGGGAGCCCAACTTGGGGCTCGATCCCAGGACCCCAGGATCATGACCTGAGCCGAAGCAGTTGCCAGATCATATAGGAGACTTTAGAAATAAATCCCTTGACAGTCATTTTTAAAAACCTTCATTCATTTGTCTATGATTTATTATGGACATTTTCTTTACTTGGTTGTGCAATTTGTTCTGAATTAGACTACAGTTAGTTTGATGTACTCTATAGCTACACAGAATCATCAAATATAGATATATATGTTGTTTTTGTACTTGAATTCACATCTTTTATATAGTTTTGTATTTTACTTTGACTATGTTTTTAGAATTACACCAGAGTTAATGTATATAATTTAAACTGCTTAAAACAAAACAAAACAAAAAATTAAGTTGGGCTTTATTGATGAAGAGTTCTTTAAAAGGCTAAAATTCCCAGCAATTGCACTGCTGGGTATTTACCCTAAAGATACAAACGTAGTGATCCGAAGGGGCAATGCACCCGAATGTTTATAGCAGCAATGTCTACAATAGCCAAACTATGGAAAGAATCTAGATGTCCATCAACAGACGAATGGATAAAGAAGATGTGGTATATATACACAATGGAATACTATGCAGCCATCAAAAGAAATGAAATCTTGCCATTTGTGACGACGTGGATGGAACTAGAGGGTATCATGCTTAGCGAAATAAGTCAATCGGAGAAAGACAACTATCATATGATCTCCCTGATATGAGGGAGAAGAGATGCAACATGGTGGGTTAAGGGGGTAGGAGAAGAGTAAATGAAACAAGATGGGATTGGGAGGGAGACAAACCATAAGTAACTCTTAATCTCACAAAACAAACTGAGGGTTGATGGGGGAGGGGGGTTGGGAGACAGGGGGTGGGGTTATGGACATTGGGGAGGGTATGTGCTATGGTGAGTGCTGTGAAGTGTGTAAACCTGGCGATTCACAGACCTGTACCCCTGGGGATAAAAATATATTATATGTTTATAAAAAATAAAACTAAAATAAAATAAAAGGCTAAAATTACATTTTTTATGTTTAACCATTCTCTATACATATACATTTTCCTGTTTCAGTGATACTTTTGTCTTGCAATTTTGATTATGTTCTAGAAAAAATTTTATTTTACCAAAAAAAAATTTTGATAAAATATGCTGAATTTCTGAAGCTATAATTATTTTTTAAAAAACCTAACTCTTGGGGCGCCTGGGTGGCTCAGTGGGTTAAAGCCTCTGCCTTCGGCTCAGGTCATGATCTCAGGGTCCTGGGATCGAGCCCCGCATCGGGCTCTCTGCTCAGCAGGGAGCCTGCTTCCTCCTCTCTCTCTGCCTGCCTTTCTGCCTACTTGTGATCTCTGTCTGTCAAATAAATAAAATCTTAAAAAAAAAAAAAATAAATAAATAAATAAATAAAAAACCTAACTCTTAAGAATAAAATAAATTTCAAGTTAATTATGAAAGTAAGGCTATAACCGTGGCAATATTATAAAGAATAATAAAATAGTAAAAAATATCTGGAAAATTATTTTCATAATCTCAATCATTAAGTTGACTCTAAAGTCAGGTTCAGTTCCTGGCTTCACCATCTCCCACCATGTAGCAAGATGTTTATTTTCTCAAATATAAAATAGGAATTGCTTTGCTATTTAAGAAAGAAGCAGAAAAGTAAGCCAATATAAAAAAGTCTAGTAGAGATATTTATTTTGTAGGGTATGTTCTGGATCCTGGGTTAGATTTGGTCTAATCACAACAGATTCTACATCTATATTCTCTGCATTAATCATCAAGGTGGCAAAAGTTCCATAAGTATGAACGATTTTATATTTGTTATTCTATACACTATGGCAAGAAAGTGGGCCAAGAAAGTATTTAAGTGCAGCAGGTACTGAGGTTTAAAAAGGGGTTCATTTTAGCCCTCTAATATCAAGAAATCCAGTTAGCTAATCTGCCCAATGTTTGCTTTACTGCCTCCCACTCTTATACTGGGTCTCAACCCAATGGTCACCTGCCCCAGAGTGCTCCTTCCCAACCTCACAGCCAGAGCTGCCTGCCCTCGCCCCATTGTGTGCTTTATTTTCTTCCTAGCGTTTATTTTGATGTCAAATTATCTTACTTTTTTGTTTACTTTGTGCTTATCCTTGGTCTTTTCTCTCTAGAATGTGAGCTCTCTGAGACCAGGAGATCTGCCTTGCTCATTAGTGTGCCTAGAAGAGCAGCTGGTGTATAGTAGGGACTGAATGAATGAAAACAGTGGCTGAATATGAATCACTCAACAGTAGGTTTGCAGTGTCACCATTGTTCTCTATGGCTGGGGTCTGGGAGCTGGAGGTGGGTAAAATCTCACATAATTAGATGCCCACCGTTGTTCCCCAGACACCTGTCCCTATGTCACGGAACAATGAAGTGCCAATGCCCTTACAGAAACGGGGGTCTCTGCCCCGATCCTGCACTTTAAAGGGGGACATGTATCACAAGTGCACTCCCCCAGATGTGTATTAAAGCATATAAGAGATGCTTTGCCTCTTGGGATCAGGCCCACAGCACTGACAACGGCATGATCCATTAGCCTAAATATCAATCTGATGGGTAATATTGTACAGGCCCTAGGAAAATGCCTCTTCACCTTGTGTGCCTATGATATCAATCTAAAGGGGGCTGTGTTTGAATTTAATAAAGTTTTATTTTTTTTTCAGTATCAGCAATAAACACTGCTTTAGAGTATGAGAATCTGAGTGGGAGAATTTCTCAGGTAAGTGAAATGAGAAATTAACTCACTTGACAAAACTTTACCGTGGGATGGTTATGTATGCAATAGATTCTATGGCATGCCAAGAGATTTCCCAGGAAAGCTATCTTTTTTTTTTTTTTCCTCCCTCTTGTTCTAATTCCTGACTCAAGAGACCTTGGGAAATGAGGCAGTACATTTCACAGTGGAACACAGCGAGCACCTAACTTTCTACAATATGGAACAGTTACTCATCCATACATCACCAGCGCATCCACAGAACAGATACGTGTAACAATAATTAAATTCGGTTCTGTTTTACATTTTGCCAACTTTCTATTTTGTCATCATGAATGTATATTTTTAAGATGAGATGATAGCACATATTTTATTTAACAATTTGCTCACTTGATTTATAGCCTTAAATATTTAGACATGTGGTGTGTGGGCCTCCATTTGGACTCTTGCTCTAAGATCTACAACTTTTAGAGACAGGGTTGCAAATGGAGAGAATGTGCCTACTCCGAATCCCTGTTCTGGTTACTATTACTGCATAACAAATTACCCCCAAACTCAGCAGCTTACAACAACCATATTATTATGAAAACAGTTGTATCCTATATCAGGAATATAGAAACTCTTTGGCTGGTTGCTTGGAGTGTCTTATGCACTTGCAAGAAGATGTCAACTAAGCTCTGTCTTTCTCAAGTCTTGGCCAGATTGGTTATCCAAGAGGGCTCACTCTGATGACTGACAGTTGAAGCCATCATCTGGGAGCTGAGCTGGGACTGTTGACAGAGGATTGAGCATAGCAATCTCAAAGCTCTTGGGATTTTACAGGGAAGCTGGCTGCCTTCAGAAAGAGTCCCAAGAGAACCAGGCAGAAACTCACAGCATTTTATGACCAAGCCTTGGATGTCACATATTACATAGTCACAAAGTGTACGCCCTATTGTAGGAAGATGTCATAAGCCTGCCCAGGTTTAAGGGAAATGGAAACAGACCCCATCGTTTAATGGGAGATGTGGCAAGTCCCCATTCTTCTTAGGTCATTTTCTTAGTCTTCTATAGGGACGGGAACTGACCTTGATTTGTTTGACACTGCTTTTTGTACCCAATAGCACCTGTGTTGGGTGTGTGAGGTGAGGCCCACTGGTGACTGAGCAGTTGCCTGATTTGAGGACACACTGATGACTGTGTGGGCTTCTGTTACTCTAGCACAATCAGCTGCATGGCTGAAAAACTGATTTCAAAATTGATGTTAAAAAAAAACAAAACCTATTTCCAATATAATATTTCCTTTGTTTTATTAGGATGCTACAAAGGGTACAATCCAACATCATTATACAAGTATATCACCTACCTGAGAAAAATGACTTAAAATAAAAGTATGATACTATGAGCTGGATCACTCACCTGATATGAGCTAAAAATGAGCAGCTCTTGTGTCACTCAGATATTGAACAAGTAAAGAGAAATGAATATTTTCATAGGAAATAAAAAGAATTGCCAGCAATTGTGTAAGAACATTGTATAGCGTATCAGAAATCTTTTGGTTACACATGACAGATATCCAAATTCAAATGGTCTTAAAGCAAAAAGTGGGGGAGGGAGAATAGGAGGGGACATAAGAAAGATTTATTTGTTCATGTAACAGAAAGCTCCAAAGTGTTGCTTTCAGGTGAAGCTTGATCCAGCAGTTCAACAACGTTACGAAGAACTTGCCTTTCCCCATAGCCTTCCACATGACAGAATGCTCTTGTATGGCTCATTGGTAATTTTTTTTAAAGATCTTATTTTTTAGTTGACAGAGATAGAGAGCACAAGTAGGCCAGAGCAGCAGGCAGAGGGAGAGGGAGAAGAGGGCTCTCCACTGAGCAGCCCAATGTGGGGCTCGATCACAGGACCCTGAGATCATGACCTGAGTCAAAGACAGCCACTTAACTGACTGAGCCACCCAGGCACCTCATTGGTAATTTTTAAAAATTTGTCTAGCTCTCACTATCCATTCCTAATCAGAGCTTACTTTCCTTTTGAAGAATAACTGATTTTTAAAGATTTATTTATTTATGAGAGATAGAAAGGAAGTGCATGTGTACACACATGTGTGGGGAAGGGGCAGAGAGCAAGTGAGCGAGAATCTCAAGCAGACTCCACACTGAGCGTGGAGTCCAATGTGGGACTCGGCCTTAGAGCCCTGAGATCATGACCTGAGCCAAAATCAAGAGCTGGATACTTAGCTGACTGATCCTCCTAGGTGGCTCTGGAGAATAACTGCTTAACTTTAGTGAGAAGGTAATTCTGGGATGCCTGGGTGGCTCAGTTGGTTAAGGGTCTGCCTTCAGCTCAGGTCATGATCCCAGGGTCCTGGGATCAAGTCCTGCATTAGGCTCCTTGTTCAACAGGGAGCCTGCTTCTCCCTCTGCCTGCTGCTGCCCCTGCTTGTGCTCTCGCTCTCTCTCTCTCTCTCTCGATAAATGGGTGGAATCTTCAAAAGGAAAAAAAAAAGGTAATTCCAAGCACCTATCTCGCTTCTACTGAAACTGCGAGAAACAGACTTCACCCCTTCCTGTGCTCTTCCTGAGCCCTAGGGTCACGAACAGACATATGACTTAAGCTTAATCAGGTATATGTTCTCTTTTGGGCCTTTAGATCTTGACCATGGTCCACCAGGGAGGAGCAGAGACAGGACGTACCAGAATCTTTGTAATAAGCAATTTTGCTCTGCTTCCCAGCTCTGAAGCATAGTCTTTGCTCCTGCCCACTATCAGACCAGGTTCTCCATTTATCTAGTCAATTCTTAGAGCCCCAAAAGCATTCTCCCTTGCTTTGGATGCTTAGGTCCTACTGCTTGATTGCCAAAGCTGTGAAGACTTTTTGGGCATGGCCTTGCAGAGGAGAACTTCCCTTTTCTGGGTCCCCATGGCCCTGTGCATCATATCTTTTGATAGGCCCTTAATACATTACACTACTGATTTATCCTTCTGTGTTCCCTACCAGACTAAGAGCTCCCTAAGAACAGGGGTCTTAGCTTACGCTTAGCCCAGTGTCTGATCAAATAATGTGTTATCAAATAATATGTTAAACTAATCAAATAATCTATTTGGAGAGAAAAGACATGCTTGTATTAAATGATTTTAAAATTTAAGGCAGTATATTATTAAGCAGGAAGCATAAGCGCTCTTCACAAAGTGTAGAATTGCCTGAAAATATCATTTTTAGGTTGTTTTATGAGACGTTATTGCATCTTCTTTGTTTCCCACTAAAAGGACCAAGGCTTCCTTCAGGAAATGCCTAGTTTGGGGCACGTAGGTGGCTTGTGGTTTAAAGCCTCTGCTTTCGGCTCAGGTCATGATCTCAGGGTCCTGGGATCGAGCCCCGCATCCGGCTCTCTGCTCAGCAGGGAGCCTGCCTCCCCCTCTCTCTCTGCCTGCCTCTCTGCCTACTTGTGATCTCTGTCTGTCAAATAAATAAAATCTTTTGAAAAAAAATGCTAGTTCTAGGGCTGAGGAAGGAAAAAATACAAAATGAGCCTAGAACATCTGTTTGTACTGGAAAATGAAGAACTACAAAATAATAAAACAGATATTTCCACAACAACAACACAGAAGCCAGATTGAGGGGGTTTCCTCTGGCCCAACCAACAACAATTGGAGCATAAAAATAAATGATGATAATAAAAGATTATATCCCATTGATTAGAATAGGAAACCACGAGTCCACAGAGATATAAATAAGTTAATGTATAAATCAAAAGCTTAATGAAAGAGTAAGATATTTAGATAGTTTCAAAGTACCTCCACACAAAATGCTTATAAATTACAAAGGGGAAATTTTCTGGAGAAAAGCCTTGCAGGCAGCACCTTAATCAAGTGACCAAAATGAACATCATCAAAAATGGGACAGATTGAAACTGGGCATTACCTGATAATGCACAAAGAACGCCGCAACATTTTGTGACGTTCCTGCTGAAGACACATAAACTCTACTTGGTTATGCAGAGATGTCAGACAACACCCAGACTGAGGGTCTTTCTACAAAATAACTGGCGTGTAGCCTTCAAAAGCAGTAAAGGTCATGCAAGTAGGGGGAGAAAAAAAAAAAGACTGAAGAATCTTTTTAGACAGCTGGAGACCAAAGAGAGATAATCACTGAGTGTAACACAAAGCATCATTGGGACAATTGGTGAAACATAAATGAGCTGAGAATTGGTAAAATTGTTGGTAAAAGTGTTTAGGTTAACTTCCTCACTTTGACAGTATACTCTGCCAGTATACTCTGGTTCAACAGGAGAATGCCCCGTTTATAGGAAACTCTCACTAAAGTATTTAGGAGTAATAGGTCATCAGGTTGGCAACTTACTCTCAAAAGTTGCAGGGAAATTTGGGTGACTGGGTGGCCCAGTGGGTTAAAGCCTCTGCCTTCAGCTCGGGTCATGATCCCAGGGTCCTGGGATTGAGCCCTGAATCGGGCTTTCTGCTCAGCAGGGAGCCTGCTTCCTCCTCTCTGCCTGCCTCTCTGCCTACTTGTGATCTCTGTCAAATAAATAAATAAAATCTTAAAAAAAAAAAAAAAGTTGCAGGGAAAAATAAGTTCTTTGTATGGGTACTTCCAACTTCTCTGTAAGTTTGTGATTGTTTGAAAAACATGTACACAAATCAAGACTGACCTTCAGTCTAGTAAATGGTCAGCTGTAGGACATAGTCTGAGGAGCTGCCCACAGCCATCAGCAAGTTTCCATCCATATTTATCATTCGGTTTTATCCTTATTAGAACGATGTGTGTTTCTGTCACACTCTACTTTGTTATCTATTAAACTGCGAATTCTATAAAGTCAGACTCCTGTGTTTCTGTCACACTCTCCTTTGTTATCTATTAAACTGCGAATTCTATAAAGTCAGACTCCTTCTATTTAACTCACCATTTCATGTATCCGATGCCCGAAACAGTCCCTGGGACACAGAAGGCACTTACCCACAGAAGGACACAGAAGGCACTGAATGAGTGATTGAACAAATGAATGAGAGAACAGACTGAACGAAGTAGCCTAGACTAGAAGAAGCATGGCCTTTGGAATTGGAAAGATCTGGGTAAACTCCCATCTCTTGCATTTTCTAAATGTGCAGTCCTGACCCCATTTGTCAACTTCTCAGCCCAGCTGAGACAACAGCCAGACTACTGGATTTGAATCCTGGCTTTATGACTTCCTTGGATGGTCTTGGGTAAATTGCTTCTGTTTCCTCATCTGTGAAATAGCCATTATAATAATTCCCCCAATTCACTGGGCTGGGGGGCATGGTATGAGTATTTATTACATTATCTGGGCTTAAGTTTTCAACTTTAAAAAGGGATTATTACTTCCAGGATTGTTGTGAAGATTAAAGGACCCTCAGTAAATAGTGTTTATCACAATAACATTTGTTATTACAATCTTATGAAGTAGGGAGAGCATCCCCCTTTTATAAAAGGAAGAAAACCTAATGACACAAATAAGCTGAGTGACATATTCAAGATCAGCACCATCGAGTAGAATCCAGCTCAGATACAAACACATCTCTCTGGACCCGAGATTCATTCTCCCGTGTCATGAATTCCTTTAGTGATGATAAAGGGCCCCCGTTAAACTGAAGACGTGCTTGGGAAAGACTGCAATGACAGATCCATCCCAGTGTTTCTTAAACGTTAGTGTCGCATGCAATTGGATCCCATGCAATTCTTGTTCAAACACCCCACAGTTTCTGAGTTAGTATATCTGGGTCGGGCCAGAAAATATTGAGAACTACTGTTAGGGAATTATTCGAGAGCCAGCTTAGAAAACAAGGGAATGCTGAGGGCAGGAGACTGAAGAGATCTGAGAGGTAACTAGAGGAAAAGGAAGGTCAACTTCAGGGGCTAAGAGGAGATGGGAGGCTTCTGCCACATGGCATCAAAGCCCCGGATCAGACGTTAGTTCAATCTCTACCTTTGGTAAATCACCTTCTCTGAGATAAACTGGACCAATTCATCGAACACCAGAAACCACCACAACTCACCCCATACAAATACCTAAGTGGAGTAGCTCTAAAACTATTTTTATAATTGAATATATAATTTAGAAACCTATCAAACCTATCCACTGAAACCACTCAGATGGGTTCAGTGGAGAATTCTAGAAAAGCATTTAAATCTCTACAACCTCTTCCAGAACATAGAGGGAATACTTCCTGATTCACTTTATGAACCTGACATCAAAACCAGACCCAAAAAAAAGAAAGTAAAAAGAGAGAAAGAAAGAAAGAGAACTGCTGAACACTATCTCTCAAAAATATAGATGTAAAAATGCTTAACAAAATATTGGGAAACAGAAGTCAGCAATGTATAAAAAGAATTACACACCACAACCAAGTGGGATTTATTCTAGGACACAAGCCTGGTTCAATATTTGAAAACAATCACTATAGTCCAGCATATTGACAAAGTAGTGGTGTTGGCATCAAGGGGTCTCCATTGAGCCATGCCTGGGATGAAGGTGGGGCCGCAAATCTGGGTAAGAGAAAAACATGGACTCTGTATACACGGCTTTTGTTCGAACAAATAAAGTGCTACACTCCCTGGGCAGCTGGTGACTCTGAGGTTGTACACCTGATGCTTGTCTGTCTGCGAGCTGGGACCACTGGAAGCACAGGGACAAACAGGGGAAAGGCTGGCTTGAGGCTCCAGGTACTAAATGAGACAGTCCAATTCTCCAAGGTGAGATGGATCTCAAGAGTAGGATCCAAGAGCAAAGAAGAGGAAGAGAACCTGGAAAAAGTTGGCAAGTCCTAAAATGAAAAGACTCCCGGCTGCCTCTGACATTCAGCACAGTGTACGCATCACGCATTATGGCTTTCTGTGCCTTGTCTGAATGCACTTGGCCCTCACCATTCCAGTAGCCAGTGCAAGCTGACACGGTCCCACTGCCTCCTGACTGAGGGACAGCTCTGCCCGAGAGCTCTTGCCCTGTAGTCAGCTTAAGTGCTAGGGAGTTAGAGCAGCCCTTAGTCGAGGAAGGATGGGGGTCGGGCTGGGGAGGGGGGAAGGTGGAAGATAAAGACTCCAGCTCCCATGTCTCTAGGAAGGGCAACTCCAGCTGTTCTTCACAAACTTTCATGTGCTTATGACTCCCATGGAAGACTGAATAAAATGCAGATTTCGAGTCAGCAGCTGTAGGGTGGGGCCAGAGAGTCTGCATTTTTTTAAAGAATATTTTATTTTTTTTATTTTTTTTTTTAAGATTTTATTTATTTGACAGACAGAGATCACAAGTAGGCAGAGAGGCAGGCAGAGAGAGGAAGGGAAGCAGGCTCCCTGCCGAGCAGAGAGCTTGATGCAGGGCTCGA
This sequence comes from Enhydra lutris kenyoni, assembly GCF_002288905.1. Lineage (NCBI taxonomy): Eukaryota > Metazoa > Chordata > Mammalia > Carnivora > Mustelidae > Enhydra > Enhydra lutris. The sequence goes on along the minus strand of NW_019154103.1, from coordinate 7,302,561 downwards.
TCCCAGGACCCTGGGATCACGACCTGAGCCGAAGGCAGAGGCTTTAACCCACTGAGCCACCCAGGCACCCCGAGTCTACATTTCTAACAAGCTCTCAGTCAGTGCCTATGCTGCTGGTCTGGGGACCATACTTGGATTCCCCTACCAGTGCTCTCTGCACTTTTCCCCCAAACAAACTGTTTTCACATTTCTTTTTGGAGGGTGTGCTCTGGGAAAAATACCTTTTTCCATCTCCCTTCTTGGCGTTTTGTGTTCTTTGTTTTCAGTCTTCTATAAGCCTGACCACTACCTTGCAATGTGACTCAGGGCAAACATTTCATTTCCTCATCTCCAGAATGAGAGGGTTAGACTGTCTAGTTTCCTTCCCACTCCAACATCCTAAAGAAGTTCTCATTATTCTAGTGATTATCATACTTTCCACACTCCTCCCAATCTGCTTTCCTGCTCTTGTGCATGACCTTTAAAAAATCAAGCTGGCTTCACATTCTGCTCATCTTCAAAAGATGTCTCTAAACAGAAATGGAAAATGGAAGCCTTTTCTTTAAACAGAATAGCAAAAATCCTTGACAGATAAAGGATATAGCCAATGTTCACACATGCAGATGACATTTTCATTGTGTGGGAGAAAAAGAGACCATTCACAAAAACATAAGAACAGTAGTTTCAGGCAGAGGCTGAAAATGAAAATCAGTGAGAAACCAACAAAAGATATGAAACCATAATCAAAGGACATCTAAAGAGGAGATAACACACATAAGAAAACACAATAGTGAGTTTGTGAACTTGTCTGCTTTTGGATCAAACATCCTTACACATACATACGCAAATACAAGCTGTCCGCTTCCAGACAGTCACTCTGGAAAGCTGCCTTCTCATACCTAGGCTTAAAACATTTTGAAATTCCTCTAGTTTAAAAGAAACCAAGTTAAAGAATATATATGTAATATTACCATTTTAGTCACCATTTTTTTTTAATCCAAAATGAGAAAACCAACATAATGCAACCCCTATTTCTGGTAACAATAAATTTTCTAAAATATTAATAAATGAAGTTCAGACACGTAACCATCAGTTATTGCTGTGTAACACGTAATCTCCAAATCACAGGGCATTCAACGAGTGGGTCTGTCTCATGCGTGAGTCTGCACGCCTGCTGGGTAGCTAAGCTTCTGGCTGCAAATCTGCAGGTTGGCTGGGTAGTTCTGGAATAGGTGAATTCAGTATAGTACCCAGATGCTGCCGGAGAAAGCTATCCAGGCGTATCATCCTACTGTGGCTGGGGTCACGTGTTGCTTTGAAGGACTAGGGTTGGAAGTGTTACCCTCTTACCTCCCCATGTTCCATTCCAAAGCAAGTCATGTGGCCTAGCCCAACATTAATGAATGCCTCCCATTAAGTTATCCATGGACAGAATGAATACGTGTTCAACAATACTCAAATCTGCCAAAAAATGGTATTAAGAATCCTAGAGGTGTTTTCCAAAGAAGGGTGATGTAAATATTATTGCTGTTATTGAAATAAGGCTATAATTGCATGTAAGGACTGTATGAGAGGCCGGAGTTTTACTTTGTTTTGAAAAATCCTTTTTATGCTTTTATGCTTTTTATAAAAAAAAAAGAACTTACTGTTTACCTAACAGAGCATCCAAGTTTGATTTATGCTTGTATGGGACTGAAATCTACCCACAGAGGATTCTAAAAGTTGTTAAGTCCATGTTGCCGTCGTTCTCTTTCATATAACCTTCAAAAGAAGAAGCAAGGGGCGTCTGGGTGGCTCAGTGGGTTAAGCATCTGCTTTCGGCTCAGGTCGTGATTTCAGGGTCCTGGGATCGAGCCCCACATCGGGCTCTCTGCTCAGCGGGGAGCCTGCTTCCCCCCTGCTCTCTCTGCCTGCCTCTCTCTGCCTACTTGTGATCTCTGTCTGTCAAATAAATAACAAAAAAAATCTAAAAAAAAAATTTTTTTTTAAAGGAGACACAAAATGAGAAGAATCTCCATTCTGATATCTCTAGGCTGGGGCTTGGCAGGCAGCAGACAGGAGAAAGCATCACCAGTTTGCTGGAGTCAATTAGGTTTTGTGGTAAGCTACTCTGGGCAGTCATGATCCCTGAGTTCAACCCGAATGCTCCTACTCCCTTAGCTGCCGCTATGATGTCAGCGGCACGTCTGACACATGGAGTCGTCTCTCCAGGCTTCCCTCCCTTCACCTGTAAATGCTCTCCCAGGGGCAGCCGGTCCTAAAAATACAGGAACTGAGAACGTATTACATGCTGGAGGTTTTCTGCTGTCACCATTTCCTTAATGAGAACTGCTTTGTAAAGTCACTGATTTCAGCTCTAGTAAGCGTAACAGCTTTTATGTGTTAGCAGCTAAGAATGCAAATTCTCATTTAATAGTCTAGATTTTGTCTTCTGTAAAGATGAGAGTGTCTTGGGATTTGTTGGGATCATTAATAGTGAGGTGACAGTTTCTAATCTTAAATTCTCTAGATTAAAACCAAAAGATTGCCTTTCTCTGTCGAGTGACTATAATGTGCTGGCAAAAAGCCGTGTGTGTGTGTGTGTGTGTGTGTGTGTGTGTGTGTGTGTGTGTGTGTTTAAACCACCCACAAAACTTAGCGTGTGTGTGTTTGGCAGAGGGGGTAATTTCGTAACAAAACTATCAATAACAAAGGATTTGGGGGAGCTGTGATAACATCCTAAGAACCAGAAGGTGTATTTTGGGGGTGCCTGGGTGGCTCAGTGGGTTAAAGCCTCTGCCTTCAGCTCAGGTCATGATGCTGGGGTCCTGGGATCCAGCCCCACACCAGGCTCTCTGCTCAGCAGGGAGCCGGCTCACCCCACCCCACTACACCCCTGCCTGCCTCTCTGACAACTTGTGATCTCTGTCTGTCAAATATATAAATAAAATCTTAAAAAGAAAAAAACAAAACAGAAGGTGTATTTTGAACTAGGGCTTGAGAAGTGAGCGCCCACTCTACCTGTCCGTCAACAGCCAGGGGAGGAAAGGGTAGTCCAATACTCAAAACCAGCTTCTAAAGCCAAAGTCCACATTCTCTGGACAGCTTTTAACTAATCAATCCTAAACCTCCCGCCGCCGTCTTCGGACCGGTGTTAACCTCACAGCTTACTTACCAAACACCTGGATCCGTTCAGCCAGGCACGTGCTAAGGGTTGCGTCCGTGACCTCATTTAATTCTTTCCACAGTCCTCGGTCATAACCACTGCTCTCCTCCCCTCACAGTAAGAAACTCAGACCGTTCCCAGCTTTGCCAACATCGGTGACCCCGGATTTGGCTGATATTCCTGGCACCCCAGATCTCACCTCCCCGTGCACCTGGCGGCCAGCAGGGAGCGGGATTCGGGGCCGGCGGGGCAGGCGGCGCGGGTGCCCTGCGGGGCGGGGGCGGGCTCAGCGCGGACAAACCCGGCCGGACGCCGGCGGCCGGGGGGCTTCGCTGTGCGCTGGGCCATGGAGCGCCCGGCGCCCGGGGAGGTGCGCATGAGCCAGGCCATCCAGCCCGCGCACGCCAACCCGCGCGGCGAGCTGAGCGCGGGGCAGCTGCTCAAGTGGATCGACGCCACCGCCTGCCTGGCGGGTAGGGGCTGCCCGGGAGGGGTGCTGTGGGGGCTGGAAGGGGAGCGCCGGAGGCCGGGAGGCCCGGGGGGCGGGGGTGCCCTGCGCCCCTGCCGTGGTGGGGGCGCGTGGGCTCGATGTGGTAGGGGGTGTCCGGGAACTGGCGCGCGGGGTTGGCTGTGGGGATGTGGGGTGGAGGGGGATCCCGAGGCCCGGGTGCGGGTCGACCCACCCCAGTGAGGGAGCCGACGCTCGAGCCCCAGCCCGCACAGTTGCTGGAGCCGCGATTCGTGAGGAGAGAGAAGGAAGGAGAAGGTCTTTACAGTTGTGAGTCCGGGGCAGCGGGGAACTTTAAGGACTAAGCTAGTGCATCCGACACGAGAATGACCCAGACCAGTGATTCTCAAATGTTTTAGCCTTAGGACTACTTTACTCCATTATTTAAGTGAGGACCCCGAGAGCTTTTGTTTATGTGGGTTATTTTTTTGATGTTGACTATATTCAAAATCTTTAAAAGTTAATTCATGTAAAAAGAACAAGAATAAGCCCATGACATAGTTTTGTTGAAAAAAAAAAAAAAAAAACACTACATTTTCAACAATGATAAAAATATACTTAGAGGCATGGTACTGGTTTACGTTTCTGCACCTCTCTTTAATGTCTGGTTTGAGAGGAGACTACTCACTTCTCATACCGGCTCCTGCATTCAGTTTGTGGCTACAACACCTTTATTTAAGTCTCGTCTCAGGACATTTGCACCTGCTTCTTATTTCACTATTATGCTCTTCTCTTGGCCCTTTTCTGTCGTTATATCTCAGCTTAAATATCCTTTCCTCACAGAAGTCTTTTTTTGGCCACCTGCTTACATTTCTACCCTTTAAGCAGTTTGATCACAACGCCCCTTTTTCCCCCTTCATGCCACTTAGCAAAATCTGTAATTATTTTGTGTATGGATCTGTTGTTCACCTCTTTATTTCTTGTCTGGCTAATTAGCATGTGAACTGAAGCTAGTTCTCCAGTGCTTAGTAAGCTCTAAATAAAAACCTGCTTTTATGGATGGGTATGTCGGTGACAGATAGGTCCATACCTTGGAATCTCATTTCTAAAATGAAGTCAGACTTTGCATATGGCACTTTACAGACTCAGCAAATGTACATTTTGAAGGAAAATATGTTAGGATAAACTACTAGAGCTGGAAGGAGCTTAAAATCATTATCTTAGGACTCTTATTTTACAGAGGACAAAAGTAAAGCACAGATGATTACAGAACCCTGCTTTTCTCACCGAGCATCAATAGGGTTTGTAATCCCCCGTGTGTAAACCACCCACAAAATTCAGTCACATATTTATGCCAATCTGCTTGTTTGTTTTCTGTTTGTTGATAGGTCTGTTTGGTTTCTGTCTTAACAGTTTTTATCAGTATTTGAGGTCGATTATAATAACATAAATAATGGAAGCATGAATATAAAATTAATTCACATGTAAGAGAAGTGTAAAAGTCATTGAGGTTGCTAATAATAACGATGCCTATTGCCAAGGCAACCGAATATATTATGTGAATCTTGAAGTGACTTTTAGTTACCTCATTTAGTGCCTCTGTCCTGTAAAGGATAAACAGTTGGCCTCCTGCAACTGTCACAAAAATTTCTTGGGAAACTCAGACCACAGATTGATTCAATTGATAACCAGTTACTCTGGATGAATAGGTAGATTACTAACAATACATTAAAGAAACCTTTAAGATACCATTGGTTTGGACACATGGAGATAACCTGTGTTCACCACCCCATGGTGAGAAGCACCACATAAGCAAGAGACATTATTTAGCCAAGGTGTAACAGAATCTGTGGCAGAGAAATGTTGCACCATAGTGCTTTCCTTTATAAAGCAAAAACTTCTTTTCCTGGCATTTTCCTGGCCAGAGTTCCTTATTGACCAGCACTTTTTTACAGCCACTTACTATGATAAATAGTGATCACATAGTCATAACCCCCAAGGCACGGCCATGACTCCCAGGCACTGCTAGACTCCAAAATATCTTCTCAGTATTTTCAGAAAGATTTAATATGTTCACTATTATTTTGGCATTAAACCCATTTCTGTCAGTAGCCCCATTTTTTCTAGTTCCTTAAGCCTAGAGGACTGATGTTGTATCTGAGGGATCCTCCACCCTCCATATCCACTTCTTATTTTGAAATGCCACAGACTCTCATTTCCTTCTGTTTCATTTCTGAATCTCTCCCAGGGTTCACTCTCTCAGGAGTGGCATGCAAGCCATCCAGTTGGGCAGGTCAGAAATCTTGGAGTCATCCATTCTTGATACCTCTCTCTACCTGGCTTTCCCCCATACACATTCAAACCATGAACCAAGTCCTGTCAATGTTACCTTCAAGGAATCACTCAAACCCACCCATTTTACTATGCTTCCATTACCACTGCCCAGGCCAAGCTACCATCATCCTTCATGTGAACTTCAGCAGTGACTTCTAAATTGATCTTCTCCGTTCATTCTTGTTTCCTCTCCACCCCGCATCTGAAGTTCTTGAAGGTGCTAATCTGATCGTATCATACCTTGTTAATCTTCCCCGTTGTCTTCCTTATTAAGGGCTGTAATTAGCTAGCATGGGAAGTATCTCCTATCAGAAGAAAAAGTCACATAGATAACAACTATAAACTCTGGAAAAAACATTGAATAAAAGCTACTTTTGGCAACTAGCAAGTGAACAAAAGCAGATTTAGAACATTTGGAAGTCAACACTTAGAAGAAGAGAATGGTACGATCTAACTTTGTTTCTTTTTTTTTTTTTACTTTTTAATGACTTTAAGCCTGAAGAAAGACTCCATTCGTTGCCAACTAAATTTCTGATGGAAAACCTACAGACATGCTTATTTGAAGAACCAGAGGATTTGGGGGAAATACAGCTACTGAAATGTGAGGAGGAAAATTCAAGAAAGGAGTAAACCAGAGAGGCAGCACCCTAAAATCTGTTTTTTGCTCAAATCTCTGGCGAACCTTGAATTATATATGCATAAGAGAAACTCCAACCTTCCTAGATAATGCCAAAAGAACTAAAAAGGGCTATCCCAATCTCTAGGAAGACAAGAGTTTTATAGTTTGAGTTTAGTTAACTGCTTACTTGGAAAAAAAAATAGTACTGTTCAGAGGAACATGTAAGAATCCACGATTTATACAGCGTATCACTCCTAATGGCTATGATACAGTCCAACATTACTTGATATACAAAGAAACAGGGAAATATGATGCATTTTTAAGTGAAAAGATAACAGAGATCAATCTCTAGATGACCCACGTGCTAGAATTAAGCTTCTGGGGTTATGTAGCAGCTGTTATAACTGTGCTTGAAGATGTATCAAAAACTATGATCTAAAGAATGAAAAGATAATAAGTTTCAGTAGAGAAATAGAAACTAAAAAAACAACAACAACCAAGGGGCGCCTGGGTGGCTCAGTGGGTTAAAGCCTCTGCCTTTGGCTCAGGTTGTGATCCCAGGGTCCTGGGATCGAGTCCCGCATTGGGCTCTCTGCTCAGTGGCGAGCCTGCTTCCTTCTCTCTCTGCCTGCCTCTGCCTCTCTGCCTCCCTGTGATCTCTGTCAAATAAATAAATCAAATCCTAAAACAAACAAACAAAAAACCAAGTGGAAATTCCTAAACTTAAAATTACAGTATCTGAAATTTTAAAAAAAATATTCACTGGATAGGCTTAACAACAGACTGAAGGGGACTAAGAGTGAGTAAACATAAAAGTGGACAATAGAAATTATATAGTCTGAAGAAAAGAGAAAAAGATGAATTTCAAAAATGAACAAACAGATTTATGAAAAAATGCTTCCAAGTGTGTAACATACTTGTCATTGGGGCTCCAAAAGAGAGGAGAAAAAATATGAAGCATAAAACAAATATTTAAAGAAACAGTAGCTGAAATTTTCCCACATGTGTTGAAAGGCATACATTTACAGATTGAAGAAGATCACAGGATACCAAGCAAGATGAATACTAAAAAACTCACATCTGAGTACATCACAGGCAAACTATGATGAAAAGAAAATCTCGAAAGCAGGCAGAGAAAAACACTATGCTACACCTAGGAGAATGATGCTTAGAATTACTTCTGACTTTATCAGAAACATTGGAGTCCAGAAGACGGTGGAACAATATCTTTAGTAATAATTATAAAACTGTCAACCAAGAACTTCAAGGCCCTGTGCCTAGTCCATTCTCAGCCAAGCCTTCAGCCTTACCAGCTCTCCTTCTTGCTTTCTGAATTTTTTCCCCAAAGATTTTTATTATTTATTAGAGTGCATGCTCAAGTGGGGAGAAGGACAGAGGGAGAGGGAAAGAGAGAATCTGAAGAGACTCCATGATGAGTGTGGAGCCCAAGTCAGGGCTCGATCTCATGACCCTGAGATCATGACCTGCGTTGAAATCAAGAGTCAGGTGCTTAACCAACTGAGCCACCCAGGCACCCCTCTTGCTTTCTGCATTTTATCTTCAAAGACTTTGATCAGGATCTTTGTATATGGTGTTCCCTCTGCTCATTGTGTTCACCTTTTTTCTGTTCTTCCTCCCCAACACATCTGTTTCAGTATTAATCATCTTTCAGATCTCTGCTGAAGCATCCCCTCCACGTGCATCTTCCTGACATCCCATCTATGTCCAGTTTCTCTGTTACAACTCCCATAAAAACCATGTTTTCCTCATGGCACTTAATTCATTTTGTTATTACTTACTCATTTTATTAATCCCTGGTTTCTCCACTAGACTCTGAGAACAGAGATCATGGCTGTTATATATTGCCACCCCCTTACATAGATGCTAGCATATCATGGGTCTTTAGTCAACATTTGTTAAAGGAATGAATGAATGGAGATACCACCACTTTAATCAGTCATCATCTCATACCTGGATTACAACCATTTAACTAGTCTGCTACTATTCCCAGCTGTCTCAGTTTCTCCACAAAATCAGTAATAGCTTTAGAGTTTCTCCACTTTTATTGGTAAAGAAGGACAGTCATTGTATAAAGGACAGTCAAAATCAAAAATCAAGAGCAAGTTCGTCCTATTGAACTCATAGATAACACACTTGTAAACAAAATAAAAACTGCATAGAAACACATGTAAAAATTGTGGTCCTATGTTGGTTCCCCATAGTTTTGTTTTTTGTTTTTAATTTAATGACCCTTAAAAGTCTATAGGGTAAACCATAAATTAAGCCTCTGAAACCCATATCTAGCTAAGCAGATCTCTGAAGAGTGTTCCTTGACTGCTCTTTTCTGGGAGTTCCTATTGTTTCTGTAGTCAAATCCACTATGTAGAACAATACAGTTGATCTTTCTAAGCCTAAATTTCCCCATTTGTAAAGTTAAACTAAAAATGATACCAACCTCGTGTAACTGACATGCATAAATACACAGCTCAGTGCCTGGTCAATAATACGTGTTTGATAAATGGTAACTATTATTATGATAATGTTTGTTCATGATCCCAATCTACTATAATGCTATATGTTATATATATAACATATAAATTATATATATATGTCATATAAATTATATATAGTGCTATATATATGTGACAAAATTATATATATTTGTACATACATATATATAATAGATGCTTGATATATACAATAAAAATTTAGCCTTGCTGATTATTGCCCTTTAGTTATCATTTAAATCTTTCAAAATTGGTCACTAAGGTTGACATACGTGATAATGGTTTCTTAACAAGAATAGTTTAATAAACTCAACATCCTGTTCCTTCATGTCAGGTAAGTGGGATGAATGTCCTTTAGGTACTCCTTAGTTAATGTTTTATAGCACATATTTGCAAGGATCCAGTAGTTCTCTGAAAATATTAAGCTCCAAAAGGGCACCGACTATGGCTGGCTCTCTAATTGCCCCCGAGTAGACTTGGTAAGAGATGGGACTGACTCAGCTCAGTGTCTGGAAATCAGTAAGGATTTAATCACTAAGGATTTAATTCCTGTTAAATCAGGAATTTAACAGGTGTTTGACACACTGAATTCAGTTGAGCCCAACTTGAGTATTTCTAGAGTCTGATACTTTTACATTCCCTTCCTCTCACTGAACTTAATAGCTGGGAATCCAATCTTCTGCTCTCCATCCCTCATACACAGAGTGCTGCTGTGGTTACCTTTTGGTAACTCAGTTTGCATTATGTGCATGTTTGGAAAAACAGTTCATTATTTCCAACTGGTAAAACCAAAATTCCAGTTTTCTGCAAATGACATTATATGACAGAGTGTCCTAAATAACCTGCTTTCTGGAGTATTTTCTTGCCTCTTTTTATCTCGCATGGTCAGTTATTACTGCAGTTAAAGTATCCACATGAAGAAGACAATGTCCATGTAATTTACCATCTCTTCCATCATGTGGAAGCAGGAGCGATGTCTCCAAAATTAAAATGGGGTTAGAAGTTCCTAAAAAGCCAGCACAATCTGTTTGGATTTTAACTGTTCATCAAAATCAGATTTTGGCAGAAGCACATGTTCACATTTTTCCTGAAGAGAATAAGTTCTGACATTTTTTTATATAAAACAAAAAAACAAAATTGGGACACCTGCGTGGCTCAGTTGGTTAAACCGCTGCCTTCGGCTCAGGTCATGATCCCAGGGTCCTGGGATTGAGTCCTGCATCAGGCTCCTTGCTTGGCAGGGAGATTGCTTCTCTCTCTGCCTCTGCCTGCCACTCTGCCTGCTTGTGTGCTCGCTCACTTGCTCTCTCCCTCTCTCTCTCTCTCTCTGACAAATAAATAATAAAATCTTTAAAAAAACATAAAACAAAACCAGTAATCCAAAAAAAACCACTTTAACGGATTAAATGCAGACTTGGAATATGGACATAGCTAGAGATTCTTCCTTAATCTCTTTCCACCCTATTTAATACTGTCCTCTCTAACATAATTAATACATACTGAATTTGATAATAATGAACAATAAATATTGACTAAATACCTAGTATGTGCCGAGTATTTCTCTGACACCCAGAGAAGCTGCTGTCTGATTTGGAGTATGATCTCAGGATCTCCATACTATTCAGTGCTTATACATGTTAACCGGTCAAAATATATGCAGCTTCTGGTTATGTGGGATAATGGATACAGCTTTAATGCATTGTTTTTAAAACAAAAGGAGGGTAGTATCTGTCAAAATATTTGAAGTTGGCACCAGTGAACTAAAATTACTATTTCAATCGCTAGATATACTAGGTATCGGTATTGAATTTCAAATCAAAGACAGTGTAAGTTAAAACTTAGAAGAAAGTACAGTCATTTCAATGCAATAGAAACACAACTTACAGAGCTGAAGAATTGTAACTGACCCAGGTCTCCCCCAAGTGTGTACTCCCCCAAGTACCCAGAGTGGTACTTACCTGAACCAGAGGATGAGCTACTAGAATAAGTCCATTTAGTTTTTATTTCTTTTCCCTTGTGCTGAAATGTTTAAACATAACTATTGATGCAGCCCATTTTCATCTGTTTTTTGAAGCTGAAAAACATGCCGGGGTTTCCTGTGTTACAGCCTCAGTGGATGACATACAATTTGAGGAGATGGCGAGGTAGGTGGCATCGCTCTACCACACCTGTCTCCCACGCTTATTGGTTTGTTTACAACATATATTTGTGGCACCTGTGCTCATTTATTTGTCGTCAGTGATCCAGTTTGTTAATAAAATCACTAACAGTTGACCTCGTGTAAATCAGTAGAATAGTAATTGCAGGACCTACTTTTAGTAAAGACTTTTAAGTGTAAATTCACAGTCCTGATTTCATGGAGAAATAGCTCTCTAAAAAAATGCATTCTGGTTTGAGACAGAGCAAGATTTCTGAAAGCTGCCTCATAATGGCTTTTTCCTCAACTAGAAGAATAATTAATGATAATAAGCAGGTCTGTGGTGGTGAATTTCATCATTAGGTTGTTGGTAAACATTAATTCATCTTGAGTACAGATGTTAAATTAGGAAGAACATATTATGTGAGGGAGTTTGTATGTGCTTTACCATCTCTCACTGCAGAAAATTTCAAGATCAACGAAGGTTTCAAACATACCCAGAAGTAGAGAGATTGGTATAGTAAATCCCCATGGACCATCACCCAACTACAACAATGACCAACTGATGGACACTCTTGTTTTATTAGCACCGCCTGCCCCCCCCACGCACCTGGATGACTTTGAAGGAAATCTAAGGCATCATCTGTGAATATTTCATTATATATTTCTATATGATAAGAGCTCTTTTAGGAAACATAATAACGTAATCACAGCACCATTAACAGAAATCGTTATTCCCAGTGGTCTCCAAAAATGGGTTTTTTTTAATTAAACAATTGATTTCTTGAATCACGATTCAGTATGGTTGATAAGCCTTTTCACATATCATTTTCTCTTCTTTCATTTCCCTTAGTTTATTTATTAAAGAAACCTGGTCATTTGTCCTATAGAGTTTACCACATTTTGTATTTGCTCATTGTATCCCCATTTAAGGTGTTCACCCATTCTTTGTATTTCTTGTAAAATGATAGTTACATCTAAAAATTGATTTGATGAAGTTTTGATGTTTTGGTAAAGCCAGTTCTTATCAAGAGCACATAATGTCTGATGATCATTACCTAGAACATTATTTCATTAGTTACTGATAAAATGGTGATATGCCAATCCTATCATTTCTTCTTCATTTATTTTCTCAAATATTTGTGTAGAGACCATTTGTCTCATTAATTACTTGGTTATCCTTAAGCAAAGTTTGTCTGGGAAAGACAGGCTTAATTCTTTTCCTTTATTTAATATCATCATAAGCCCATGGACTTCAACATAGTTGATACATTTCAGTTTAGGTGTAGATATTCTTGTGGATATTCAAACTGCCTTGTCTTTGAAGAGTGGGAGCTTCTTCAGTCTGGTTCCTAAGTTCTCTGGACATAACCCCAAAGTTAGAAGTCTTCAATAACTTCTTTACTTTCTGGTTTGACGGGGTGGGCTCACCTTTTACAAAACTTAGAGTCATAAATTTCTTCAAAAGAAATAGTAAAAAAAAAAATAGTAAGTAGAGATCACAATGTGGGCAGAAAATGTACTCATTTATAAAGGGTTGGTCAGTATTTCTAGGTTTTTTCCAGGGGACAGACTTAAGAATGATTTGTTTTTTAAAGGGTTTATTCTAATACCTGTAATAAATTGGATTGTATGGTTTTACTTAATTTCTTTGATTTTATGTTTGTATCTCTGTTTTTTGTTTTTGTTTTTCCCTGAATATCTTGATCCTTGAAGGCATGAACATAACTAACAAGGAAAAGGAAGAGAGAAGGCCATCTGTTTCTCGTCTTGGATGGTTCTCAAAGACCGTGGGGGTAGTTGTCACGGTTTTCAAGCCCTGAGTAGTCTTGTCCAGTGAGATGCTCAGTCTGTCTCTCCAGGCTTACTCTTACATTTATCTATTTGACATTTATTTATTTATTTAGATACAAACAAAATTAAGTTTAATAAAACCACGTGGATGAAGAAATTACTTCTTCAAAACTGACACAGAAGAAATTTTTGGCAGGAATTAGAATCACAGACATGGCAAGACCTTTATAGATCAGCCCGACCTTCTTTTTTGTACCAAGGAGAAACTGAGGCCTAATGCCCTGAGCAAACCAGGGGACTGAGGGTGCTTTGAGCCTGGATCTTCTTAAGCTTAATCCAGTGCTTTCCCTGACCCACTTCTGTGGGGTTTTTTGGAACACTTTTCAAATTTTTATTGAACACTTCCCAGTGGTTCTCATAGGTAGCTGGAGTGTCACTGATAGAGCTCTGGACATTCTAGAGTCTTATAAAAGCAGATAAAGTTCCAGTGACTAAGCTCACATACTAGCAATGGGATTTTTCCCTGAAGGAGAAAAAAATTACATGGGTTTGTATCTCAATAAAATTACAAATTACTACGAATCCAAACTTGTTTAAGACTAGATAGAAGCACCATTATTAAATTTAGGAATGCCAGTGGTGTGTTGTAATAAAATATCTATTATATATTTTCCAAACTTAAATTCTATAAAATAGACTTAACTAATGACCTCATCAGTGAAATGTGCATTGCCATTTTGCTCCATTTTGCTCCATTTTGCACCATTTTGTGTTTCTGTAATCAGAAAGGATTTGTGGCCACTAACATCATGGAAAGGGGCCTTCTTTTTTTTTTTTTTTTTTTAACATGGGACCTGAACCATAAAAAGAGAGAAGTGAAAGCTACATATAGAAAACCATATAATTTGGTTATAAACCATATTGGATATTTTTAAAATTCTCAGATATTTTTTGCCTATACAAAAAGTACTACTCTGTACTTCGTAGGATATACGAATGATTATGGTACAATTTTGGAGTGTAGCAGTCACTAAGTCTAGTGAGAGCAGACAGATACATAATCATCAGAATAGAAAGCATGACAGGATGCAGGCCTAGAGTGAAATATAAACTCCATTTTCTGGGGTAGTTTTAAAAGGTGCATGTTTTGACTGGAGAATCAATGAGAGGGGTGGCATTTAATGTGTGCCTCAAACAAGGTATAGATTTTCATCTGGTGAATAGGAGAAGGACTTCACATAATGAGGTATGTGCAAGAACCCAAGCATGAGGCTGAGAAGGAGCAGAAAGTGCTCAGGAAGAGCCTGGTCTGCAGAGAGGTGAGCCTCCAGCAAGAGACTGGGGCCGGATAACAGAAGACCTTGAATGCCATGCTGTGAAACTGGTTTTCTTGAGTTGAAATTCTTGTCATTCCATTCATCTGACATTCAGCGTTGAGAGTTTCATTTGGTGGACAACCAGATTCTTTGGAATTCCCTTACTTTTATTTATTTTTATTTTTTAAAAAAGAGTTATTTGTGAGAGGGAGAGAGAGAGAGATAGAGACAGAGACACCACACGAGGGAAGGGCAGAGGGAGAAGGAGAGAGAGAATCCCAAGCAAACTCCCCACTGAGCATGGGGCTCCACATGGGACTCAAAAAGGGGTTCGACCCCATGACCTCGAGTTCATGACCTGAGCTGAAACCAAGAGTCAGACACTCAACCGACTGAGCCACCCAAGTGCCCCTGGAATTCCCCTACTTTTAAAGGCAGGACAGTGCTCACAGAAGAGACAAAAGTGGCCTGTGCTTCCCCCTCTTCAACTGTGACTGACAGGCATAAGATTTTAGTAGTTGGTGAGTACAAAGTACTGTTGTAGCTTTGGAGAGGGACTCTAACTCTGCCTGGCACTATTACTGTGAATCTATCCTAGAAAGTTGACTGAACAGAGCTAGGAAGTTTACAAGGAAGATATACAAGGGAAAAAACAAAATTGATTTGGGTTTGTGTGTGCTGCATGTGAAGATTAAGATAAATTGGGTGGTGTGTGTGGAGGTAGCTAACACTGAGACTAGTAGAGCCTCCATGACTATTAGCAGAATCTGTTGAGAAAAATTTGGAAATAGGGCTCTGAGTTTCAAGAATGAGGTGCCGGCTAAAGATGTAGGTTTGAGAATCATTTCTATAAAGATGACAGGATCATGGACAAGAACAAGGTCTTCTAGAAAGAAAGTGAAGTGAGAATAGGACAAAGGACAGAAATTTAGGAGATGTCTACACTGAAGGGATGGATTAAGGAAGAGAAATCAGTGAAGGAAACCGAAATAGAAAAGAGAACACTGTTTTGGAATGCAAGGGAAGATAAAGCTTCCTGAAGAAAGGCATTGAATGAGGTGAGACGTTGGATTAGCTGTTAGTAAGTGACTGTGGAAGGATCAGAAGTGAGATGTGGAGGCAATAGCCAGATTTGAGGGGCTGAGAAGTGAATGGGAAATGAAGCCCTCAAACTTTGGCCCCTGGAAAAATCATCTTCTTTGAAGGCCCATCTCAAATGTCACCTCTCCTGTGACTCCTTTCCCAAGTTTTGTATCCCAAGATAATGAATTAGCCTCTTCTTATAGATGCTTTTGTATTACTCGAGCCTTTCTTTTTCAAGAAATTTCATAGCATTGCCCTTCATCTGTCTATAGACTCTGTCCCAGGTGAAGACTGGTCTCCTTGGAGTCAGCAACCTTATCTTGCTCATCACTGTATCCTGAGGTCTTAGCTCAGTGCCAGGACTAGTTGTAACTCAGTAAACATTTCCTAAATGCATGAGTTAGAAAAAGAAAGTAGTATTTTAGGAGAAGAGAAAAGATTTTGAGATAAAATAGGGTTGAGAGAAAGATCTTTAGAAAGAAGTAGCCTTGAGCATTTTCATAGACTGTTAAGAAGTCAGGGGAGGGGCAGAGATTGAGGAAAAGGGAAAAGAGCTAAGCAGGTGGTGGGAGGGAGGACGGATAATGAGGGGGTCAAGGGCACGGGTACAGAAAGAGGTCTGGAAGAGACGTGTCTTTCTTCCTCTGAAACAGAAGAAGAAGAAGAAAAGAGAGAGTGTAGTTTAACTTTGAAAGCAAGGGAGAAAAATTGAGCAGGCTTACAGTGGGTAGACCCTAAGGTAAAGGGGACAGGAGGTAACTGGGGGGCCAGAACCCAAAAGGTCTGAAACAATTTCAGATGGTATGACCAGGAGTCCTATAATCCTGGAGAGTGAATGAATCCTCCGGCCGTCCTGAGGGTCCGTGTAAACCTGGTGAAATTGATCTGTTTGACGCTTGCTCATTTGTATCCCATTTATTTGTGAACAAACATTTAAAAATAAGTATCAGTTGTATAGGTTGGCTTGTGTGTTTGTTTTAACTTCTCTCAAGGAAACAGCTGTGATGTAATCCAAGTATCTGTTGCAGATATTGGAAGTCATTTTGCAAACCATTTTGCAAAGGCCCTTTTCTGTTTGAATAGAAGTAGTCAGTGAACACACAGGTGGTTTACAGTGACTGGGGTCTGTTTTTACAGCTGCCTTTTTCTGTTATCATTAACCCGAGGTTTCATCTATGAACATTATCAGCATGACACGGGGGGACTGCTCTATGGCACGTCCATTTAGGTGAATCTTTTTAAGTCTGAGATGAGCTGTGCTAGGATTACTAAAGTCCCTCCCTCTCTTTTTAACTAGAGTTGGACAAGTTATAACCATCAAAGCAAAAGTTACCAGAGCATTCAGCACAAGCATGGAGGTAAGTGACCTCATTTCTCCTGACTATGGGTGCCCATCTCTTCAGAAGACAGAGGAGGAGTTCTGGAATAATTTGGAGTGAGATTCTGAATTTCAGAAGGTCCTTGAATCTGTGGTCAGGCTTATAGGTAAGTAATAAGGGCCTTGTGTTTCCCAGCCGACTCTGCTACCAAAATTCAGTGTGACGCCATGCACTATTTCCACAGAGAAGGGTACACAGAAAGTAAACATACAAGGGAGAAGGGCACTCTCCTGGTTCTTTGCAAAGTATGGTTTTATTTCTTAATTATTCTGACTCTCCTTGTTCTCCGTCTCTTCACCTTCTCCTGGAAACCAGCCCCATAATTAGCTAGTTTTTGAAAGGCAGAGTAATTGAAGTGAGAAGGGAAGTTTAGAAGATTTCTCTTCTACATCCACTTGGTTTTGATTTCTTTACTATAGTTGTGATAGCAACTATTTTCAGAGGCTTTTGGAATCGCTGTCCAGGTGAAACTAGCAGGAAAGGAGTTACTGGCTCTGATATTGCAACTTCTAGGTTGGTTAGTACCAGTCCCTTTGATCTCTGGACACAGAAGACAGGAAGGGATTACATTTGTTGGTTAGGCCCACAGTAACAGAGTCCCCACAGACTAGGTGGCTTAACCAACAGACATGTATCATGTCACAACTCTAGAAGCTTGAAGTCCTAAACCAAGGCGTCAGTAGGGTTGACTCTTTCTGAGGACTATGCAAGAGAATGTGCTCAGGGCTCTCCACTGGCTTCTGGTGATTTGCTGATGCCTTTGGATCCCTTGGCTTCTGCTCCATCAGCCCTATCTCTGCCTTCCTCTTCGCATTGTGTTCTCATGGTGTGTGTGTCTGCATCCAAATTCCCCCTTTTTATAAGGACATCAGCACATGGGATCAGGAGCCCCTCTACTCTGGCTCATCATAACCAATTACATCTGAACCACCCTGCTTCCAAAGTAAGGTCAGGTTATAAGGTGCTGGATTTGGTGGGGGACACCACTCAACCCATACTGCTCTTCAATAGAACTGTTTGGCAGTAACCCTCCCTACTTTGATGGCTTTACCCCAGTATCCATATGAACAGGACACAAAACACTTGAAATCAGAAGAGAAATGTTTGTGTTAAAAACCAGCTCTCTCAGGGCTCCTGGGTGGCCCAGTGGGTTAAGGCCTCTGCCTTCAGCTCAGGTCATGATCCCAGGGTCCTGGGATCGAGCCCCACATTGGGCTCTCTGCTCAGGGGGGGAGCCTGCTTCCTCCTCTCTCTGCCTGTCTCTCTGCCTACTTGTGATCTCTGTCAAATAAATAAATAAATAAATAATCTTAAAAAACAAAAAAAACGAAAAACCAGCGCTCTCAGCACCAGTTAGGACGGCGCTTTCTCAGCTGTGAGCCCTGACGTTTGCCCCATGGTAGCCACTGGGCTTGGCCTCTCTCCTGAGGGCTAGTGCTCTTCTTTATATTCAACCCAAACATGGATAACAGCTCCTTTTCCTCTGTCCTCTTCCTTCTATTCTCGGACACAAGCTAAATTTGCCACAGGGAAAAGCTACAGATAACACGATGCCATTTTGTCCACATTAACTTGGTTATGAAACCGAGAGACTGAAGATTTTAAAAAGTTGTGGCCCATCTCTCCAACAATCTACAAGGCATTCATGAGTATCTTGTTTCCAAAGCATATTCAGTAACAACGGGATTAGAAAATGCTTGTCAGATAATGCCGGTTTCTAAAATTACAGTATGAAACTATAAATGCAGTATGTGACTTTATGTGTGCTTTATATACATATACATAAAACTGGAAGAAAATTCACCTAAACATTAGTAATTATTAGTCTGGGTGGTGGGATTGCTAATAATATTTGCTCTGGATAATGAGATTCCATTTTTATCTATTTTTATGTTTACCAAACTCTCCATGGTAAATACGTATTTTTCTATAATCAGAAAAAAAGTTATTTTTTAATTTTATGGAACATCACTGAATGAATAGTGTTGCTTAAAAATAAATTAAAATGCTGATTTTATTCAAAAACAAAAGAATGATGAATTACATCATGGAATCTTGACTGCTGCAATCTCGTGTGTTATCTGGATGGCTGAACGTTTACTGATTTATTTTTCTTTTCGTTTTAGATCAGCATCAAGGTCATAGTCCAGGACATGTTGACCGGTATTGAGAAACTTGTCAGTGTGGCTTTCTCTACCTTTGTAGCCAAACCAGTTGGAGAAGAAAAGGTAAATTTTCTCTGTGAAGGAATGTCTAGCTTGTTACTCAGGGACATGTTAACAGTTGCATCAGAATTATTATGGACAAAAAGACCTTTCCTCTTACTGTGACATATGCTTTCCCAAGATTTGTCATCCACCCCTGTTTCTGTAAAAGTTGTCATTGTGTGGTAGTAGAGTATTAACGGACCTTAGATAAAGGGAGATAGATATAGCCAGTCGGTGAAAAAAGGAAAAAAACACCGTTTTAAATGATCTGAAGGGTCTGTCGTTTCTCAAAAATAGTGTTTACTGGTTTTGTTCTTTTCTTTTGTGGTTATATAACTCAAAATTGAGTTAAAATAATTTTTCTTAAAAGCAAGAGCGACGTAGTAAGCCGTTGCATGTTGTGGTCGGATTGTCTGTTTCTACCTGAAGGAAGAATGTCAGAGAGGCTGAACTAAGCTTCACAGCGTGTGGAATAAAAACAGCCTTCGAATAAACACGTTGTTCTGATACGTGTGCCCTGCGGGCTTGCCTGGCCATTGGCCAAGAGCAGCTTGTCTGTAGTCTCCTGGGAATTTACTCATTATGGTTTCTTGGCTTTCCTTTTTGGGATCAGGGTATCCGGGAGAGGATTCACATTTAGTCTAAGCAATTTTAAATGCAGACATCCAATTTGGAATTTAAATCTTTCAATGCAAGGAGCACTCCAGAGGTGGGTACAGTGGCTTCTTTCTCCTGGTTCTACTTCGAAGGGACAAGGAGGTCTTCTCACTCTACAAAAGCATTCTTCCTCAGAATGACTCCTACTCTAGAGCTGGGACAAAGCCATGTTTTCTGTGTTCCCAGCTTAGCAGCACTCACTCCCAAACTACTCCTCACCTGGGCCAGCAGGCAAAGAGATGGATGGGTGTGAGTTACTCCGCCCTATGCCTGGGTTGGTAGGTGTCCCTACAGACTTTTGTGCCCCAGGACACGTCTCCCAGTCCCTGTCCCATATGAGATATGCCACAAGCCATATTCACAGTGCCCAAGGACATTCTTTTTCAAACTGAAGTTCATATCAGCTATTATTTAAAATGCAGCTTTCTGGGCTGTGTTTCAGCTCTACTGAATGAGAATCACGAGTGCAGGAACTTGGGATCTGAACTTTGACAAAGCATCCCAGGTATCCTATGTTCATTAAAATCTAGGACATTGAGATAGGTCTTGCAAACCATCCTGTCTTTCCAAAATCTCCAAACCCTTGAGAAAGAGAGGACATGGGGGTGAGTGCAAGTGACAGAAAAGATCCTGCCTCTCCATCCTGTTCCATGTTCTCATTCTGACCTCAGGGACTCATGGACTAAGAATATAATAGTCTCACTTCAGTCTAGTCTCTGCTGAGCCTGAAGAACTGTTTTCCGAAAGTGGTTCTGGAAGGTTGATGCCTTGCAGTGCTACCATAGTAGGCTGGCTCAGGTAACCTTTATTGCAAAGCACCTTTCCCAGACTTTCCAGCTAGTACCATTCTTGTTCAGTGGCACATCATGAAGAAAGCCATGAAAAATCAGTGGTTCAGTCTAAAACAGCAGGCCGAGCTGCATCACTGTCCAAAGTGAGTTTATTCCAGGATGAGATCGTGATGAGGCTTAGTTGGTCAGTTGCCCAGACTGGATCACTGAAGGACTCACAAAACTCCATAGTGGATGCTTATGCAGGGCTTCACTAAAACTAAAAGAAATAGGATAGCAGGAGAGGGGGGTGCCTGGGTGGCTCAGCGGGTTAAAGCCTCTGCCTTCAGCTCAGGTCATGATCCCAGGGTCCTGGGATCAAGCCCCACATCAGGATCCCCACTCGGCAGGGAGCCTGCTTCCTCCTCTCTCTCTCTGCCTGCCTTTCTGCCTACTTGTGATTTCTGTCTGTCAAATAAATAAATAAAATCTTAAAAAAAAAGAGAGAGAAATAGGATAGCAGGAGAAAGAAAGCACAAACAGCAGAGAAGTTCAAGGCTTCTAGGCATAGTTCTCAGGGTCCTTTTCCTTTTTTTTTTTTTTAACTATTTATATTTTCATCATGATACAGGCTCTTTCTAATCCCCATCCCCTGTTTCACCCATCCCCCCCACCCACCTCCCTTCTGGTGACCATCAGTATGTTCTCCATATTTAAGAGTGTTTCTTGGTTTGTCTCTCTTTTTTGCTTTCTCATTTGTTTTGTTTTTTAAATTCCACATATGAGTGAGATCCTATGATATTTGTCTTTCTCTGACTTGTTTTGCTTAGCATTATAATCTCTGCCCTGTGCCTGTAGTTGCCAATGACAAGAGAGCATTCTTTATGGCTGAGTAATATTCCATTGTATGTGTGTATACCACATCCACATCTTCTTTATCCATTCCTCTGTCAGTGGACACTGGGACTGTTTCCATAGTTTGGCTATGTGTGTATGTATGTCTGTATCCCTCTAAATTAGTCTTTTTGTACTTTTGGGGTAAATACCTCATAGTGCTATTACTGGATCATAGGGTAGTTCCCTATTTAACTTTCTGAGGAACCTCCACACTGTCTTCCAGAGTGACTGTACCAGTTTGCATTCCTACCAACAGTGCAGCAGGGGTCCCCTTTCTCCATAGCCTGGCCAGCACCTCTTGTTTCTTATGGTGTTGGTTTTAGCCATTCTGACAGGTGCGAGGTGGTATCTCGTTATAGTTTTGATTTGTATTTCCATAGTTAGTGATATTGAGCATCTTTTCACGTGTCTGTTGGCCATCTCTATGTCTTCTTTGAAGAAACATCTGTTCATGTTTTTTGCCCATTTTTAAATTGGATTGTTTGGGCTTTGGGTGTTGAGTTGTATCAGTTCTTATATTTTGGATACTAAACCTGTATCAGATATGGCATTTGCAAATATCTCCTGCCATTCAGGGTTGTCTTTTAGTTTTGACAGTTATTTTCATTGCTCTGCAGAAACTTTTTATTTTGTTGTACTCCTAATAGTTTTGTTTTGTTTTTTAATTTCCTTGCCTCAGGAGACATATCTAGAAAAATGTTGCTATGGCCAATGTCAGAGAAATTACTGCTTGTGCTTTCCTTAAGGATTTTTATGGTTTCAGGTCTCACATTTAGGTCTTTAATCCATTTTGAATTTATTTTTTTGTATGGTGAAAGAAAGGGGTCCAATTTCATTTTTTTTGCATGTGACGGTCCAATTTTCCCACCACTGTTTGTTGAAGAGACTGTCTTTTTCTTATAGTATATTTATTCCTCCTTTGTCAAAAATTAATTGACCATGTAATTGTGGGTTTATATCTTGGTTTACTGTTCCGTTCCATTCATCTATGTGTCTGTTTTTATGCCAGTACCATACCGTTTTAATTACTAGCGCTTTGTAATATAACTTGCCATCCAGATTTGTGATACTTCCAGTTTTGTTTTTCTTTTCTTATTTCTTTTTAAATTTTATTTATTTATTTGGCAGAGATTCAGCTAGTGAGGGAACACAAGCAGGGACAAAGGGAGAGGGAGAAGCAGGCTCCCTGCTAAGCAGGGAGCCGACTCGGGGCTCTATCCCAAGACCCCAGGATCATGATCTGAGCCAAGGCCAGACCCCTTGTTTTTCTTTTTCAAGATTGCTTTGGATATTCGAGGTCTTTTGTGATTCCACACAAATCTTAGGATTGTTTGTTTTAGCTCTGTAAAAAATGCTGTTGGTATTTTGATAAGAATTACATTAAATGTGTAGATCGTTTTGGATGTTATAGACATCTTAACAATATTTGTTCTTCCAACCCATGAGCATGGAATGTCTTTCCATTTCTTTGCATTGTCTTGAATTTCTTTTATCAGTATTTTACAGTTTGCAGAGTACAGGTCTTTCATGTCTTTGGTCTGGTTTATTCATAGATATTGTTTTTGGTGTATTTGTAAATAGGGTTATTTTCTTAATTTCATTCTCTGCTGCTTCATTATTAGTGTATAGAAATGGAAGAGATTTCTGTACATTGATTTTGTATCCTGTGACTTAAGTGAATTTATTTATCATTTCTTTTTTGGTGGAGTTACTTTTCTATATCATGTCATCTTCAGACAGTGAAAATTTTACTTCTTCCTTACCAATTCAAATGCCCCTTTTCCCCTTTTGTTGTATAATTGTTGTGGCTAGGACTTTCCAGATTCCACTTTTATGTTGAATAAAAGTGGTGAAGGTAGACATCCTTGTCTTGTTCCTAACCTTTGGGGAGAAGCTCTCAGTTTTTCACTCTCAGAATCCTTTTCAGTTATACAAAATAGGCTCCATCTATAGATTGGAGAGCCAAGACCACCAGGTAGACTTTTTTACCCCACTGGTCACACAAATAAAACAAGGCTATGGAGTTAAGCCAGTATAAGTTATCACATCTGTATATCCCTAAACAAATTAGACAAGGCAGTCTACGGGAGTTTTAGACTTGAAAGCAGCATATTATAAATCACTGGCTGCTTCGCCTTCTTGGTGACGGGTCAGTACCAGCCTTCAGGTGTCCTGGAAATGAGCATGGAATTATCCCCATCCAGCCTCAAGGTGACTTCCCTATGCATACAGGTCAACAGACATGTATTTATGGGAGAGCTTGAGCCCTTGGTTGTGTTGCGTCAGATTTTTAAGTTTATAGAGGTCAGTTAAAGCTTTGTTCTGACCCTTTGATTCTTTTAGTTTGTTTATTAGATAATGCTTCCACCATGTGATGAAATTTCCAAATTAGAACTAGCTCTTAGTACTTGAGAGCTTTCTCTACAACATGTTTATTCCCTCCCTTTGAGATCTTAATTTTGCAAGGAGCAGAAAACATTTCTTGGTAGGAATTCAATGACCTCAAAGTCCCCACCTCGTTCATTAATTTGAAGAACTTTTTTTATTTTATAGCTTTTTTGAAAATTTTAAAAATCAGGGAAAAATATTTAGAAAACTCTTTAAAGCACATATCTTATTGTATGTAGAAATAATTAAGCCTATAATGATTTTTTTAGTTTCAAAATATTATAAGAAATAAATTTAGTCATATAATATGTGTAAAAATACCCAGAAAGGCTCTATTTACTTTGAGTTAGAAAACAATGTAACATATCATTTGTTTTACAAAACTCGTGTTGTCCTCTGATAACTTAACAAGGTAATGAAAGAGACGTGTTTATCTTTTTCGAGATTGATTTAAAACCAGTCACACTTCTAACTGAGCAAGATCACATGGAACATAATCTGGCTTCTGAGAGAAGGAAAGTTCGATTACATCATGAAGATACCTTTAAGAACTTGATGAAGGAAAATAGCAAGTTTGAAGGTCAGTAAGCCTATTACAGGAACTTTAATTACATGACTGTGACAAGTAAAGGGTCCTTTCTTCGAACACACTTCTTTTCACCTTATTATTACAATTCGGCCCTGGCGATGCTTGGTGTCTTCCCCCCAACAAACCCAATAGCCGGAGAAGGAAGGGCCTGGCCAATTCAATATGTAACCACTGACACCAAAGTCCTCTTTAAATGGGGGTTCTCCAGAGGAAGAGACAGGAAAGAAGGGTGACAGGGACCAGGCAGTCCTTATCGGTAAGAATGCGTTCAGTAGTGATCAACCAGTGAAGGAATGACAACACGCTATATCCGTCTGGTGCTTCACAGTTTACTAAGCAGTCTCTCATTCATTACTTCAGATGAGCTGGTTATAATATCAACAAAGGAGGAAACGGAAACCAAGCCGTACACACCCTTGCTAAAGGTCACAGGAAGCACTCTGATTCTATTCTTGCTATGAACAGAAGCGCTAAGTTTCTATTCCTGTTTCCTGGCTCTTCCCGTAACCCTGGGTTTGATGAGCCAGAGTGTCTTAGTTCTCCGGCTGTGGTCTCTCAGGCTCTCTGAGGCTTTGTGGGGCCAGAATGGCAAGA
The DNA here is from genome assembly GCF_002288905.1 of Enhydra lutris kenyoni. NCBI lineage: Eukaryota > Metazoa > Chordata > Mammalia > Carnivora > Mustelidae > Enhydra > Enhydra lutris. The sequence goes on along the minus strand of NW_019154103.1, from coordinate 7,277,718 downwards.
AAAAGAGGGCTGCCTTGCCTCTCCCCTGCCCTTCCTTTTCTTCTGACCCTATCTCCCGCAGCCCTAGGGGAGATGACCTACTGGGGAGATCAAAACGGTGAGGTTGGAAGTGGAGTGGTCCAGCTCCAGTCGCTCTGCTCACCACTGCCAGAGGGGCCAGGAAGTTCACAGAAGGTCCAACTCCCCCTGAGCTCCGAAAGCAGATCCCTGTAGAAGAAGAAGGAAAGGCTGAATACTTAAAACCATTTACATCAACATTAATGGAACTGGAGGGGATTATGCTAAGTGAAATAAGTCCATCAGAAAAAGATAATTATCATATGGTTTCAGTCATATGTGGAATATAAGGAATTGCACAGAAGATCACAGGGACAGGGAGGGAGAACTGAATGGGAAGAAATCAGAGAGAGAGAGAGAGAGAGAGAGAGAGAGACACAAACCATGAGAGACTCTTGACTCTGGGAAAAAACTGAGGGTTGTGGAAAGGGAGGTGGGTGGGGAGAGGGGGTAACTGGGTGATGGGCATTAGGGAGGGCACACGATGTGATGAGCACTGGGTGTTAACCACAAATAATGAATCATTGAACATTACATCAAAAACTAATGATGCTTTATATGTTAGATAATTGAATTTAAATAAAATAATAAAATAGGAATGGGATAAATCTGTTTAAAAAGAAAAAAAAAGAGGAGGAGGAAGGAAAGGAGATGAGAAAGTATCAGAGTGAGAATATTGAAAGAGAGGAAGGAGGAAGAGGACACACAGAGGCCAGAGGAGAGAGGAACGGCCAAGGCAGGGGCGACCTGGGTGGGTCTGCCCTGCGTGACACCATCATGGTCCTGGGACCACCTCACAGATGAACTCTGGTTTGGAAAAAAAGCTTTTCAAAGGTTTCTATTCTTGCAGACCTTTAAAAAGACAATGCTCATTACCAAGATAACTTTTTTTTAAAAGATTTCATTTATTTATTTGACAGAGATCACAAGTAGGGAGAGAGGCAGGCAAGCAGGCTCCCTGCTGAGCAGAGAGCCCGATGCGGGGCTCGATCCCAAGACCCTGGGATCATGACCTGAGCCAAAGGCAGAGGCTTTAACCCACTGAGCTACCCAGGTGCCCCCCAAGATAGCTTTTTAAAGAAATGAAGACATTATCATTAAATTACCATGCTGAGAAGAGTCCATCCTTTTGTAAAGATGGTATCGGCACCAAACTATACTTAAAATGCATTTTGCTAAAGTAATGAAATGGCTGAACCATGAAAGCAAAGGCATACCAGAGAGAAAATTCAAGGTGGAAGGAGGCAGGACATGAAAAGATAGGCCAGGCAAAGAGGCTTGACGTTTATTCTCTCCTTGAGGGAAGCCGATGAAGATCTGGGCAGGGTCGCATGATTAGGCTGGCACTGAATATGGTCACTCTGCATAGAGGAGGGGAGACTAGAGGGAAGGAGACCAGGCAAGGGGTGAGGGGCGGCTATTCTAGGCAATGACAGTAGAAAGGGGAGAGGGGAAAGGACAAAAATATGCAAGGGATAACAAAGCAGAGTAGGGTCGCTCATGTGGGGAGATGGGTGAGGAAGAAGAAGCTGTTCAGGGTAACTCTCAGGTTTCTGGTCTGACCACCTGGTCAGCTAATAGTGGTATCATGAACTGAGCTAATGCATATGAGGGCGAGGGGAGGGGCAGTTTTGAAGACGTGGATGATGAGTTGAGTTTAGTCTGACGTGCCTGTGGAACAACCAAAAGGACAAAATCAGGGTGGGGAGATTTCGTTTGAGACACAACAGCTGACATATGGTCATTCAGATGAAATAGTACCTATAGTCACCTAGGGAGGGCTCACAGTGGCACGAGGTTGGGGGACCAAGAGTGAAACTTGGAGCACATGGCCATTTAAGAGGTGATCAGAGGAGGAGGATCGATCTACAAAGGAGACCTAGAAGGACCAGTGGAAGGGGTGCAGGGAGAACCAGAGAGACTAGCATCGTTAGTCAGGGGATTAGAGTTGCATGAAGAAATGAGAGGTGAACTTTGTTCCAGAAAGTTAGGAATAAAAACTATCCATTGAACTGTGAATACAGAAGTCATTCTCACATGCTACAGCCATTCACATATAGAGGTAAAATGATTGTACTCGATTTCAGTTTCAGTTCATTAGGAAGCTGGGCAGATCACACTAGAGGTCTAGTTCAGTTTAGATTAGAGATTTTTAGAAGTCTGTTTTTATCATATTTCCTCTGATCTACCCTAAAATGGATTATTCCACATTCCTTTGCACAAAGCAACTTTGAACCTAACTTCATTGATTTGATCTTTTTAGAAAATTTACTAGCTTTCATGCCATCGAGGTAGCGTAGAACCTAAAAGCAATTTCTCTTAGCATCAGAGCCGGACCCTGGAACTTTAAGTTGCCATGAGGGCATGGTTTGTCTACATGCTACCTGGTGTATCTGGATGGAGTTTGTTTTGAACTGGACAACACCTTCTAAAGGAAGTTAGCTAGATCATCTTTGTTATTGAACCATGGTTTTAGAAAACCCAGGGTTCTACATTGATAGTAATACCACAACTAGTTGGAATCTCTTTCAAGATTTTATGTGGTTGAAATGCATATTGTTAGAAAGAAATTTGAGTCAAACTCATATACTTTCAGAAGAAAAGGTAAACAAATGAGATTAGATTATGTAAAAGCAGGACTTCTTTGGAATGTGCTCTTATACCCCTGGGTCATTGTTTAGAAGCTTGGCTTGTAGGAAAAGACTTCGTATTTGGAGCATTTTAATTATTTTTTAGCAAGAAATCTAATTTTTATGAGCATTATCCTGTGTTGATCCTTTCTGGTTATGAGAAGGAAAACTGGAATATCCTCAATTCAGGTCAAAGTTCCTGACACAAAATTGTACGATGAAGGCAAAAGTTGTCCAAGCAGAATGATGACACAGTTCTTAATGAACATCCAAAGTCCAAGTATTGAAATTGACCTCTGGACAAGTATGCTCTAATTTGGAAGCCTGCAGAAAGGGTGAAGTCTGTTTACCATACTTAACCTGAGTACACAGCCAGAGCTGTGAGCCTGACTTGGTCTCTGAGCCTGGCAGAGCCATATTTCTCCATTGATTGGCAATTTCCTACAAACAGGCTTCATTCAGCACCAAAGTCACCTGTACTCCGTCTATTTCTGCATACATGTCATCGCTGGTGCTTATGCACACATGACCTGCCCTAGTACCTACTTCTGTATATCCCCGTGGATGCCGTGGACGTCTTCATAAGAATTGAGTAGCTTTTTCTTTAAGGTTATCCCTTAGGAAAGAAGGAATCGCCTTATATTTGAGACTTCACAGTGTCTCTCATAATATAAGGCCTACTCAGTTTTAATTTTATAATTACTTTAAATAATTTAAACATAGGTAGTACACATGCACAGGGTGAAAAGTTCAAAAGGTACGAGACGGCATTCGGTTAAAAGGTTAAGACTTCCTACGATCAGTATCTCCCAGTTAACCAGTTCCTATCTCAAAGACAACGAATATTACACACACACACACACACACACACACACACACACACACACACTTGCTCTTACTTAGAGGCAGTATTCAAACAGCTATGCACCTTTCTTTTTGTCATTTAACATTGTATTTTAGAGATTGTTTATACTTATCTTGAACAAAAAAGTAAGAGATACTGACCTAAAAAAACTCAATCAATACTAGTTTGAGATAATAATAGGACATCATCTGACAAAGTCAGTAATAGCAAAAAAAGAGAAACAAAGAAGTTGAAAGGGATTGAAGGTTTCATGTACCTTTTGAAGACCACTTCAGGAATCATCCCAGTCCTGATGACGGCAATATGGCGGACTTGTATCTAGAACAAGCTTAAATTTCTGGATAAAATATTTACAAACATGTTTGCAAGCACATCTCAGCAGGCAGAAAAATAAGAGAAATCCTCGAAGTCCAGAAACTATTAGAAAACACAAATGCAGCAATGTGAGGAGATAGAAGAGCTGGCATTTGTTCAGGACTCTGTTGGTGCTAGAAGACCTAGAACTTGTGTGTTAATGGGCCTGCACAGAATCAGGACACAAAGCCAGCAGCCCATGTTACATGGAAGGTTGGATCAGAAAACCTTATATATAGCTGCAAACCTAAAAAAATGGTATTTTTGGTGAGTCAAGTGGAAAAATCCCAATTCACAGAGAGCTCTTGTAGGGATTTTTTCCTATCTCAGCAATAGCCCTAGGCAGAATGGGAAAAATATACAGAACAACCCCCCCCCCCCAAAAAAAACTGATTCCCTTCGAGAATTCAATCACAAGCACATTCTCATGTAGACTTGGTTTCAGAATTCACTTGATTGTTTGGACTAAAACAGACCCATGTCAAATTTAGGGGGAAGTGGGAAGTGGCACCATGTTATATAGTTCCCCCAGCTGATCCGTAGCCAAAAATGCAAACCCCTGGAGAAATGACTTTAAGCCCAGCTCTCAGGAATCCCCACACACATAGGTCCAAGGAATATGAACTCTTAGACAAACATCATAAAGGATAATAATAAATGCATCACCAAAATCCAGAGAAGAATTAGGCAATAGAAGGGGGCCCAGAAAGACTATAATTTAACTGCATTTATCATATAAAGAACACTAAGTAAGAATGTTAATGTATTTTAAAAAATAAAAGAGAATCAAAAGTATTAATCAGGAATAAAAAATTACCTAGAAGGTTTGACAAAGAAACAAAGAGAATTTCTATACAAAAATATATATAATAATAACAAAAATATATAATTATATATAATAAAAATATATAATAATTTAAATATAAAACTCAGTGAATGGATAAACTGCAGATAAGACAGTAACTGGAAGACAGATCTGAGGGAGTTACCAGAATGCAGATGGATTGGCAAAGAAATGAGAAATGTATGAAAGATTTGGAGACATAGAGAAAGGAATAAGAAGTCTAACATGCATCTGATCAAAGCTCCAGAAAGAATAAAAAAAATGGGAGAGAAGTAACATTTGAAGCAAATGATACAGACATTTCATTCAGAGGTAACAAAGTTTAATATACATGTGAAAATATGTTGGACCTCCTTAATCAGGGAAATGCAAATTATAACCAACACTAGATATTTCACACCCACAAAATTAGAAAAACTTGAGCCAACTACAGTATTGTCTAAGTGAAAATGTGGAGCAGTGGGAACGCTAAAAAATAACATACAGAAATGTAAATCAGTACAATCATTTTGTTACCTAAAAAGTTTCTGTTGAGAGCAAGAACTATGAATGTGGAATAAATCAGCACATGCATTCAATAAATATTTACCAAATGCCCATATTCAGAAATTATTAGAATTTGAAAAGAAAATCAGTTCCTGAACAAAAGAGCTTAGGATCTAGTGGGTCAGATAGTCAAAGATCACACAAATAAACATAAAACTATAACTGTGAGGGGCGCCTGGGTGGCTCAGTGGGTTAAGCTTCTGTCTTCGGCTCAGGTCATGATCCCAGGGTCCTGGGATTGAGCCCCCCATGGGCTCTCTGCTCAGCGGGCAGCCTGCTTCTCTTCCTCTCTCTCTGCTGGTCTCTCTGCCTCCTTGTGATCTCTGTCTATCAAATAAATAAATAAATCTTAAAAAAAAAAACCAAAAAACTATAACTGTGAAAGAAAGAAGATATGTGTGCAGGCTCCTAACAGTGGGAATTAGCTGTTAGGTCTGGGAAGGCTTTCTTGAAGAAAAGATGCCTGGGATTGGCCAATAGAGTACTGAGGAGGAAAAATTTTCCTCTATCCTATAAATTACTTCTAGCTGGTTTAAGAATTAAATGGTCATGAGACAGAGTAATAGGAGAAAATCAAACAAAAGTTAAATTCCATATATACGTGGGAGAGACCCAGAAAAACAATAACTCACTGAAAAGGCTGAAGCCATCACCTTAAATACTATCTTCAGCCAAAGACAAAAGATGATATTGGGGGTGGTGGGTCAGTTATGGGAGGTTACCAAGAAAAGCACAGGAAACAAGAATAAGGTTATTACACAGATATAAGCCATTGTCTTCTCCACTGATAAGTTTCTAGATTTCGAGTCATCCCCCTCTTTCTGGTACAGCAAGGGAAACATCCTTACAAATGGAAATTTTTCTTATACACCTAAATGTCTCTTACCACCCGCTAACTTCTACTGGGTTTTCAGAGCTTCTCTTGTATCTGTAGTTTCCTAAAAACAATGAGCCTGAAGAGGTACATATTGGGATGGCAAAATTTGCTCCCCTATAAGAGAATAGGAGGTAAAGGGAAGAAGGTGGTCTTGGCCAGGGGAATTGCAACTGACAGATAGAACAGCATATGTAAATGCCCTGGTGTTGAAGACAGTACTTAGTTATAGGACTGAAAAAAGGTCTCATAGCTGAAGCAAAGAGAGAGATTGAAAGAGAATATGATGGGGGTAAGATGGTAGGAGTGGCCATGGAGCTCACTGGGGATGGAGTGGTAGGCCTAGGCCAGACGAGAAAGGAAGGGCTTAGGGCCAAGGGATATGATGAAGTTTTAGAAAATAAGTGAGGTTGGGTGGGGTGAGGTCCAGAGCCAATGACCAAGAAAGAATTCTTGAGACATCTTTGGTGCAAAATGGTGGTTTATTAAAGCTCAGGGATGGTACCCTTCTGCAGAAAGAGCTACTGTCCCCGGGTTGTTAGGGGTAGCTGATTATATACTATGGGGTTGGGGAGGTAAGGAAAAGGGAGAGTTTGAAAGAACTTTCATATGCTAAAGAGGACCTACGGGATGCCAAAGGCCTTGTCATTGACAGGTTAAGGTTGTTTTTCCTTTTAGTAAGGCACTAAGAGTAAGACAGTTGAGAGCTTCCTGGAGGAATGTCTCATTCCTGCTATCACACATCCTTATCAATGAGCTTTAGTTTTAGAAGAAGTTTAACTTTATTTGCATTTCCCTCTGTCTCAGCCTCCCTCAATTTTATGGAGGGGAAGATGATGTTAGGGCAGGAACTGGAGTTATGGGTCTTTGGAAGTTAGGCTATTGATACGAAAGCCTCTTCCTGGTAAATCACTAGGACATTTGTAAACTGAGGTAGACTCAGGTCTTACAGGATTGTGATCTCTACAAGTTGACTATTTGTTTTTCCTTTCAGACAGCCAGGAGTGCCTGAGGAATGTCACATATATCCCATGGCGGGGGAGGGGGAGGGGGGGGGGTGGGGGGTGGAAGGGGTTTGGGTGGGTGGGGGGGTGGTTGTGTGATGTCAGCTTCTGCTTTGTCCTCAGCTTGCCTTCTGTTCCCTCATCAGAAGGATTTGGGCGTTTATACTAGGATGTTATAGGATCTTTCTGACATGTTTATAAGTAAATGACTGAAATGATCAGTGGAATGAAGAGGGGGAAAATGAAAAGACGATCAATTAATTATAAATCTAAAAATTTCATGAGAAAATGTAGCTCGTCATTGTAATCAGGCTTCTGAGTTATATGTGGCTGTGCCGAGAATGGCCCCATTCGCAGTTCCCAACAGCTGGCCAGTCTGTGCCTTTGGGCTGCCAGCCCGGCTCTCCTTCTGCAGCACAACTAGGATGGCACCCCTGATTTGTAAATCCTCCCCCATCCTCCTCAACAATGGCACCTCAGATTTAAGCCTAGCTGATGAGTCACTAGATGACACAGGAAGCATAATTGAATACATTTTACTACTTTGCAGCCAGAGTGAATGACTTCTCCATTGTTGAGTGTAAAAACCAATTTCTCAGTAAACGGAGCAGACACAATTCAAAGGAAGCAGAAGGACAGGCGAAGTACTCATTGTGTCTTTTCTGTTTGTGACTGCATTCATTGCAAAACAGTAACTGTGGGAGGCCACGTTCCCATTCTGAAGTTTATACTGGAGCAAACTATTCCGGATTCTCAGCGTTGGTGGCCCTTTATAGCTCTGATTCCTTTAATTTTAACAACCTTATGGAGGTATAATCGATGTACCACAAATGATAATTATTATAAATAATTTAATAAATAATTATGAATAGTTATGAATAATAATAATTATGACATACCATAAATTCATGTGTTCGTATTTGAAGTGTACAGCTTGGTAAGTTTTGAGACATGTGTACCCCATAAAACTATCACCACAATCAAGATAATAACGTCTCCATCAAGCCCCAGATTTTTTGCCTCTCCCCACCCCTCCTCCACTCCAAACAACTTGAAGTTTAAATGTGACTATTCTTTAAATCAACATTCCTGTGAACTGGAAGGATAGGTTGGAATACAATCTCTAAACGGGCCTTTCTGATCCATTATCTTATCCAGTTCCCTTTAAGTACCCACCATTCAGGAGAAAGTCACTCTGTAGAACGAAATCCATTTATTTCCTCAGGAGATTTAAGTCTTTGGGAATAATTTAATTTTTCTAACAATCCCCTGGGTTCAGTGTGCTGCTAGGAAGGAACAGCCATGGTCCCAGGTTGTGAGGTTCACTCCACCAGTATGTGTATTACATCTACCTTTCAGACCCCATCTGTGACGAAGAGGAAGGAATGGTTCCCACAAGTGGCACATCTGTTCAGAGCATTGAACTTGTCCTCCCACCCCACGCAAACCATCATGGAAATACATTTGGTGGCCAAATTATGGCTTGGATGGAGACCGTGGCTACTATTTCTGCAAGGTTCTTGGTTTTGACCTTTGGCATATGAGGTTGGGTTCCAGTGGGAAGAGATTAGAAAGGGTCTGAGTCCTGGTTATGGAGATAGTCAAGGAGACAGGGAGAGAAGAGTGTTGCCTTTTATCAAAGAGAAAAAGTAAGTCATTTACCCATTTACCCTACGATTAATCTGTCCTTTTGTTTGAAGGTGAATGTTTATGTTCTTGGTTCAAAAATAAAAATGAAATGACTGTTCTGATACTTTATTCTGAATTGTAGATTTTGGTCACGTAATCCTGAAACTCCCTGTAATGATAGTTATGGCACAGCCGATGCAGAATAGAAAGAGAGGACAGCCTTTACATTTAAAAATAGTCAAGTTGCAAACTTTTCTAAAGGCAGTTTACAAATAGGATTGACCTCTCACATCCCTGGTTACAATCATTATGGCCAGAGGATTAACTGAAAAATAAGACGAGAAAGAGAAATTTGGAAGAAAACTTTTAAGTACTCTTCAGTTTCAAAAAAAGGCATTTTATTCTCTTTTTTTAAAAGATTTTATTTATTTATTTGACAGAGAGAGGGAGAGCAAGCACAAGCAGGAGGAGGGGCAGAGGGAGAGGGAGAGAGAGAAGTAGACTCCCCAGCTGAGCCAGGAGCCTAATAGAGGGCTTGATCCCAGGACCCTGGGATCATGACCTGAGCCTCAGGCAGACATTTAACTGACTGAGCCATCCAGGTGTCCCAAAAGGCATTTTATTCTTAATGGAGCCATGTAGGCAACTGAGCAGCTTTAAGGAACATTGTGTTGTCTGAAAATGCATTTGAACAGGAATTGTCCTACCAACAATTTTTGTAACTGTTGAAGATTGTGAAGATCTTATTTTCCCAAAGTTAAAAGAATTTTATTGTGACTATGTCTATAATGGTGACAATAGTTAGAAACCTGTAGAAATCCTTTTTATAAATTATGCACAAATAAGAGAGCTCGTTTTAAAAATGAGATTGTCATTCTCAATGACAATAAAGTATTTGAGCCTGTTCTATTGTAAAGGCTTACAGTATAATTAAGTGTGGCAGAGTGTTCACTCGGTGTTGGCACAATTCCTCTGAGTAACTGAATGACTACATTGGGAATCTAAAATGTAGAAAATTATCAAAGTAACTCTGAGATCAAATATACTTTATAAATATTTCAAAATTTCACACACACACACACACACACACACACACACACACACACACACACACACTCATTGTAAAATGTGTACCTGGTAGCCCTTCAGGCTTTGTGTAGCAATCCAGGTAATTTTCCTGTAGGGAAAAAAAAGGGGGGGGTCTTTTGCTACATGAGTAAATTCAGTTAACTATGAAGCGAAGGAACTAGTGTGAACCGTACGAGCTGGCATTTCCTTCCCTCTGTCCCCCTTCTAACCTGGGGGTCACAACTTCCTGTGATTGTGATCACAAGCTATCCACATGAACAGAAACCTCAGATGAGAACCAAGACACTGACTTGTTTTTCAGGGGGACTGTTAGAGGGAAGACAACAAGAGCAGGGCTGTCACCACAAGAGCAGAAGCACAAAGCACCTCGGTAAAGATCCCACAGCTCGGGGACATGGTCTTTCCCAAAATATTTGCGGGCTGTGTATGGACTCTCTCCACATACATCATCTAGTCATTTCTTAAAAGAGTTAAAAGAGACGTTTACTTAGAAAGCACATCGAATATTCATCGATTGCATGTGTTAAGCAAATCAACAGCTCATGAAACTACATTGAGAGTGAGCGCTGTCTCCTCTGTCTCTCCCCTTTCTTTCCTCAGACGCCTCTGTCGGGCACACCCCCTTCTGAAGTCTGTGGACATGTTTAAGTTCCGGGGACCGTCTACTGTTGGAGATCGGCTTGTTTTCAACGCCATTGTCAACAATACATTTCAGACCTGGTAAAGTCCGCCTAGTGTTCTTAGGTGGCTGTGAATGAATTCAGACTTGCACATGAATAATTTTTTTATTTTTCTTTCTATCTGGAGGTGAGTGTAGGAACTCCTGCAAAGTAACCACATTCCTTCTAATTGTTTTTTTGAAACTTCACTCAGTCGTCAACATCTGTACACACTCATTTTCACCCTCTTTGCTGCTTGGAGCCTCTTTGTACTTGATAAATTGTGGTGGTTTGGTTTTTGTCTCTTAATAAGGGTGACTCCCAGCTGGCCCAGTATGGTCTTGGTATTTCCCTGTCATTATTAACTCTTCAATTCACTCTCGAAAGAGTCCCAGTAACTTCATAGTCAACTGACTCATAATGGACCTGCTGTTTATCACCAAGAAGTCCAAACCACTTCGCAGTTATTTTTACTATTCTTGATACACAAGGAAAATATTTAATTTGGTATTCTTTCTTTTAAAGTGTGGAAAAGAGTATCTATGTTTCCTATCCAGTTTTAGTGTCTGATGCTTTTTAATGTAGAATAGTTGTTTCTAGGGGAGAAAACTTGACTGTGGTCCAGTTAACTCCCAGCCACATCACTTTACCAAAATATATTCATGAATGTGTATAAAGTCCTAACCGGCCTTTTTCCCACTTGATGGTGGGAAAGTAAAGCAGAAATGCTACCAGGGGCTACAGCATCAGATCCGTCAGCCTGATGAAGAAGTTTTTAACAGTTGCATAGATTTGCGACGGAGGAGAGAGAAAGCCCAAGGCCGTCATTCTTTTTCTCACTTGGAAGAGAGTAGTGGTGGCGGCCTCGGGTAGAGGAGGCCTGGCTCTCTCGGGTTCTCTGCCCACTGCCCTGTGTCGCCCTCTGCAGTGTGGAAGTGGGAGTGCGTGTGGAAGCCTTTGACTGTCAGGAGTGGTCTGAGGGCCAAGGCCGGCACATCAACAGTGCTTTTCTCATTTACAATGCTGTCGATGATAAGGAAGAACTGGTCACATTTCCCAGAATCAAACCCATGTCAGAGGTCAGTTATTAGCACGTGAGTTTCAGTAATCAGATCACTTCCTGGGGGGGAAGTGGTAGGTACAGAGCTCCACCCAGAATCCCCTCACACCAGTAATGCCTTTCAAGGCTATTCCTCTTTGGATATTTTTTTTTTCTTTTCTACATCACAACGTAAAATGGACTTTTTCTTTTCTTTCTTCTTCTTTTTCTTCCCCAAGTCACTCTGATCATTTGTTGGAATGACAGAGGCCCCGGAGACCTCACCTCTGCTCAGCCACGTGCTGCTGTGGGCAGTGTATCATCTTCTGGGTCGTACTTCTGATTGTCTTCTCCCACCGCTTTACATCCGATTCTCTCTGCTGTCCCACGCCCAGTGGAACTCTATCTTCCCCTTGGTGCCAACTCTCACCTTTTCTACAAACTCTGCAGTGAGACATAGGTGTCATTTTAGGAACAGAAATGATAACCACCACCACTTTAAAAAAGGAGAGAACAGGGCTGTCAAGATTATGTTTTTATCCATGCCCCTGCCCTTTGTGGGTGATGAGGACAGTTCACACAGAGACTGTGTGTGTCCCAGCTAGCCCTTGCAACAGAATTAGGAGAGACTTAAGAACTACAGCACTAAAATATTAGAAATTTATTGATTTTCCTTTGTCTTTTATAAAAGGAAGATTTTAGACGGTATCGTGGAGCTATTGCACGCAAGAGAATTCGCCTCGGCAGGTAAGGATGTGGATGTAAGGATTTTATGCTATCATCTCTTATCTAACAAATTATATAACAAAGGGCTCCTCTCTGGGTCTGTGTTCCCACATAATGTCAAATGAGAAGGTCTGATGTTTCCTGGCTGGAGGCTAACTGTGACGGAAATTGTTCTTCCTGATTGTTCCACTAATAAAAGCAGCTTTTAAAACTGTTGATACTGGCCCAAGAAAGTGTCATGGTTACTATTGTGTGCTGCATGCCGGGAAGAAAACTTATTTATTATTAAACATTATTATTATAACATGTTACTTAACATTTTCTTTTTTTTTTCCAGAAAATACGTTATTTCCCACAAAGAAGAGGTGTCACTCTGTGTACACTGGGACATAAGCAACCAGGTAACGGTGTTATTATTGGGAGCTCTTTGTGTAAGAATCAAGTCATTATAAAGCGGAAGATGGCATCATTATAAAAATGACAGATCCCATGTTTAACTGATTTAGGTTGTGCCTGCACAGGTTAGAGGAAAAGGAGCATTATATCAACCAGTCCTTTCAAAACGAAACAAAACCAATCAGTAAGCAGTTTCCAAAGCACAGACCCCGAAGGCTCTGTCATGGGATGCATTCAGGCAGCGTGACCCTGGGATCTGACTTCTCAGTGATTTGTGCTGAATGCCATGCCTTCCAGCTTGCATTTTTATGATACAACAACAAAAGTATTGGGCATTTTTTTTTAAGATTTTATTTATTTATTTGACAGACAGAGATCACAAGTAGGCAGAGAGAGAGAGGAGGAAGCAGGCTCCCCGCAGAGCAGAGAGCCCGACGCGGGGCTCGATCCAGGACCCCGGGACCATGAGCCAAGCCGAAGGCAGAGGCTTTAACCTACTGAGCCACCCAGGCACCCCAGTATTGGGCATTTTTAAAGTTTTTGACCATAAAATAGAAAGGGAAATACAAATTTACTGATGACATTGTTGGGTTCATAATCATAGGAGCGAGACTGATACAAAGCAAAGGTCAAGCAAAGCTTTATATTGCGCCAAGCACTGAGAATCAAACTGACCGGCCAGGGCCATCGCTTGCAAAGAGGCGACTTCTCTCTGCCTTACAGACTAGCTTTTAAGGGCAAAGGCCATGTGGTTGGGCCTGGCCACGCACAGGTGGCCAATGAGATTGTAACACAGAGAAAGCTGCACAGTCATGCTAGGTCACACATAAGTGACCAATTGAATCACAATTTACACTATAGTAGATATTTGAACTAGCCTATCACCTTGGTCAGAATTGGCACCCAAAAGGCACCCAAAGGGCTGGGCCCATACTCCTTAGTAGCTAGGGGGACAGTATGGGCCCCCACTGATTGGATACCTCCACCTGGCCTGATCCACCCTTGTATTTGGGCTTTGTTACCTGGGACTGGTTTCCCGGACTTGCTTTTAAGTAAGTTCCCGGGGGGGGGGGGGGGGGGGGGGGGGGCAGGGTCAGTTTAAGTTTTACTGCATAAACAACAAAGTCATTGTTTAACCGGATGGAATCGGATGGAATCGCTCTGGCTAAATAGGCCCTTACAACATGTTGATTCCAAGTCCTATTGAAAGGTAATGTTGTCTTTCCTCCGGACACCCATTGATGTGACGGACACTAATTTGCAAAGCATGCAGGCCTTGTGTTATTTTGTCTGAATTCTGAATTAAGAGTTGGGAGACAGAAATTATGTTACCTATAGCTTAGTTCTAAGCTCAGCATTACCACTTTGGCTCTAACATTTCCTATTTTCAAAGCAGAAGCTATTTGATCACCTGATGCCTGGATGGCTCAGTCGGTTAAGTGTCAGCCTTCGGCTCAGGTCATGATCCCAGGGTCCTGGGATCAAGTCCTGCATCGGGCTCCCTGCTCAGCAGGGAAGTCTGCTCCTCCCTCTGCCTGCTGCTCCCCCTGCTTGTGCCATCTCTCTCTGACAAATAAATAAATAAAATTATTTAAAAAAAAAAAAAGAAACTCTTTGATCCCATATCTGTGGGTTGAACTCTCAGCTTTTATAATATTTGTATTTTAGGGAACCCTGAGTAATGCCAATGTGGAGGCTCTCCAGAATCTGGCAGCCAGAAGTGGTTGGCAGGTTACCAGTGTGGTAGAAAAGGTAGGAGGCATCTGGGTTTACACACAGCCCACTGTCCCTCACAAATGAGAGTGGTCATGGTGGTGGTGTTTCTGCTGCTCCTGCTGCTGCTTCTAAGAAGGTAAAAAACTTTTCTGGGAGACTTTTTCTAAAAGCCAAATATCTTTCCAGCTCTGTCTCTAGTCCTCCATGCTTGTGGATTTGGGGTCCTTTGGTGCACCCTGCATATTCCTGCCTCTGATCTTAGTTCTCATACTCCACTTCTCTCTCCTTCTCCTTGCCATCAGCCCCCATATGAACTGGTCGTTAAGCCCCAGGACAAAATTCTTCTGCATGAAGCCTCTTCTGTCACCCCTGACTGCAGAACTCCCCTGGTAGGAACCCTCTTAGCACTTACTTCTTCAGAGTGAATCTGTCAATTAATTATGCACCGTCTTGTGGCATTGCATCCACAGCTATGCTGAATTGATGTTGAGGTCTTACATAGTAATTTAACTTTCTACTCATGGTCTTTCCCCCTACCTAGATGATGAATTTCATAAGAAAGAAGCCTCGTCTTGACTTCTTAACACTTTTTTACATTGCTTTGAGGATCATCAAACCTAAATGCACACGTATTATTTTGGTTCTGATTTTATCAAATTTCAGAGGTATGTTAGGAGACCATGGCAGGTGGTGCCCACACTAACTAGACTGTAAGGTCACCAGCATAAATAGTCCCAGATTGCAGCAGTCCCAGATCACACCTGGGAGGGGCTCAGTCATACCAGCTCTCTATGCTCACATCCAGTGTGTACTGGTTTTTTCAGTGAAGCAACAGCCTCTACGATGGGGTGACCATAGGTCCTAATTTCCTGGGACAGTCCTGGTTGTCCCATCTTAATTAGTGATTGGTCCATCATCATCAGTTGTCTTATCATAATTACTAATAAAGCCTCCATGCCCCAGTCTGGACAATAAATGACATGGTCACTTACCTTAAAATTGAAGCAAACTCAGATACGACTTCACTGATTCTTTTAAACTCTGACCTCTTGCCAGTGTTTTGTTCTGGGTTGTTGGCTTTTATTATGTCTTTGTCTTCACTTGTGAGTCCTTTCAAGATCTCCCTTTACCCTCTCTGGATCCAATTCTGTTTCCATGCATGCCTAATTCAGTGATGCAAAAACATAGGCTTCGTGTTATAAAATGCTCTTTTTCTCTTTATCCACATAAAAGATGCTTCAAGACTTTGCTTTCTTTTACTAGTATGAAATCTGCTTCTTGCTTCTAAGAATTCTAATCTTCTTCTTGCTGGCTTCTAAGGAGCATTGGAAAGGGCAAACATGCATCTGGAATGAAGGAAGACAGCATGTTTTGTGAAGCCATATAATATATAAAAACTTCAGTTCTTTGGGAGTTTGGGGCCAAAATAAACCTAAACAAAAAAAATGCTGCATTTGTTAGTGTCTAAGAAGAGCCATTAATATTTAATTCTTAATTTTTGGACAGATACGTATTAGGAGGTGTGATATAATCAAAGCAACATTCTTACATCATTTCTGTTGAATTTGAAGCCCTCCAGTTCTTTAGATTATATTTATGATAAAACTTGGATTTTTTCCAGTTCTAGGCTATCCTCTTCTCTCTTACTTTTTAAAACTTTTACATTGTTTTGATTTTAAAATACAGCTCTCTTTTTTCTATCATCTTTTCATTGAATAATTCTTACACTGTCTGTTGTGAATCATACTTATTCCAGGTTTTAAAATCCACACTTATTGTTGGGCAACTCTCTCAGGTCCCCTCTCTCCTGCGGAACTTTGTACTATCACTTTGCTATCGCTCAATATATCTTGCTTTGCTGCCCACCAAAAAAAAAAAAAAAGAAAAGAAAAGAAAAAAGAAAAAAAATCTATACTTGTTGATACAAATTAGTTAAATGTCAAAAGTCTATGATTTCTGGCATTTGTAATTAAGTTGGATAATACTTATTCTTGTAACTCATATTTCTATGTACAGTGATGGAATTAATAGTAATAATGCAAGGGACAAAAGTAATACAGGCAGCACCCTCACCCTAAAGGAGCTTGTGGACTATTTTGGCAACATCACACATACCCACGCAACAGCAGAAAAATGATTTTCAGGTAGCTTATGAACAAGTGGGAATTTGTAGTATTTAAATCATTAAGATCAGCTCTTAGGCAGCCCAAAGTAAAGCAAGACAGATATTTAGAGAAAATTTTGGAGAGGGGCTCATTCTTTCCTCCTTGCAGATAGCTTATGTAGATGCTGGAGGGTGGAAGAGGCTGTCCGGGAAGTGAGCAGCTCCGGCCAAATCCTCAGGGTAGGAATCAGCATGGCTAGAAGACTGACTTGACAGAGTGATGATGATGAAAGCCAGAATGGCAAGGACTGCTTGAAAACTTTTCCACGGAACAAAACCCAGCACAGAAAACAGACCAGAGGACACTATTCTCACTGAAGCTGGGGAGGAGCTGGTCCCAGAGCCCCAGCTGTCCAGTTCTTTTCCCCTGAGCCCTTGGGGTCATTCCCCAGGCACCTCCTAGGAAGGTTAGCCTCCCCTCCCCACCGAGGTCTCTGTATAAAATGATTTTGTCCTCCTTCCCATAATATTGTCTCAATAACAAGAGAGAGTGTAAAACAGATAGTATAAAATTCCAAGATTAGATCCTTTTCTCTTCAGCTGTTTGTAGAAGATATCCAAATCCATTAAACAGAATCTTATTAGAATGAAAAAAACAGTATCATTATGAATTGTTAGAAATTGCAAGCTTATTCATTTTAAGCTTCATTTCATAGAATAAAATTCGCCAGGCATCAAGTGATAAAAATGTTTGAGTTGGTTACAGATGGAATTTAACCTGTGTTCTTCTGAGCGTGAAAGAGAACATGTTCTCTTGAAGAGTTGGTCTTGGAGAATTTTTTTTCACTCAGTGGAAGTTGGCTTTTCTAAAATACTAGGGTTTAAAGAGATCAGCACCTACCGCCACCCTCCTTGTCAGCTTTGTCCACATCGGTGCTGCTGATTCTCACGGCACAGCGATGAGGAGGACTTTCTGCTACGTTCACCTTCTAGGGGAAGGATTGAGATCCCGTTCACTCGTCCAATGACGTCCTTGGTGCTGGATAGGTTTAGTGAGCTCTGTCAGGACAGAGGTTAATGGTGGCTGCTCAGCTTGGGGTTCACTGTGGCTTCAGGAAGCAGGAAACGTTGTGTCTACAGCCCGGGGAGCAGCTTCCCGGGACAATGCTGTGACAGTTTCCTTGGGCTGCTGTAACAGTACCACAAACCAAGTGGCTTAAACCACAGAGAGGTATTATCTGTAGTCCCGGAAGCTGGATGTCTGAGATCAACGTGTTGGTAGGCTTGATTCTTCTTGAAGTGGGAAAGGCTGTGCTAGGCCTCTCCTCTCGCTGCTGCTGCTTTGCAGGCAATCTCTAGCAGACCTTGGCTTGTCAATGTGTCACCTGATTTCTGCCTTCATCTTCCTATGGGGTCCTCCCAGGGTGCACGTCTGCCTCCAGATTTCCTTTTCGTCAGAATATTAGTCATTACTGGATTGGGGCCCACCCTCCTACACTTTAACCTCATCTTAACTAATCACACCTGCAGTGACCCTCTTTCCAAATAAGGTCACATTCTGAAGTACACAGAGACCTGAAACATAGGAATTTGAGGAGATCCACTTCAGCCCTTAGTGAGGGCTCAGCCCTAGATTCCATCCCTTTCCACCCTGACTCCATTAATGTAGATCATGGCTGCCCCAAGGCCTAAATTGGACAGAAGGTAAGGAATTCACCCAGGCCACCTGCCCTTACCTCCTCTGAGACTACAGAGCCCCAGACTTAGGGCCACACGGCCTCGGAGTTCTGAGAAGACGACTTCCTTCAGGATTTACACCAGGGACCCTCCTTTTACTCCTGCCGTACAGGGAGTAAAGGTAGGCATGGCTGTGCCGGGGGTGAGTGTCTGCCACCAGTTGAGCCCCATTCATGGCTTTCTGTTTGATACATGTCCACAGCCCAGGACATGTCCTCCTTTGTGTGCTTAGTTTAAAGACAGTCTTGGCACGGAGGTCAATTGGGAAGGTAGAATGGTGTAAAAAGATAGCCACTCCTTTTCTTTCTAGGCTGCCTTTAGTCAATTTCTTATTTCTTCATTCTCCTCTTGAAGATGTTTATGTTTAAATAAAGGTTTTCTCCCTCACAGCCTGACTTGTCCATCTGCTTGATTCCTGCAGTGAAGTCTTAACCCTCTGTTTGTTTGTCTTCTCACAGCTTGTTGCCATGGGGATGATTATAAGATGGCACATTTCAACACGAACTTCAAAGCACCCTGAAAGAGATGGAGAAAATGGGCAGGATAGAAATGTGTTCCTAGCTGAGCACATAGCTCTGATTATTAGCAAAAGTGCAACAGCAGGAGAGTTTGTAGTAATAGGGGATACGTTACTGTTTATGTCAAATGGCTCCCAAGACAGGCGTCCTCTTATCTAAGGAAAAACAACATTAGAAACCCAGGAACTGGCCTCTCAGGAGGATGGGCCCTTGAGATTCACAAATGAAAGAACGCTTTGTGCTGAAGAAGCGTGGTGCTTCAGCAACCCTTTTGGAAGGTTGAGTTGGTTCTGGAGGTGGGTGGCTTGCTTCCTGGGTCCCCTTGGCATGCTTGACATCCTAGGAAAGTGTCTGAGGTCCTGGAGGGAGGTGAAGCACTGACTTGCCTATCAGCCCAATGCTGTTTCTCTGGTGTTGCTGGGTAGAGGCAGGGAAACATCACAAAGAGATAAAAAGAGAAAGGCTTACATTTTTTCATTTTTCAAGAGAAAACTTGTTGCACAATAATTAAATAACCCAAGTCCCATATTATTTAGAGGACGCAGAGGATAACGTCCTGGTCCAAGTTCTAGACACACAAGCATTTGAAGTAACATTGCCAGTGTCTGGCTTCATTAGTTATTCAGGTGTCAAGATGCCTTAGATGGTACAATCAACGTATGACTCTGTGTGGTTTTTAAAGTCGAAATATCCATTTTTCTCTTGTAATTTTTTTGCTTGTTATTATCTTTTAGATAAAAATATATACCCTGGAAGAGCATGACATTTTATCTGTTTGGGTTGAAAAGCACGTGGAAAGACCAGCACATGTGGCTTATCATCTCTTGTCTGACTTTACCAAGAGACCTTTGTGGGACCCCCATTATGTGTAAGAATTATTTAAAATATTTTCTTCAATGACATCATGTAAAGGGCAGCCTCCATATTGCAATCCATCTCCATTGCCCAACATAGGACCCATTGTTTATAAGTTAAAGAGTATATTTTAAAACTTGCACTGCACTGAAAACTGCATCCCATGCTAGTCATTTATTTATCATTTCTATCGAGTTGACATGCTTTACCCACATCTGGTGTCATCCTACCAACAATGCCACACTTGGTATTATTTCCACTTAACAAGAGAGGTTCTGGGGCTTGCCAAGATTGCTTTCCTAAGCAACGGAACCTGAATTGGAACCCAGATCCATCAGGCTCTGAATTGCACACCCTTGTACTTTAATATACAGTTTTGTTGCTCTTGAGGAAGTGTTTGTCAAAATTGTCCTTCCCACCTCCCTCTCTTGGTATTTGATGAGGGGTTCCTCCTTCTTTCTGTGAAGTAGCGTTCCCTGGTGAGAAGCTGAGGGGCAGCTGGATGATACTGAAGTCAGAGGCATTCTTTCCTGCTTTTCCTGTCTGATCAGGGCCCGCTCCTATCAGCCTATATCTCTTCCTGCTGTTACTTCCTGACTCCTGCAACCCAATCCAGTCTCGGCCTTTTTCACCTCTTAACTGGAGTACAGGCTGTGCACCTGGCCACCTGCACCGGCTGGGTCTGATTGCACTCAAGCCATGCCCATTCCTCCTCCGAGGAGTCCCAGCTCTGGGGCCATAGAGCCCCAGCTCCTGGGCCCTCACTGGGCGTCTTGCTGAAAGGAGGGGATTGGTGAGATGGGCTTCCTGTTATATCATGCATTACGATTTACTTCCTAATCTTGATGAGATGGAGGCTCATCTTTAAAATGGCTAAACTTGGGATGCCTGGGTGGCTCAGTTGGTTAGGCAGCTGCCTTCGGCTCAGGTCATGATCCCAGCGTCCTGGGATCGAGTCCCACATCGGGCTCCTTGCTCATCAGGGAGCCTGCTTCTCCCTCTGCCTCTGCCTGCCATTCTATCTGCCTGTGCTTGCTCTCTCTCCCTCTCTCTCTGACAAATAAATAAATAAAATCTTTAAAAAAAAAAAATAAAATAAAATGGCTAAACTTGGGTGCCCAGGTGGCTCAGTCATTTGAGTGTCAGCCTTTGAGGTTCGGGTCGTGATCTTGGAGTCCCAGGATGGAGTCCCCCATCAGGCTCCCTGTTTGGTGGGAAGTCTGCTTCTCCCTCTGACCCTCTTCCCTCTCGTCTCTCTCTCTCTCTCTCTCAGATAAATAAATAAAATCTTTAAAAAAAAATAAAATGGCTAAACTTGATTATGATTGACACCCTGCATTAGACAATTTTTTAAAAGATTTTATTTATTTATTTGACAGACAGAGATCACAAGTAGACAGAGAGGCAGGCAGAGAGGGAGGTGGGGGGCAGGCTCCCTGCTGAGCAGAGAGCCTGATGTGGGGCTCGATCCCAGGACCCTGGGATCATGATCTGAGCCGAAGGTAGAGGCTTTAACCCACTGAGCCGCCCAGGTGCCCCTAGAGACAATTTTTTAAAAAGATTTTATTTATTTATTTGAGAGAGAGAGATAATTAGAGAGAGAGAGAGAGAGAGAGAGCATGAGAAGAGGGAGGGTCAGAGGTCAGAGGGAGAAGCAGACTCCCTGCTGAGCAGGGAGCCTGATGTGGGACTCAATCCCAGGACTTCAGGATCATGACCTGAGCCGAAGGCAGTAGCTTAACCAACTGAGCCACCCAGGTGCCCCTGCAATAGACAATTTAATATCACTAAAGTGAAACACCTTTGGGGTCATGGGTTACATTTGCATAGATGCCAAAATAATACATCATGGTTGGTGCTATCGTAATAAAAGACTCTGAAAGAAGAGGAAACACTTTGCAGTTTTCTTCCATCAATATTTGTAGGTACTCTACAAGTACAAAGCTTTTGTCAGGAACAATGGTTAAATTTGGTATTAATTCATTTCAAATGTTTCTTGCACTGTTTTCTAGGTCACCTGACTTTCCAAAGTGAACTTGAATGAATAGATGAGTGAATGAATGAATTCTAATTCAACTTACTTGTCTTGTGTACCTGCCTTAATTCAGTACTGTGCCAGGTGTTTTCATTTAATCCTCACCACAACCCCATAGTTATTATGTATATTTTACAAATGAAAACAAAAATAAAGTGACTTGCCTAACATAACGTAGATAGGAAGTGTACATTTGGGATTCAAAGACAGGTTGTTTGACTCTGAACTTGGTGCTCTTTCCAGGAGACCATATTCCTTTAACAGTCCTTCTTTGATGACTGTCCATATAATTTGCTACTCTTCAGATGTTATTATTATTATTCAGAAATAATTTTGTGGAAAACAACTATAAATGCCTTTCTCCAAAGTGTGGAGGGCAGTGACCTTAGAATCACACGGCCACCATTCTCTCCATCACATGCATAATTATTTCTGCAGACCAAACAGCTTTCTAAAGACAGACTTTGAGAAATAATGCTGGCTTTGGCAGGATGGTTATGTGAACAGAAGAGTGAATGTAGGCCTCAGTAATGTAGTTCTGCAAACAAACAGAAGAAGTGAATGCCTTATTCATAGCAGGTGGGAAAGTGTAGCCTTTCTTTCACTGTTGTGTTTACACAGGTCCTGTGAAGTCATAGACTGGGTGAGCGAAGCTGATCAGATATATCATATCACTTGTCCTGTAGTGAATGGTGACAAGCCCAAAGACTTGGTAGTGCTTGTATCACGGAGAAGGCCTCTCAAAGATGGGTGAGTATGAGCAACCAAGTGCTGTAGTAATGTTTTGTAGAAAAGAGTAGAATGAAAAAGTTGATATGAAAATAAGGAAGGCAATTTTGGCATTTCTGGTCTTGAATGAGGTTCATCTGAATTTCTTCTAGATGGACCTTTAGTTATTTTTAAAAGTCATCTATTAAATGCCACCTGTGTGCAAAGCACCGTGCACGATTCCTGAAGCAGTTCCTTTTCCTTTTGCCTTTTTCCTTTTCCTATGCACACATCACATTGTTAGCAAACCTTTAGAATATTCCATTATCAGTAAAAATGCAGTGACTGCCAAATAAAACATCAGGAGCGGTTTAGAATTTACAAAGGCTCAATTATGCTAGACATTTAAAAGGCCTGGCTGCCAGCTAGGGCTGTTCACTAGAGTGCTTGTTCCTGACTTCTCTGTGGCCATTGGACTTCTCCGGGCATGATGTCTGCGTTCTAAGAAGTGTCATAAGAATTGAAAAGAAATAAGCAGTAGAAGCTTCTTGGACGTTTAAGGGCTACACCTGGAACTGGCCGGCATAATTTCCAATGTCAAAGCTGGCCTGTGGAAATAAATCACACACATGTGTGTTTAGGAATGCACATGGACATTCATTATAATATCACTGTATTTATCTATTTGACAAAAGGTAGAGAAATAAACTGAAGGTCCGTCTTATAAATTATGGTAGAGCCATACTGCAGAGTACTATGCCATCATTAAAAAGGATGAAGCAGCTATAGAGGCACTGATTCAGAAATATATCCAAAGATTTATTGGTAGGCGAAAAATCAAATTATAGGCCAATATTTATAAAATGCATTTATGCAAAAATCTGTACATGCATTTGCTTACGTCAGTGTTATATATTTATAAAAAGGTGTGAAGGGATACACAGCAAAATGTTAACATTTGTTAAGGGTGGTCCTTAGAACCCATTAGGGCATAACAAAACATGCTTAGAACTTGACTCCAGCCTTGTGGAGTTATGCAAAGTGTAACTAATTCTTAGGCAGACAATACCTATGGCCCTTATTACCCTTCCCTACACTTGAAGGTAGCCATAGAGAATGTATGTGTGGAGCCCTCATCTAGGAGAGGGGTCTCCATAGTTGCACTTCTACTTAAATAAATAAGTGGAATTCACTGCAGGAATTTGTTTTTGAACAACTATCCTTCATTTCTCACAATAACTTAGAGAATGTCCTTTCATTTTTCAGTGACAGTTACGTGGTGGCAGTGAAATCCATTATTCTACCATCAGTCCCACCTTCTCCACAGTACATCAGAAGTGAAATCATCTGTGCTGGATTTCTCATCCATGCAATCGACAGCAGTTCCTGTACCGTAAGTTTGATGAAACATCTGCACGTTAATTTGCTCCTACAGATACAGAGAAATCTTTTACCTGCATTTCCTAGTTAAGTGTAATTCTGTAACGTGTGTCCACATCAGGAGAATCCTGAGATCATCCTTTTAGTTCCATTCCAGAACATCCCCAGAAGATCAGGACCATAGCCTCCCCTATCCCAACTGGATTCAGATCCCTGCTTGACTCCCTTTCTTGGGAGTGCCTGGGTGACTGTGGGTTAAGCATCTGCCTTCTGCTCAGGTCATGATCCTAGGGCCCTAGGATGGAGTCCCGCATCAGGCTCCTTGTTCAGCAGAGAGACTGCTTTTCCTTCTCCCTCTGCCTGTCACTCCCACTGCTTGTGCACTATCAAATAAATAAAACCTTAAAAAAAAAAAAAAAACTTTTTTGGAAAAGTCTCAGTCAATAAACAATTAAAATAATGTATTTTCTTTTTGAGACAGGTATCATACTTCAACCAGATTTCTGCTAGCATCTCTCCTTACTTTGCTGGAAATCTTGGTGGCTGGTCAAAATCCATCGAAGAAACAGCAGCCTCTTGTATACAATTCTTAGAGAATGCTACTGAGGATGGATTGATAAACATATTTTAAATGGTAAACTTTCAATTACCTGTAATTTTATTTCCCACCTTTAATTCCGAGTACACTTAGCCCTGACAACTGGCAAGATTTTGGGCCACAAAATAATTTAATTTTGGCTTAAGCAAAAGGCAGTAAGGGGTTAAAAAATAAAATTGGTCTCAGGTCAAATACCAGTGATTTGGATTGTATTATTAGAAGAGTTTTAACACTGTTTTAGATCATCTGTGGCTCTCCTCCCTTCTAGGGGCACGGGCAGTGGAAATGGCCCATATGCAATTTTGTATGGACCATATAATGGTACAAATATGGTTTAAAATGATCATAAGCATTTTTACATTACAGAGATGAAACGTGTTCTGGTTAAAATTTTATAAAATTTTAAAAATCAAAAATGGTAAGTTGGCTAGTTGATTAATAGTGTGGGAATATTCTATATACGGCAGATATCTGTATGTCACGAGCATCTGACAAGATGTATTACATGTTTTAGAGCTTTAAATTAGGAAGACATTAAAACATAATGGAATTCAATCAATTTCAGTAATAGGAACTACTTTACTAGTGTCATTTCACATATATTCAAGGTGGCTGACCAATTTAGTATCTATTGCTATATATACACACAAAAAGTACCTGCAAAATGTGATATCACAGAGAAAGAGGGTATTAACCGAGCTTTTCTTTCATAACCATTATACTAGCACTTTATTCCCCAGACTTCAAGATTCATTATTCTACTCTGTGATTTGTCTTAACTCCTAGGACAAACCAGCACATGTCAAGTTGGCCTCCTCTACAGAACAACATTTAAGAGTTGAAGGACTTCATGAGAGTTTAGAGCATTAAGAAGTTAGGTACATCCTGCCATCCGTAGGTCAAATCTCTACCTCTGCTTCCCCTGCCTACCCCTCCCCCAGCCCATCTACTCTCCGAGCCTAGGTCTGGTGGTTATTTTTGTTCTGTGTCAGCAGGCTTTCATTTACACGAACTTTGGACTGTGCTCCAATTTTATGAATTAACATTGATATACAGTAAGAGAGTGGATATGCAGGTTTAAATGACTATACAGATCAGAAGTAGATTTTTGAGAATATTTTTAGATTTTAAAAAAGGTAAAAAAATTAGCAATAAAGGGGTTGCATTACACTAAAATTTTGTATGGTATAATTTCAAACCTCTCCTGTAACTGAGATGCTTCTAACGTCTGCCTATCAGAGGTCTTTGAATTTATATTTTTTTTGAAAATTACTGCAGTAATGACTTGAGGTGTTGGTGAAACATCCAAGGAGGAACTGAAATCAGGGATATTAGAGCAGATGGATTTAGGATTCAGCCTTGGAAAAGTGAAAGATAAGCTTGTAAGAGGTGGCATTTCCAGAGGATTGATGGAAGAATGCTAATGACGAAGTCCTAGGGGATGCAACAGAATATATTTTTTAAAGATTTATTTATTTGACACACAGAGAGAGATAGTGAGAAAGCACAAGCGGGGTAGTGGCAGGCAGGCAGGGAGAGGGAGAGGGGGAAGCAGGCTCCCTGCTGAGCAAAGAGCCCTATGTGGGGCTGAATCCCAGGACCCTGAGATCATGACCTGAGCCGAAGATAGACACTTAACTGACTGAGCCACTCAGGCGCCCCTCAACAGAATATTTTTAAAATGTAATAAAATATTTCGGATATTATTTTTCTGATACACTGATATGTCAAATATGTATTTTCCCCTCAAGTCTCATCTCCATCCTAAAGCTGCATTAGAATGCGTGTGACCTTGTTTGTCTTCATCACAACCATAATCCCAAGTACCTAAAAGAGTACCAGAAACACAGCAGGAACTGGAGAAAGATGCAGTGGATAAATAAAGTTAATGTTTGCCTTCCTCACTTGAGGAGACTTTTGACTCTCCAGAGTCTTTGGCACCTCATAGGACAGGTGAAATAAATCTGGGTGTGTTTGTACTAAATGTCTAAGGCAGTACTGCTGCCCTCTTCCAGCTGCACAACTTGTGTGATTTCTTTTAAATGGCACTCCTTTCTGGAAGGCTGAGCTATATTCTGTCCTGTTTTCCTCTCATATCAAAAATAAAACAACAGCTCCTATTAAAACTAGAACTGTTGAGGTATGCAGACATTAAAACAGAGATAAGTGTTTCTTTTCTTATTTGGTAAATATTTTGCTTTTGAAGCATCAGTGACTAATCGCAGCTGTTTCCTTTAGTTACAAATGTATCCAATCAGGTAAAATTCCAAATGAAACACACAATCCACTGGAGTCATTCCATTAAACAGTACAATGGGAGCCCTAAGCCTTGTGAAATATATGTATTAAGTATGCATGTATTCATCAAATCAAAGAAGCTAATGGGTCTCTGATTAGTGTTCTAACTCTATTACAGTGATAGTTGCATTCTCACCTGGACGCATCTAAAACATGTGAACAAAATGCTGTTAAGTGTAATATACAATCTGTTAAGTGACATCATTCTGGCAGAATATCTGAAACTAAATTTCGGCTAGAATTTCTCTCTTGAAAATCAAGAACAAAGAAGAGCTGCTGTTAAGGTATTCTTCTATTTTACCTCAATAATTTGTACTTCTTTATGTCAAAACTAAAATAAATATTAACCAAAATTAATCTTATCTAGACTTCACAAAAGATGGTATTTCCAAAGGGTTTGTACCTGGACATAAAGAGAGGATGGCTAGTATAATCCAGAATCAGGTATTCAGAAAAATAAGTAAATAGCAAATGAATTTTTATTATTTTAAAAATATAGTGGATTTTGTGGCAATTAATAAATTCATAATAATAAGGTGGTGTTTTGAACAAAAAAAACAATCTAACTAAAAATTCAATTCCGAATGCCAAGCAGTAAAACTTTATGTAGGGGTGGTTCACATTAATACATAGTTTTTAAGAAAAAGATGATTGTTACAATCAAGCATATAACCACTTAGTTATACCTAAGTTCTGTTAAAAATGTTCTTTTAGAGAATCCAATTCTAACGTCTTCTACTTCTCCAGTGATTTTCTCCAGTGATAAAAGCACTCTTTAATGGACAGCACTCAGGAAACTATGCGACCATTCCCTGATCATACTGGTATCTACAACACAGGTCTCCAAGGGAGCCCAGCTCCAATTTGCGAAGTAGGCCCAGTTCAGAATATTTAACAATGAGGTGGTAACTAATGACAGTACTAATCATTATCAGAAATTAACAACTTTAGGTATCTTTGTCTTGGGTTTTTGTGGTTTAGGTACATCCAAAATTTCTTCATAGTCGGCGCTCATTCCCTTTGCCAAGCGACCAACCGTGACCATTCGATCTGTTAAGGAATGGAAGTTAGAATGTAAGAAAAATGGTAATCAAGTACATCCCTGTAGTTTGGAACTGGCTGAGCAAAGGAACTAGTTTTGACATGAATAATCACAAAGAGGGAAGACTCCCATCACTAAAGGAGAGTGAGCATTCTGTAATTGATTATAACCCTTGATTTCAGAGTACCGCAGGCAATTTCTCATCCCAATTAGGGAAATGCAGCAACTGCTTTGCAATGCACAAATTGATGAGAAAGCTCTTTCATTCTTTCCCAGAGTTCATCATTATAGAGTCAATGAATTCCAAGAATCTGTAAACAGTATGACTTATGAAGCATCGGTTTTAAATGCACAGGATTCCACCTGTGAAATTATACAACATCTGCTTGTCAGTCTTGTCATTCGGGAAATGGCAACCCTCCCAGGAGGGAGGATTCAAATTCCACTTCCATCATTTCAGTCCTCCTGCCTACAATGTAGTAAAGACTGTCGTCTTCTCTACAAGACCGTAAATAAGAACTCTGGGTTTTCAAAGGTAAATGTTCAGGTAGGAAGTAAGAATGAGCAGATTTTGTGTAGTACTGTCACTATTTGAGATAAAAAGAAATGTGCTTTTTCCCTAAGAAGTACTACTTTTGCCCTCTTGTCTTTCTTCCACTCAAGATTATCATCATTCCAATCCAGGTAAACTAGTATGATAATCACATCCACTTCCCTCACATACATATAGTGAACATTTTTGAAGTTTTGATGACCAACAGTAGTATTTCATTAGAAAGAAAATACAACTGGCCTGATGATGTGTACCTAACAAAATTTTAGTATTTTTGGCTGTTTTTGCATTCAGCTCTGAATCCTTCAGATATAGATGAAGCAAACCATTTGTGAGAATGCTCAATCATAAAAATATTGAGTTATTTTCATATTTTTTATTTCCTCTTAGTGAATCAGTATTTTTCTGTTGGTGACAGAACTGGCTTTATTATTAAATTCATTAGTGGAAGTTAAAAATGTGTATAAGTAAGATGCTTTGTAAGATGAGGGTCCTCTAGGGCTTAGTGGTCACCTTTTCCCCACCTGACAGTACCAGCTACTAGTGCTCAGTTACGACTGCATCTACTCCTGACAGAGAAATGACTAGATTGTCACTGCAGCAAGAAACCAGGTTGTCTTAAAATTAGTGGCACCTCAGTATTAACAAAATTCAGCAAAAACACAGAATAATAACCTCAGGCCTTCTAAATAGAGGCCCAGAGATCTCACCTGAATTCTGGCTCTCAGGGCAATCTTTCTTAAAATGGTCCACAGAGCCACAGAGTCTGCAGCAACCACCTATTAAAAGAACAAAGTCACTGAAAACCTCTCATACTTACAAGGGACTGTAATGTCTCAAAGCATTTTTCATATCTTATTTGGTCCTCACAGCCTTGTCAGTGCACAGGGAGGTGGAAACAGGAACACAGGTAGGTGCCACCATTCCTGTTAATAAGTCCACTCTCTGTCCTTTTGATCCCACAGAGCCCTAAACTGTACCTATCCACTAGTTCTTGCATCTGGCCTTCAGAGGAGAAGAGGGACAGAGAGGAGGGAGATAATGGAAGAAGGTACTTGTGCTCTGGAGTGTCCAAGAGCCACTGCATAGAAGATCGTAACTGTGGTTACATAGGCAAAGATTTGTGAGCTGTTGAACCTGTAAGCAAAAGTCGTGTCCTGATGCATTTTTTCGAGGAGGATGTCCATATTTCTTATCAAATGATCAATGACCCCAAAAAGATTAGGAGCCATTGCTCATCTGTACAGGTCAGATGGGGGTGATCAGTTACAAAAGGAACCAAATTCACTTTTGTTTTAGTGCCTTCAATCTGCCAGGCACCCTAACACTAATAAAAATGCCTGTCTGCCTACTTTAAACAACATTCCAGGACTGTGAATTACCACACATGTAGTTTCTGAAATTAATCTTTCCCTTAATGGTCAAACACTATTACTTAATGGTCAAGCATTATCATGACATGCTTATAATGTGAAGTGACTTACCCAGAAATATGACATTATAGGATGTAAACCTGGCTGAATTCTCACTTCTCTGTGATCTCTTCTTTCCTTTGCTGCACTTTTAAAAAACATCTAATCATTTTGCATAACCATCCAAAGCCATCTTTATCATCAGTCATGTCATCAGACCTGTGTCGTAAGTTTAAAACAGAAAGGCACCTGTGGGCCTTTTCCAGGGCCAGCTTCTTTACTGTTATAGATGCCAGAGTGAAATGGGAGAGGGACACTGAACAGTAGCTCTTCAGTACCATAATTCAATCAATACCATAATTCATCAAATCTAAGACACTGAATATAAGCTATATCATTATTTAAAAAAAAATAATTTTTGGGCACCTGGGTGGCTCAATGGGTTAAGCCGCTGCCTTCGGCTCAGGTCATGATCTCAGGGTCCTGGGATCGAGTCCCACATCGGGCTCTCTGCTCAGCAGGGAGCCTGCTTCTCTCTCTCTCTCTCTGCCTGCCTCTCTACTTGTGATCTCTCTCTGTCAAATAAATAAATAAAAATCTTTAAAAAAAATAATTAAAAAAAAATATTTTTAAAAAATAATATTTTAAAACCTCTCAGGGAAAAAAAAAAAATCCCTGCCAATTACATGGCACCCACCACTGGTAAGATATATTCTGAGTTCAGAGACATTAAAATGTGAGAAAATGTACATCTTAGAATCAAGGAAATATAGTTTTTCATCTCCATTTAACAGGCAAGGAAACTGAACTGAGAGAAATAACAGAACTCAGCCAAAGTCCCACTAGTGAGTGATGGTACTAGAGCTATAACCCGTCAGCTTGATTTGAATGCTGTGCCTTTTCACTGGACTTCTCCCATGCGACCCAGGACATGACATACAAGACGTATCTGGAACCTGATGGCATCAGTTAGCACATAAGCACCTTACTCATAGTAACAGAAAATTTCCTCCTTAAAGCTTCGGACATCACAGACTCTAAGGAGCTTAAGATGTTAGTTGAGCTAAAGATAAGAGAGGTACATGATCCCACGCTAGATGATTACCCAAGGAAAACATTCAGAAACAAAGATTACAATACATATTGAAGAGTGTCTACCAGCCCGTCTATCCAAAATGGTATGCTAACCTGTGATTAAATCCACAACACTATTTTTTTAAATCTTATATTAGCTTGAGATATACCCCCTTTGCTTCTGTTGTGTTTAAAAGTAGGTATTTATAACATACTCTCACAAATGATGCTGAAACAAGCAAAAAGCTTAAAATATATACTTTAGCTTTTTGTCTTGATTAATACGTCATATTACACATAAAGTCCAGTACATAGAATAGAGTTTGATAAAAACTGAAATTCTTAAGGTTTTGTTTTTTGTCCAAGAATTGATTCAAGAGCTAATTAAGACTCTACGTTAAATCACAACTCTGCATTCTAACTCACCTTTTCTGACATATAAGGGTAACGGTACTCACCATCAGCATAGAGTCCTTTGGGATTATCAGGACAGGATCTGGATAGATGCCCCATTTCCCCACAAACAAAACATTTTGCAAAAGGAAATTCACCTGTAAGGATCAACATTTTCTGTTAAGTTGGCTAAGTACAGAACAAGTCATATAATTCATATTATTTTAAATAATCTGGAAAAAAAACCCTTTTTTATACAACTTAAAATTTAATCTCAATTTCAAAATAATAAGTGGCATGCTCATGACAAACTCGGTCCCCAAAAATCCCACTTGTGACATTTACCACACTAAAATCAATAGAAAGAAAACATACCAAGAGCTGGGTCTACTTTGGCTTTGCACTTGGTCATTTCATGCTCTGTGGACCCACACCGATAACATATTCCAGTTCCCATATCTTGATTCTCAAGGGCAGCTGGGCAATCTGCAATCCCATGGCCAGGTTTTCTACAATGGAAACATACCTGGGAAGACAAAATGTGAGTTTCCACATTACAAAACTACACTGGCTTTATTAATTCTTGAATTCAAAAATATCTTTAAAATGTCTTTCGTTTGTTATCTAGCTCTTTTTAAAAAAATCTCAATGTTTTATCTGTAGAAAAAAGTTGTTCCATACATTCCTAAACAATAAACGTCATTTCCAGGAGAGGGTCTCAGCACTTTTGAAAACCATCAATCCATAAATCCATCAATCTCAGACACAAAGTTAAAAATGGTTTCATAGAAACTACTTAAATGAATTAAGCAAATATGGACTATTAATTTCATTAAGGGGATGTCTTTTCTAGAAAAACTGAGTTTTCTGTGAAAAATAGAAAATGACCATAAAAATTATCAGGCATAATTCATACTGGTACTTACAAAGTTCATATAATTGAATACATTTGAGTCAAATGATGCCATTTAAATTATGATTCAAATTATATTTCATACCAAAAAATGTATCTTATAGTTTTCATAACTTTAATGCATAATCTTTAATACTCAGAATTAGGTGTTTCATTTTTAGAGTATGTACACAATACATTTTTTAAAGATACTTATTTATTTTACAGAGAAAGAGACAGCGAGAGCAGGAACACAAGCAGGGGGAGTGGGAGAGAGAGATGCAGGCTACCCTCTGAGCAGGGAGCCCAGTGTGGGGCTCGATCCCAGGACCCTGGGGATCATGACCTGAGTTGAAGGCAGACACTTAACGACAGCCACCCAGGCACCCCTACACAATACATTTTAAAAGAATAATTATAACATGAAATATCTGGCTCCAACATAACACTAAATAATTATTTGGTCGCTTTACATACTACCTACTGATGTGCAGAATAGTTTTTGCTGTAATGAATAAGAACAATAATCATAATCAAATATGGTGGATACTCAAAGATATGTAAACTATTTTATATAAACTGAAAAAAGGTATATATATATATTTCTTGGACAACAAATGGTTTATTTTTTCAAAAATTTTTTTGAAAAAAGGGGCGCCTGGGTGGCTCAGTCACTTAAGTGGCTGCCTTTGGCTCAGGTCATGATCCCGGGGGCCTGGGCTCCTGGGCTCCCCCTCACTGATCCTGCATTGGGCTCCCTGCTCAGTGGGGAGCCTGCTTCTCCCTCTCCCTCTGCCTGCCACTCTGCCTACTCATGCTCTCTCTCCTTCTTTTGTCAAATAAGTAAATAAAATCTTAAAAAAACTTTTTTTAAAACAATTTTTTTTAAAAATAAGCACAGGATTTTTAAAAAGCAAATTAAACAGGCAGATAAAACATATAATATATTGCAACTGTGTCCTCATTTTTTCCATTTCATAACATACTGGAAAAGAATGAACCCCTTTAAATCTTCACTAACTTTTACATTTAGAATGAGGTGGCCCAAACAAAGAAAATGCAGTTTTATACAGGTTCAGGAAAAGCTAATGGCTAAAAACTAGATCACCATAAGAAGAAGACCGGAAACCCTGGTGAAGTCAACATGGTCTCTAGTAACATGACAGTTCACTGATTAGGTTTTTACCTTTTTTTTTTTTTTTTTTTTAGATTTTTTTTATTTATTAGAGAGAGAGAGAGAGCACGAGGTGGGGGTGGTGCAGAGGGAGAGGGGCAAACAGACTCTCTGCTGAGTATGGCACCCTACACGGAGCTAGAAGCAGGGCTCCATCCCAGCACCCTGTGATCATGACCTGAGTGGGTCAGATGCTTAACTAGCTGAGCCACCCAGGCACCCCAGGTTTTCACCTTTAAAACCCAATTGTCATCAAATGCAAATTTTTTTTTATTTTTTTTCAAATGCAAATTTCTTGAATGATCCTAAATTTAACTTAGATGGGACTATGGACAGTGAACATCATAAATTATCTTAATTTATTAGCAATTAAGAATTGATGCTCAGACTGAACAAACTACATACTTTTAAAATATATGCTTTAATAGAAAGCATTTATTTTTTCTTGAAAACCAATGTCTTTCTCCCTTAATTACAAATATAAAACTTCTCTTAAAAGGTCACAATATGGGGGTGCCTGGGTGGCTCAGTGGGTTAAAGCCTCTGCCTTCGGCTGAGGTCATGATCCCAGGATCCTGGGATAGAGCCCTGCATCGGGCTCTCTGCTCAGCAGGAAGCCTACTTTCTGTCCTCTCTCTCTCTGCCTGCCTCTCTGCCTACTTGTGATTTCTGTCAAATAATAAATAAAATCTTTAAAAAAAAAAAAAAAGTCAATATAAATGTTTCAAATACTATGCAATTCATCATAGTGCTTATGTCAATGAAATTATCTTTAAGTTACATTACCTTTAAGTTAAATTAGCTTGATAAAAATTTTTTTAGATTTTATTTATTTACTTTAGAGAGCGAACACACATGAACAGGGGGAGAAACAGAGGGAGAGGGACAGACTCCTCAGTGAGTGTAGAGCCTGACATAGGGCTTGATCTCATGACCTTGAGATTGTGACCTGAGCCCAAATCAGGTCAGTTGTTTAACCAACTGAGCGACCCAGGCGTCCCAATTAAAATATTTTTAAATAATGGTACAATTTAAATAAAGCTATCCTGATCCAAATAAAAATGATTACATTTTCTATCCATATTTATTCATAAGGAATGTTTGACTAGCATTATCTCTAAATGATTATCTGCAAGTATGTATAAAACTAATCCTGCAAATAAAAATGAAGGTGTAAATTGATAACAAATACTGATTTTTATGTAGCATCTTACTAGAAGACTTGGAAAATTCACTTAGAGAAGGGAAAGAATTATATGAAGTATTTCATTTCCTACGTCTGACAGTTTAAAAATCCAGGGGTGGGCAAAAGAAATCAATGTGCAGCCCCCAACATTCCTCTGAGTAGTATGGAGAAGGGATGGAGCAATGACTAGGAACAAACTCAAGGGATCTTAACTCTATTACTCTGCTCTGTTACTAACTAGTGTGAGTCTTATTAGACCTCATTCCTGTGCCTCAGTTTTTCATGCATAAAGACAAAAAACATCCTTTCCAAGTAAAGGGAACCACACATATTTAACCTGTTGCACTTAACCCTCCACCTTACTTTTTTTTTTTTTTTTTTAAATGCCTGTTTAAAAAGAAGCTACTGGAAGGCAGGAATAAGAACATAGGTTTTGAAGTCAGACAAGCTCTTGTTTGAATTTCATCTCTGCTACTATACTAGCTATGTGGCTGTCAGCACTTTTTTACATCTGCCTGTACATCAGTGTTTTATCCGCATATGAGACTAATGCTACTATCTTTATAGTGTTGTTGTGATAATTAATCACATCAAGTGCCCAGCATACAGGAAGTGCTAAAAAAGTCCTAATGTGGGGCACCTGGGTGGCTCAGTGGGTTAAGCTGCTGCCTTCAGCTCAGGTCATGATCTCAGAGTCCTGGGATCGAGCCCCGCATCGGGCTCTCTGCTCAGCGGGGAGCCTGCTTCCTCCTCTCTCTCTGCCTGCCTCTCTGCCTGCTTATGATCTCTCTGTCAAATAAATAAAATCTTAAAAAAAAAAAAGTCCTAATGTTATTACTAGCCTTCAAAAAGATGCTTTATAAATCTAGTATGTAAGAGCATCAGATTCTGTTAGAATATACATTGTGTGAGTATATGAATAATAGTTCTGACCTATATAAAGTAATATTTCAGTTAAAGTAATGATCTTACCATTGCATTTTTCTTTGCTGCTTGTCTTTTTAGTCTTCTTCCTTCCCGTCGACTATCCTTCTTTAAAGCAACTGCAATTTCTTCCCTTACCTCCTCACTGTCTGCTGCTATCATCTCTCCATTATGAACTCTCTGTGAGTTTTGTCTTAGGTATTCCATGAATCCATTTACATCTTCATTAAAGTACTCCTTTTTCTTTTTGTTCTTTTTGTGTTTTGCTTGGGGAGCATCATTTTTAACGGAGAGCCTTTTGGCTTCAAGTTGTTTACTCTTTGGTAGATTTTGGCTTTCTCCCTCAAAGGACCCCTTCTTCATGTCCTCCCATGATGTTGCAGCCAAAGGTCTCTTGTTATGAGTGGTAGTAACTCGGGCCCACCTGGTCATGATTTCATCAGCGGTACTTTATCAAGCTTTAAGACAAGCATGGATGTTAGTAACCATTAAAAAAAAAAAACAAAAACCACTAAAGATCCACACTGTATCACATTATGCCCATAAGTTAAAGCCTTAATTATTTAAACACTTCATTTAGATATCTGTATATTTAATTTTATAATATGCGGCACAGATATGCCTGTAAAATAAATCGACCCTTACCAAAAGAGCTACCACACCAGTAAAACAAAACAAAAAAACCCAACACATATATAAATGCTTAAAACTGTAAAACATTTGATGAAGTAACCAAATTACTTTGTAAAATTTGAATCACAAAGTAATACAGTGAATGAAGTTACTCTTCCCAAATTCTGCAGTTTTCCTGGCTGTTTTCCTATCTGTTAAGTCCCAAGGCTACTTTCATCCCACCTTCTCGCTGAGTCAGTTCAGTGCAAACAATCTGCATAGCAAATTAAGTACACAGAAATCCTGTCCTTTGGCGCAAAGTTTGCCATTACAACCCTTCCCGCAGATTGATACGTAACATATACAAAAGGGTTTGTTTATGGTCACGTAAGGATGCTGGGTCTTCTAGCTCATCAGACTATAAACCACTTCGAGCCCAGTGGTTTCCAATCATTTTCAATTACTGAGCCGCGCCCCTTTGGGGGCGGCATGCCGTTTACCAAACAGGGTTAAAACCTCTCAAGTCTCGTGGTTAGAAACCTCCCGGAAACACACGCTGAAGGGCGGAGCCAACGAGTCACTGAGACGCTACACACTTCTACACCCCGCGCGCACACGGCTCACTGCAGATCCTGCGACTGTCACAGTAGGGACTGGAGCTGTCCAAGAGGTGCATTATCCTTCCTATGAGGACAAGGAAAGGGGGAAGCTCTAAGTATCAAGATGTAGTTGGGGGAGCCCACTGGACACCGGGTCCCGGTAGGGCTGGATGCGCCAGCCCAGGCGGCTAGCACCCGACCGCTGAGAGCCGACCCCGCGACGGCACCCTCGGCGGGCCTCGGATCCCGGCACTCCAGCCCCATCTGCCGTTGAGAGCTGTTGGGGGCCCAGCAGTCAGTCTCTGCGCCTTCCCGGCAGGTCCCTGGGAGCGAATGGGAGAAACACACTGCACCGGCCGGGGTGGGGGGTGTCCCATGGTCCTATCTCGCTGAGCCGCTCGCAGCTACTTACCGCGCACGAATCCTCCAGGGCAGCTGAGTTAGCCAGCCAGAGAAGCCCGCCCCCGGCGACTGAGTCTGCACTCGGGATCGGAAATACGTCCCCGAGAGTGCGTCACTTCCGGCAGGCTAATGTGGGGCGGGGCACGTGTGCTAGTTAGAGTTGCTCTCGTGGGCCGGGGCGTGCGGCTGAGTGAAAATTTGTGGAGCGCCGAGGGTTTGAGGGGTGCAGCGCTGCACAACGGGGACGCAAAGATGAAGAGTGCTTAATCCGTGCTGTCCGGAACCCACAGCTCAGTAGAAGAGCTGCATGGCAGCATGGGGGTGTGGTAAAGACTGGAGAAGGTGGCCTTTGAACTGTACTTTTAAAATCATTTGGGGGTGGGAATGAGTGAAGGGCTTTTCAGGTAGATGTAAGGTAAAAGTCTTAGCGCAGTAGTAGTGGGTCATTCTCCTAGAAATTAAAAAAAAAAAATTAAAAAAAAAAGATATTTAGGGCCCAATTGAGAGGAGAGTGGTGCCTCGTGATCCTCCTGCCTAATGCTAGTTAAGCCTTCAACTGAAAAAATTATACTTTGTGGCCAAAGAAGTTCTCTTTTTAAGAGGAAAACCCTAGTTTGTTAATTTATTATCTCAAATCTTTTTCAAACAGCTACCCCCACCAGTTGTACTTAGTGGGGACAATGGCATTGTCACATCACTTCGTTCACCAAGTTCGCTACTTCCATACCTATCATCATGGTCGATCCATCTTGCCCCTTAACTATCTTTCCACTTCATCTCTACTGCTCCTCCCTTGTCCCAGGTTTCATCCCATCTCACCCGGATTACTGGCAGATGGTCTGGGCATCTACTTTTTACGCCACTTCCTCACCCATTTTCATTTCTTAGCAAAGTGAATTTTTGGAAGTGTGAATCAGGGGTGCCCGGGTAGGTGCCATTGTTAAGTGCCGACTCTTGGTTTCTGCTCAGGTCAAGATCTCAGAGTCCTGGGATCCAGTCCTGAGCCCTGTCTGCCTCTCTGCCCCTTCAGCTCCTGCTCTCACTCTGTCTCTCAGGTCAATAAGTAAATCTTTAAATAAAATGTTTTTTTACTCTTCTGCCTTAATCCCTTCCATAGTTTCCCATTGATCTTTTTCTTCTCTCTCTCTGTCTCTCTCTCTTTTAAGAGATCTTATTTATTTTAGAGGGCTTGGGGGAGAAACAGAGGGAGAGATGATCTTAAGCAGGCTCCATGCCCAGCGCAGAACCCCAGGCAGGGCTCAATCTCATGATCCTGAGATCATGGCCTCAGTCGAAATCTGGAGTCAGACGATTAATGCACTCAGCCACCCAAGTGCCCCTCCCATTGTTGTTGTTTTTTTTTTTAAGATTTTTATTTATTTATTTGACAGAGATCACAAGTAGGCAGAGAGGAAGGCAGAGAGAGAGGAGGAAGCAGGCTCCCTGCTGAGCAGAGAGCCCGATGCGGGGCTCGATCCAAGGACACTGGGATCATGACCTGAGCTGAAGGCCGAGGCTTCAACCACTGAGCCACCCAGGGGCCCCCCTCCCATTGTATTTAAGATGAACTTCAAACTCCTTGAGTTGGAGTTACTTCACTAGTCTCTCCCTGTACAATCTCCCCTTCTTTGACCCCGGGGACTTTCCTCAATTTCTCAAATGCTGTGCGTACCTTGCAGTCTCCAGGCCTTTACATATGCTGTTGTCTTTGCACAGCACTTTTTCTTCTTTCAGCTAAAGTATTTACCCTTAAAGTCTTTTTACATTTTATTTTTAAGTAAGCTTTCCTATTCTGCTCCCCTGCCACCCAAATTAGACCAATCCCCTCTTGTACACTCGTGGCAGTCTTTACTTAAAACACTGCTCAAATTAGTAATTACATAATAATTGTGTAATAAGTTGTTTATTGTATTCCCATTGCCTGGTATACATAGTTGGTACTCAGTATGGTTTTGTTAGACAAAGAATAAGTATGCTGCAATGCTTGTTAAAGCAAACTGGGAAGTGGCCTGATTTTCTTTAGGAGTAAAGATTAAAGTCAATGCTGTAGAAATAATGGAATTTGGTATGGTGAATATCACAAATATTCTAGGTTTTATGGTGGCGGGGGGGGGGGTTGTAAAAGAAAATATTCCTCCAGCTCTTGAAGAGAGGGAGCTTTCTAGTTGTATGATTATCCACTTCATAGCATGTTCTCTACCAGCTGGCTTCAGGTTCTAAGCAAACTAGGGACATTTCATAAAAAGGTTTTCTTTTGTAGAAGCAAGTACTTGCACATAATGGAAACCACTAGAGGGTGCATTCAACTAAAACTTGTCTTTTTAGTATTATGTTGAATTTTAAACTGTACAAAGTTCATTTCCTGGTAGTGAAGGAACATAATCTCAAATTGTTTTTGTGTAAGTATATCAAGTGAAGATTAGTAATTGAGTAAATAAATGGAGGTCCTTTGGGATTCAGAAGAAAATATCACTACTAATAACAGCTAACTTTCATTGAACATTTTATAGGTACCTAGCGCTGTGTGCTGAATGTTCTTCATAATTGCTTACTTCACTCTTCACTTCATCCTGAGAGGTAGGTACTACATTTTGTCCATTTTACAATGAGGAAACAAGCTCTGAAAGCTGAAGTAACTTACCCAAGTTCACACATCTAGTAAGAGGTAGAGTTAATGATTTGAATGAAGATATCGATTCAAAGGTGTGGGCTCTGCTACATTGAAATACTGTAGGAGATTGTTTGCCTGTTTGAACCTTCTTTGAAATGAAGACTTTATTTTCTTAGAATGTACTCAGTTTTACAGTTGATGGGGTTATCTTTTTATTAAATTTGAGCCATTCGTATATTATTGAAATACTACAGGTATGCTATTTTCATAACAGTATTATCCACGGGGTAAATTTTTTTTCTTTTTTTTTTTTTAAAGAGAGCATGCACACGCAAGAGGGATAGGGGGACGGGGACGGAGATGGGCAGAGGGAGAAGGAGAATCTCAAGCAGATGCCACGCTCAGCCCAAAGCCCAGTGTGGCTCTCAGTCTTACAACGCTGAGATCATGACCTGAACCGAAATTGAGTGTCCGATACTTAACCAACTGACCCGCCCAGGTGCCCCTCTACAGGGTGAATTTAAGTGAGGAGCTTAAGTTTTGGTTATGAAGGATCAAAGTACCTCATTTTTAGAAAATTCTCAAGTGTATTGTACATCAAAAAAGGATAAAAAATATACAAAGTAATTATCATGTGAACACTACCCAGTTTAAGAAACTACCTCTTGCCAGATATAGATTTAAATTATATTACCGTAGTTTTTTACCCAGGCAATACATTTTTATGTTTCCAACAAAATAGTTATGATAGCAGATTTCTGTAAACTGTCTCTCATCCTGATAATTAGAAATTTTGAGCAAAATAGAAAAAACAACTATGTGAGGACTCTGAAGAGTAAGTAAACACAGACCCTTGTGGAGGGGAGTCAAAATCCATAAAAGCAACCAGCACATGGGTGAGTATGTGTGTGTGTCTTGGCCCTGAGAGTGGGTCATAGTCACAAAATGCATGAGCATCTAAAACTATAATTGAAATCCTGCCATCATTTTACTGGCTGGAAGAACCAGAGTGAAAAAGCATGTAACAGCCACACCTCTAAAGTGAGGGGGAATCCTGGAAGGGAGAGAGCCATAAAAAGGATTCTTCTACTTCTGTATGTGAACCCATGTGCTAACTCCTGACCCCACATGCACAAGACAAACTCAGAGGCTTAAGGAAATGAACTGAGATTGGAATGGACACCTATAAAAAATGAGACAAAGCCTGTAACACAAGTCTAAAAAAGTTAATTGCCTACTAAAAAAACTTTTTTTTTTCTGTAAGGTTTAGAATTGAGAGTATATACAAAATAACATCCACAATGCCCAGGATAAAAACCAGGATGTAAACTTACACTGGTTCAGTGGTACTTTGAATTCTGGTCTTCTTCCATAATTTGCCTGCTGCTTTTTATTTTTCAAGTTCTCCAATAGCTGATCTATGTGTTATGTTTTATTGATGCATTCAGTGGGAGACACAGGGTGGAGTGTGCTTATTCCTTCTTACCTGAAATTGGAAGCACTCCCATTAGAATTTTGAATCTTACTCTTGTCTAGCTTGTCTCAAGAGGTGATTGGCTAGACTAGCTAGAGGTGCTGCAGGAGTAGGGGTGTCCAAGGCCCAGCCTCAGGGAGCTAGCCCACTAGCTGAGTCATACATTAGGGTGAGCAGATTCAAAACAAGCTCTTTAATTGTAGAGTATTTGTAATGGAGGATAGCAAATCTAGAAAGGTTAGCTGGGACCAGATTTTGCCAATTGATGTGTTTTTTAATTTTAATTTTTTTTAATTTTTATTTTTTTCAATGTTCCAAGATTCATTGTTTATGCACCACACCCAGTGCTCCATGCAATACGTGCCCTCCTTAATACCCACCACCAGGCTCACCCAACCCCCCAGCCCCCCACCCGCCTCGCTTCCAAAACCCTCAGTTTGTTTCTCAGAGTCCAGTCTGTCATGGTTCATCTCCCCCTCCGATTTCCCCCATCTCCCTTCTCCTCTCCTTCCAATGTCCTCTTTGTTACTCCTTATGCTCCACAAATAAATGAGACCATACGATACTTGACTCTCTCGGCTTGGCTTAATTTCACTCAGCATAAGCTCCTCCAGTCCCATCCATGTTGACACAAAAGTTGGGTATTCATCCTTTCTGATGGAGGCATAATATTCCATTGTATATATGGACCTTATCTTTATCCATTTGTCCATTGAAGGGCATCTTGGCTCTTTCCACAGTTTGGTGACTGTGGCCATTGCTGCTATGAACATTGGGGTACAGATGGCCCTTCTTTTCACTACATCTGTGTCTTTGGGGTAAATACCCAATAGTGCAATTACAGGGTCATAGGGCAGCTCTATTTTTAATTTTTTAAGGAATCTCCACACTTTTCCAAAGTGGCTGTACCAACTTGCATTCCCACCAACAGTGTAAGAGGGCTCCCCTTTCTCCACATCCTTTCCAACACTTGTTGTTTACTGTCTTATTAATTTTGGCCATTCTGAGTGGTGTAAGGTGATATTTCAATGTGGTTTTGATTTGAATCTCCCTGATTGCTAATGATGATGAACTTTTATTCATGTGTCTTTTAGCCATTTGCATGTCTCCTCTGGAGAAGTGTCTGTTCATGTCTTCTGCCCATTTTTTGACGTGATTATCTGATTTTGGGGCATTGAGTTTGAGAAGTTCTTTATAGATCTTGGATACTAGCCCTTTGTCTATAGTGTCATTCGCGAATATCTTCTCCCATTCCATGGGTTGCCTCTGTTTTGTTGACTGATTCCTCTGCTGTGCAGAAGCTTGTGATCTTCATGAAGTCCCAAAAGTTCATTTTCACTGTTGTTTCCTTTGCCTTTGGAGACATGTCTTGAAAGAAGTTGGCCAATGTCGAAGAGGTTACTGCCTATGTTCTCCTCTAGAATTTTGATAGATTCCTGCCTCACACTGAGGTCTAAAGAGTTTTTTAATCCCTGAGAGTTGTGAGGCTGCACATGAGAATTTCCAATTATATGTAGATCTATAGAAGTACATACCTTTTAAAAATCTTACATTCTTGTTTTCCAAGTCAGTAAACTAAATGTCAGAGAACTTAAGTGATTGCCACACTACTAGTGACAGCTTTATTACCTGACATGCACATGGAGATGGCCCTGTGTTTTTATTTCATTTGCCATGTTG
The DNA here is from genome assembly GCF_002288905.1 of Enhydra lutris kenyoni. NCBI lineage: Eukaryota > Metazoa > Chordata > Mammalia > Carnivora > Mustelidae > Enhydra > Enhydra lutris. Next base: position 7,235,029 of record NW_019154103.1, on the reverse strand, counting down.
GTTTTCTCAGTAACAAAGTTATAAGGAGTACTGCTTTATTTCAAAGTGAAACAAAAAAACAGTATCTGAAGTGTTTAACAGGAGAAACCCATTAGTGGCAGCTGCTTGAGGTCACTAAACAATAGGGAATGGGAATACTATGACATTTGTATTCTCCCCTGAAAAAGCTTAAATCTTTTTCATATTCTTTGTTTAAATATGAGTAAGAATAGCATTGTGAATATTAATCACAAGTGATATGGCTCTCTGACTCTAATCTAACCCTCTTCTGGTTTATCTCTCAAGTTCAAGTTCCTAATCATGCTTTTTAGTGGCAGCGACAAGTGCTTCAAATGAATACTTAAACCTAAATTACATGTAAGTGGTAAGATTTCCAAGCTCTCTTGTCTGAAAAGGAGTACTTACTTCTGCTTCTCTTCTTATGTCTGAGGAAATGCTACCTGATTTGGGCCCCGGATGGTCCCTTCAAAGGGAGCAGTGGGAGGTCTGTAGTTATAGATGGAATTCTATAAAATGAGGCAGGTGAGGAAAAACCATTTTTTGATCTCTCCTGTATGCCAGTACCTTCTTAAATGCTAGACATATAAAAATGACAGAGTGCTTGCCTGTCAACAACCGACAACCTGTGAGGGTGAGATACACAGACTGGTAAACCACTGGGAAAGAAGTAAATGAAGGAATTACATTAGTAGTAAAGATTACAGATAAATTCATTCTTCCGGGAGATTTTAGGAAGCTTCACAATAGATTGTGTTGCAGAGAACTGGAGAGGGGAATGAGGGAGGTGATGGGGAGGCGTCGATAGAAAAAGAAATAATCGATGTAATCATGATCTCCAGTAAACTGAAATGCCTTGTGTAAATGAGGTGTGTGCACAGAAGGAAGGAGAAGAACTTAAGGTAATACTTCATAAAGGATGAAAGTGAACAGAACCAAGTGACCAAAATATATAGTACAGATTTAGTAACTACCATAAGAAATCTACCTATGATTCTCTGGGTAAAAAATAATAAATGACTTAGGATGAACTAATTTAAGAGAATCACAAAGCTAGCCCTCCAAAAGGTTTGGTATAGAAAAATAAGTGGGATGAGTACTGGGTGTTATGTGCAACTGGTAAATTGAACACTGCCTCTGAAACTAAATATACCTTTTGTTTGATAATGGAATTTGAATACTAAGAAAAGAACTGGTCATGGGAAGAGAGGTCCCACAAATATTTTAGGAAATATTTATGGACCAGGAAAATGTATAAAGTGATATTATATATATTCTGGAAGATGTGAACCTAGGGTGGAGAGCTCCAAGAAGATGAATTTGGGCATAGTCCATACCCCCCAGAAAAAACACTTAGGCCTGTAATACCCCACAGAATAAATGGAATTTATTGGAATTGTGTGCATATGTGCCCAAGGCAGCTCAATATGGAAATCACTAGCAAGCTTTCAAATAGCACATTAGTTGCATTGAGTATATGTTGCTTTTAGATAACTACACAATGTGTTTTGGAGCAGGAGAGCAAACCAGATAGTGGAACTTCTTTTAAACCAGATTGTACACTCTTCAGTCTGCAGGTGTTGCTACTTTTCCTGTATTGGGTCTTTGTCTTAAAAACATATTGAGGATGATGGTGATGGTTGTAGAGCACTGTAAGTGTGCTTAGTACCACTTTATACTTAAAATGGTAAATTGTATGGATGTTTTACTACAATTTAAAAAAGAAAAACTGATATTTAACCTTTAACAGTAGTACTTTCATCTTGCTTCTCTTGAAGTTCATTTTTACATCTTTTACTATTTAAGGAGCTGTTCTTAAATTTAAGAATCGAGTTGTTATTTGCATGTAATTTCCCTTTCTTATAAAAAAAAATCAGTTACCATTTTGAATTTAGAAGGCGATTTTTGTGAAGAACAAAGCATCTAAAAAAACCCACTATGTATTAAGCATTTTGTGCTCTAAAGCTTCCCAAATAGTTAAGAATGGTAGTACTCATTACATACTAGTACTCATGAACAGTAATAGTCCTTTACACTTGGGAAAAAGTAAGATATGGAGAGCATAACTAACATTAAATCTGCCAAAACTGGATCCAGGATCTAAAATGTCTGGTCCCTTTCCTGTACTCGGAGATATGGCCATGTCCCTTCCTGTGGTTGCCTAATAATTCATTCTATTATTTTTCAGGTTCATACTAAAATACACATTGATACCTGGAAAATACTCATCTGCCCTTCCCAGTTTAATATTCTTCTGAATCTCCTACTGCCTTCCTGTTTGGGGGTGGTTCCCTTCCCCATCCCTCACCAGCCCCCCAACACATACTCATGATGAATATATTTCTAGAAAAGATGAAAAATAGGAGCCTTATTGGCTTGAAAGTTCCTAGCAGCTTAAAAGAGAAAAAAAAAATCTCATCAGTATAATGAAAATGTGGGATCTGAGAGAGAACAATTGTTTCGTGTCTGTTAGCCCCCGCCCCACACACACAGGATGGCAAAAGACAAATTGATCCGTCTTAAATAAGCTAAAGCATTAGACCATTAAGTGAATGTTGAACTGTGCCAGGGAGTGTGTTGAATATAATTTGTTACTTCAAACCTTTAGTAAACTTTTTACCTGTTTTACAGGAGAGGTGATAGCACTGTCAACCAAATTGTTGTCAAATGAATAAAGTGCATAAAAGGCTTTAAAAACAACCCTCTTTTACTCATTAAAGTCTTCTAGTGCTTCATTAATTCTAGTGGTATAATCTGGTTCTGATTGAAGTGCACCGGAATGTAGTCAGTGCCTCATCAGCACTGATGAGTTCTCAGTAATTCAAGCCAAGATGGCAAATCACATGTCTGTGTACCTCGACTCCATGCGTGTTTATCCATGTCTTCAGCACAGCTTTTACATCCCAGAACCCGCTGTCTTCTTTCTGACCTCACGTATATTATGCAAAAGAGATTGCTATTTTCAGAGCTGCTTTTATGCAAGTTCTGTGCAAACAGATTTCGTAGAAATGCCAAAATAGAACCTGTCTTCCCCCATCTTCGGATTCAGTATACAGAGCACCTATGTAAGTCAAAAGCATTTTTGAAAAGTAAGGAGTCTGGTGTATACGTTAAAAAGTAAATGACAGGCTCAGTTCACTGTATTTCCACTGTAGCCCAAAGATTCATAGAACTAATTAAAAATTTTAATTCAGATATAATTAGCATACAGTTTCAGGTGTCTAATATAATGATTGAGTGAGTCTATCCATTACTCAGTGCTCATCATAAGTGTACTCTTAATCCCCTTAACATATTTCACCCATTTCCCTTCCCACCCCACCTACCTCCCCTCTGGCTACTACCGGTTCTCTATATTAAGTGTCTGTTTCTTTCTTCTTTTTTCCCCCTTTTTCTTGAATTCCACTTAGAAGTGAAAACATGTGGTATTTGTCTTCCTCTTGCTGAATGATTTCACATAGCATTATACCCTCTAGATCCATCCATGTTGCAAATGACAAGATCTCATTCTTTTTTATGGCTGAGTAATGTTCCATTGTATATAGCTACCCCATTCTCTTAAATTCTGCTTTTACAGTTCCATAATTACATCTCTCAAACTGATTTACTCATTGTCAAGTATAATTTATTCTTACAGAAAGAATAGATAATTATGGTACACCTCCTTAATCTTTGAGGTATTTTTTATCTGGTGTGGGTATTTTCACAGCACTAGGATAAGTGACTCCGTGAACATATGGGCCTAAAGCAAGATACGAAACCGTCTAACCCTGTCCCTACTGTAGAACAAAACAATAGCATTTAGACACTCGTAGCAATTGGGTAGGGCTTTCTTCAATGATATGACACATCAGATGTGACCTCCCCCTTTTCTAGGTTCCATGATAACCATTTGCCTTCTCTTCATACAGGTTCTTTATAGAAAAGATAAAATATAGTTAATTTGGCTTTCTTTTCTGAATCTTTTGATTGTAGACTTGGCAGTTCTTCGTTTGGTCTTCCAGAGGACTAATCTTCATTATGTGCTGATTTTTCTAGTTTAATTCTCAGATGGCAATTGTAGCTTTTTTTCTTGAGGGTTTTGAGGATCCCTCATATGTGCTCTGTTTCTCAACAGAAGTATAAGTATGGGTCTCTACATATATAAGAAAAATAAATGCGGTTGGTTGTCAAACAGCATGGGTTTGGACCGCATGGATCCACGTATATGTGGATCTTTTCTATACAGTACTGTAAATGTATTTTCCTTAATGATTTTCTTGACTTTTTTCTAGCTCACTTTATTGTAAGAACACAGTATGTATAATACAAATACAAATATGCGTTAACTGACTATGCTATCAGTAAAGCTTCTGATTAACAGTATACTATCAGTTACGTTTTGGGGGATCAAAAGTTATATGTGGATTTTTGTGTGGGAGATCAGCACCCCAACCCCCACATTGTGCAAGGATTGACTGTATTTTTAATATTGAGAGATGGTGAGTATTTGATTTCTCCCTTAAATTTTTAAAAAATTTTATTGGGGGGGGGAGAGAGAAAGAGAAAGAGAGAGCACAAATTGGGGGGAGGGGTAGAGAGAGAAGCAGACTCCCCACTGAGCAGGGAGCCTATTGCAGGGCTCGATCCCTGGACCCAGGGATTATGACTGGAGCCGAATGCAGACACTCAGCCGACTGAGCCACCCATTTCTACCTTGATTATTGAATTAAATACAATAGATATTGCATTATTTATACCAGTGTTTTCCTCCTTTAAAATTAATAGCTATATAGCTCTTCACATTAAAAATTAGGCTTTATTCCATTTAAAATTTTTAAAAAGTTGTTATGAAATACTTTTTTTTTTGTTTTAAGATTTTATTTATTTATCAGAGCAAGAGCATGCACACAACAGGGGAAGCAGCAGGCAGGGAGAGAACGAGGCTCCCTGCAGAGCAGAGAGCCTGATACAGGACTCATGGGACTTGATCCCAGGACACTGGGATCATTGACCTGAGCCAAATGCAGACGCTTAGCTGACTGAGCCACCCAGGCGCCCCTGTTAGGAAATACTTTTGACATACAGAAAGGAATCAAGATTTTGTGTGGGGACCAGCAGGTGAGAAGGGGAATCATCATTGTAAAAGGGATAATCTATCCTGACAGCAGAAGGAGGTGTAGAGCTGCTTTTTTCACAATGGGATGGGGAGAAATAGGTGTGGAACCCAGATGATCCACTTGGACACCCCCTGGTACTCCTTTGTATTATTGTAACAAGGTAAAAACAGCCCTAACCCAAGAAGGTTGTAATTGCCAAGACCTTGGGACTAAAGGTTTTGCTCACAGTGGAAGATAAGGCACCAAGGTCAGCCAAGGTGGTAGTTGAAAATTAGGGAAATACAGAAAGGATAATGGAAGAGGCTGAAGAGAAATGCCAGTTGGAACAATGGGGGATTTAGTTCATACCACTAACCCAACCACCCCCCCACCCCACATTTTCTGAATGTTCCTTAGGAAGTGAGATCCATGGAAGCCACAGGGAGCTTGTCCTAGAAGTCTGTATGGTACAAAGAGTAGATGGTCATAGCCATGCAAAATTATCACTGAGATCTCCCCTTGCAGGGGATGTAGTTGACAACTCCAGGTTGACCCCTCTGGATCAACCATCATGTTCCTCCTGAGTCCAGGTTTCCCATGCTCTGCTTTCAGCTCATGAATGAGCAAAGCCCATTCCTGCCGTACGACATGCAAGACTTTCCTAAGAGGCATGAAGACCCCCATGGGCGTGCACGAAACTTTCCTGGGCCTGCATTGTAGTCTGGGACTTCCTTTCTTCCCTCTCATTTCAGTATCATGTTCTGAACAGCTCTCCCTTTCTCATATTCCCTCCTACAAGTAATCATGTTGAATCCTGCCATGGCATCTGCTTCCTGGTGGACCCTGATGCAATTGATAGTCTTGTTTCAGGCCCTTGGGTTCTTCCTGACACTTTGTTCACTTGTCCTATGGAATACTGAGAAAGGAATGTTGTAGATTTGTCTATTTCCTCTTAGTTCTATCAGTTTGGGTTTCCTGTATTTTGAAACTTATTAGATGAATACATCTGTAGAGTTTTTAAGTTTTCTTAGTGGATTTACATGTACATAATTATAAAATGTCCTCCCGTCATCTTTTTGGGGGGGGGCTTAAAAAAGAACCATTTTATAATCCTTTATGATTATTTGGGCTGTATGGGCTCAGCTGAATTTTTTTTTTTTTTATGTTTTGGAGATTGATCAGTTTTATCACATGCATCTGTAGTTTTTTGTTGTTATATTCGCTGAGAAGTCTTCCGACTGTTACTAAAATCAGAAGTTTTACATCTTCCGTTGTCTTCAGAATATCAATCTCTCTTGACTTACTATGTTTTTTTAAATTTTAATTTCACCAGAGTTAATATACAGTGTTATATTCATTTCAGGTGTGTAATATAGTGATTGAACATTTCTATGTATTACTCAGTGCTCATCAAGAGAAGTGTACTCTTAAGCCACTTCACCTGTTTCATCCATCCCGCCCCACTACCTCTCTGGTAACCATCAGTTCTCTATAGTTAAGAGTCTGTTTCTTGGCTTGTTTCTTTTTTCTTTGTTTTCTTTCTTAAATTCCACATATGAGTGAAATCATAAAGTATTTATCTTTCTCTGACTGAGTTCACTTAGCATTTTACTCTCTAGATCCATCTATATTGTTGCAAATGGCAAGATTTCAGTCTTTTTTATGGCTGAGTAATAGTCCATTGTGTGTGTGTGTGTGTGTGTGTGTGTGTGTGTGTAAAAATATGTATATATCTATCCCCCCCACATCTTGATCCATTCCGCTATCAGTAGACCCTTGGGCTGCTTCCATAATTTGGCTATTGCATATAAAGCTGCAATAAATGCAGGAGTGCATATATCTTTTCAAAATAGTATTTCTTTGTTCTTTGGGTAAATACCCAGTGGTGGAATTGCTGGATCATATGGTAGTTCTATTTTTAATTTTTTGAGGAGACTCCATATTGTTTTCCACAGCAGCTGCACCAGTTTGCATTCCAACCGGTAGTGCAAGAGGGTTCCTTTTTCTCCACATTCTTAACACATTTGTTGTTTCTTGTGTTTTTGATTTTAGCCATTCTCAGAGGTTGAGGGGCTACCTCACTGTGGTCGACTTGCATTTTCGTGATGATGAGTAATGTTGAGCATCTTTTCACTTGTATGTCTTCTTTGGAGAAATGTCTGTTCATGTCTTCTGCCTGTTTTTCAGTTGGATTATTTGTTTTTTTTGGTGTTGAGTTGTACAAGTTTTTTTTTTTTTTCTTTTTAAGACTTTATTTATACCATGAGATACTGTGGACTCTGAGTGTTAGGGTCCGTGATCAAAGGAACGAGACTGATATAAAGCAAAAATCAAACAAAGCTTTATTTCACACCAAGCATCAAAAATCAAACTGACCGGTCAGGGCTGTCTCTTACGAAAAGACGACGACGATGATTCCAATAAGGTCACTCCCAAGAAGGCCGTTCCGGACGAGGCTGCTCCGCAGATGTGGCTGCTCCCAATGACAAAGAGGCGATGACGATAGCGACGATGACAAGGACGACAACACCGATGACACAGACTCTGCTCCCCATGACGCCACTCTGACAGGGCTGCTCCCCAGAGGAGGCCACCGTTCTGGACGAGGCTGCTCACCGACGAGGCCACTCCCTGGTTGGGGCTGCTCCCAAGAAGGGGCCACTTTGGAGGAAGCCGCTCCCAGGACGAGGCCGCTCCCAATGACGAAGAGGCGATGATGATAGCGACGAAGACAAGGAGGACAACACCGATGACACAGATTCTGCTCCCCATGATGCCACTCTGACAAGGCTGCTCTGGCGAGGCCGCTCCCCGGAATGACACAGCTCCGGCGAGGTAGCGGCTCAGGCTGCCGTCTAGGCCATTCCCCGTGGCGCCGCTGCGGAGGGTCGCAGTGTGTGGGCGGGGCCACTGGCATCAGGGCCGCTGGTGTCTCGGTGCCACAGGCGTCTCGGGCCGCAGGCGTCGGGGCACTGGTGGTGCAGGACCGCTGGCGTCTCGACCTCTGGCGTCTCGACCGCTGGCAGCTCGTGGCTGCTGGCGGCGCAGGACTGCTGGCATCTCAACCGCTGGCGTCTCGGGGCTTCTGGCGGCTTGGGACCTCAGACGTCGGGACCGCTGGCGGCTCGGGGCAGCAGACGTCGGGACCGCCAGTGTCTCGGGACCGCCGGTGTCTGGACCGCCGGTGTCTGGAACCGCTGGCGGCTCGGGACCACTGGCGGCGGGACTGCTGGCATCTGGAACCGCCAGCGGCTCGGGGCCGCAGACGTCTGGACCGCTGGCGTCTGGGCCTCTGGCAGCTCGGGGCCGCCGGCGGCACGGGGCTGCTGGCGTCTCGACCACTGGCAGCTCGGGGCCGCTGGCAGCTTGGGGCTGCAGGCGTCGGAACTGCTGGCGTCTGGACCGCTGGCGGCTCGGGGCTGCCGGCGGCCAGACCGCCGGCGGCGCTTATAGCTCTTGCAAGAGCTGTTACAGCTCTTCTTCTGCTCCCGCCATCTCTTCTTTTTCTGTTGCTCCCACCGACTCTTCTGCTGTTCCTGCTGACTCTTCTGCTGCTGCTGCTCCTCCGACTCTTCTTCTTCTGCTTCTTCTTCTTCCTTCTTCTTCCTCTGACAGCTCTCCTTCTTCTCCTCCTCTGCAGCCTCGCAGACCAACCTTTATGGGGGTGGTTGAGCCCCACCCCTACGCAGGCCGCCAATTGAATCCCAATTCACCCCAGTGGATACACGCGTGCCCCACCGATTGGACATCTCCACCCGGCCTGCCCCGCCCCTACTTCCAGGGTCCACAAGCCAGTTCCTCTGGGAGGGGCAGACCCTTACACTGAGAAACAAACTGAGAGTTTTGAAAGGGAGGGTGGTGGGGGTTGGGTGAGACTGGTGGTGGGTATTAAGGAGGACATGCATTGCATGGAGCACTGGGTGTGGTGTGTAAACAATGAATGTTGGAACACTGGAAAAAAAATAAATTTTTTTTTAAAAAGACTTCATTTGTTTTTTTTGAGAGAGAGCTAGCAAGAGAGAGCACAAGTGGGGATCGGAGAAGGGGAAAAGCAGGTTCCCCACCGAGCAGGGAGCCCAGTGCGGGGCTTGATTCCAGGACCCTGGGATCATGACCTGAGCTGAAGGCAGATCCCTAACCACCTGAGCCACCCAGGCGCCCTGAGTTGTATAAGTTCTTCATGTATTTTTGGAATTCAAACTTTCATCAGATATGTTACTAGCAAGTATCTTCTCTCATTTCATTGACTTGTTTCCTTTGCTCTGTAGAAGCTTTTTATTTTGATGTAGTCCCAATAGTTTATTTTTGCTTTTGTTTCCCTTGCCTCAAAGGTCAGGCCTAGAAAAATGTTGTTACAGCCAACGTCAGAGAAACTGCCTGTATTCTCTTCAAGGATTTTTATGACTTCAGGTCTCACATTTAAATCCTTAATTCATTTTGAATTTATTTTTGTGTATGGGGTAAGGAAGTGGTCCACTTTCTTTTGCATGCAGTTGTCCAGTTTTCCCAACACCATTTGTTGAGACTTTTTCCCATTGTATATTCTTGCCTCCTTAGTCAAAGAATAATTGGCCCTATAATTAGGTTCATTTCTGGGCTCTCTGTTCCATTGATGTATGTGTCTCTTTAGGTGCCAATATCATACTGTTTTGATTACTACAGCTTTATAGTTTATCTTGAAATCTGAAATTATAATGCCTGCAATTTTGTTCTTTTTCAAGATTGCTTTGTCCATTCAGGTTTTTTATGGTTCCGTACAACTTTTAGGATTTAGGATTATTCTAGTTACATGAAAAATGCTGTTGGTATTTTGATAAGGATTGAATTAAATCTGTAGATTGCTTTGGGTAGTGTAGACTTTTTTTTAAAAGATTTTATTTATTTATTTGACAGAGATTACAAGTAGGCAGAGAGAGAGAGAGAGAGGAGGAAGCAGGATCCCCACTGAGCAGAGAGCCAGATGTGGGGCTCGATCCCAGGACCCTGGGATCAGGACCCAAGCTGAAGGCAGAGGCTTTAACCCACTGAGCCACCCAGGTGCCCCTAGTGCAGACATTTTAATGATATTTGTTCTTCCAGTTCATGAACGCAGAATGTTTTTCCATTTCTTTGTGTCATCCTCAGTTTCTTTCAGCTGTGTTTTATAGTTTTCAGAATATATATCCTTGACCTTCTTGGTTAAGTTTATTCCTAGGTATTTTATAATTGAGGGGGGCAATTGTAAATGAGATTGTTTTCTTAATTTCTCTTTCTGATATTTCATTATTAGTATATAGAAATGCAATGGATTTCTGTATATTGATTTTGGATATTGCAACCTTACTGAATTCATTTATCAATTCTAGTAGTTTCTTTTGTGCAGTATTTAAGGTTTTCTATGTACAGTATCATGTCATCGGCAAGTTGTGACAGTTTTAGTTCTTCGCTTCAAATTGGATGGTTTCATTTCTTTTCCTTATTGGACTGCTGAGGCTAGGACTTCCAGCACTGTGTTGAATAAAAGTGGTGAGAGTGCACATCCTTGTCTTGCTCCTGATCTTAAGGGGAAAAACTCTCAGTTTCTCATCATTGTGTATGATGTTAGCTGTGGGTTTTTCATATATGGCCTTTATTATGGGGAGGTGTGTTCCCTCTACACCTCCTTGACTGAGGGTTTTTATCATGTACTTTGTCACATGCTTTTTCTATGTCTATTGAAGTGATCATATTGTCTTCTTGATGTGATGTATGATGTTGACTGACTTGCAAATATCAAACCACTCTTGAATCTCATAAATAAATCCCATTCGATCGTGGTGAATGATTTTTATAACCTATTGTTGGATTCAGTTAGCTACTGTTTTGTTTGTTTTTGCATCTATGTTCATCAAAGATATGGGTCTGTAGTCTCTTTTTTTCATAGTGCCTTTATCTGGTTTTGGTATCAGGGTAATGTAGGCCTCATTGAAGGAATTTGGAAGCTTTCCTTTCTCTTCTATTTTTTGAAATAATTTGAGAAGAAAGAAATGCTTTAAATGTTTGGTAGAATTCACCTGCAAAGTCATCTGGTCCTGGACTTCTGTTCGTTGGGAGTTTTTTGATCACTGATCCAATTTCATTACTGGTAATTGGTCTATTTAAATGTTCTATTTCTTCCTGATTATGTTTTGGGAGGTTATAGGTTTCTAAGAAGTCATCCATTTCTTCTAGGTTTTCCAATTTGTTGGCATATAATTTTTTGTAATACTCTTCTAATCCTTTGTATCTTGGTGTTGGTTATTATTTCTCATCTTTCATTTCTTACTTTGTTTGAGTCCTCCCCCCCCCCTTTTTTTTAAGAGTCTAGATAGAGGTGTATCATTTCTGTTGATCTTTACAAAGAACAAGCTCCTGGTTTCATTGTTGTATTTTATTTTTTAGATTCTATTTCATTTAGTTTTGCTTCAGTCTTTATTATTTCCTTCCTTCTACTGCTTTTGGGTTTTCTTTGTTTTTCCTTTATAAGCTCCTTTTCTCCTTTATATATAAGTTTAGGTTATTTATTTGAGATTTGTCTTGTTTCCTAAGCTAGGCCTGCATTGCTATATTCTTCCTTCTTAGAACAGCTTTAGGTACTTCCCCCTAATTTTGGATTGTTGTGTTTGCATTTTCATTTGTTTCCATGTACTTTTTGATTTCTTCTTTGATTTCTTGGCTGACCCATTCATTGTTAGGTAGCATGTGATTTAGCCTACATGTATTTATGTTCTTTCCATATTTTTTCTTGCTGTTCATTGCTAGTTTCATAGCTTTGTGGTCAGAAAAGGTGCATGATATGACTTCAGTCTTTGTGAATTTGTTTAGACTTGTTTTGTGACCGAATAAGTGATCTATTCTGGAGAATGTTCCATGTGCACTTGAAAAGAATGTGTATTCTGCTTTTTTAGGATGGAATGTTCTGAATATACCTGTTACATCCATCTGGTCCAATGTGCCATTCAAAGCTACTGCTCCTTGTTGATTTTCTGTTTGGATAATCTATCCATTGATGTAAGTGCATGTTAAAGTCCTCTACTATTATTGTATTACTATCGATTACTTCCTTTTTGCTTGTTATTAGCCGCTTTATGTATTTGCATGCTCCCACATTGGGTGCATAAATATTTACAATTGTTAGGTCTTCTTGGATTGTTTCTTTTTTTAATACATAGTGTCCTTCTTTGTCACTTGTTATAGTCTTTTTTTCATTTTTTTCCAGTTTTATTGAGATATGACTGACATATAACATTGTGTAAGTTTAAGGTGTACAGTGTGATGGTTTAACAGATGTATATATTGCAAAATTTTAACCATATTAAATTTAGTTAACACCTCCATCACCTTCTATAATTACCACTTTGCTTTGTTTTAAAGCCTATTTTGTCCAATATAAGTATTGCTATTCTGGCTTTCTTTTCACTTCCATTGGAATGATAAGTGCTTTTCCATCTCTTTACTTTTCATTTGTATGAGTCTTTAGGTCTGAAATAAGTCTCTTGTAGGCAGCATATAGAGGAGTATTTCCTTTTTATCCATTCTGTCACCCTGTGTCTTTTTAAAAATTAAAAAAAATTTTTTTTTAAAGATTTTATTTATTTGACAGAGAGAGATCACAAGTAGACGGAGAGGCAGGCAGAGAGAGAGAGAGGGAAGCAGGCTCCCCACTGAGCAGAGAGCCCGATGCGGGACTTGATCCCAGGACCCTGAGATCATGACCTGAGCCAAAGGCAGCGGCTTAACCCACTGAGCCACCCAGGTGCCCCATAAAATTTTTTAAATTTTTAAAAAAAATTTTTTTAATTTTTAAAATTAAAAAAATTTTTTTTTTATTTTTTTACACCCTGTGTCTTGATTGGAGTATAGCCCATTTACATTCTCAGTAATTTTTTTTTTAAGATTTTATTTATTTATTTGACAGAGAGAGAGATCACAAGTAGGCAGAGAGGCAGACAGAGAGAGAGGAGGAAGCAGGCTCCCCGCCAAGCAGAGAGCCAGATGTGGGGCTTGATCCCAGGACCCTGAGATCATGACCTGAGCCAAAGGCAGAGGCTTAACCCACTGAGCCACCCAGGTGCCCCACATTCTCAGTAATTATTGATAGGTATATTGTTATTGCCATTTTGTTACTCAGTTTATAGTTGTTTTTATAGTTCTTCTGTTATTTTCTTGCTCTCTTCTCTCACTGTTTGATAATATTGATAATATCCAAGTATATTAGTAATATACTTGGGTTCCTCTTTATTTTTTTAAATTAACATATAATGTATTATTAGCTCCAGAGGTACAAGTCTGTGAATCATCAGGCTTACACACTTGACAGCACTCACCATAGCACCATAGCACATAACCTCCCATTGGGTATGTCCATAACCCAACCACACTCTCCCTACCCACATCCCCCCAGCAACCCTCAGTTTGTTTTGTGAGATTAAGAGTCTCTTATGGTTTGTCTCCCTCCCAATCCCATCTTGTTTCATTTTTTTACTTCCCTACCCCCCAAGTCCCACACGTTGCCTCTCAAATTCCTCATATCAGGGAGATCATATGATAATTGTCTTTCTCTGATTTGACTTATTTCAGTCAGCATAATACCCTCGAGTTCCATCCACGTCATTGCCAATGGTAAGATTACATTTCTTTTGATGGCTCCATAGTATTCCATTATATATATATTCCACATCTTCTTTCTCCATTCATCTGTTGATGGACATCTAGGTTCTTTGCATAGTTTGGCCATTGTGGACATTGCTGCTATAAACATTCAGGTTTATAAACAAACATGCCCCTTTGGATCACTCCATTTGTATCTTTAGGGTAAATACCCAGTAGTGCAATTGCTGGGTCGTAGGGTAGCTCTATTTTCAACATTTTGAGGAACCTCCATGCTGTTTTCCTGAGTGGCTGCACCAGCTTGCATTCCCAACAACAGTTATAGGAGGGTTCCCCTTTCTCTGCATCCTCGCCAGCATCTGTCATTTCCTGACTTGTTAATTTTAGCCATTCTGACTGTTTAGGTGGTATCTCATTGTGGTTTTGATTTGTATTTCCCTGATGCTGAGTGATATGGAGCACTTTATCATGTGTCTGTTGTCCATCTGGATGTCTTCTTTGCAGAAATGTCTGTTCATGTCCTCTGCCCATTTCTTGATGGGATTATTTGTTCTTTGAGTGTTGAGTTGGTAAGTTCTTTATAGATTTTGGATACTAGCCCTTTATATGTTATGTCATTTGCAAATATCTTCTCCCATTCTGTCAGTTGTCTTTTGGTTTTGTTGACTGTTTTCCTTTGTTTTTGCAAAAGCTTTTGATCTTGATGAAGTCCCGATAGTTCATTTTTGCCCTTGCTTCCCTTGCCTTTGGTGATGTTTCTAGGAAGAAGTTGCTGTGACTGAGGTCAAAGAGGTTGCTGCCTGTGTTCTCCTCAAGGATTTTGATGGATTCCTTTATCACATTGAGGTCCATTTGGAGTCCATCCATTTGGAGTCTATTTTTGTGTGCGGTGTAAGGAAATGGTCTAGTTTCATTTTTCTGCATGTGGCTGTCCAGTTTTCCCAGCACCATTTGTTGAAGAGGCTGTCTTTTTTCCATTGGACATTCTTTCCTGCTCTGTGGAAGATTAGTTGACCATAGAGTTGAGGCTCTGTATTCTGTTCCATTAATCTATGTGTCTGTTTTTGTGCCAGTACTGTACTGTGTTGATGATTACAGCTTTCTTATAGAGCTTGAAGTCTGGAATTATGATGCTGCCAACTTTGGTTTTCTTTTTCACCATTCCTCTGGCTATTTGGGGTCTTTTCTGGTTCCATATAAATTCTAGGATTATTTGTTCCATTTCTTTGAAAAAAATGGATGGTATTTTGATAGGGATTGCATTAAACGTGTAGATTGCCTTAGGTAGCATAGGCATTTTCACAATATTTGTTCTTCCAATCCATAAGCATGAAACATTTTTCCATTTCTTTGTGTCCTCCTCAATTTCTTTCATGAGTACTTTATAGTTTTCTGAGTACAGGTTCCTTGCCTCTTTGGTTAGGTTTATTCCTAGGTATCTTATGGTTTGGGGTGCAAATGTAAATGGGATCAACTCCTTAATTTCTCTTTCTTCTGTCTTGTTGTTGGTGTATAGAAATGCAACTGAGGGGCACCTGGGTGGTTCAGTGGGTTAAAGCCTCTGCCTTTGGCTCAGTTCATGATCCCAGGGTCCTGGGATTGAGCCCCGCATCAGGCTGTCTGCTCGGCAGGGAGCCTGCTTCCTCCTTTCTCTCTCTGCCTGCCTTTCTGCCTACTTGTGATCTCTCTTTCTGTCAAATAAATAAATAAAATCTTAAAAAAAAGAAATGCAACTGATTTCTGTGCATTGATTTTATATCCTGACACTTTACTGAATTCCTGTACAAGTTCTAGCAGATTTGGAGTGGAGTCTTTTGGGTTTTCCACATAAAATATCATATCATCTGCAAAGAGTGATAGTTTGACTTCTTCTTGCCGATTTGGATGCAGTTAATTTCTTTTTGTTGTCCAATTGCTGAGGCTAGGACTTCTAGTACTGTATTGAATAGCAGTGATGACAATGGACATCCCTGCTGTGTTCCTGACGGAAAAGCGCTCAGTTTTTCTCCATTGAGAATGATATTCTCTGTGGGTTTTTCGTAGATGGCTTTGATGATATTGAGGTATGTATCCTTTATCCCGACACTCTGAAGAGTTTTCATCTAGAAAGAATGCTGTACTTTGTCAAATGCTTTTTCAGGATCTATTGAGAGTATCATATGGTTCCTGTTCTTTCTTTTTTTAATGTATTGTATCACACTGATTGATTTGCGGATGTTGAACCAACTTGCAGTCCCTCCTCTGGAATTCCACTGTTCTTTTTTTTTTTTTTTTTTTTTTTAATTTTATTTATTTATTTGTCAGACAGAGATCACAAGTAAGCAGAGAGACAGGCAGAGAGAGAGGAAGGGAAGCAGGCTCTCAGCCAAGCAGAAAGCCGGATGCGGGGCTCGATCCCAGGACCCTGGGATCATGACCTGAGCCGAAGGCAGAGGCTTTAACCCACTGAGCCACCCAGGCGCCCCTAGAATTCCACTGTTCTTGGTCAGTGAGCTTGGTCTAGGCTGGATGTTCTTGCTGATCTTCTAGGGGAGGGGCCTGTTGTAGTGATTCTCAAGTGTTTTTGCCTGGGGTGGAATTGCGCTGCTCTTGCCAGGGGCCAGGCTAAGTATTCTGCTCAGGTTAGCTCTCAGGAACTTTCGTTCCCTGAATGCTTTCTGTAGAGCTCTGGAGGACCCTATAATGTGGATGTTATTACACCTGATGGAGTCTCTGAGTTCCTGAAATGTGTTTTAATTTTTTATTATTTTTTTGTCTTTGCTGTTCACTTTGATTGCTTTCCATCACTCTGTCCTTCAGGTTGCTCATCCATTCTTCTGCTTCCTCTAGTCTATTTACTTCATCTCATGTATTTTTTATTTCAGTTCCTAAATTCTTCTCTGATTGGTTCTTCTCTATGTTCTGTCTCATTCATTTCACTAAGGTTCTCCACTGTTTTCTCAAGTCCAATGAGTAACTCTATGACGGTCACCCTTACTTTATATTCTGTGTATCAAACATATTACTTATCTCCATTTTGTTTAGCTCTCTTCTTGTGATTTTTGACCTGTTCTTTCATTTGGGATATATTCCTCTGTCTCCTCATTTTGTCTAACTCTTTGTGTCTGTTTTTGTCTCTTTTGCTCTTGAAAGCAGTGGTCTTATGGAGAAGAGGTCCTGTAGTGCCCTGCAGTACATCGTCCCCTGTTCACCAGAACCTGCACTTGAGGGGAGTCTCCTATGTATGTTGCATGCTCCCTGCTGTTGTGACTGAATCATGTTTGTCTTCAAGCTGTCTACAATGCCTCTCTTTACTTGTTGTTGGCAGGGTTTGGTCCCTGTGTTGTTAGTGGGCCAATCTGGAGCCACTAGGGCTTGAGTTGAGTTAGAGCAGGTATTCACCAGGGCTGCAGAAGCACTGAACTGCACTTTGCTTTACCTTTGTTGTCCCCTGAGAAGCTTTGGTTGGTGGATAGGGCTTGGATTCAGACCAGATGTCTATTCCCAGCCGACTGCTGGGAAGAGAGCTGCTCTGATATGTATAGTTATCTTTCCCTCTCTTTCCACTCCAAAGAGAGTGCTGGTTCCTGGTCTGCGGGATCTTTTGTTCTTGGAGAAGTTTCCTAATGAATTGTGCCCCTCCAGCATAGGCTGTGAGATTAGTAAACAAATCTCCCTCCCATATACCCCAGGTGTTTTTCAAAAACAAAGAGGATACTATAAAATAGAAAAATATTAGTTGCATCTTAACTAATAAAGGTAATTATTATGTGAAACATTTCAGTTTTAAATTTATACACTATACACTCATATATGTATACTGTATTCTAATACAAAATATTTTCACATAGTTTACAGCAAAAAAAGTCACTGCCTTATTTAATCATCATAAAAACTTTGAGGCAGGAGTCACTTGCATTTTACAAATGAAATCAAGACTCTAGTTATTTAAAAAAGAAGAAAACCTAACCACAGAAGTAAAAGATCTGTACTCTGAAAACTATAAAACACTTAAGAAAGAAATTGAAGATGACACAAAGAAATGGTAAACATTCCATGTTCATGGATTGGAAGAACAAATATTGTTAAAATGTCTATACTACCCAAAGCAATCTACACATTTAATGCAATCCCTGTCAAAACATCAACAGCATTTTTCACAGAACTAGAACAAACAATCCTAAAATTTGTATGAAATCACGAAAGATGCCAAAAAGCCAAAGCAACCTTGAAAAAGAAAAGCAAAGATGAGGCATCACAGTTCTGGAACTTCAAGTTGTGTTACAAAGCTGTAGTGATCAAGACAGCATGGTACTGACACAAAAATAGACACATGGATCCATGGAACAGAATGAAAATCCCAGAAATGGACCCACAACTATATGGTCAACTGATCTTCTTTTAAAATTGTGTTAAGTCACCATAAAATACATAGTGTTTGATGCAGTGTTCCAAGATTCATTGTTTATGTGCAACACCCAGTGCTCCATGTATTATGAGCCCTCCTTAATACCCACCACCACGCTCACCCATCCCCCTACCTCCCTTCCCTCTGAAACCCTCAGTTTATTTCTCAGAGTCCACAGTCTCTCATGGTTCATCTCCCCCTCCAATCTGCCCCATTTCACTTTTCCTTTCCTTCTAATGGTCAGCTAATCTTTGATAGAGCAGGAAAGAATATCCAATGGAAAAAAAGTCTCTTCAACAAATGGTGTTGGGGAAATTGGACAGCCACATGCAGAAGAATGAAAGTGGACCACTTTCCTATACCATACACAAAAATAAATTCAAAATGGATGAAAGACCTAAATATGAGATAAGAAACCATCAAAATCTTAGAGGAGAACCGAGGCAGTAATTAACCTCTTTGACTTTGGTCTAAGTGGCTTCTTACTAAATACATCTTCTGAGGCAAGGGAAACAAAAGTAACAAACTGTTAGGACTTCATTAAGATAAAAAGCTCTGCACAGCAAAGGAAACAATCAACAAAACTAAAAGGCAACCTTTGGAATGGGAAAAGATATTTGCAAATGGCATATCTGATAAAGGGTTAGTATCCAAGATATATAAGAACTTATAGAACTCAGTAACCCAAAACCAAATAATCCAGTTTAAAAAAAGGACAGAAGACATGAGTAGACTTTTCTCTAAAGAAGACATACATATGGCTAACAGACACATGAAAAGATGCTCAACATCACTTATCATCTGGGCAATCCAAATCAAAATTACAATGAGATACCACCTTACATCTGTCAGAATGGCTAAAACGAACAACATAGGAAATAACATGTTGGTAAGGATGCAGAGGAAGGGGAGCCCTCCTAAACTGTTGGTGGAAATGCAAATTGGTGCAGCCACTGTAGACAGTGTGGAAGTTCCTCAAAAAGTTAAGAATAGAACTACCCTACAAGCCAGCTAGGTATTTATCTAAAGGATACAAAAATACTGATTTGAAGGGATACATGCACCTCAGTATTTATGTGTGTGTGTGTGTGTGTGTGTGTGTGTGTGTATTCAAAACTTATTTATGCATTTATATGTATATAATATATATTATATATAATATATATTATATATATTAAAAACTTCTTTATGCCTTTATATATAATATTATCCATCAAAAGAATGAAATCCTCTCATTTGCAGTGATGTGATTGGAGTAGAGTGTATTATGCTAAGTGAAAAAAGTCAGTCAGAAAAAGACCATTACCGTATGATTTCAGTCATATGTGGAACTTAAGAAACAAAACAGATGAACGTGGGGGGAGAAAGAGAGCAAACCATACAACAGACTGAGGATTGCTGGAGGGAAGGTGGGCAGAGGGATGGATTAAATGGGTGATGGGCATGAAGGAGGGCACTAATTGTTATGAGCACTGGGTGTTATATGGAAGTGATGAATCACTAAATAGTAAACCTGAGACTAATATTAGACTGTTGTTAAATAGCTGGAATTTAAATAAAAATTTAAATGGAATTTAAATAAAAATTTGAAAAAGAAAAATAAGTATAAAAAAATGTGCCCTTAGTCATATAGTTGATTAGTGGCAGAGCCTGAAATTAAGGCAAATCTTTTGATCTTAAAACAACTTGTGGTTGCTTCCAAAACATGTTCTTAAATGACTTTTGGCCTGAGGGAAAATAACCCCATAAGCAGACGTACTTATGATGTTGTAGCAGTGCAGAAGTCAAGGAGAAGGATCTAGATTTCTCTTCCTCCATGAAAGAGAACCAGAATAATTTCCCAGCCATCAAACCCTGTTTAATGTGCATTCTGCTTCAGATACAGGGAATACAGCAAATTGAAAAGGTCCCATGACTAGGAACGATGTTATTTTCAGCTTCATGATTGGTTGAACTAGACCTTTAGAAATAAGAATTACTTGCTTGCTATGACTACTTAGGCTGGAAGATATGGCACCCAACTAGAATTTTAATACTTACAAGTCTCTTTATCTCCTTCAGTATACTCACTTTCACATAAAACATCTTTTATTTTTACCTTTTGTGGCAGAAGTATAACTTGCCACGACTTCTGCTAACAAGATTATATCTATCAAATGTTTGGCAATGCTTGAGGAGAAAGGATATTCTGCTATCCAATTTAGATGCTCTTAAATGATCTGAAAATTGAGGGATATTCAGGAAAGGATATTTAATGAATGTGGAGATTTCAACAAAAATTGAGATGCCAGATTGAGTGTTTAGAAATTCATTGTAGAGATGGTTATTAAATGACTGTCTTTAGTTATGAATATCTTGTTCTTAAAAAGGAAAATTACAGATGAGTAGTTCCTGATAATACAGTAAAGGTCAAATAGCCTTATATATCAATAGTTTCAAGTGTAGATGAGATAATTAAAGTCTGTGGGCAAACTAATATTCAATGCAGATGTAGTTTGGTTATTGATGAGTAGAATGAATGGCAAAGGTGACAAATGAATTAGGTAAAAACATAACAAGAGAAATAATAACTATACTTCCTGTGCTGTAGATATTCTGTTAGTTCTTCCTGTTAATAATTACGTTGTTTGGGATGCTGTGATAGAGATTTTATTTTTCTTGTGATGGTGTTCCCATTCCTATACTTTTTAAAAAATCTTTCTGACTTTATTTCATAACTGGAAATTTGTAAGTCTTAATCCACATCACTTATTTCACTGATTCCACACTCACACTCACCTCCCCTCTGGCATACAACAGTTTGTTCTCTGTATTTATCGGTCTGTCTCATTTTTATTCATCTCTCTTTGTTTGTCATTCCACATATAAGTGAAATCATATGGTACTTGCTTGCTCTCCAACTTGTTAGCAAAATATCCTCTAGATCCAACCTCACTGTTGCAAAGGGCAAGATCTTATTCTTTTTATAGCTGAGTAATATTCCATGTGACCTTAATCTGTTCGACCTATCAGTGGACACTTAGATAGTTGCCACATTGTAAATAGTGCTGCAGTATTATCTACATGGGGTGGATATACCTTTGCAAATTTATGTCTTGTTTTCTTTGGGTCAACAGCCAATAGTGGAATTAGTAGATCATATGGTGTTTCTAATTTTTTTTTAAGATTTTATTTATTTATTTGACAGAGGGATCACAAGTAGGCAGAGAGGCAGGCAGAGAGAGAGAGGGAGAAGCAGGCTCCCCGCTGAGCAGAGAGCCCAATGTGGGGCTCAATCCCAGGACCCTGGGATCATGACCCGAGCCGAAGGCAGAGGCTTTAACCCACTGAGCCACCCAGGCGCCCCTGGTGTTTCTAATTTTTAATATGTTGAGGAAACTCCATATTTTTCCCCAGTGGCTGCACCCATTTACTTTCCCACCTACAATGCATGAAGGCTCCTTCTCCTCAACATCCCCACCCATACTTGTTATTTCTCATCTTTGTGATTCTGGCCTTTCTGATAGTTGTGAGGTACTATCTCATTGTGGTTTTGGTTTCCATTTCTTTAACGATAGTGATGTGGAGCATCTTTTCATCTTATTTCAGCTTCTTTGTATGTCTTTTTGGGGGAAAATGTGTATTCAGATGTGCTGCCCATCTTTTAATCTGATGATTTGTTATTTCCATGTTGATTTGTATGAGTGCTTTATATATTTGGGAATGAACACCTTATTGGAAATATCACTTGTAAATATTATCTCTCATTCAGTAGTTTGCCTTTTCATTGTGTTGATGGTTTGTTTCCTTTGCTGTGCAAAAGCTAGTTATTTTGTTCTGTTCCCAGTTTTGTCTGTGGCTTTTGTTTAACTTGCCTGATGAGAACTATCCATAAGTATGTTGCTGAGGCCAATATCCAAAGGTTCAGGTTGGTTTTCTCTTAGAAGTTTATGGTTCCGTGCCTCATGTTTAGCTCTTTAATCCATCTTGAGTTTATTTTGGTGTGTAGTATAAGAAAGTGATCCAGCAGGGCAAGTGGGTTGCTCAGTCGTTAGGTGTCTGCCTTCAGCTCAGGTTCTGATCATGGGGTCCTGGGATCGAGCCCTGCATTGGGCTCCCTTCTCAGCAGGAAGCTTGCTTCTCCCTCTCTCACTCCCCCTGCTTGTGTTCCCTCTCTCACTGTGTCTCTTTCTATCAGATAAATAAATAATATCTTTAAAAAAAAAAGTGGTCAATGGGTTAGTTAAACATCTGCCTTCAGCTGAGGTCATAATCTTGGGTCCTGGGATTGGAACCTGTGTTGGACACCCTGCTTGGTGGGAAGTCTGCTTTTCCCTCTTCCTCTGCTCCTCCTTCCTGCCTGTGTGCACTCTCTCTCTCTCTCTCAAATGAGTGAATGGATCTTTAATAAAAAAGTGGTCCAGTCTCGTTCTTTTTTTTCATGTAGCTATCCAGTTTCCCCATCACCATTTACTGAAAAGACCGTCTTTCCTCTATTGTATACTCTTGCCTCCTTTGCTGTAGATTGACCAGAGGATCAAGGGTTCATTTCCGAGCTCTCTCTCCTGTTCTGTGAATCTCTGTGCTGGTACCATACTTTTTAAATCACTATAGCCTTGCAGCACATCTTGAAATCTGGGATTGTGATAGCCCCGGCTTTGTTCTTCTCTCGAAAGGTTGCCTTGGCTGTTTGAGGTCCTTTTCAATTTCGTGGAAATTTGGAGATTATTTATTTTGTTTGGTGGAAAATGCTGGTGCTCTTTTGTAGGGATTGCACTGAATCTGTAGCTTGCTTTGGGCAGTATGGGCATTCCAGTGATACTTCTCTTCCAGTTCATGGGCGTGATACATTTTTCCATTTGTTTATGTCCTCTTCAAATTTCTTTCATCAGTGACTTCTAGTTCTCAGAGGATAGGTCTTTCACCTCCTTGGTTTAATTTATTCATAGGTGGTGTTTTCTTTTTGGTGCACTTGTGAGTGGAACTGTTTTCTTAGTATCTGTCTCTCTGCTTCCACGTTACTATATAAAAATGCACCACATTTCTGTCTACTAATATTGTATCCTGAGACCTTACTGAGTTCATGTATTCTGATAACCTTCTTGGTTTTTTATAGGGATTTTTGATGGGAACTCTTGGGTTTTGTATGGTATCATGTCACCTCTAGTGACAGTTTTACTTCCTTCTTTCCACTTTGGATGCCTTCTCTTTCTCTTTTTTTTCTGAGTGCTGTGGCTATGATCTCTGGTACTATGGTGAATGAAAGTGGTGAGTGGATGTGCTTGTCTTCCTGATCTTAGAGGAAAAGCTTTCAGTTTTTCACCTATTGAGTATGTGGTTTGCTCTGAGTTACTCATATAGAGCCTTCATTTCTGTTTCCCCTGAACCCACTTTGGTGAGACTTTGTATCATGAACAGATGTAGTATTTTGTCAGATGCCTTCTTTGCACCTGTTGAGATGATCATATGATTTTTATCCTTCCTCTTACTAATGTGATGTATCCCATTGATTTGTGGTTATTGAACCACCTTGTATCCCAGGAATAAATCTCACTTGACCATGATGAATGATCCTTTTCATGTGTTGTTGAATTTGTTTTGCTCATGTTTAATAGGGGAATTTTGCATATGTTCAGAGATACAGACCTATGGTTTTTCTTTCTCCTTTGTGTCTTTGGTCTTGGTATCAGGCTAATGCTGGTGTGATAGAAGGAACTTCAAACTTCTCAGGGTATTCCCAGAAACAGGAAGGAAAAGAATAGGTAGTAACTCTTGTGTAATTGTTGTGGTGTAGGTTTAAATCACAGGCTTGCTTTGTTTTTATATCAGTATCCATGTATTTTTTTTTATTTTTTTATAGTATGTTTTTATTTTTTTTTTTTTTAATTTTTTTAAAATAAACATATAATGTATTTTTATCCCCAGGGGTACAGGTCTGTGAATCGCCAGGTTTACACACTTCACAGCACTTACCATAGCACATACCCTCCCCAATGTCCATAACCCCACGCCCCCAAGCCCCCTCCCCCCAGCAACCCTCAGTTTGTTTTGTGAGATTAAGAGTCACTTATGGCTTGTCTCCCTCCCAATCCCATCCTGTTTCATTTATTCTTCTCCTACCCCCTTAACACCCCCATGTTGCATCTCCTCTCCCTCATATCAGGGAGATCATATGATAGTTGTCTTTCTCCGATTGACTTATTTCGCTAAGCATGATACCCTCTAGTTCCATCCACATCATCGCAAAAGGCAAGATTTCATTTCTTTTGATGGCTGCATAGTATTCCATTGTGTATATATACCACATCTTCTTTATCCATTCGTCTGTTGATGGACATCTAGGTTCTTTCCATAGTTTGGCTATTGTAGACATTGCTGCTATAAACATTCGGGTGCACGTGCCCCTTTGGATCACTACGTTTGTATCTTTAGGGTAAATACCCAGCAGTGCAATTGCTGGGTCATAGGGTAGCTCTATTTTCAACATTTTGAGGAACCTCCATGCTGTTTTCCAGAGTGGCTGCACCAGCCTGCATTCCCACCAACAGTGTAGGAGGGTTCCCCTTTCTCCGCATCCTCGCCAGCATCTGTCATCTCCTGACTTGTTAATTTTAGCCATTCTGACTGGTGTGAGGTGGTATCTCATTGTGGTTTTGATTTGTATTTCCCTGATGCCGAGTGATGTGGAGCACTTTTTCATGTGTCTGTTGGCCATCTGGATGTCTTCCTTGCAGAAATGTCTGTTCATGTCTTCTGCCCATTTCTTGATTGGATTATTTGTTCTTTGGGTGTTGAGTTTGCTAAGTTCTTTATAGATTCTGGACACTAGCCCTTTATCCGATATGTCATTTGCAAATATCTTCTCCCATTCTGTCAGTTGTCTTTTGGTTTTGTTAACTGTTTCCTTTGCTGTGCAAAAGCTTTTGATCTTGATAAAATCCCAATAGTTCATTTTTGCCCTCGCTTCCCTTGCCTTTGGCGATGTTCCTAGGAAGATGTTGCTGCGGCTGAGGTCCAAGAGGTTGCTGCCTGTGTTCTCCTCAAGGATTTTGATGGATTCCTTTCTCACATTGAGATCCTTCATCCATTTTGAGTCTATTTTCGTGTGTGGTGTAAGGAAATGATCCAATTTCATTTTTCTGCATGTGGCTGTCCAATTTTCCCAACACCATTTGTTGAAGAGGCTGTCTTTTTTCCATTGGATATTCTTTCCTGCTTTGTCGAAGATTAGTTGACCATAGAGTTGAGGGTCTATTTCTGGGCTCTCTATTCTGTTCCATTGATCTATGTGTCTGTTTTTGTGCCAGTACCATGCTGTCTTGATGATGACAGCTTTGTAATAGAGCTTGAAGTCTGGAATTGTGATGCCACCAACTTTGGCTTTCTTCTTCAATATTGCTTTGGCTATTCGAGGTCTTTTCTGGTTCCATATAAATTTCAGGATTATTTGTTCCATTTCTTTGAAAAAAATGGATGGTACTTTGATAGGAATTGCATTAAATGTGTAGATTGCTTTAGGTAGCATAGACATTTTCACAATATTTATTCTTCCAATCCAGGAGCATGGAACATTTTTCCATTTCTTTGTGTCTTCCTCAATTTCTTTCATGAGTACTTTATAGTTTTCTGTGTATAGATTCTTAGTCTCTTTGGTTAGATTTATTCCTAGGTATCTTATAGTTTTGGGTGCAATTGTAAATGGGATGGACTCCTTAATTTCTCTTTCTTCTGTCTTGTTGTTGGTGTAGAGAAATGCAACTGATTTCTGGGCATTGATTTTATATCCTGACACTTTACTGAATTCCTGTACAAGTTCTAGCAGTTTTGGAGTGGAGTCTTTTGGGTTTTCCACATATAGTATCATATCATCTGCAAAGAGTGATAGTTTGACTTCTTCTTTGCCAATTTGGATGCCTTTAATTTCCTTTTGTTGTCTGATTGCTGAGGCTAGGACTTCTAGTACTATGTTGAATAGCAGTGGTGATAACGGACATCCCTGCCGTGTTCCTGACCTTAGCGGAAATGCTTTCAGTTTTTCTCCATTGAGAATGATATTTGCGGTGGGTTTTTCATAGATGGCTTTGATAATATTGAGGTATGTGCCCTCTATCCCTACACTTTGAAGAGTTTTGATCAGGAAGGGATGCTGTACTTTGTCAAATGCTTTTTCAGCATCTATGGAGAGTATCATATGGTTCTTGTTCTTTCTTTTATTAATGTGTTGTATCACATTGATTGATTTGCGGATGTTGAACCAACCTTGCAGCCCTGGAATAAATCCCACTTGGTCGTGGTGAATAATCCTTTTAATGTACTGTTGAATCCTATTGGCTAGTATTTTGGCGAGAATTTTTGCATCTGTGTTCATCAAGGATATTGGTCTGTAGTTCTCTCTTTTGATGGGATCCTTGTCTGGTTTTGGGATCAAGGTGATGCTGGCCTCATAAAATGAGTTTGGAAGTTTTCCTTCCATTCCTATTTTTTGGAACAGTTTCAGGAGAATAGGAATTAGTTCTTCTTTAAATGTTTGGTAGAATTCCCCCGGGAAGCCATCTGGCCCTGGGCTTTTGTTTGTTTGGAGATTTTTGATGACTGTTTCAATCTCCTTACTGGTTATGGGTCTGTTCAGGCTTTCGATTTCTTCCTGGTTCAGTTGTGGTAGTTTATATGTCTCTAGGAATGCATCCATTTCTTCCAGATTGTCAAATTTGTTGGCGTAGAGTGGCTCATAGTATGTTCTTATAATTGTCTGTATTTCTTTGGTGTTAGTTGTGATCTCTCCTCTTTCATTCATGATTTTATTTATTTGGGTCCTTTCTCTTTTCTTTTTGATAAGTCTGGCCAGGGGTTTATCAATCTTATTAATTCTTTCAAAGAACCAGCTCCTAGTTTCATTGATTTGTTCTATTGTTTTTTTGGTTTCTATCTCATTGATTTCTGCTCTGATCTTTATGATTTCTCTTCTCCTGCTGGGTTTAGGGTTTCTTTCTTGTTCTTTCTCCAGTTCCTTTAGGTGTAGGGTTAGGTTGTGTACTTGAGACCTTTCTTGTTTCTTGAGAAAGGATTGTACCGCTATATATTTTCCTCTCAGGACTGCCTTTGTTGTGTCCCACAGATTTTGAACCGTTGTGTTTTCATTATCATTTGTTTCCATGAATTTTTTCAATTCTTCTTTAATTTCCTGGTTGACCCATTCATTCTTTAGAAGGATGCTGTTTAGTCTCCATGTATTTGAGTTCTTTCCAAATTTCCTCTTGTGATTGAGTTCTAGCTTCAGAGCGTTGTGGTCTGAAAATATGCAGGGAATGATCCCAATCTTTTGATGCCGGTTGAGACCTGATTTAGGACCCAAGATGTGATCTATTCTGGAGAATGTTCCATGTGCACTAGAGAAGAATGTGTATTCTGTTGCTTTGGGATGAAATGTTCTGAATATATCTGTGATGTCCATCTGGTCCAGTGTGTCATTTAAGGCCTTTATTTCCTTGTTGATCTTTTGCTTGGAGGATCTGTCCATTTCAATGAGGGGCGTGTTAAAGTCCCCTACTATTATTGTATTATTGTTGATGTGTTTCTTTGATTTTGTTATTAATTGGTTTATATAGTTGGCTGCTCCCACGTTAGGGGCATAGATGTTTAAAATTGTTAGATCTTCTTGTTGGACAGATCCTTTGAGTATGATATAGTGTCCTTCCTCATCTCTTATTATAGTCATTTGCTTAAAATCTATTTGATCTGATATAAGGATTGCCACCCCTGCTTTCTTCTGATGTCCATTAGCATGGTAAATTGTTTTCCACCCACTCACTTTAAATCTGGAGGTGTTTTCGGGTCTAAAATGAGTTTCTTATAGGCAACATATAGATGGGTTTTGTTTTTTTATCCATTCTGATACCCTGTGTCTTTTGATTGGGACATTTAGCCCATTAACATTCAGGGTAAGTATTGAGAGATATGAACTTAGTGCCATTGTATTGCCTGTAAGGTGACTGTTACTGTATATTGTCTCTGTTCCTTTCTGATCTACTACTTTTAGGCTCTCTCTTTGCTTAGAGGACCCCTTTCAATATTTCCTGTAGAGCTGGTTTGGTGTTTGCAAATTCTTTCAGTTTTTGTTTGTCCTGGAAGCTTTTTATCTCTCCTTCTATTTTCAATGATAGCCTAGCTGGATATAGTATTCTTGGCTGCATGTTTTTCTCGTTTAGTGCTCTGAATATATCATGCCAGCTCTTTCTGGCCTGCCGGGTCTCTGTAGATAAGTCTGCTGCCAATCTAATATTTTTACCATTGTTTGTTACAGACTTCTTATCCCGAGCTGCTTTCAGGATTTTCTCTTTGTCACTAAGACTTGTAAATTTTACTATTAGGTGACAGGGTGTGGACCTATTCTTGTTGATTTTGAGGGAGGTTCTCTGCACCTCCTGGATTTTGGTGCTTGTTCCCTTTGTCATATTAGGGAAATTCTCTCCAATATACCTTCTGCTCCCCTCTCTCTTTCTTCTTCTTCTGGAATCCCAAGTATTCTAATGTTGTTTCGTCTTATGGCGTCACTTATCTCTCGAATTCTCCCCTCATGGTCCAGTAGCTGTTTGTCCCTCTTTTGCTCAGTTTCTTTATTCTCTGTCATTTGGTCTTCTATATCACTAATTCTTTCTTCTGCCTCATTTATCCTAGCAGTGAGAGCCCCATTTTTTATTGCACCTCATTAATAGCTTTTTTTATTTCAACTTGGTTAGATTTTAGTTCTTTTATTTCTCCAGAAAGGGCTTTTATATCTCCCGAGAGGGTTTCTCTAATATCTTCCATGCCTTTTTCAAGCCCGGCTAGAACCTTGAGAATTGTCATTCTGAACTCTAGATCTGACATATTACCAATGTCTGTATTGATTAGGTCCCTAGCCTTCGGTACTGCTTCTTGTTCTTTTTTTTGTTGTGAATTTTTCCGCCTTGTCATTTTGTCCAGATAAGAGTATATGAAGGAGCAAGTAAAATACTAAAAGGGTGGCAAAGACCCCAGGAAAATATGCTTTAACCAAATCAGAAGAGACCCCAAATCGTAGGGGGGGAGAAAGGGGATAAAAAGAGGTTCAGAAAAAAAAAAAGAAACAATTAAAAAAAGAAAACAAATAAAAAATATAAAAAAGAAAAAAATATATATATTAGATAAACTATTTAAAAAATGTTAAAAAAGAAAAGGGTAAAAGTTAAAAAAAAATTTAGCAGAAGAAGAAAAAAAAAAGTTGAAAAAAAAAATTAACTGCAAGACTAAAGAATCATGGGGAGAAAGCCATGAGTTCCGTGCTTTGCTTTTTCCTCCTCTGGAATTTCGCTGCTCTCCTTGGTATTGAACCTGCACTCCTTGGTAGATGAACTTGGTCCTGGCTGGGTTTCTTGTTGATCTTCTGGGGGAGGGGCCTGTTGTAGTGATTCTCAAGTGTATGAGACAAAAATTTGATGTTAGGGTGGGAGAAGGTCTAAAGAAACTGTGTCTAGAGTTGGAAGTCCATGGACTTAGGCTGAGAGATGGGTCTGCAGAGCTGAATGGCTCCTGGAAGTCACTGAGGACTCCTAGTCCCCTTCCTGCAAGTTCTGTGAGTTCCCGCGAGACTCAGTATCCATGTATTTTTATGCCACTTGCTTGCTTTTCAGCATTTTTTTGAAAAAAAAAAAAATAATGTTGGCAAATGCTGTAAGCATTTGCCTTCATTTACCTCTTATCTCCTAAGACCTTTCAGAAGAGGGACTGTCCAGGTCTGTCCTAAAGCATAGTTTTAAGGGATATTCAGAGATCAGTTGTCATAACATGACTGTGGTGGTTCCTATCTTTTTATGACTTCTTTCACAAACCCCTTACATAGTACATAAAATGTGATGAGCATTTGTAAATGCACTTTCCAGTTATCAATGTTTTGCTTCCAACAGCCCTATGACATAGTCATTATCACTGTGATCCTTATATACAAAAGGAAGTGAGGAACATAGAGGCTAAATAAATAATTTAATGGGATATGGTGGGACAGTTGGGACTTGTTCCAGGAAATGTGCCTGTAGAGTCGACATGCGTGGCCACAACACCAATGTTATCTACCCTCTATCCATTTGTCCCTAGAATGCCAGTTACTGGATGAGGTTCTGATCTCTCATCTCTCTACAGGCCTTGATTGGCAAACAGTTGTCCACCCCATCCATTTAACATGATATCCTCCATTATACTGACTGCAGTTTCCTTGTCTGAATTTGTACCACACATCAGTGTGCCATTCAGAAATTAATGTGGTGCATATCAGCACTAGCCTGAGTACATTCTCTTTTATTTCATTTTTTTCTTACTGTAGCAGGATCGAAGAAGGCAAATGTGTAAATTAAAGCAGTATTTCGTTTTTACCCTAGCACCCACAGTGCTCACCTACAGAATGCCAAACTTGATCTCATTCCTGTTATTGAAGCTAACAATTCTTTTTTTTTTTTTAAGATTTTATTTATTTAGGGGCACCTGGGTGGCTCAGTGGGTTAAAGCCTCTGCCTTCAGCTCAGGTCATGATCCCAGGGTCCTGGGATCGAGCCCCGCATCGGGCTCTCTGCTCAGCAGGGAGCCTGCTTACCCCTCTCTCTCTCTCTGCCTGCCTCTCTGCCTATGTGATCTCTGTCAAATAAATAAATAAAATCCTTAAAAAAAAAAAAGAAGATTTATTTATCAGAGAGAGAGAGAGCGAGCACAGGCAGACAGAATGGCAGGCAGAGGGAGAAGCAGGCTCCCTGCAGAGCAAGGAGCCCGATGTGGGACTCGATCCCAGGATGCTGGGATCATGACCTGAGCCAAAGGCAGCTGCTTAACCAACTGAGCCACCCAGGCGTCCCGAAGCTAACAATTCTTTATGTTGTACAGTTTCATAACTTGCCACAGCGTTCTCCCTAACTCTTCGGTCATGCCCTTTCATGTTCCAGACATCACATGATGGCTGTAAAAGCATAACAAGATTTGATAGAAGGACATGCATGCTGAGGGAAAAATTCAGCTTCTGAATTATACTAAACACATATTCAGTATTAGACCTCCAATTGTGGTGTTCTCTTGAGAGTAAATTTACAAACATACAATTTCAGACCATACCTAACTAATAATCTTGACCATATTTAACTCATAATCTTTGCAACACCCAGTTTAGGAAGCCAACCCACAATCAAACTTAGCAGCTGAGAGATTTGACTTCGTCAGTGACTGCCATCTTCACTAATTTTTTTTAACCCTTCTTCCAACTCATGACCAACCAAAGAAAGCCAAATACTCTTCTCAAAACATTTCCATTGGTTACCTCATTTTGAGTTATTCTGCCTTCAGTTTATCCACACCTACAACCCCAATCAGTTATACCTGAAACTTCTGTTTGTCACCAGAGTGCTCTCGTATGCTTGTATTTGAGTTTCTGACAAATGTGATAGCGGCTGACTCCCTTTCTGTATCTATCCCTGATTAAGTAGCCTCTGTTTGCCATTTGTATAGTTGTATTTATTTCCAGACCCTCAAGACAAATCAATCTCCTCCTGTTCTAGTTGCCAGAAACCTGATTGGAAAATGAGGGACTAATACACCAGTGTTGTCCATAAAGTTTTGTTACGGTGTTGATATTATAGCATCTAGATGATTGGAGGGTTTTTAGGTTTGTGTGTAAGTGGTCTTAGAGATATGTTTTATCATTGCCTTACCAGATTTTTGCCTGCTGCTACTTCTAATTTGATGTATTTGCCCTTCTGAGTAGGATTTTTAAAAATCACGAAAACTAAGGATATTAAGGAGAGTTTTATTTTAAAGATAGGACATACAGTTTTACATTTTTTTATAAAAACTCTCAGAGTAAAAATTTCCTTATGTCTGTCATACCAGCAGACAGATTATTTATAGTTTGGAAAACAAAAAGCTCACTTCCTGACAAACTGAGGCAGAGGTGGTGGGACCTTAATATCTTGGCCTCTCTCCAGCTTCTTTTCACAATCCACGAGGTAATTGACTCCATCGATGACTATCTGAACAAGCTCAACCTTTGACAGTGAAAAAGAAGAATGATTAATGGGCATAGAGGACACATGCAAGGCATTAATCAATAATACTGGGAGAAGTAAGAAATTGTTCTGTTAGGTGGACTTTATAACAATTTCTTCTTTGTTAGTATTTCTCTCAAGTGTTGTGGATTTTTTTTTTTTTTTTTTTTTTTTAAGATTTACTGTTTTGAGAATTTTTTAAATATATGAAAGCCATTAGTGTGCATCTCAGACATTCCTGCCCCCCACCCCCGGTCAGTTTCTGCTATAAGTTTATCCAAAAGTAAAATTACAGAGGTGTCTAGGTGGCTCAGTCAGTTGAATGTCTCCCTTTGGCTCAGGTCATGGAATCTAGTTCTGTGTCAGGCTCCCTGCTCCGTAGGGAGTCTGCTTATGTCTTTCCCTTTGCCCCTACCCCTGCTTGCACACTCTAATAAATCTTAAAAAAAAATATATAAGTAAAATTACCATGACACCTTTGTTTTGTTCTTTGACCTGGATCTCTCTTTAAGATCTACCACTAAGCTATCTGAGCATGATAGCTTAGATAGTATCTGAACTATATTTAAACAGTGGCTAGCTTTCCAAGAAATTGTTTAAAACCAAATGTTTGGGTGCAATTAAATCATGTTTTCACTGTACCAGGCAAGTTTGCTACTTAAAGGAAACTCTGAATTATATTAGGATAAACCTTTAAAAATTCCTGCTTTAAAAAAAACAAACTTTAATAAAAACCAGTATTTGTAAATCAGAGCACATCTACCTAGGATTTTTTTCCTTGGGATCCTTTTTCTACAGTTGCACTGCTGCTGAAGAGATGCAAACTAAGATAGTAAGCAGTGACTTAATTTCCAACTGCATTAAAATGCTTAATAATAACTCAATAATGAATAGTAAGGATGGAAGGGGTTGTTACTTGTTACAGCTGAACATACCTTAGGCAGGATTGAGTCCAGTTCTCCTCCCCACTTTTCATGCTTAAAGAAACTGAGGCCCCGAGAGAGGATTGGGTCAGAAAGCTAGTCATCACTAATCAAAGAAACACATAGTTCTTACTTATCCACTTTGACCTGTCCTGCCGTTCATAATGGTGTAGTGAGATGGTTCTCTCATTCACTGTCAAAGGACTCCATCTTTTTACTTTTTTTTTTTTTTTTAATTTTATTTGACAGAGACAGATCACAAGTAGGCAGAGAGGCAGGCAGAGAGAGAGAGGAGGAAGCAGGCTCCCTACTGAGCAGAGAGCCCGATGTGGGGCTCAATCCCAGGATGCTGGGATCATGACCTGAGCTGAAGGCAGAGGCTTTAACCCGCTGAGCCACCCAGGCGCCCTTTACATATATATTTTTATTTGACAGAGGGAGAGATCACAAGTAGGCAGAGAGGCAGTCAGAGAGAGAGAGGAGGAAGTAGGATCCCTGCCGAGCAGAGAGCCCGATGTGGGGCTCGATCCCAGGACCCCGGGATCATAACCTGAGCTGAAGGTAGAGGCTTTAACCCACTGAGCCACCCAGGAACCCCAAAGGGACTCTATCTTAATATAAATCTTCTGGTAAGTAACTTGGTCCTAAGTAAGGTCCCCCTATCTTTAACTCACGAATTCTCTTCCTAAAAAATATATCCTAACTAAATAATCAGAGTTGTGATTAAAGTATAGAGATGGTTACAGAATTATGTACAGATATAGTCAAATATCAACAAATCAGATATTAAATAGATAATGAGTATCTTTACTATGCTGTCATTAAAAATTAGGTTTTTAAAGAACACTTAATATTGTAAAAATAAGCTCATGATAGAATACACTGGAAAAATATGATTATAGGTTTTTTGTTTGTTTTTTGAAGAGGTATTTGAATAATTGTAAAAATGGAGAGCATGCCTTCTGCTTGAAGAGTCCCAGGGCAGTCCCAGCACCGAGTGCTCTGGGAGCCCCTCACCCCCACCCATGCCAGCCACAGCTGCAACCATCCCATTACCAGGTACACACAGTCTACACATGTGCATACACACCATACCTAAGACCATTCTTTGAATGTTAGGAGAAGTAGCTCTTCTGCCCAATTCATAGAAATAAAGAAAGTCACCAAAATCAGGAGACAGGAATATGCTCCAAACAAAAGAGTCAGATAAAACCTCAGAAAAAGAACTGAACTAAACACTTTTATTCAGCATAGTACTGGATGTCCTAGTCACAGCAATCAGACAAGAAAAAAAAAAAAAGCCTCCAAATTGGTAAGGAAGAAGTAAAACTCAGTGAAGTTTCAGGATACAATAATATACAGAAATCTGGTGCATTTTTATATAGTAACGTGGAAGCAGAGAGAGAGATACTAAGAAAACAGTTCCACTCACAAGTGCACCAAAAAGAAAACATCACCTACAAATAAACTTAACCAAGGAGGTGAAAGACCTATCCTCTGAGAACTAGAAGTCACTGATGAAAGAAATTTGAAGAGGACATAAACAAATGGAAAAATGTACCATACCCATGGACTGGAAGAGTAAGTATCACTGGAATGTCCATACTGCTCAAAGCAAGCTACAGATTCAGTGCAATCCCTACAAAAGAGCACCAGCATTTTCCACCAAACGAAAATAATCTCCAAATTTCCATGAAACCAAAAAGGACCTCAAACAGCCAAGGCAACCTTTTCAGAGAAGAACAAAGCCGGGGCTATCACAATCCCAGATTTCAAGATGTGCTGCAAGGCTATAGTGATTTAAAAAGTATGGTACCAGCACAGAGATTCACGGAACAGGAGAGAGAGCTCGGAAATGAACCCTTGATCCTCTGGTCAATCTACAGCAAAGGAGGCAAGAGTATACAATAGAGGAAAGATGGTCTTTTCAGTAAATGGTGCTGGGGAAACTGGATAGCTACATGAAAAGAATGAGCCTGGACCCCTTTGTTATAACTCAAGATGGATTAAAGAGCTACATGTGAGGCATGGAACCAAAAAACTCAGAAACAAGTAAACCCTTGGATACTGACCTTAGCCATATACTTATGGATAGCTCTCCTCTGGCAAGTAAAACAACAATAGTAACATACCATTAGGACTATGCCAAAATAATGAAACAACATAGCATCTGATTATAACATGGGCAAAGCTCCTGAATAGACATTTTCTTCAACAAGGGATACAGATGGCCACCAGACATGAGAAGCTGCTCTGCATCACTATGAGCAGGGAAATGCAAACCAAACCCACAAGATAGCACCATGCACCTGTCAGAATGGCCAGTATCACAAGGACAAGATATAACAGATGTTGGTGAGGATTCTGAGGAAAAGGAGCCCTCATGTGCTGCTGAAGGCAATGTAAACTAGTGCACCACTGTGGGAAATAGTAGGGAGTTTCCTCATAAAATTAAAAAGAATTACCATACAATCCAGTAATTTCATTACTGGTATTTACTGAAAGAAAACAAAAAACACTATTTGAAAAGTTATATCCACCCCTACGTTTTTTGCAGCATTATTTATAATAGCCAAGATGAAGTGTCCATCAATAGATGAACAGATAAAGATGTGACATGTGTATATACGCAGACCCACATATCTACAGTGGAATATCACTCAGCCATAAAAAGGATTGAGATGTTGCCATTTGTGACAACATAGATAGACCTCTATAGAGGGTATTATAAGTGAAAGACAAATACCGTATGATTTCACTTATATGTGTAGTCTAAAAAAACAAACAGAAACCGGACCATAGATACAGAGAACAAACTAGTGGATGCCAGATGCAACACTGGGTGAAGGGCAGCGGGAGGTACAGGCTTCCAGTACGGAATGAAGACGTGACAAGGATGAAAGGGAATATAGTCAATGTTACTGTGATAGCACTATATGGTGACCAATGGCATCTACAATTGTGGTGAGGACAGCATAGCACAGGGAGTTGTCAGATCAGCCTCAGCCAGAGCAGAGCTTATGACTGACCTAATACATTAAAGAGAATCACTGTTTTCCTGAATAGCAAAGAGCTGTGAACTCATGAATAAATCTGTTCCTGTGAATAAAACTATGTAAAATATAACTTTTACATAACAAAACAATCATTTAAAACATGGAAGGCAATACAGAATAATGCTTACAATGCTTTTCTTAGGATTAAGTTAAATAAGTAGTGTTATTTTTTAATACTACAGCATTTTTCTAGCTTTTATAATGTCACCTATTAACTTAGGCTTTAGAAAAAAAATTTAAGTGATGACTGCCTTGCTTTCCAGTAATAAAAATTTGGTTAACAATAGAAGCAGACAGGCTTAGGCTCCAGATCTTCCTTTATTCACTACACCACATATTACTCAGTAAACTTCAGAAATTGTATTTAGAGCTACTTCTTCCTCAAGTACTTTACCAGAGGTGGAAGCCCACAAGCTGACTTGAATGTTTCCTCTTTCCCTTTTCTCAGTGTAATGGTGCCTATTGGATACACCCAAAGGCAGTGAGATATTTGAAAGCTAGCAAGGAAGAAGAAAGAGCATCAATAATGCAGAGATTTAGTAACCAGCCAGTGAGTTACTAGGATTTGTACGGTGTAAGAGGAAGAGGCTTTTAAGTTAATAATGGGCATAGTACATTCCGTGGGAGCATGCGCAGATAAACAGGTGTGACGTATGGGGTCAGTGCTTGCTTAGGATGCGGCTGTGTGTTCCTTAAGGGGGAGGGGGGGCTCTTCGTGCTCTGCCTCCTGCCTCACTCCAGGCCTACCTTGAGCTTATGAATGCCATTCCTCCTATGTGTTCACAGAACCCTAAAGATTATTTCATGAGCACAGTCTGTTATATACCTCGTACATACATATGTGCTATATTTAGCTTGAAAAAAATACGATTTTATAAACTACCAAGTGTCTAAAAATGCTAAAAATGAAGCATGTGGCCTTCCCCAAAGGAAATTCAGAATCAAGAGAAATTTCCACTATTTTGCCACCCTCAGAGAGCACACACGTTCTCTGACATCACAGTGATAAAATGCTGCTGTCCTTTGGCGTAAGAGAGCTCCCATCTTTGAAAGATGGCTGGAATACCTCTCAGGGGCCAGGTGCTGACAATAGTCCCACCATGAACTCCTTTACTTGCCTGTATATTCTCAGCTTACCTTATGCTTGCTTTTATGCAGTTATTTCCCAGGGAGGATTAGTACTACAGAATGAAACATGAACTGGACGCAGGACTCGGGGGGAAGAGGAGGTCTTGACTTTTGTGAATAAGGTGAGGCTGTATAGGCCACCTCTCTATTCCCTTTTTCTCTTAGACTAGTATGGTCAGCTCATGTTTGGAAAGTGAGAGCTGTTACCTCTGATCGACCAATTCGATCTATGTTGGAAATATCATACACGTCCGCCACCGCTGCCGTGTCCACACCACCTGTGCCACGCTTCTGGAGTCTCAGGTTTTCCAGGATCTTAGAGAAGCGTGGATCCTGGGACAAGAGACGGTGCTTAGTGTCATAAGAAGCAAAACTGATTCACCATCATTGGCACATGGACTTAGTAAGAGGTATAATGGGAGACAGTAACCGTTAATATTAAGCATATACTTACTGTGTACCACGGCACTATGCTAGAACTTTTAAACCTTACAACAACCTCGTGAAGTAGGGACTTCTTTCATTCTCATTTCACAGATGAGGAAACTGAGGCTCAGAGGACTATAACTGATGAGGGTCACACAGCTCGAAGGTAGCAGAGCTGTTTTTAACTTCTATATGATTTTTGCCATTTGGATGCCAGCTTTGGTGAGTTGATTATTCATCTGTATAGTAGTTTCACTGATAGAATTAAAATCATGAAGTCAAATGACATCAAATCATTTTCTTAACATTGGAATAATTCTTCATTCTGTTTTTGGTAGGAAGCATATTTTCTAAAATGGTTTTCAAGTATTTGATTGGCTTGTGCTGTTGCAAAAAGTGCTGGATGCCTACCAGAATGCTTTTTCCTCCTCCTCTACAGATGGAGCTGAGAAGGTGACCACTGGCTACATTCTTGCAAACAGAACGAACTTAAGTAATGCGTGCACTTCCAGGCCTAGGCTTTCAATCTTTACATGGTGGCACCTGTATCCTCTCTCCCCTTCCCACAAGCTGCAACGTGGGGCCTGGCGATGACCATGGTAAGAGGACGGTGCCCTAAGACCATGTTCTTCCCGGTGCAGTTCCCTGACCAGCAGCACCAAGTCACCTGGAAATTTGTTAAAAATGCAGTCTTTTCAGGCAGGCAATCTGTTTTGATAAGCCTCCAGGCAATTTTGATGCAGGCGCAAGTGGGAGAATCCCCTCCGCTAGGAGAGACAGAGACAGAAGGAACTCCCAGGAGCAGGGTAGAGCAGCCCACCTGTCCATCCTGACTTGTAGTGAGGAGAATTTAAACTTGTTACTCTTGAAGCCACACCTCTTTCTTACAGCCCTTAATCTTTTATCCTCACTAATACAAGTGTCTTTAGAAGCAAACTTAACCCCTTCTTATTTCCTATTGTAAGTGCAAAAAGTAAGGAAGGGTTACAGAATGGTGACGATTTCTCCCGCCACAAAGAAGTCACATATGAGCTTATCCTGGTGGAACTCAAAAGGACTGTTGACTACGTAACATTACCTTGCTGAGCTTTGGGATCCTAACGTGGACACCAGCCCGTAATCCTGTGCCAAGGTTCGAAGGGCAGGTCAGAATATATCCTAGTCGCTCATTCCACATGAACTCCCAGCCTCGCGCTTGGATTAAGCGTTCCACCTACAGCAGTGAACAAATGGAGTTCTTAAGTATCCATTTACTTGGTACATTTGCAACACCAGGGAGAGACATGTGTATTGTATGTTTGCCATGAGTGAAAATCAGGCAAATTTTTATTATTTCCTTAATGGAAAGGGATACTTCTATCCAAATATTAAAATGAGTCAATTAAATTAGATGAAACATGTACAGCACTGAATGCAGTATCTAGCACGTCCTAAATATTCAATGAATGTCCGTTGCTATTTTTCATGTGAGAATAATAGGAGAATATAGGAATTCTCAGCAGATAAGGCTGTGGTCAGGTTACTTAGGAACATAGTTACATCCTGTACTGTCTCTATGCTTAGAATCACCAAGAGCACTGTTAAGGAAACTGGAACATAAGTAATGATCCACGGACTTCCCTGAACCATTCTGGACTGGGGAGAAGGGCATAGGAACTTACTAGTTAAAAAAAAAAAAAAAAGTCTCCTATTTTTGAAGTCCTGCCCTGGTAGTCCCACCCTCAGAGAGTGCCATGATCCTAAAAAAAAATTAGCCTCATCTTGGTAATCACCATAGTGTCTTCTGTTAAGAATGAAGAAGTGATTTCATTTTGATGAATATTCAGAAATCTCTGGTAACATCTTACCTCTTTTAGTCCACGACAGAATCGCTCAAATACTCTTTTCATATTGCCTCCTTTTTCCATAGAGATTACCCTGGTGTGGTCTTCCTCATTAATCCAGATGAGAAAGGTCTTGTCATAATTATGCCTAATGAAAGGAGAAATACGGTGTTGCGTGTCAAATCCATTTGCTTCAACACATGAAAATTCCCTTTACTCCTGTGGCTTGTTGCTTCATTTCCCCTTCCTCATTCCTACAAAGCCCGAAGTGTTTTACTGTGCCTGAACAAGTGCTATAAGATAATGTTACCGTGACAGAACAAAGACGACGACCAACTCCAACCCTTAAAGATGCCCTGTTTTTTTCCCAACAAGACTATCAGCTTCCCCAGTCCTTGGACTAGGAGGACAGTAATTCAACTGTGGATGACATTTGGCTTTGACACTAACAAGAGTATTCTAAGAGGCTCAACCAAAATCTTGTGGCGCTTCAAGAAAGTCTTTTACCTGCAGCCCAAGAGGTTTGGGATGCAGATCTCACGTGTGTTTGCTGCCTAGACCCTGCCTATCCGCACACACGGAGCATCTGCTCACGAACACACTTATCGCAGCTCCTTCGGAGAGTGTCAGAATAACCTACCAAAGTACACGGGAATCAAAGTGGACTGAGGGCTTTGGCCAAGATAAAATACGTGTATACTCGATATCCATTCTTCCTTGCAGGGTTTTGCTTAAGTCCTCGATATTTTTCATTTTCTGCTCTTTTGTTTTAAAGTCATGAAACAGATTCTCTGTGAGGTCAAATAATATGAAGCTAATTTTTCTTAAAAATAGTCTTTCTCATGCATAATTCATGCAAACCAGCGAACATTCTTACACATCTTAGAAACATCACATGTTTCACATCACATCACTGTGGAATGACACACACACACACAATTTCTGCAGTCTCTCTCTCCTCCATTGAACTCAAGCCGGGCATGCTGTCAGCTGCGGCTCACAGCAACTGCAGGTTAGGAGAAGCAGGTGATCTGAAAGAGATCGTCTGCACACACTGCAAATGTGAAAATGCTGTGTCCATACCAGATTCCCCTGGCATCTGGCCAGTCACGGGCCATCCCAGCACATGTTAGTAAGGGGGATACTGGCTTATCAAATAGAAAGTGGTCCTGCAGGCCAGAAGGGACAAAGCAGAAAGGAAAAAATGATGAGATCAGACACAACTACACGTGCCAGGTCTGTCAGACAGTGGTTCTCAGCCTTGGCTGCCCACTGGAACAACCTGGGGCCTTTTTAAAAAATATGAATGCCCCGTTCCTGCCCCCCAGAGATTGCCCTAATTGTTATGGGGTGTGGCCTGGACAGTGGGATTTTTTTTTTTTTTTTTTTTTTAAAGATTTTATTTATTTATTTGACAGAGAGAGATCACAAGTAGACAGAGAGGCAGGCAGAGAGAGGGAGGGAAGCAGGCTCCCTGCCAAGCAGAGAGCCCGATGCGGGACTCGATCCCAGGACCCTGAGATCATGACCTGAGCCGAAGGCAGCGGCTT